>NC_088793.1:75094993-75716422 GCF_011386835.1 Chrysemys picta bellii | reverse complement strand
AAGGCACAAATGTTTGGTAGGCCCCTAACTCTTTGAAAGTCAAAGGGAAGTAGACACTAATTGCCATTTGTGCCTTTGAATATTTCCCCCTAAGTCTCTCATTGAAAGTCAAAGAGACTCGGGTTCCTAAGTGCCTAAGTCACTTTTGAAAATGGGGCTTAGTCTTGCTTCTAAGTCACTCAGGCACTTTTAAAAATGTTACCATTGATCTTTATGAAAAAAAAGTCTAGAGTTCTCTTTTAAGTACCTGTATGTTGTAATTTAATCATACTTCGTGTATTGACTACTGATGCTATATAGCTATTGTGTGTGTAACTAGATGTAGGAATGAACAAAACTCTACATCCAAACACACTTGAAATTTGGGATATTCAAAATCCAAATCTAAATTTTAGAGTTTGAACTCATTTCTAGTAGAAATTTTAAAATCGCAGCCATCACTAGCCTCTTCGGTATTCTTCCTCTGGCATCATCTTTCTTTCTGTACTCTACTATCTTTTTTTCCCCATTATTATAAATTAACTTTTTAAAAATGCATATGTGATATTGTACTTCTTTTTCCACTTATACTGTATAATTATTATTCTATACTGGTTGTTTATGTTTATGTGTGCTCAGTTACTAAATATTTAATAATATAATATTCATATTGTACCAGCACTTTAATCTTTACTGAACCTCTTCCTTTCATGGGCATATGTTTCAGAGATCTCTTGTTTCATGAAATATCTTTAAGTTTGGTATATTAAAATTGGAACTGGGCGTGAAAACTAAAAGTGATTATGATGGGGTATACAAAATAATGATGGGCTAGCAAAGAGAAATCAGGCACTTCTAGTTAAAGGTGCTCACAATACAAGCACATGAGAATATTAAGTTGAAAGACAGCAACTTGAAAAAAAAATGGTAAAAGGATGTGTGGTCCCGGTCTACGACTAAGGCTCCTAGGTGCTGGGATAATACAAATCATAAAGAGCTTCACCGTATATCATTTCTGTAGAATTTTAGTTGCATGTACAGAAGATGCACTAACAGGTCTCTTCATTTGACAAGCACAACCTTTGTTGACGTGAGCTCCATTGTATGAAAACTTCCAGTTGTACGATCTACAGTATGACTAGATTTTTCCCGCTCCTCAAGAAAGCCTCATATCCCAAAGGTTGTTTGCAACTTTGTTTTCTCTTTTCAGCATGTATTTATGAGAAACATTTTTCTATCAGACTTCATGCAGAGGTCATATGTGGAGTGAATGATGTCAGCATATTCCTGTAGTTTAGCATAACCTTCAACTTACAGCAAGAGCAGATTCTTAGCCCTAAATTCATTTCAGGGAATGTGTTACTAGAAAAGATTGTAGTGGAACTAGGGTTGTTGAATATGGAGTGGAGAAAGGGCTTCAGTGTCACAGAAATGCTAATATGTGGCCAAATGGTCAAAAAGTGAATTACATTATAGTAACAACTGAGAGGATTTTTTCCATCCTAAACACAAAAAGAGGAAACAAGCTGTATGTGCTATTATGGCTGAGAAAACATATAAGTTAAGGTTTAAGCTTTACTCATGGGATTGACACTTGGAAAACTGGATGATATGATAATCCTTTACCCTGAATCCCATACACTAGAAAATGTGCTTTGTGTCTGAGGAATAGTGAACACAGAATGGGGAATAAAACCAGGTGTAACTCAAAGGTTTCACTTAGCTGGAGTTATATGAACGTGTCCCACCACACCAGGAGTTCCACTTTGAATTTGAGGTTTGAAAAAAAGCCTTCAACCAAAGTCAGTTGAAAACATCAAGGTTCACATAGTTTTATGTTTAAACTACAAATTTCCATGCCCTCTACAAAACCATAACACAGTCCATATTCTTGAACCATTCAATAAACCTGTTCTGAGATTTGAGTCTGCACAACATTTTCAAAAGGGCCTAAGTGACATAGGAATCTATATCCCAGCTTCAAAAAGTGATGTAAGCATTTAGCAGCCTAAGTCCTATTAATTTTCAATGAGTTTTAGACCCCTAAGTGGCTAAGTCACTTCTGAAAACAGGACATCAGCTCCTAAGTCACTTAGGCCCTTTTGAAAATGTTACCCTTTTTCGTGAAACACAAAACGAGGTGGTCTTTGGGTTCATTCCAATATGCAGCTCTACCAATAAATGTCTGCCAGTTAAATTCCATACAGTGGTCCTCTGGTAGTAAAATAATTAATACCCAAGTAGTATGATAAGTCCAAAGCTGACTGCAAAGGGTTACAAAGGAATCTCATAAAACTGGGTGACAACAAAATGGCAGATGAAATTCAATGTTGATAAATGCAAAAGTAATACACATTGGAAAACTATACACAAAATGATGGTGTCTAAATTGACTGTTCCTTCTAAAGGAAGGGATCTTAGAGTCATTGTGGATAGCTCTCTGAAAACATTTGCTCAATGTGCAGTGGCAGTCTAAAAGGCTAACAGAATGTTAGGAACCATTAGGAAAGGGATAGATAATGAGACAGATAATATCATAATGCCACTATATAAATTCATGATTCACCCCCACCTTGAATACTGTGTGCAGTTCTAGTCATCCCATCTCAAAAAAAGATAAATTAGAATTGGAAAAAGTACAGAGAAAGGCAACAAAAATTATTAGGGGTATGGAACAACTTCCATATGAGGAGAGATTAAGAAGACTGGGACTGTTAAGCTTAGAAAAGAGATGACTAACAGGAGATATGATAGCGGTCCATAAAATCATGAACAGTGTGAAGAAAGTAAACGAGGAAGTGTTATTTACCCTTTCACATAACACAAGAACCGGGATCACCCAAAGTAATTAATAGGCAGCAGGTTTGAAACAAACATAAGAAAGTATTTCTTCACACAAAACACAGTCCACCTGTGGAACTCATTGACAGGGAATGTTGTGAACACCAAAAATATAACTGAGCTCAAAACAGAATTGGACCTATTCTCCATGAACTTATCTCTCAGTGGCTATTAGTCAAGATTGTTAGGGATGCAACCTCATGCTTTGGGTGTCCCTAAGCCTCTAATTGCCAGAAGCTGGGAGTGGATGACAGGGGATGGATCACCGATAATTGTCATGTTCTGTTCTGTTCATTCCCTCCGAAGCAGCTGGCATCAGCCCCTATTGGAAGATGGTCTCACCCAGTACAGCCATTCTTATGTGCTTATGTAGGTGCAACAGCTACATATAAAATTACCTAACAGTTTCTACTCTAACTCACTGTTATCAGTTACTCCTTGCTTCCTGAAACTTTAATCTCTCAAGCTGAAATTTTCCAGGTTTGCTTTTGCCCAAAGATGGGTTTGGTTTTATTGAGGGTTTTTTTTATTATTATTTGTTTGGTTTTGTTTGTTGTTTTCTTCTTTTAAAAAAAAAAGGTTTGAAGGAAAACAGCTCATCCTTTCTGAATATGTGGAGAGTGAGTTAACAAATTTTGGTTTAAATATGGCAGGGAAATAGCATTACGCACAAGTCCAAAACAGTGTTCTCGAGACAATTGATTTTGATTTGATTTAGTTATAGGCATTTGAAAATCACGTACTGAGCATGCACCACATAGTTTGCTTAAGTTTTTCATTAAGCTTCAAAAGGTTTGTCTTCAATGGAAAAAAATATTTTCTCAGAACATGACCTTGAGGAGTCATGTTAACTAACATGACATTAAACACATACATGCAGTTGGTATAGACAGGGTGAAATTCTGACCCAACTGAAGTTGATGGCTAAACTCCCATAGACTTCAGTGGACTTCTATGTTTAACATTACCTCAGAGATCCCTGTTTCAATACTACAAGTAAGAGAAAAATATTTCTTATTTGTCTTACTTTACTTTCTGTGATGGAGCATTCTCCAGAGGAACAATCATGGTCATGCTAAACAGAACTAGCTTAACTTTGCTCATGAACAGAAAGGTTGTTGTATTAATTGAGCAGGAACAAGTGGGCCAAATATGTTAACATAACCCAGCCAGTATCCAATGTTAAACAAGGTTCGAGGTTTAATATACAGAGACCTCAGCCTGCTTAAACATCATTTTAACCTTTTAATAAAGATGCCGAAAAGAAGGAAAAACAGTTAAAGCATTTGAAATGTAAAGAATTAACTAAGGCTTTCATTTTAACAATATTCTTTGTTCCCTTTTCCTTTAGCTAGAGAGAGGTTTTAAAAGGAAAATGCCCTTGTTTGATAGTCTCTTAGATGGTATCAAAGATGGTAATACCTTTCCTTTTAGGGAAAAGATAAGTTAGTAGAGATGAGCTGGAGCTGTTGTTGCTACTGTTGTTATTAAAGTCTGATCCCATTTTGTCCCAGGTAGTATTTGGGATTCAGCTGGAGGCAGCAGAGGTGATTATGTTATCTGGGTCCCTCTCTCTGGCTTGGTCTGAAAATTAGGATGACAAAGGCCTGGGGTCCCAGAAGATGGTAGGGGTGGCAGCCATGATGGTGAAGCTTGCTTTAGTAGCCTCCATCTGTTCTTCCATATTTTCCCCAAAACTCTGTCTTTAAGGAACCAAAATGGAAAGATGTGTGGAATAACCCACTCCCTTATTGTTTTGTCCAGCATGTAGACCTTGTTTCTGACACACCAATTTTGGTTCATTGATTTCCAGACCCACATTTGCTTGATTTCCAGTCATGATCTTAACACAGTCCTTAAGTTATATCAGTAGGCCTTTTTGTTTAGACTAATTCAATTTTTCTGCCTCATTTTCATATCTTTGCTCATCAGCATTTGTTATTACAGGTTATTGTGACATCTTTTGAACTTCCTCATACTTTTTACACTTGAGCTCACAATTAGAGTAAATTTGTAGGCCCAATTATTACAACAGGACTCAGGTCCAAAATGCTGTTTATACCTTTATTTTATATTTTCAGGATTAGTCTAACATACCTCTTGTTGTTGTATTTATTACCCATATAGTCAGGTATTATCCTTCGTTTCTAGTCATTAAATTTTGTGCCTAGACATTTTAAAGAGCCAACATTTTCGGACTTTGAAGTTGTGTTCCACATGTTGCCATGTTTTTGTGTTTGCAAGGACATATGATTCATTGAATCCTGAAGTAATCTTTTAAATAAAATAGATTATTTGCAAGCATGAAGATGACTTCTAAATATTTCTGCACTTCACAGTGAATTGCTCATTTAACTATGTCAATGTGCTCAACATTATCATATTTAATTGAATAGTTCAACAAGATAATATGCCAGTGCACACACTATCATGAGAAATCATTCAATGCATTATTGTCTCACAATAAGTAAGGCGACACTCAAATGAAACACAGGGGACATAGCAAGAAGAAGTTTTATATATGAATGAGAGGGGGAAGGGTTTACTAGAGACTGACAAAATATCAATTCTTGAAATCTTTTGTCCCTGACTGAAAGCGAGCAGAGGGAGAAGTATGGCCATGAAAGAGAAGACATTAGAATATCATGAGTAAGACTAGCAAAATGATATTCAGTTCTACCCTCTCATCCACAGTCCTAGCTCATACTTAGCACAGAACAGATAAAAATGCTCCTAAGTAAATCTCATCATTCTGAAAAAGTCCAGAATATTTTCTTTTAAAGCCATTGGTCCCCTTTCAAACAGTGACTGCTGGTGTCAGCTAGGCAATTATTTTCTGTTTTTTTGCCAGCAATTCTGTATGATCTCACAATCCCTACTCTTTGTCCTAACGTAAATTATATTTTGAACTAAAAGCAAAAAATATGATAATAGAAACCATTCCTGATCACTCGATGAAATTACTAAATGACTAGACTGATAGAAAGATGACTCACAAATTTATTTCTTTTATAAAATGGCACCCATTGGAGTCACATATAGAGTGAACATAGTTTGTCTGCATATTGGCCCTGAACCTATAAACACTTACATATGTACTTTAACTTTACTACATTGAGCAGTCCCATTAAAATCAATGGGATAGAGCTGGTCACAAAATAATACCTTTTCCCCCCACAGAAAAGTGTAACTTTTCAAGTGACAAAAATAAACTGAAATTGAAAAATTTCTGTTCAGACACACTGCTATAATGACTTATGGACAGTGTTCCCTCTAATTTTTTACATCCATGTGCGGAATGAATTTTGTTATGTGCACCAATATGAAGGTGATGTGTCATATTCATATCATGTAATGGGGGTGGGGCAGAAGGATTCAGGGGGTGGGATGAGACTCAGGGCTGGGGTAGAGGGTTGGGGTGTGGGGAGGATGAGGGCCCTGGCTGGGGGTGCAGGCTCTGGTGTGGGGCTGGGGATGAGGGGCTCAGGGTGCAGGATGGGACTCAGGGTTGGGGAAGAGGTTGGGTGCAGGGGGTGAGGGCTCTGGCTAGGGATTGAAGGCTCTGGGGTGGGGCCAGGGATGAGGGGTTCAGGGTGCAGGAGCGGGCTCAGGCAGAGAGTTGGAGCACGGGGGATGCAGGCTCTGGGGTGGGGCCAGGGATGAGGGATTTGGGGTGCAGGATGCCCAAGGGCTGTGGTGGGGAGAGAGGACTCTCCCCAGCCCTCTCGCGGCGCAGCAGCTCGGGGCCGGGGGAGAGGCACCTCTCCCTAGCTGCAGCAGCTCCGGCTGGGCCAGGCTGGGCCAAGGGAGGGGCTCCTCTCCCCATCAGCTCCGACGGGCCTAGCCCGGGGAGGGGCTCTTCTCCCCCCTCCGTGGCAAATTCGGGGCAGGTCTGCGCTGGGGCCAGTGGGGAGGGGCACCTCTCCCCGCCGCAGCATGTCTGCATTGGGAGTGAGGTGCCTCTCCCCGCTGCAGCCCTGAGCCCCTGTGTGGGGCTTAATAGGCAGCTGCATGGCCACTCAGCTGTGCATCTTAGAGGGAACTTAGCTTATGGGTGTTGTAATTATGCCCCCATTTGCCTCTGTGAGCCAGAAGAATGTGCCATTCACCATGATGTAGAGATGTAGTCCCACTGTGAAGCCTGGCCCAAAGAAGAGAATGGGACCATGAAGCCAATGAACTTCAGCTCCCATGTGGCATTATTGCAGCATTACCGAACAAAATGTTCAGTTTTCAGATGAAAGTTTTTGGTTTTGGGGAATTTGGATTTTTGATAAAAAGTTGAAATTTTCTGGGAAATTAGACATATTTCATGAGGAAAAAATCTTTCAGTTGAAAATTGCAAATACATATATTACATAACCACCCTTCCTTCAAAAATGCTATTTAAAAATAAAATAAGTTAAATATATGCATCGTGAGCTATTTTATGACAACAAACCACTACTAAGTATGCATTAGTAGGCTTCTGGCATACATCTTAGGTGGTTGAAAGCACAATGATGAAATGTATCTGAGATGTGTATGAACAGTCTACTAATACACAACCTGTTATGGCTTATTGCTATGATTACCACATGCCTACTGCCAGTGCATATGTGGTAGATTTATTTTTATAAACTCTCTCTGTCTTTCACACACACACACACACACACACACACACACACACAGACACAGACACTTCTATAGATACGTATGTAGTAGGAAGAGGGCCTGAAACATAAGTCCTTGTATCAGAGGCCTGGTATACAATCTAAGGCCTGGGCTAAAGTAGGCATCAAAACTTTGTTAATATAAAGCAATGTCAGGCTGTGACTAGAGGCAGGGCCTGCTTACAGAATCTGGCAAGAACAGGGCTGATATTTCAGAAACACACATTCCTAAGTAGTACTAAGCACAAGAATACATATGAAAACACATTCTAGTAGGGTGGTACCAGACCACCTTGATACCAACACATTCCCCAAAGATAACAGGGATACGCTGACCCATCTTAAAGATAAGGTCAGGATGACAACAATGATGGATGGAGACATTTTGCTCTAACCAACATGTACAAGGTAATGGACAGCACCTAGATACGTCAGAAGGTGGCACCTGGCTACATCAGAGGGGCAATATGTAACTTGCTTGTATCAGAGTATAACGAGATTTCTCAGAGGGAGTGTCTTTGGCCAGCCGAGGGGGGAATGGAAAGTCCCGCCATTCACTGAGCTGCATCTATTGTCATGGGCATACATGTGCTAGTCTAACTGTAGACATTGATATGGGAAGCTAGGACCATGTTTCATTGACAATAAACCGGATCAAGTGTCTTCGCACTTTAACGGATCTTATGGTCATTGGGCAGTTTGTTCGAGGTCTGCTGTGCCAGTCACCTGTGCAGAGCTGGGATGGCATACGGAGGGAACACATGCAGACAAACATTTAACTACAACGTACTTTATCAAGCTATAGATACATTTTAAAAAACACTTGACATAAAGATGATTTTGACCTTCCCTCCCCACAGTCATAAAACAACAAAACTCCCATGCTGCCAGTACACAGCATCTTGCCACTCCACCCCACCCTAACATCTGCCATTGCAATCAAATTTAGAGTAAGTTAGACAATTGTCTTTTGAGATATTTGTCCCATTTTGCCTATCTGGCTACAGTCATTGCCCTTCTAGAAAATAGTAGTTACCTATGTAATTCAGGACTATCCTGAGTGATTAAAATCATGTGTGCTCTTTGAAGGAATTGATGCTCATTTTTAATTTTTACCATTCTTTAGTCAGGAAGCGTCAAATTACAAGCCATCTAAATAGCTAAGTAGTAAACTCTCTAGAGAAGTGGCTCTCAACCTTTTTTTTTTTTTTTTTTTGAGGCCCCCTCAACATGCTATAAAAACTCCATGGCCCAACTAGCTGTGCCACAGCAACTGTTTTTCTATATATAAAAGCCAGGACCGGTATTAGGGGGTAGCAAGGAGGGCAATTTCCCGGGGCCCCACACCACAGGGGACACCGCAAAGCTAAATTGCTCAGGCTTTGGTTTCAGCCCTGAGTGGTGGGGCTCAGGGCTGCAGTCCTGCATTGCGAGGCTTTAGCTTTCTGCCCTGGGCCCTAGTGATGCCAGCCATGCTTAGCGGCCCCCCTGAAACCTGCTCGCAGCCCCTAGGGGGCCCCTGGTTGAGAACCACTCTAGAGGTCCTTTACAAAGAACGATAAAGAAGCTTTGTAAAATATGTATTTTTGTTGTTGTCTCTACATCTGTCTTTTTAAAGTATATACATTTATTTACTTACATGATCTACTGATACTTTTCCATTGTGGTTTATATTTTAATTTTTTTTCATTTTCCCCAATCTTATCAAATTCCGTTTTTTCAGTGATAAGGTACATAGGTGCTTAAATATACCACTTGGTATACATTTGTATTGTTTGTGTGATATATTTAAGTTTAAAATCTATTTTACTGAGCTGCTTTATCCACCCTTGTCTTAGAAATGGATGTGTTATAATCTGAAGAGATGCAGTATTTACTTAACTATATCCATATTAGATAATTACATCTACCCTACAGTCAGCTAAGGACTCCCTCAGTCTGTTGATGCTGTTATCATCTGGAATATAGGAAGGTTTCACAATAAGCATTCAGTCAAATGGCTCAGGTCATTCATTAAGCAGTAGGTACACATCAATTGCAAGACTAGAAATTACTCAGATCTCTATGCGCTAGGGGCCTTGTTTTAACCCTTAAACTGCTGGGATCTTTCATTCTTTGTCAGCTGATATATGTGCTAGGAGGTGATTTGTAGCTGGCCATGGCAAGCAGAGAGTTAAAAATGTATACAGTCATTATAATATAATATTCACTGCATCTTATATTAGTCCTTTTGTTATAAATCTCTATGTTCAGAACTTTATAATTTGAATAAAATGATTTCTGTCTGATTGAAACTCAGTGTGCAGGTATTAAGCACAGAAGAAATATTCATCAAACTTTCTTCAGTTTGGAGAGAGAGTGGGTGAGGTAATATCTCTTATTGGACCAGCTTCTGGTGGCAAAAGAGGCAAGTGTTCAAGCTTACCCAGAGCTTTTCTTCAGGTCTGGGAAAGGTTCTCAGAGTGTCACAAATAAATACAAGGTGGTAAAGATTGTCCAGCATAAGGAGTTAACATGTTGTAAGAGATCATTTTGGGTGAAGTAGGCAGTTAACACCTCGGCATCATAGCATGAAGATGGGTTACAGATTGTTGTAATGGGCCATACATCCAGTGTCTTTATTGAGTCCATGATTTTTAGTGACTAAAAAAGTTGTGAATTTAAGATCCCAGGCTCATCCTTTGAAGGTGTTGTGCATGTTTCCTTTGAAGATGAGGACTGGGAGGTGACATCTGGAATGATCATTTTGTGAAAAGTGTTCGCTCACAGGTGATATGCTGGTTTTGTCTTTTATCATTTTCCCGTGTGAGTTCACTCGAGAGTGTAGTGTTTGTCTCATTTTTCCAACATAGATATTATTGTAGCATTTAGTGCACCGGATGAGGTACACCACATGTTGTGATAGGCATGTGTAGGATCCATGGATGTTGAAAGCTGTGTTGTTGTGGGTGGGAGGGAGCAGGTATTGATCATCGTAGCAGTTTGGCAGCTGGAGTGCTTCTGCTGACTGGAAACTGAAATTCTGAAGCAAAACAGTATGCTTGATGGTGGTAATGTGCATGTTGCTTCCCAGAATGCTCTCCTGGCTGCAGCTGGGCTGGCAGCTGACACTTGAGAGCACCAAGACATTGCCCACTTTACTATTTATATTTTTATTTGACCAAGTAACAAGGAAATAACCACTGTAATCAAATCAATAATCTGTAGTAAGACTGTCCTGTAGTAATTAAATATATTATTATTATTATTATTATTATTATTGTGTATTATTTGTACTAGTCTCTTTCAAAATGGAAATTTAGCAAAAGGCCCTTAGTCTGGATCCTGATTTCACAGAAAAGAAATATTGCACATTAATGGACACCACCTTTTAAAAAAACATTTAGCATATGGATCTGAATGAAGGATTTTTTTAAAAACCCAGAATTCCTGAAGAGAATTGAAAGAGCAGATTTCACCTTCACTCCATTTTTATATATTTTGAGTATACATTATACATGCTGCTTACCCCTGTACTTATTTTGCACCATTTCTCTCTCTAGAATAGTGCTTGGAACTTAACTAATCTCATCTAGGACCCTGCAGCAATTCTAAGAAAAAATCCTCAGCCCCTGTGTGTGGAGATGACTATTTAGAGGCCTGAACCAAGGATTCTGAAATGTTTCTTCCCATAATAGTGTAGGGCATGAGAGAGCACCAACACCAGACCATATGAGTAAAGAAGAAATACTTGGCCAGTTGATAGAGGCTAGTAAGGCTCTAATACCAATATAAGGAAATTATGCTGTCAGATCTGTTGAGGCAAAATGCAGGAATGGAGATAATGGGATAAAATTGAGGAAAGGAAAAATGCAGATTGAATATCAGGGCCAATTTCCTGTCAGTGAGAGCTATTAGACAGTGGAACAGTCACCAGTGAAAGTTATAGAAGCCCAGTTGTTTGCATCATTTAAAACTAGGCTGCACTAATATTAGAGAACATAGTACAGAAAACAATCTTACATGGGCAAAGGAGTGAACAATACTACAATACCTAATAAGTACTTTCTGCCTCCCATCTTTAATTTCTAGGACTGCTTCTTTTGCTCTGGATATAGTGTGCATTTTTAACGTGCAAAAGTAATGTCCAGACAGGCACTTCACACACACACACAGATTATACAGTCGATAGGGCCTAGGTTTTTAAGAACAAAATATATTTAGAGGTTCATATTAGCATATAGATTCTGTTAGGGCTGTTAGAGCAAAGAAATTGAACAAAACAGCAGAATATTAGGGTTTGTCTAGGTGAAAGCAATAATAGAGCAGCCACCTTAAGAACTCTGCTATTAAATATTAACACCATGTGGTCACATTCACCTGATCTGCACTCTGAGTGAAATTCACTCTGGTGCCAAGGGGTTAGGTGATGCACAGGCCTCATCTGCAAAGGCCTGAATTTCTTTCTCTGTGAATTAACTACAAGGCAAAACTAAACCATGATTCAATGAGGACCATTGTCAGAAAGTCTTCTTAGACTAGAATATTTGAGCAAAGGGGAGAAAATCTACAGGATGGAAGTTCAGCTGTTGAGCTATATAGGCAAAATTCTGGCACCACTGAAGTCAATGGCAAAACTCCGAACAGAGCTAGTTTACTTTGCCCAAGTGTTTGAATCCACCCTTATCATTCTTCCAACTTTCTCGATGGAGGTGTGGTTTAGCAAGTGTATTCAAACAACTTAATTTTACTTGTAAATTTTCTCTAGTTGCTAGATATACCCTGGGATACGAAGGCTCTTTCAAAAGGCATACCAATTCCAAATTAACATGTACTACAACCAGAATAAAAGAAGTTGGGTTCTAGCCAAAAGAGTGGCATTAGAAGCCTGAATCAAAGGAGGCATGCATTAATGTTTGATTAAGTGTTTAGTAGTTTCTTCCTTTCCTGCTGTTAAGGGCATTTCTTGTCTCGGTTTTGTTGGTCTCCCATCTCTCAACATATATGCCTTTTTATTCTTATTTTTCATACATGCCATTCCCTATAACTTATCTTCCCTAATAGACCAGCAAAGAAGATGCTACAGTTATTGTATTTTCTTTATATTTTCAATTTAGATATTGCAACAATAGGACAACAATCTCCACTACATATTAGCTCAAGCATTTCCTGCCTAAATATATTGTTTAAACATATCTAGAAAACTAGGTAAGAAAAAGTTACTGTTGCACTTCTTAAACAAAGTTCCTAATCAATCTTAACTCTGCCCTCACAGAGATGCTCTGAGATATTCAGAAACTCGGATTCTCTGATACCGCCATAAAAAAAAACAGTTTATTTTACTTGAATCCAAAGAAAATGAGATTGAGAGTAGGTTTCAGGGTTTGAAGTGTGATGACCTAGATCTTTTAGTAGCTGATTCTCTTAGAAACTTGAAGACTGATATGATTGCAAATTTTCCGTGTCCAAGCACATTTTTGCCAGTATAAACTCAAGGCTTAATCTAAAACCTATAGAACTCAATAGAAATTGGAAATATTCTAACAGTATTTGCCAGGAGTAGGTGCTCATTCATGTGATCTATTAATTAAAAACAGATTAGATTATCTATTAATGTTTCACATTTTGGATGGTGTTGTATAATTAAAAAATATTGAATATATGGAGATATACCTATCTCATAGAACTAGAAGGGACCCTGAAAGGTCATCAAGTCCAGCCCCCTGCCTTCACTAGCAGGACCAATTTTGCCCCAGATCCTTAAGTGGCCCCCTCAAGGATTAAACTCACAACCCTGGGTTTAGCAAGCCAATGCTCAAACCACTGAGCTATCCCTCCCCCATTCAATCCCATGAGGATTTTTTAAAATCTCAGTGTTTTTGGAATATGTAGTTATTTCTAAAGAATATGAGTGTTTAAGAAATAAAGACAAATGTTTTCCTTTATACTCATATCTTTCATTTTTGTGGCTTCCTTAGATCCAATAAATAGGCTTCCTCTGTTGTTATGCTGGAGTAATGTCCAGATCTATCTTTTGGTCTCTGAACATTCCATAATGACTTTTTTGTTGCATAAGTAACCTTGAGATATTTAAGTTTGGACATCTTCCAAGTTTCTAAAACAAAATGTAGACAGAGTAAAAATTGTTAGTCATCAGGTCTCTTCAGCATCAGTCTTTATATTCTCTCTAGGTTCTAAGTAGTTCCTTTTGATATCTACCACACCCTCCAAAACTCTCTGGGCTCACAACATCAAATTACTGTTTATTCCAAGCTCAGTTGTTGATGTCTATATTAATCAGGTTGCAAGGCCAGCTTATTACTGTCCTAGGATCATTTCCAGTCTATATCCCATCTTGTCTCCTGGGGACACCCAAACACTCACACATTTGTCTGTTATTCCTCACCTGGATTATTGTAATTCATTACTTGCTGGCCTACTTGTCACTTTTTGTTTCAGTTGCTTACAGCTGGTGTAGAATTTGGCTGCTTGATTGCTTATGAGATTTCTAATTACATTACGGCAACAATGAAAGAATTCCACTGGCCTCTTGTGAAGCAGTGTTTTTAAGCATTCAGTCCTTACAAATACATAAAAGGTCATGTATAGCTTGCACAATTATATACAAATAATCACCTTCCCTCTTATTACCTCATTTGGATGCTGGAAGTTTCAGCTATTAATTTCAGATTGTGCAAAATATTTATAATAGTCTTCTTACAAAATAAAGTTTCTAGTCTAGCAGTTACTTGCACTCTTCTCAATTATCATATCTGTGCTCTCTTCTTTGTCTTTCTCATCTTCTCCCTTCTCCCCAAATCATTTGTTCTACGGCACATCAGGCCCCGGGATGAGAGAATGGCCAGTAGATTCAGCAGCAGCAGAACCAAAAGCAGTGTTTACATAGTGGGGAAGGAGAAGGCAGGAAGATAAAAATGGACTTAATTTGTCATCAGTGTCAACACTGGGGATGATTACACTTCCCCCTATTAGTGCCAGAGGTCGTGATGAGGTCTCCAGGTTGTTGGGTATCCAGAAAGCAGTTTGGGAATGTAAGAGTTTTTGGTAGTGGAAGGTCCCAAGGAAAAAATAGAGTGACACAGTTTATGGTTTGAGGTGAAAACTATTTGAAAATTAGAGGAGTAATACTGTTTTGAACCAAAGTAAATTTCGGGGGCAATAGGGATAGCTGATTTTCGCTTTTTGTTTCCAGGTTTATTACAACCTGGAACATAAAGGAAAATGCAGAGTGAAAATCTCAATAAACCAAAACCAGTAATATTGTTCACAACATAGGCAACGACCTACCGAGTTCCCAAGGGGGGTGCTCAACTCCTGCTCCTTCCCAGGCCCTGCCCCCACGCCACCCTTCCCCTAAGCCCTCTCCCCCACCCCTGCCCCACCTCTTTCCACCTCTTCCTGGCCCCGCTCCTCCCATTCCCTCCCAGTGCCTCCTGCATGCCATGGAACAACTGATCCACAGCGGGCAGGAGGCACTGGGAATGAGGGAGAGGAGCTGATCAGCAGGGCCGCCAGTGGGTGGGAGATGCCGGGACGGGAGGTGGAGGCGCTGACCCGTGAGGCTGCCAGTGGGTGCTCCAGCCCTGAAGCACGCACTGAGTAAGTGCCTATGGTTCACAAGATCCGCATAAAACTGAATCTGCAATAATAATCAGTGAGAAGCTTAACTCAGTTACTTTTCTTACCAAATGCTCTCTGCAATATTTAGTTCCTCACTATTTAATAGGTTCACTTGCACCACCAGACAAACCATGCAATGTTGATGGAGTTATATCAGGTGTCAACAAACTCAAATTACAGTGAGGAAAAGTGTTAAGTTGGTGTGGGATTGACTATACTAATGAGATCGTGCAATGGTAAAATGAGAGTGACTATGACAATACATGTATTAAGCCTCTGAGCATGCCCAATATGCACTAAATGTTATAAGAAACCTGAGCAGTCAGACTGAGAAGAGTGTTCATGCAGTCAATAAAAACTGTTGTCTTGTCTCTGACAAACCTGACTTATTACTTATTAACCATTACTAAGAGATTGCAAAAACTTTGGAGGACAGGATTGGAATTCAAAATGATCTTGATAAATTGGAGAATTGATCTGAAGTCAATAAAGCCAAGTGCAAAGTACTAGATTTAGCAAGGGACAATCAAATGCACAAAACCAAATTTGGGAATAACTGGCCAGGCAGCAATACTGCAGAAAAGGATCTGAGCATTATAGTGGATCACAAACTGAATATGAGTCACAGTGTGATAGTGTGGAGAAAAAACAAATAATTCTGGGATATATTAACAGGAGTGTCATATGTAAGATATGGTAGGTAATTGTTCTGCTCTACTCGGCACTGGTAAGGCCTTAGCTGGTGTACTATGTCCAATTAGGGGAACCACACTTCAAGAAAGATGTAAACAAATTGAAGAGAGTCCAGAGAAGAACAACAGAAATGATAAGAGGTGTAGAAAACATGACCTATGACATTAGGTTGAAAGAATGGGTTATGTTTAGTTTATAGATGAGACGGCTGAAGCATAACAGCTTTCAAATATGTAAAAGATTGTTATATAGAGGATGGTGATCAATTGTTCTTCATTTTCACCAAGGGTAGCAGAAGAAGTAATCAGTTTAGTTTGCAGCAAGGGACATTTAGTTTGGATACTAGAAAACCTTTCTAGCTACAAGGATAGTTAAGCACTGGAACAGATTACCAAGGGAGACTGTGGAACCCCAATGTAAGAGGCTTTTAAGAACAGGTTAGATAAACACCGGTCTAGGCAATGGTGGATTAGCCACAGTGCCAATGGGGCCCCTGCCCAATGGTCCTGGCCAATTGGGAGGCCCCTGGAAAAATGGGTGCCCCTATTCCCCAACCTGCTCTGCCCGCCTGGCACTCCTGCCAGGGAGCAGGGCAAGCCCCTGTGTCCCAACCCCATTTCCCAAGCAGGAATATGAGGGTGAGGGGATGACTTCAGGCGGAAGGAGTGGGGAGGGGCATCCACTTGCTCTGGCCCAGGACCCCACAAACCTCTAATCCGCCTCTGGGTCTAGGTATACGTAATCCTGCCTCAATGCAGAGAATGGACTAGATGAACCTCTTGACATCTCCTCCAGCCCTTCATTTTTATGATTCTATGATCCCAATTACTTTTGAGAAAGACTACAGACTTCCTGCATTTTATTTATTTTACTTCATTTGCATGTTAAATACATAACATTTGCATTTCTACTAAAGCAAGTACACAAACATATAAGTCAAGTTATATACTCTGATTGGAACCTGTAATAATTACACATACCATGTGCATGAAACAGTGCAGAATAAATTCTGAATGTACTCATTCTGAAAAGTTTGCACAACAGTGCCAGTGCTGTTTCACTGAATCATCTTTAAAAATGAAGGAGATAGGACAAGGAGAATAGAGAGCAAATAGCAACAAAAGCAGAAATAGTATTTAAGAAAGAAAAGAGACAGACTTGAAAGGAAGATGTCCTGGAGAAAAAGTCAAAGCAAAAAACAGCATCCCAGAAGGACCCACTTTAAGACATTTATCCAGCCAAGTGGAATAGGAATCTGACACTTAATCTGTAATACCCAATGTTGCTGTAGCCGTGTTAGTCCCAGGATATTATAGAGACAAGGTAGTGAGGTAATATCTTTTATTTGACTAACTTCTGTTGGTGAGAGAGACAAGCTTTTGAGATACCCAGAGCATTCCTCTGCAGCGTGGGGCACAGATCACTTGCGGGAGGATTCTCTGCATTTTGAAGTCTTTAAACTACAAGTTGAGGATTTCAATAGCTCAAACATAGGTCGGGGGGTTGTTACAGGAGTGGGTGGGTGAGATTCTGTGGCTTGCATTGTACAGGAGGTCAGACTAGAAGATCATAATGGTCCCTTCTGACCTTAAAGTCTATGAGCTCTTCTTCAGATCTGGGAAACCTGAAGTTTGGTCCAGTGTTCATTTGCACTGCCCACATGTTCCAACCAAGTTACTATGGCCCATATTCTCAAAGGTATTTAGGTGCCTACAGGGCTGGCTCCAGGGTTTTGGCTGCCCCAAGCAGCCAAACAAACAAACAAACAAAAAGCCGTGATCGCAATCTGCGGTGGCAATTCGGCGGGAGGTCCTTCGCTCCAAGCAGGAGTGAGGGACCGTCTACCGAATTGCCGCCGAGCAGCTGGACGTGCCGCCCCTCTCCGAAGTGGCTGACCCAAGCACCTGCTTGGTAAGCTGGTGCCTGGAGCCGGCCCTGGGTGTCTAACTCCAACTTAGGTGCCTAAATGGTTTTGAGGAGTTGGGCCTACCTGACTCCAGATTGTATAACAGATATCTAAATTGACAACCTGGATCACTTTTAGGCCATTCTTGTAGGGTACTGAGTTCAGGGAATGCAACACCTTGTAGAAGGTGCTTAACATTTTACAGGATTGGGCCCATGATGCTTGGGAATTCACATTTGGCAGATGTTGATATAGGATAGTTAATGAGCATCTGCAGAATGTACCTCACTAGTTAGGTAAACACCATGCGATGTATAAAGCAAAGATCAGGTCAGATTATTGTGTTTAACTATAGTGACTGTTGATGATAAGCCACAAGGATGCCCTGGCAATTTCCCGAATTACAATTATATTTCTTAATAAACAGAGCACACATTTGGAAACTTCAGATATTTAAATATGATTTATACATTCATTGGGCTACTTGCCAGCCTTTGACTCAGGACTTACAACAAATATTTGAGAGCTTACTGAGAATGCCACTTTATAGAATTAGTTTTTCATATAAGGAATGTGCTAATGTTTTTATGTAGCAGCACATCATAAAGTGTAAAATAAGATGTTCTAACATGACTTACATACCAATAAAAATATTTGTTAGATGCCAAGTGATACTTCTTGGCAGATGCCCTTTCAGTGGATTTATATAAGTAGAGACCAGAAAGCTTGGCAGTATTTTAACTCGTATGTTTTATGTAGTTCAGAAAGAAATTGCAATGTCTATGGCTCCTATAACTCATTCCATCAAAAATATTTATGTCAGTGATACAAAATTGTAACAATACAACTCTCCTCAAGAAAAGCCAAGTGTAATTCAACCACCTAAAGCAGTGGTGGGCAACCTGCGGCCCGCACGTGGCTCATAGGGTAATTCACTGGCGGGACATCAGACAGTTTGTTTACATTTACATGGCCGCCCACAGCTCCCCGTGGCCATGGTTCGCCATTCCCGGCCAATGGGAGCTGCGGGCAGCCATGCAATGTAAACAACTGTCTCACGGCCCACCAGCAGATTACCCTTATGGGCCGCAGGTCGCCCCCCATTGACCTAAAGTCACAGGAAGGTCTAAAAAATGACAAAAAAGGGCAGGACATAAGATATAGAACAGTATTACAACGAAGGATACATGTTTTACTATAACAATGACTAACGAGAGAAGAGTTCATGTTTTTAGTTTGATTCACCATGTTAGATTTTTATTGCACTATTTAATTTATAGTTTTATTTTGGTAATTTACGTTTTTTTCAAAAAAATATTGTACACTGAATTTCATATTTGTGATGTTGAAAAATAATCAGAAATGCACCAACTATATGACATACAAGAGAATTTGCACTTTCCATCTTCTTGCTTAAGAATATAATAACTGCAATACTGGGTAAGACCAAAGATCCATGTAGCCCAGTATCCTGTTTCCAACTGTGGCCAGTACCAGAGTTTCCTGGGGAGCGTACAGAACAGGATAGTCAGAGTGATCTACCACGGTTTTCTCCTCCCAGCTTCTGGCAGTCAGAGGTTTAGGGTGTCCCAAGCATGGGGTTGCATCCCTGGCCATCTTAGCTAATAGCCATAGATGGACCTATCCTCCATTAATGTATCCAGTTGTTTTTTGAACCCAGGTATACTTTTGGCCATCCAACATCCCAAGGCAATGAGTTCCACAGGCAAATTGTGCATTATGTGGAAAAGTTCTTCCTTTAATTTGTTTTACACTTACTGCTTGTTATTTGAATCAGGTGACCCCTGTTTTTTATATTGTTGGAAGGGATAAACAACAATTCTCTGTTCACTTTTTCCACACCATTCATGATTTTATATACCTCTATCATATCTCCTCTTAGTCATCTCTTTACTAAGCTGAACAGCCTCAATCTTTTTAGTCTTTCCTCATATGGAAGCCATTCCATACACTTGATCATCTTTCTTGCTCTTCTCTTTTCCAGTTCCACTATATCCTTTTTGAGATGGGGCAACCAGAACTGGACACAGTATTCAAAGTGTGGGCACACAATAGACTTTATTATTTTGATATTTTCTGTCTTATTTTCTATCTCTTTCCTAATAGTTTCCAACATTCTGTTAACCTTTTTGACCACGGTTGTGCATTGAACTGAAGTTTTCAGAGAACTATCCAGGGTGATGCCAAAATCTTTTTCTTGAGTGGTAACAGCTAATTTAGAACCCATATTTATCTATATGTAGTTGGGATTATTTTTTCTGATGTGCATTACTTTGCACTTATCAATGTTGATTTTCATCTGACATTTTGTTGTCCAGTCACTCAGTTTAGTGACTCTTTTCTGTAACTCTTCTCCGGCAGCTTTGGACCTAACTATCTGCAAACTTTGTTACCTCACTGTTTACTCCTTTTTCCAGGTCATTTATGAATATCTTGAACAGCACAGGTCCATTACACATCCTTGGGGATCCCGCTGTTTACCTCTCTCCAATGTGAAAACTGACCATTTATTCCTATCTTTTTTTCCCTAACTTATAACCAGTTACTGATCCATGAGAGGACCTTCCCTCTGTTGCCTGGTCTATGGATTGTATATTAATTATATGGATTACTTAAGAATTCCCAGTAAACACTCTTAGGTTTGATAGTTTCTTGTCCCAAAATCAGGCCCAGTATTATTAAAATTACTATTCCCTTGGGAACCCTCATATGCAGAGTTGCAACACTCACACTTAGGAAAACTCTTCTGTATTTGTAAAAGTTTTATTAATTCAGTTTGCAAACTGACCAACACTCTAACCCAGCATGGTAGTTAGAGATAATAAAGAATTTACATCTGAACATCAATATACTCCCACCATCCCTTACAGAACAACCTGAAATGTTAGCCATCATCTTCCTCACCACCATCACCTTCCTCATCACCATTGTCAGTGGCGGTCATCCTGGCACCTCCCAAGGTGCCACATCTCTCCCTCCCCAAGCACACAGGCTTGGATACAACTTTTATAATGTTATGCTGATGTCATTATACCTAATGCTTATTCAATAAGAATTTCTCCCTCTTCCTTATTTGTATTCCCTCATTCTACTAATGTTGTTGTGTCCTTATTCTCAAGGTTAATATATTATTTTAACGTATTACCATAAACTTCAATTCATTGCCAAGGCAAGTTCGCGGTTAATAATTTATGCTAAAATACTCAAGTAGTATCAGTTCAATGTGGTTACCTGGTATCATTCTTCACAAGATTCCCCCTTAAAAACACCTTTCTCAGTTCCCCAAAACTCAGTATAACTGTCAGGTAACTCACTCATGCTAAGGCTCATAGGCCTCAAAGCCTTATGCTAACTACTCAAGCTAATGTCTTACAGGATGTAGGCCTGTAGGCTCATTGCTTTACTGCCTTAACTTATGCCTATGACTTATGTAGCAAATACCTATACCTATAGCTTATACCTCTCATCCCGTGACTACTTAGTTTCCTTAAGAGCCTTTGGTGATGGAACTTGTGAAAGGCTTTCTGAAAATCCAAGTACACTGTATCAATTTACAAATATACAACAGCTATAAACAACCAAATCTGTATGTCACTGAATTCAAACAACAAAAACAACTGCAAAGAAAATGCTAAAGCCCATGGAACTTCTCTCTCATCTTTACTGATCCCCAAGGTATAGAATATGGGCCTGTCCTCAGTCGGCATAAATAAACATAGCGCCACTGAAGTTGGTGGAGCTATGTCTATTTGTACCAGCTGAGGATTTGCCCCTATATATCTAAATAGAAGTTTTGGCCTCTATAAACCACCTCCAGGTCCTCTAGTACCTAGTTCCTACTGTGTTTTCACAAATTAACAAACAGGTTAAGTCCACTTCTCACAGTAATTGCACTTTTATAAAAATAAAGTTGGGTGTAAATTAGGAGCCAGTCCCTCAGGGGGACTAACAGAGACAAGATCTCCTATTCTGACTGAAGTCAATGAGCATCTCTATAGTTTAAAACCCTAGGTTTATACTATTAACTTGTAAACACATACTTATAGATCTCAAATAGTAACTGTAAATGAAAAATCACCATCCAATTTCTAGTGGGGGTACTACAAGGATCTGATCTTGACCAACTCTATTCAATAATTTTACGAAGGCTGATCTATAATAATTTATTAATATTGCATGGGACCTGGCTATTGAGATAGTTATTGCACGTCAAAATTGGGTTACTGGACTGTTTTCTGTATGCATATTGGCTTAGTTTAATAGCAGGGCTGTTAGGAAACTGTCAGGAAGGCAACACAATGGCCCTAGATGAGCAGCCTCTTGGTAAACATGCTGGGGGTCATTAAGAGATGATGCCTGAGCTATTAGCTGGGATTTACTACTTCCAGGCTCCACCCAGTTACAAGACTTGTTCTGCTTGTCCCCTTCTTCAGTGGATCTGATGAGCTGCTGGGTGGTGACCATGGTCTAAGCACTGCCTGGGGACAGGTTTGAGATCCCCAATCCCTCAGTGTTAATCTCCAAAGAGAGTCGGGAGGCAATTGTAAGGGGGTTGTTTTTGGGGAACACACCAACATAGAGAGACGGACTCTGATGGAAGGTCTGAAGAAGAAAAACCTACCTGGCTCACCACCACAGAGTGGTAGGGCTTAGATTAAAAAAGACGTGTATAGCCCAGGTCCCAGGCTAAAGAATAATTATGGGAATCCAGTGAGCACTGTACAATTTTTATTCTGTGTTGTAATTGAAATCAATATATTTGAAAATGTAGAAGACATCCAAAAATATTTAAATAAATGGTATTCTATTATTGTTTAACAGTGTGATTAAAACTGTGTTTAATCACGATTTTTTTAAACTTGTGATTAATTGCGATTTTTTAAATCATTTGACAGACCTAATTTAAACCATCTTAAAATTGATATCAAAACAATGAAAGCCAAGACCAAACTGATCCAATATTGCTTGATAGTGTCATCCTGGTCCAGGAGCCTGACCCTGCTCTCACACCTCTGTAATCCATTGAACTCAATGGATTTACTTCTCATTTGCACTACTGTAAACTGAGAGGCGTGCTAGGCTCCAAATAGTTTGCTCGCCCAATGAAAGGGAGCTGTAATCTGTGTGACAACTGCATGCTCAACACTAGTGGGAAGCATGGGCGGAGCTTGCTCATTCAAGAGCAGCAGCATCCATGTCTGCTGGCGTGGTCTAATCACCTTCAAAGAGGAGAATGGTAGGCACAATATGGAGCTTAATGGTTGGGCCAGGAGTAAAAAAAAAAAATACTTGCAATTCTGAGTGTGTTTTTATAAACCTCACCTTTTTGGAACATCTGTCCTCACCTGGCAAACAGAAAGTCTGCCAGCACAAACATCATAGATTGGGTTGAGAAGACAGAATGTAATGAAAGGATCATAGATACTTTAGTAACAAGGAAATGAAATGAAAGTATATTTTATGGTTTAAAAGAAAAAAGTAGGTGCACATATTTACTTAACCCAAATACTTAGAATATGGAAAATGTTAGGGCCTTGTACCTGCTGTCTTTACAATGAGTGGTGCCTTACCCTCCGAGGAGTCCCACTGAAATCAAGGAAAGGTACAACTCACCATGAGGAGAGTTGACAGTCTCAAAGCTCTAAAACTCTCTCTCTTTTTCAAAAGTTCAAATTTATAACATTGGATTGAATACTATTTTCAACAACTTAACTGTTTTTAAGGTGGAGCTTGATTAATTTATTAATGGGATTATATGACAAGGTTGCCTGTGATAGCAGGGCATGGGGCTTGATGATCCAGGAGATCCTTTCCAATGCTATGTTCCTATATAAACATTAATACATTTGAATGATTCTTTATTATTTATTTGTATTACTGTGGCACCAAAAGATTCCAAAATGTGGATCACTGTGCTAGGCAGTCCCCGGAAGTTGTCATCCCTGTGCTGAAGAAAGATAATGGCAGGGGAAAGGCATGCAATGTGAAAGCAAAATGATTATGGTGATAATGGCTTGTTAGTTGAATGGGGATAAGTTAGTGGGAGCAAGTGTCATCCACGGGTTCACCGTGTGTTATGCATCCCCTCTGTCCTCAGTCGATAGAGGATAAGGATGCAGTACAGGTCCCAGCTTCAGAGCCTGGTGCTTTAGTTCAAGGTCTAGAGACTCATGCTTTTAACTCTGGAAGTCATCTTGGCCAACACCTGGGAGAACAGTCATGAACAATCAAGAAGCAGGAGGTGACAGTGAAGGAGAGGGAGGGCAGGAGAGAGTGATGCAGACCGTGGAATGATGGAGAGGGGAAGAACGTGTTTGGGGTAAGCCACCGATCAGCAGACAGAAAGTAATGTCCAGAGAGCGTAGAGCTGCTGCTGACTAAATGTTGGAAGTAGAATTCATATACATCCTGAGCACATAGTTATGCCAGTAGAACTCGTACTCCGTTGTCTGCACGTTGTGGCTTGCCTGTACTACTGTGAAATGTCAGTTTTATTTATGTATACCATTTGTAAATGAAATAAAGAACATGTGACCAAACACTGAGATGTGAATTTTCATTATCATAAATCGGTATTATACAATACCTTTGAGTCTCAAGATTGATCCAAGTCCTTTACAAACAGGGATTAAGGGTGTGGCTGCACTTTGAGCTGAATGTGTAGATTCCAGCTCAAGGAGACATATCTGTATTAGCCCTAATCAAGCTAGTGTGCCAAAAATAGAAGTGTAGTCAAGTGGTGAAAATGGCAGAAGGGCCAGCTGTGTATCTAGCATCTTGGATGGGATCATATCAGGGAAGCTAGCCCCCCCCCCCCCCCATTGTTTGAACTGCCATGGCTACACTTCTCTTTTTAGCAAACTATGTACAGTAGTTCAATCAGAGCTAGTGCAGGTATGTCTCCTCCAGATGAAATTTATACCATCAGCTCGAGTGGGATACTCTTAGATACTCTTTACTGCATGGGCAAAGGCAGCAACCATTAGTAGCAGAACCAGCTCACAGACAGCCTTGGGCATGAGCACTAGGGACCTAAATAGACAAGACAAACAAAGGGTGGGAGGGAGAAGATACAGAGGTACAGCGAGGTAAAGTCACTTGCACACAGACATGCAGCTGCCCTGTTGCAGAGGCAG
The DNA here is from genome assembly GCF_011386835.1 of Chrysemys picta bellii. Taxonomy (NCBI): domain Eukaryota; kingdom Metazoa; phylum Chordata; order Testudines; family Emydidae; genus Chrysemys; species Chrysemys picta. The sequence continues at coordinate 75,691,574 of NC_088793.1, read as the reverse complement.
AATTAGCACTCATAACTCCCGACCCTTTGTCCAGTGCCCGAGATCACAGTGCTGCCTCTAGTTCCACCAATGGCAGAAACTTTCATCTTTACATTCCTTAAGTCAAGGCTAACATATTCTTGATACATTTCATTATGTTGTTATATCTCCAAAAAAGTTTTTTCAGAAAAAAATATCAGAAATAAAGGGGAACCATATTTTATTTCAACATTTAAACATTGACAAGGCATTGCTATAGGATTTGCTTAAAAGAACTGTAATTTTAAGAGAAGTTTGGTTCTCCAAAGGAACATAATAAAGACAAGCAATTTTCTTGAACTCAGTAAATCTATGATTAGTTGGTATATTGAGAACCAGAACTTAACTAAAGTTCACTCTTAAACTGTAATTTCCTTTCCTTTCCAGTAAAAACTACATGGGAGCTGCTTTTAAAAAAAAATCAAACTTTAAAAAATCCTATTGGTAGTTATGCATCCTGGCTCAGTCACATACAATAGCAAATACTTACAATGAGAATAGCTCCACTGGAGCAATACTAATATATTTGCCACAGCTCCCACCCTGTCATTATGCACAGGAGTTTGTGCTTATCCCTTTTTAAATTGGAGACTCTTAACCAGGAATCCCCAGGATGAAACTGAACCATTTTCCTCCTGGCAAAACAAATCCTTCTCTGGTGAATTTTGTTATTGTTTATTGTTATAGTGTTTTATCAGCACTAAACTGTATGAAAGCTTCAATTAGTTCTTGATGAATGAGCCCATAAAATCATGTAGTTTCATTTCCCCTGCCACCAGATATTTCACTGAGTGTTATTAAATGAAATATAATTGGGATTGGATTCAGGAAACTTAGAGTCATCTTATTTTCTTTTGGGTTGGAACATTAGAGTGTGCCTCAAGTATTTCATTTTTGATGGTGATGGCTCTTTGTTCTAAAGTGAGAAATGCGCTATCGTTCTGAGACTATTGGTTAAAGCTGCTACACTATATACACAGATAACACAAAAGTTATAAAACTCAGGCATCGCAGCCTTCTGACTGTAGCTTTGTAAATTTTGCATAAGTAGGATGAAGTAAGATTCTTTAAAAAAAAAAAAAATCCTTCCCAACCCCTTAGAATTACTGGTCCAAATTCATCTCCAGTGTAACTCCACTGACTTCAATAGAATTGCACCAAGAATGACCTCAGCCCATTATGACAAAACTCTTGTATTTCTGTGTGCGACTTTGAGTGAAGAGAAAGAGGAGAGAAGGAAAGTGGATTTGCATGAACAGGCTGGCAAGTTATTCATTGTTTAACGGAAGATAGATTCAGGTGGACTGACGTCAGTGAAGACCGTTCTCTTGTTCTGCAAACTGAAACTATATTTCACCATGCAAAACTGTTAGTTACATCAATGCACATATTCAATGGACATTTCCCAAGCCTAACCCCCCAGACTCACCCAGAGAAGGCAGCTTTTTCATTTGGTCTGATGATAAGACTTCCACAGGTGGTTGGCAATAATGAAAATAAGTGGTATTGCTCTGAGCCTGGTACTCTCCCTGGAGCCTGTCTAAATTTGGTTGAATTAAGGATCCAAAACATGTTTATCATACTGTGGACAAAAAATAAAATGTAAATGGCTGAGATCATAAAGTACAAAGAGGAATCCAAATGATTCTATGCACTTTCTGGACCCTGGGGTTAGCCTATAGAACAGGATCACCTAGCAATCTGAGGATAGAAGGAAACCTGCATTTACTACTGAGAAAAATGTTAGTAATATGTTGGTGGGAAGAGTGAATGTCTTAATGGGAGAAATTTCCCTACCTCCCTAAGTTAAACAGACATGGAAGCATTATGAAAACATCCCTGGACTATTATCTATTTGTTTCCCCTCCTGACATGGTAAGTGGATTTACCAGTTGGTGTTGCTGAATATGTGCGTGAACTATCAAGGTTTTGTGGTAAAATACAGTTTTAATTTGCTGAACAGGATAAGTTTGTTTACTGGTGTCAGGCCAACCTGCTGGATACATCTGTGTAGCTTCAAAACAGGAGATCTCATTCCTTTTTTTTTTTTAATTTAGAAAAAGTGGCAAATATCAAAATATTACAGCATCAGAATAGTGTAAAGCGATTTGTCAGTTGCAGTTAAAGAGTTCTTTCCCCTCCCTAGGAGGGAAGATTGTACAATTGCCACTAGACACCATATTTTTTTCACTGATCATTTTAGGAATAGGAAATCCAATTGACTATCAAATAATATGAAAGACAAAATACTAAAGATTGTAAACTTGCATTGTTGAAAAAAATTACAAACTATGTGACATTGTGAAAGAAGAGATAATACTAGACACGTGGAAGGGCCATGATATTTTCACCCCTTGGGGTAAAGTTAAATTACTCCTAACATGTCTGCAACAAGTCAAAGGCTTATACTAATGAAATTCACTGTTTAGGATATAAACTGACAACCTGGGGGGGGTGGGCGGGGGAATCAAGCATTTTTTCCCCTCTGTATGTATGGCGTTGCATAATTGGCTGATGCATATCAAGTGTTTTATTACACCTTCCTCTGGATGCTTCTTGAGGCAGGATGCTAGCTTAGATAGTCAAAGCTAGTATGGTGATTCCTATATTTCTGTAGTATGTATTTCTGAAGTTTTCATCTGATGTACAAAATAAGAAGGATGGTTTTGTGGTGAAGGCACTGTACTGAGACTCAGGAGAACTGGCTTCTTTTATTGGCTTTGTCACAGACTTCCTGTGTAACCTTGAGCAAATCATGTAATAGCTCTTTGCCTCAGCTTCCCTTTTCCCCATCTAACAATATCAATTCACTACTGTTTGTGAGACACTCAGCTACTTTATAACTGTATATTATACACACACAGAGTATATGTATTGCGCACATACAGAGATAGAATTTTCCTTACATTTTGGATTTTTGTTAGGGCTGAACATACTCAGTGAGTATCTGTAAACTGATCAGAGCAAGAATCTATTTGTAAAGCACTATGCCAATCAATGGCAGGGCAGAAATAATGTTTGCTTCTGGGCAAGTTACTTGGCCCTCCTGTCCCTCAATTTCCCCCACTTAACTTTTTGAAGGTGGTTGAGTTCTATAGATGAAAAGAACTAGCCATGAAGTAAGTAGTAATATTAGATTGCCTGGATATTAGTTGAGTTAAAGGAAAGGAAAGTCATTGTTTCCTCTGTCTTTTCTTTCATCAACATGTTTTAAATGGAGGAGAGTTCTACCAGATTCTGATTAAATAAGATCCTTTCTATAATTATAAATGTACACAGTGCATGAAAGGATCATTTTTAAAGAAAATAATAGCCTACTGTGTATTAAAGAAGGAGGGCTTGCTCTCTTACAATTTTCACAGTGCTCTGGGAGTTTTTCCTCTGAGATTTCATACTGCTGGTAGGCTCCCACTTTAAAGTACTTCACATTGCTGAGGGTGGTGTTCCCCCTTTGAAGACTGCTACATTTTAACAGATTCTCCTTTGAAGATATGAGTATCTGTGGGTTCCCCCACAGAAGTGAGTGCAGGGAGGGGGAGTCTCCTGTTGATAGTATTTACCAGATAGGATTTCAAACCTTAGGAAAAATTCTCATCCCTGAGAGGACTATCCTCCTTTTGAATATAGTCAGGTGGTTTGAGCAGGCTCTACTTCTGAAGGATTTCTCATCACTAGAAGGCTTCTGTATCATATGCAATGTTGTATCACATGCACTAGCATGGAAATACCATAGAAAAAAGCATTCTTATGATTTTTTTAAACAAGAAGCCCTGTACTATAAAAATATTTTATAAACACACAAAACCTGCCTGATAATTCCAAGTATACTTGTGTTATGGCATTATATTGTCTCTACTGTATTAGTCTCAATAAATAGGTTAATGTCTCAACAAGTGGAGGGTCCTGTTGCAGAATATTTCAGCAAACTGACATGTGTCTCAACTTCTGCTATTAAAATGAGTAACTGCTGACTTTCTGGTTCCCATTTTGACTTTGGTTAATCTGACAGTTTCTTGCTGGAAACACCATGGTGAGAAAATGTTTTTAACAAGAAGTACTTTCCTATGAAAAGCCTTTTAAAAACCTATATAACATACTGAAAAATAGTTGATAGAAGGTAATATCATGGTGGGAGGACCGAGTATGAAATTTCTTAATGGAAGGAACACTGTACTGTGAAAAGCCTTTAAAAACATATAGCTTTTTAAAGGCTTTTTTATAGTACAGTATTTCTTGTTCAAACTTCAAAGAATGCTTTTTTCCAATGGTATTTCCATCAAGAGAATTACAGGATAACCAAAATCAAGATAGGAGTCAGAGTCAACAGCAATTTGTTTTTAAAAAAATAAAGAGAATTTGTGAAACACGTTCAGTTTATTAAAATATTCTGCACCAAGGCCATTATTAGTTAAGACATGGCCTTTCAGCTGAGATGACAAAGCAAGGATAATATACTGATATAACACAAGTAAGCTTGGATTTATCAGAAATAAAGGCTGGGTTGATGCACCACTAACATCAGTTGTATTTGACATCAACTCTCTTTCTAAAGGTTAGTAATGGGTGTCTGGAAATTCTATCCTTCCCTTCAAATATGATCCAGATTGAGAGGCCAAGGACAGCAGGGAAAACCTTACTCTCAAACTCTCAGAGGCTCCTTAATGTTCATGCACAGCATATAGAACCTCACTTTTTAAGGTCTCCACTGAATGATCCTGTGACGTTGTGCAGTCTATATGGTTTTTATAAAAACTTGATAATAAGTCAATATAATGTAACTGAGATGGTTTTAGAGAAAATACGGTAATAAGTGAATGTAACGTAACTGGGATATGCTTCATGCAAAAGGTCTCTTGTAAGGTAATCATTACAAAGCTTATAATCTACTGAGTATGATCATCTGATTTGGTATAAATGTACCACTCATGTATCTAAACTAGAAATATAAATGTAACTCTGAGGACCTATTGTAATTATGTAAAGTGTGGACCATTAATGATGGTTTGGAATCTTGATGACTCCCATTGTCTGCAGATGGCTGTATTTACCTGTGAGTCTTCCTGTATATGGGTGTGCTGGCAAGTGAGTAATGAAGTCTTGCAGTGACATGTGATCATGTCACCTGAACTGGAATCCATCTTTAACCTGGTGCTTTTCCAGTGAGGGGGGGTGGAAACCCAGAGGGACAAAGGGTTCCCGCCCTTATGCAAAAGATATATAAAGGGGGGAAGAGAACAGAGAGGGGGAGGAGCCATCATGAAGAATCCCCTAGCTACCACCTGAGCTGCAACAAGAGCTGTACCAGGGGAAAGAATTGTGCCAGGCCTGGAAGGTGTCCAGTTGAGAAAAAACTGTACTGAAGCATCTCTGAGGGTGAGATTATCTGTATTCAGTTTGATTAGGCATAGATTTGCGCATTTTATTTTATTTTGCTCGGTGACTTACTTTGTTCTGTCTGTTACTACTTTGAACCACTTAAATCCTACTGTCTGTATTTAATAAAATCACTTTCTATTTAGTAATTCACTTAGAGTATGTATTAATACCTGGGGGAGCAAACAACTGTGCATATCTCTCTATCAGTGTTATAGAGGGCGAACAATTATGAGTTTGCCCTGCATAAGCTTTATGCAGGGTAAAAACGGATTTAATCTGGGTTTAGACCCCATTGGGAGTTGGGCATCTGAGTGCTAAAGACAAGCGCACTTCTATGAGCAGTTTTCAGGTAAACTTGCAGCTTTGGGGCAAGTGATTCAGACCCTGGATCTGTGTTAGAGCCAGACGGGAGTGGCTGGCTCAGCAAGGCAGGGTGCTGGAGTCCTGAGCTGGCAGGGAAAAACAGAAACAGGGGTAGTCTTTGCACATCGGGTGGCAGCTCCCAAGGGGGTTTCTGTGATCCACCCGTCACAGGACGCACCCTAGCAAATTGCAGGAATCTACCTTTCAGAGATGAAGGACTGAATTGACCCTACCAAGATTTCAATCCATGGTTCAAGGCACTCTACTCATTTCAAAACAGATTCTTAAACCACTGATCCACATCCCCTACTAATAGCTATGTTGGTTTTGCATGAATTTTGTGTTGTGACGTCTCCCTACCAGTGATTATAAATGTCACGTCAAAACAAGGACATTGTAAACACAAAACAAACAAAGACTCCACTAACACCGATAATAAAAATTAAATCCAAGATACATCACTATTTTTAATATTATCTATTCACATCAGTGATTTACAGACCAATTGGTTTAGTGAAGAATGATTCTTAAACTTTAAATGCAAGAACAATGAAGTGAGAAGCACTGTAAATGGTCGCTGAGGTTACCTTGTGTATGTGTCTTAGCTTCAAAATGCACCAAGCAAATAGAATGAGATGGGTGAAGGGGGGGGACAGCATAGTATATACTGATTAATGGAAGCTGTAGATATCTTACTGCTCTGTCTGCTTGGTTAGCTTTGCTTCAAATCTGATACAAATCTCATACTGCACAGCAAACCCAGAAATAGTCCATGTTCCTTTAAATTCAGGCAATGCATCATTTTCTATTACCCTGTGTCACATCAGTCTGTGACTGTAAAGGATGAGTTATGTGGACATGAACCAGCATGTGGGCCCAGTTCAGACAAAACTGAGGTTTCATGAGAAAGTCAAATGCTCAGATGGAAAAAAATACTGTTTTTTATTACAGCATACATTGCTTATGTATAAAATCTGCCAGGGAAATGATTTGCTGTCTTACTCATTCTAATCACTGTATTTTTATTTTTGCTTAATGCAACCACTAGGTCAGTGTGTCTTAGCAGGCATATTATCACTAGCAATTAATACCAGGCATCAACCGAGTTTCTGAAACAGGGCTGTCCACCAAATCTCTCTCTTTGGTTCTTATGTCAAAACCCCAAGAATGAGCAAGGCTTTGCAGATTGATTCCTATGGAGTCTGAAGACTTGATTCTCATCTACACTAAGACTCCGTTATACTGCTTTAATGGGGGAAAGGGACATTAAAGTGGGTGCAATGGAATTTAATCCACTTTAAACACCCTTTAATACAGCCAGAGGGGACTTAGTGTAACTGAGAATCCAGCACTCAGACTCCAAGAGTCAATCTACAAAGCCTGAGCAGGGCTCTTCAAATCTTTGTCTCTTACAGTCCTGAAATTGTATTTTTTAAACTAATTATTTCAATAATAGTCTCAATCCCGTAGCACTTGGTTTTGTGGTTGAGACAGAGGAGAGCTGGGTTCTATTCTTGGTTCTGCCAAAAAAATCATTGACTTCAACACTCTGTGCCTCAGCTTCCCGCTCTGTAAAATGGGGGCAATAATAATAATTGGAATTAATGCATAATACTAGTCTCCCTCAGCGTAATGTAGGAAGGTTAAATTATTTAATGCTTATAAAAACACTGAGAACTTTGAATGGAAATCAATAGAGTTACACCAGCAGAGAATGGGGCTCAGTGTATCTTAAGTTATTAACCCTTTAGAAGCAGGAACGAAAACTAAGCCAGACAAGCAAGGTGGCAAAAGAATCAACTGTTATATATTACAGACAAAACCAAAGTCATGAGCTCTGTCTGTGCTCCAGAGTTCCTTGATGTCAGCAAAATACATATGCAAATAAAGTAGACTGAAGATGACTACAGTCCCTGGCTTCAAACTTTTTGAAGTCCGTATGGAAATTCACTTCAGATATGTCCCATCTTACACACAAGGTGTGAAAGGTGTGCAGAATGGAATGTTGGCAATGAACAGGGCAAGAATCAAAGTTATCTGATTGCCTTTAACTGTGCAGTCCCATGTTACCTAGTACTTGATAGTATTTTTGTTGTAAAGTGTAACCTTAATTTTGAATTTCTAGGCTAACATTTGCAATTTTGAGAAAAAAATTCTCTTAAAGGTTTTTTTCCCACCTTAAAGTAACACAATCCAATAATTGGAGAATCAACAGCGGTTGCTATATTAGAAATGCTAAACGGACTTTTCAGTAATATCTCATGTGGCCCTGTTTTGGGGGTTGTATTGCTTTAATTGCAAAGTGGTCAGACTTACAGCATTAGAGTAAGTAAATGTATCTGAATGTACCTTCTCTTCTACTGATTATTACAACCTTAATACATTTTCACTTATTATTTACACACATATATGATAAACCCCCAAATATACAGAGATGGTGGAAAATAGCATGTCTAGAGCTGAATTAAGGTGGTATTGGTAGTCTCAATAAGGTTTGATGCTCTATGGCCCACAATATGTTCTAAAATAGCTTGCCACAACTGACTGGCTTATGTTGGTGGGCTTGATAGCCAAGTAGTAGCACTATGATATGCAGCATGGGACTCAGGTTAGTTTCTGAAATTTGACCTTTAAGCAGGGGTGTTCTCCTGAAAAAAAGGTCAACATATAACTACTTCCAAATCCTGGAATATCAACATTCATTGGAATATGATTAAGTGCCAGTCCCAACCCAGCTCTTCCCACATGCAGTATATGAATCATAGACTATCAGGGTTGGAAGGGACCTCAGAAGTCATCTAGTCCACAGGACCAATCCACAGACAGATTTTTGCCCCTGCTTCCTAAGTGGCCTCCTCAAGGATTGAACTCACAACCCTGGGTTTAGTAGGCCAATGCTCAAACCACTGAGCTATCCCTTCCCCCAGTCCACACTCATCCCCTTGTTTTGGCATGGCTTTATTAACAAATAAAACACGTATGAGATAAAAACATAAGATTAGTTCAAGCCTTGCCCCCAAGTTTGGCTGTTCCTAGAGTTCCTGCCAAAGGACAACTCAGTCCATAGGTGTTGCAACTGGGCTGCTGCTTCACCCTCTGGCTTGAAATGGTTTCCATCATATACAGGGTTGACAGTTTCATTCAATGGCTCTCAGCACCCGCACTATACAAATTGTTCCAGTGCCCCTGGCTCAGGCCATACTCTAGAGAGCCACATCTACCTCCCTCCAAGCAAGGTCATGGGTTGCTTGTTGTAGTGAGTCAGGAGAACCCACTTCTCTAGACAGGATCAACACCTACTAAGAGGGTGAGGGTTGGAGTGTCTTGGGCAAACACTGCCTGACAAGGAGGCAGTCTCATCACCTTAACAAGTCTTTATCTGCCTTTCATTGTTTTGCATCACAATCTAATATGGTAATTTCATTTTAAATAAAAAAATTTAAAAAGTCTTCAGTTATGTCTCTTAACTGTTGCTCAACACCCACCAAATTGCTAACTATTGCACATCAATGCATTTTAGTTAAACATCTGTCTCCTCATTTGCTTCCTTGTCAAATCTGCAATTTATTTCTGAATAACTTTTCACTCTGCATCTGCACACTCCATGACACAGGTAGAGAACACACCGGAAAGTGCAACACTTGTTCTTTAGAGAGCAAACATGTAGTGCAAATTCATGCTGCGAGGACTTGCAAAGTTCCTTGGGGTTACATACAGGTGTGAAACTGTTATGGTAATTTGCTAAAGCATATTTTAGAGAAGCCACGGTATTATCCTGGCAACAATTAAATCATTTATGAAAAAGACTGATATCTAAAGCCCATTTATTTGGCAGATGAAAGGTGGATATCACTAGAAAACTTTTTTTATTCACAAAAGCAACATTACGTATAACATTTTATAAGTAAATACTTGAATTTGATTTTGAACATTTAACTCTGTTTTGATAGATAGATAGATAGATAGATAGATAGATAGATAGATAGATAGATAGATAGATAGATAGATCAGGTCCTTTCTCCAGTTCATTTCACAGAAATAAATATTTACTTAGAGCAGCTGAAAACCATAGTATCTAGATTCTGAATATTTAATAGAAAATAAAATTATATATATTTTAAGTACATTCTATCTTCAACATAACTGCATCCTCACAACAAATCTATTGCGTTGCCCTGACATAGTTACTGCAAAGGTTTTTCCTTTGCTGTCCCAAGGGCCCAATTGATTTATCTGCCAGAAGCCTAAAGCCCCAAAATAAGATAGCTTTGAGTTTACAGAGGTCATTTTTCATTGTCTAAATAAAAATTTCTAAACAAAAATCTCTCATCCTGTTAACCGCAGGGTCCTTATCTCCCCAGAGGCTACAGAGACCTGAAAAAAGCCATTTCAATTCTTTTATGAAGAAAGATAAAAGCAAGTTTTCGATTAGAAAGCCAAGAAAAGCCTTCTTATTAAATGGTGGTAACAGTAACTAGTCGAAAAGGCAAAACTGTTCAAGGAATGGGGGGAAAGGAAATCATTATGCATGAAGTAAACACCATACATGAGACTGCCAAGACAATCCGAAACAATGACCTTCGGGAAGAGAGGGGAAGTTCACAAGCCTTTGTAACTAGTTATAGTTCATTTCCATCTATTATAAAATCCTGCTTTATCACGCATGTTTTCTTACTTGTGTGTGCGTAGCTTTATCAAGTAATATTAACTGCATATTACCGTAATTATGCATTCAGACCCATCTTCTCTGATCGGTCATCATTCAAAGCACTTACCCAGAACTGGCTGGGTTTGGAGATGGCATTCTATTCAGCTTTAGAATAATAGATTTTGCAATGCTAAACTAAAAGTAGAATTATTGGAAGTTACTTCAAATTCCAAGTTTTGATAAAGCAAGATAAACAGAGACACTAATGATGATGCTTTGGGAAAGTATCCAAAGCTCTGAAAGCAAAAGGTTTCTGCTATTTGGAGAAACACTCAATATATGACTATGAGGTTGAAGTACCCTATTAGTGTTTTTCTTCCTGCTTTCTGCATGACACAAGAAGAGAAATGAGACAGGAGTGAGGCACTTTTTTTAAATTTATTTATTTCTTAATACACTCTAGCACTAAATAGCTAATCTACCAATTAAAATGTCAGTGTACCTAGAAAACCTTAGCCATAACTCCTTATGAGGAAAAAAAAATCCTTGACATTCAATCTCAATTTTTAAAAAAGAGCAAGTTCTTGGCTGATGCTCGCTTTTGATGATGGTATCCATTTCAAAATAGCACTTTCAAAATTCAATGTATTTCCCCACATTCACACCAGTTCCCCAGATTCTCAGCTGCAATCCTGCGTTTTAATAAGGATGAACACAGTTACGCTCCTCTCCAAGGAGATAAAATCCAGTCTTGGATTTACTGACGATTATCGCAGGTAAAATGTGTTAGTTAATACTGTCTGCAGGGTGTCAGACTGACAGAGAGAGGTCTTTCTCAGTCTCATTTGCTTAGAATAAGTTAGAGAAGAACCTGAAGTGGATTTCTCCTATTTCCTTTCCACCCCATTTTCTCTCAACGCATCTTGAATATGGTGTATTGTAAAAAAAAAAAAAAGCAAAATATTCATTTCTCTCTGAGATCATATGGTGCTTCTGAGCTCTCATACATAATCTGGCAGAATTCAGATTCTTCTGTCCCCAAAATCATTTTGTTTTTCCGACTCCAAAATGAAATTCAGTTAATGACAATGAATAGATTCTTTGTCTCAGGATTTGTTTTTAACTATGGTTAGTCTCTCAAGTTGTGAGGGGTCTAGCTAGTAAAAACCAAGGGTGAAATCCTGACCCCACTGAAGTCAATGGGAATTTTCCCATTGACTTCAATGATGCCAGAAATTTACCCCCAACATGTAGCTTTGGAATTTTGATAAGTACAGCAGACACAGTTTAATTTATGTGCCGTCTTCTTTACATATTTTAATATATTCTCTGTGCATGAACTTGTACTTATTTCAATAGCTATATGACAGAGATATGTATCTTTAATTTTTAAAAAATCTAAGAAAATTATATTTGAACTACACTACAATTCCATGCTGAATTGATTACATTTCATATTTAAATATGGCATTGTTGGCCAGATGTCTGTATTTTAACAGAACACTACCCTTCCTGATCTAATTCCCTTCTGCAGTTAATGGAAATACTTCCATTGGCCGCAACAGGAACTGGGTCGGCCCTAAACATGGGTGTTCATAATCTCTTATCCACTTCTGGACCTAGACATACATGATATAGTTCATGACAATTTCATTGATTTCACTCTTAGGTACAGACTTAAAATAGGTAGAGACTTAAAATACTCAGAATTTGTAGGAAAATAAATGCTCCATTACAAATGTCATTTTGTAGAAAAGGAAATGAATTTTATTATTTTATTTTATCATCAAATTGTAACTAATGTAGTAGAGTTTGCAAATTGTTTTGGCTGTGAAATCCTAAAACCAGATGATTTTGTATTGTGTTTTAGCTTTCCTAGATTAAATCTTAATGTCCTTCACTGGGACCACCTCCTATTTGAACACACTATGGCTGAGATTCACCTTCTTTGGAGATTTCTACCAAATACAAGAAAATAAAGTTTTAAAGCCAGAAGGATTTCTACAGTAATGCAAGATATTGATCATTGCATTGTTTTCAACAGTAGCTTGCTTCTGTGTCCATTCCTTAAGAGTTCTGGGGAACCCAGTGGGTTAATATTGGGAAGCTATAAGCTGTTAAGAAAGTACTGAATGTATTTTACTAAATGTTGTTATATCATTCAGTCTCCTAAGAGATAACAGAAGCTATACTGTCCCCTTGGTTTTCATTCAAACCACTGGTTGTGCTCATTACAGGCTGGTAGAGTTCAGTTGTGAAATATTAAGAACCAATGGAAATTAATCAGATTACACTCAAAGACACTATCTCTTTGCTCATCTCAACACTCACCATACAGATACACTTTACTTTTTATTGGTCCTGTTTTACCAGCCTTGTGCACATTGAGTGGTACCTCCTTGCTACACTGTACCATTGACTTCAGAAGGATGAAGGGTTACGTTTTCAAAACTGGATATGCCATGGAAGCACGTGAAAAATACAACATAAGCACACATGTGAAAGATGAGACTGCCACATGCAGAAGTATATGCCCAAGATGGGCTTCAACAGGATGCCAATATACAGAACATATTTATTACAGGAGGAACTATCTCTGTACCATGGAAAAATTAAACTATTTCTTGTCATACATTAATTATTTTCACAGGAAATAATGCCCATTTCCATTAAGCTTGGGGAAATTAAAATAAATATAAGGACTGACCAAGTAATTTTAAAGATTATAAATAAAAACAATTTTAGCTGATGAAGATGCCTCTAGGGTTTTTAATTAAAAGACAGAAGTAATATCCTTCAGGGATCAAATTGATACCTAACAATAAAGCAGCTATTCCATTATGGACCTCACAGATGGACACATTTCACATTAGCTGATGGCAAATTGAGATCATTGTTAGCAGATTTAAAAATCACATATAGGAGCTTTTTCCTGTGATAGTGCAAGTTACATCATCCCAAACTTTCTCTCTCTCTCTGTTTCTAAGGCTATCACTATGTCTAAAATCTAGTTTAATCAACAGGCTTATTTCAATCCATAGTAATGTTCAGGTATTGTTCCAAGAACAATCCAATATCCTCCACCAAAGCCTCTGTGTGGAGGACCAATACAATACCAGAGATGGAGGATTATTTCCTTCTGTCAGCCTAGAGGAAGGTACAAGGCAACTCTAGTGAGAGCTGTTATCATAGCCCAAGAACTATAGTAATCACTGGTGGGAGTGCCACAAGGGAGGGAGAGAGGGGAGAAGCCCTGCTTCCAACACAGTTGGAAAGATTTTATCCCCTGGCTGGTAGTGCTGCTCCTCCTGCTGCAACACCAGAGGCAGCGCATTGCGGCGCGGCAGGTCTCCTCCCCCAGCCCACCCAGGATGGCAGTGATGGAGGATTTGGGGCTGTTGCTGCCGACTGGGGCAGCGCTGCCTTTCTGGGGCTCCCCGCATGCCGCCCACAGGGGACTGGGGATGCCAAGGACTCTAAATTGGCTCCAGGGTGCCATGTGGAAGGGGAGATGCTAAGGAGCTGACTCTGGGGGGTTACTGGTTTAGGGGCAGGGGCAGTGGTGGCCTGGGGAACAGCCTTGCTACTGTCAGGCCTTTTTCACTGTGCAGCCTATGCAGACCCCAGCCAGGAGCCTGAACTCCATCTTTGTCTCCTAGTAAACACCTGAGACAGTGCGGGATTGTGTTGGCTCAGTCCCAGGCACCTGGCCATTATGCAATTAGGGAGCTGGGGGGGTGGGCTGGGGAGATGTCCCAGAAAAGCACCAACCCCACCCAACAATTCAACTTCATGGCTCACAAAATCCGATCTGGTAAGGCCCATCTGCTGCCCCCTTACACCCACCTGACACCAGCACCTAAACCCTCTCCCCACCCCCCAGGATATCTATCCAAATCTCCTCCCACTGCTGGAATCTCCTCCTCACAAACTCTTCAACCCCTCTCCACAGCCCCAGATTCCCAGCCCTAAACCTCACCTCCTGCATCCTCCCCTGCAGCCTCCATATCAACCCCTGATACTAGTCACACCCCCGCTCCACAGAAGACCTTCATCGTGACACCTCTAATTTTGTAACAGTCCTCCCCACACACCCCTCCCTCCCTTTGCTCCCCCCAGTCCCACACAGACATAGCTCATGGTCCTATCCTACAGACACAGCTCTGGTACACACTCCCCTCCCTTCACCTCCTCAAACACATTCCATGGCTTGCCCCTCACTTACCCAAGTCTATCCCCGCGACCCTCATGTCAGGGCTTCCCTAGCCCAATGCTCATTTCCATCATTAGTTCCCCTTACCCACCCACCCCATCTCTGTGTTTGTATGAGAAATACCTTGTGTGTGTGCCACACAAAGATTATGTAAGTTACATAAAGAAATCTTAATAAAGAATACATATTTATAATTACTTGTTTGTTTTGTCACTTTTTGGTAGGCTGCAGAATTGCTGTTTTAGTTAGCTCACAAAGCTGATACTATTCAGTAAGATTTCAAGGAATGTTAGTACATGTTTTAGACATCACCCTCCCACCTGAGACCCCAAGTGGCACCCCGATCACTGGAGCCAAAGGCACTGCACTCCCTAAATTAATCTGATCCACAAGTTTCATGGAGCCACTAACCAGACCCACTGAACATACCCAATCACCTCAGCCTGCTGACAGTGGGCCCACCCAAGAAAAAAGTCGTACAACTCAGTCAAGATGTGCACAGCATGCTGCCAAGTCTGTCTGTAGAGGCTCTCCACCTCAGAGTCTTTTCGCCTCCTTACCTCCTCTGCAGAGGGGAGACCAGAAAACTGTATCCTCTGGCTCCAATCCTGAAGTCTTTTCTCACTCTCACCCAGCCAACACTCACTAAAATCAACAGAAGTTTTGCCTGCAGACACTTAAGCAACTGAGTAGTAACTTTTCTCATGTGACTTGTCCCACAGAAGTCAATATCCCATTGAATTCAAGGAACTACTCCCATGAGAAAAATCATGTGTTTAAGTATTTGCAGGATCAAACAAGAGCTGGCCTGTATGTGTGTTCCTCTTGTTATACAAATGGAAGAGCAATCCATGAATGAAATTTACTAAGCTTTGCATATTTTTAGAAGTGTTTGAGGCTGTAGATTTGACCCTTAGGTTTATCCAGTTCAACTTGTCAATAAAAATAATTTGAAAAAACATTTTATTCCTTCAAAGTGCAAATATAATATCTAAAACATCAGTTGGGATGTGACATCACAAAATCTAGAGTCTATTAGCAAAAGAAGAAGGGTAACTTTACAGGCATTAAAAGTCTTTGGAATACATACAAATTAAATATATTTTAATCATAAAAAAGATTTACATTATATAGTACAGTACACATTTATAATACTTCGCATATTCAATGTTGAGTTTTGATTACTGACCTTACAAATTAACTAAAGCCAAAAAGCATACAGTGCAAACCACTATTGAAAGGGAGCATTTACTGATGTTGTAACATCTATTTAAGGAATGTGTGACTAACCTCAGAGAATGCAGAACTAAAAATGTACACTAAAACTCTGAAAATTGCAGTAGAAGTTTAGCATTCAAAATCCGTGTGATTGCAAGCATCAGTGCACAGACAGATGTCCCTATCTTCAAAACTCATTGAGTGATTACTACAGGCCGTGTAAGTAAAGCAGTTTTGTCACACAAAAAGACACACCCATTATGCATAGGGTATGGGCAAAATAATTGTATGCTAATTTTGATTAATTCTATGCAGGGAATGTATAGAAGATGTGGGCCTGATTTTCAAAGGTACTGAGCAGTCAAAACTCCAACTGAAGTCGACAAGAGTTGTGGGACTCAGCACCTATGAATATCAGACCTTTAACAGTTACACAAACAGTCTATGATCCTGTAATGAACTGCAAGTGGGTGGGCCCCTCTAAATGTGTGGAGTCCAATTAGCTTCAATGCACAGAGCTCTTTGCAGGATAAGCAGCAACATAGAACTTACAGTATGTTTTGTAACTATTACAACATATTCTATCTTCCATATGCTCAATAACATGGCTCTCTTTAAAGTGCTTTTGAGTTACACAAACTTTAAATAAATAAACAAAAAATAGAGCCATGCTATTAGTTACACAAACAGAAAATGGAATATATGTTCTCTGTAATATAACGGCTCTATTTCTTTTTAAAGCTGTATAACTCTATGGCAGTTAAAATAGTGCAATATTATTGAACATCTGTTCTTGTTAGATGTTGTAACACATATAAGACATATTGCACAATATGTTACACTACTACGGTTATTTGTTTTTGTGTTTTAAACTTGAAGGCAATAAAGCACAACCAAAATAAAGATACGCTGGCAGAGACTTTGCATTTACAAATGTAAAATCTACAATGCCAAAAGAAAACAAACAGAACAAGACATCTGAATTGGAACTGTGAATAAGAACTAAACAAAATAAAGTTAGGTAAAAGTGAAACTTGTAACCAAGGCCCCCCACCCCCACCCCCCCAAAAAGAAAGAAAAGAAAAGAAAGCAGCAAGCAAATAGCCTCTTTTTACATCCAGATAGTCCTGAGAATAATAATGTGCTAGTTTTTCAAATCCAAGTAGCTATTGAAGATTGTAATGATTTCAGTCTAAAAAGCAATGCTGGAAAGCGTCTTCGGAGATTGCCAGCTCCCACTGTGCAGAAACATTGTGTCATTGCATGCTGGTGTAATGGAGACAGACAAAAGAAATACTTCAAGAAAAGAAGTGGGGAAGCACTGGATGATGTATTTTCCCAGAAAACCCAGTTACAGTTTTACCAATGACTATGTATGTGAGTGTGTGTGTGTGTGTATATATATGTCATTGGTAAAATTGTAACTGGGTTTTCTGGGACAACACAAACACACACACACACATACACATATATATATATAGGAATTGTTTTGCTATAAACCATAAATTAAAACTCATGATCTATTAAATTTAAAAGAGAAAATCTACAAGCTTTACAATAGCACTTCATGATGGTTTCATTTGCCAGAACACATAGCAGCAATTCACCATCATAAATTATGCTCACCGTGACATCTTTTCCCGTGATTTTTACACCTACACAGGCACACCCACCCAGAAGACTAGCATAACATTGAGATCAAATCTTTTAGGACTTCTCCGCTGACCCTGGTTATACAAGGAAATGCATAACAAGTTAAGAGCTAAGTTAATGTTGCGTCTGTTTGTGGCTTGTTTTCCTCCGTTTATTTAGCTTGCTTTTTAAAAAAATCAACACAGTAAGCTTTACAAACAAGATGTATGCTAATTAAAGTGAAATTACTCAGAATACTTTAGTTTATACAAAGATTGAAGCCTAAATGATCATTTTAAGATGTTCAGCCTTATATAAAAAGGCCAATAATAATTATACTTTATTTACTTGCAAGTGTTCTACATGTAAAATTTTTATGAGATGGGAAAAAATACTAGTTTATAAGTACTTTCTAGAAATTGTTTCCAGAAAAAATTATTTGGTTGCTTCTTTGTCTATTCAGGAAATAAGGTGACACCAACTGGCACAAACACTGCCCCCCATCTTTATCACCATAGGCTACAGAGAAGAATAATCTCCCCCTTTTTAACCGGGGGCCCATGAGGGTGAAGCAGAAGGGGAGATACAAGGCAAACCTTTTCTAACATAGAAAGTAGGAGCACCCTAGGAAGAAAAAGCTGAACCCCACCCTCACCTGACTTGAAAAAGGTTGGGGTGGGGGAAGGAGGAAACATCTTCCAAGATAGGAGGGGGTAGAAGGAGAAACAAGGCGGCCCCTTTCCAACATTGAAGGATGGAGGACATGCTTTATTCTGATAAAATCCAAAATTTAGAGAGGATTCATGTCCATAGACAGACAGCTAGACAATACACTGGGCATCTTCTCCTTCATCTCTAAGCCATTGTTGCTTTCTCTAAAATCAGATGTCCAGATGTTTATAATATTTTTGATTAAGTAAATTTCATAATTAAGATCTTAGAGAAGGAATCAGGCATAGAAATTAAAACAGCTGGAGCTGCATAAAAGTTCTGAAAGAAGCTACCCAGGTGGATGCTTCACTGACATCCAGAGGACCACCTAAGAAATGAAGAATCAGTTGTCAGCCAGAGAAATTACTTGGACACAAAGACAAAAAATACTCTCAGTTACTTGTCTGAAGCTTCATATCCCTTTGAGGCTTCTCTCAGCTGCTGTCTGTTATAAACTTGCATCATGCTAAGAAAGTTCTTTTTATTTCAAGAGGTGCTGCATGAACCACGAGAAGACCACGAGGTACAGCTGAGCAATGATATCATACCCAGACAACAAAGATACACTGATTACAAAATCAGGAAGCTTGAAGTTCAGTATAGAATTAAGCAGCTACATAAATAAGGTACTGTATAAACCACACACTTCACAATCATATTTAATAAAATATGTATGTAACCACGTTTGTCCATTTCCCCCACATCCAGTTCATTCTGGTCCCAGTTGAGCAAAGCATGTATGCACTTGCTTAAGTCTATCCCCATTGACTATTCACATGCTGAAATTTACTCAAGAGCATAAAAGTGTTTAACTTTAAACATGTGCTTAAGTGCTGTACTGTATAGGGATGGACTGGTGAATTTGGAGCCTCTGTTTGCTTGTGTCACCCATTTGTTGCATCTTGATTTAAATCAGGCCCCAGTCCTGCAAACATTTATGTACATGAGTAACTTTTGATGCCTGAATAGTCCCACTGAGTATATATTTAATATTTTTAAATTTGTATCATAATTTATTAAATCAACAGCAGTAGTCGATGGGAACGCCCATATTTGTACATGTTTGCGGGATCAATATAACCTCATCGGAACAGGAAGTATCTGTGACATTACACTCCATAATGTTTTATGGAAATATGCTTATGAGTGTAAATATGATGTAACTGGAATATGCTTCATGCAAAAAGTCTCTTGTAAGGTATCATTGCAAAGCTTATGATCTACTGAGTGGGTTCATCCTATTGTTTGCATGTATTGTTTCTATGTCTGGAGTTAGGAGTATAAGATATCAACTTGTATTACTGATGTAAACATATTATGTGGAAGCCGTTAAGGGTGCTTCAGAATCAATGAACTGTGAATGGGTTCGTTTACCTGCAAGCCTTCCTGTGTACATGTTGGCCAGCTCCTAGGTAATGAAGGTCTTAGTGTGACATGTGATCATGTCACCTGAACTTGAATCCATCTTAAACCTGGTGCTTTTCCATTTAGAAGGAGTGGTGGGGTCCCCGAGAGACAAAAGATTCCCTCCTTGTGCCAAAGCTATACAAGGGGGTGGAACAGAACAAAGGGGATGACAGTCATGAGAAAACCCCTAGTTTCCACCTAAGATGTCTGCTAACAAGCACTATCCCAGGGAAAAGGATTGGGCCCAGACTAGGAAGGAGTCTAGTCTGTGGAAGAAACTTATTGGAACATTTCTGAGGGTGAGATTTACCTGTAAACAGTTTCTTAATGTATTAGACTTAGACTTGCGTGTTTTGTTTTATTTTGCTTAGTAAGTTACTTTGTTCTGTCTGTTATTACTTGAAACCACTTAAATCCTATTTTTTTATATTTAATAAAATCACTTTTGTTTATTATTGAACCCAGAGTAAGTGATTAATACCTGGGGGAGCAAACAGCTGTGCATATCTCTCTATCAGTGTTACAGAGGGCAGACAATTTATGAACTTACCCTGTATAAGCTTTATACAGAGTCAAATGGATTTATTTGGGGTTTGGATCCCATTGGGAACTGGGTATCTGGGTGCCGCAGTCGAGTAACCTGCTGAGCAGTTTTTGGTTAAAGTCTGCAGCTATGGGGGGTGTGGGTCAGACCCTGGCTCTGTGTTGCAGCAGGCTAGTGTGTCTGGCTCAACAAGGCAGGGTTTTGGAGTCCCAAGCTGGCAGTAAAAATGGATTCAGAGTAATTCCAGCACGTCAGGTGACAGACCCACAGGGTTTTTGTGAGCAAAGCCATCAGAGTGTCTCTGACAATGGAGCCCCATGCCTCATTGTGACTGTTAGGGTCTAAATAAATATTAGTAACAATAATATTAATTGTTCTGAGATTTTAACAATGGAACTTTAATGTTAAATTTAACATCTTTTTGTAGGAATTACCTAGGATTTTAAAAACAAAAAAGACAGGGAAAAATCCCAACTCAAACAAACAGAAAAATAATAGGATACTGCTGCCACTAACGTCTATGGCAACTGACAGAAATGCCATTCATTTAAATGGGAATCAGATCTGCCATTTTTGGTAACTGAGCTTATGTATCTTTTGCCTTCAGCTCTTCTACATGGCATACACTGCATAATATTGTAAAAAAATGAACCTCCAAAACACAGTCTTGGACTGTAAGAAAGGTTTGTGTGTTTTTATTTAAACTCAGATTTCAAACATAGACACAAGGATTATATTTTTATTTTACTACACAAGGGGACTGAACTTCTGATGCTGACAGAACACTTTATGTGATATTTAGCAACAAAGAGGGAGGTGCTGTCAGCCCAGAATTCACAAGAATAGGAGCCAGTTGAATTTATGACATAGTGTGGGAAAATTACCTCAACACAGTCTACTTTTGCTGATTGTTCCTTATGCTGACACTTCTGATGCCCTGAAAGTTGCTGTGCTCACATTCTCTGTTGCTGGTGTCAAAGAACACTCTTAATCTTCACATGCCAAGATGAGGAAAACCTATTGCAATGCCCAAAAGACCTAACTCCTGTCAAATATATTCACTTAACACTAGCAGTTTGGTCTATGGCACTAGAGATTCTTGAAGAGAGGGTGTGAGGGATGGTGGGGGGAGATAAACAGGCAGTGGCTTTAGCACAAAATCCTGTCCGTGCCTGGGTGGTATCACACTGTACGACCCAGGCACACTGCAGGAGGAATAGAGGAAGGATGTCATCCATAAATGGAGGGTTGGATTTTTATTTTATTTTATTGCAGTTTGCATGAGATAATGTATGTTTGTGGAAGAATATTTCTGAATAAAAGTCCCACATCATCTCTGCTGAATAAAAGTTTGCTTGATCAAACACTGGATTAATTGCATCCAGACTGCTCCTGTAAAGATCAGTGTCATCTTGGATTATCGTTCACTACTATGGGATGTTAAAGTTGCTACATTTTACATGTACAAAAATCAAAAGTGATACATGCTATTTTGGGCCAGGTCCTCCCTCCCTCCCTCTCTCTCTCACACACACACACACAAATATGATGCCATAAGTTAATTTCATTGTTGTACAGCACTTGCTGAACCACATTCAGCACAGCACCACAATATTTTCATGACTGACACTCCGATTTACTAGTTGCTTTCAGAATTCATACAAACAAATGTGTGAAGGTTAGAAATGAGGACAATCTTACACCATTTTTATTGGGAGGCACGGTGTAGAAGAGACCTCAGTGCCCAGTAGGAATTGGCCAAAATCAAAGCCATTCAGCCCCCCAACTGCTCCCTTCTCCTCCCTGAAATTTGAGAGTCCAGATAAATTGGGAGACCAGACACAAACAAGAAAAAACCCTAAAACCTCCAAATGAGAACTTTTCTGCCAAACCCAAACTATCCCCTGGGTTTCACTCATCTCTGTCTGAAAGAGATGAGTCAAAACTGGAACCATTTATCTGATCCTGCACAAACTTTGGGGGTTCAGATGAAGTAAGATCTGGATCACCCCTGCTTTCACATAACCAGCACTTGACATATAAGGTTTTGCAAAGCCACCTCTTGTACACACACGCGCGAACTCTATCCCCACTTTGTTCTGAGAGAACTGCGATGGAATAGGTGATAGCTAGGGAAAACCCCGTGGGTATTGGCATACAAATGAGCACACCAAGTATCCATTCCTATTTACTTGTAGAATTCTCATACCCTGTACAGCCAGAAAACACACACACATTTTATATATGTGGATGTGTGTGTGTGCTATATTGATGAAGGGCAAAGGTACTTTTAACTGGACAAGGATTTCCCACCCATACCACAATCATGGACACCTACAACAATTTTCACATTGGACTTGGGTTGGTGGAATTCTAAAAGCAAATGTGCGAGGCAGAAAGATGTTTAATTCTGTGTTTATTGGGAATTATCTGAGAAGCAGTGTGGCTTACTGGATTGGGTAAGGGGCTGGATTTAAGGAACTCCTGAGTTGTAAGACAGGCTTTGTCAATGACCCTGTGGCCAAGTCACTTAATCATTCACTTTGAGTTTTGCCACTTGTAAAATGGGAACAGTTACTAAAATTTCCTACCTGATTAAAATTAATGTGTTAATATTTGTGCATCTCTGAAAATATAAAGCGCTACATAAATGCTATGTGTTATTTCTCATTAATTAGATGTTAGGGCACATTAAATCAAACAAATGTTGGTTAGGATATTTAGATGTTTAGATGTTAAGCTCCTAATGGAAAACATTCTGAAGATAATTGTTTAGGAGATGAAGTAGTACAGACTGGTAAGACAATATAGTTATTACCAGGAGAACTTGGTAAACCAGTAGGTCAGTCAACATCTCCTTCATTTCAAAGAAGCCCAGCTTACTGTCAGTCAGAAATAAAATAGATTTGATGACTTCAATATAGGGAAAGATCCTCAGCTGGTGTTAATTGTCATAGCACACTTGACTTCACTGAATTGACACCAGGTGAGATCTCCCTTATGTATGTTTGAAAGCATGACACCATTACTGCTCAGTTCATGACGGACTTTCTCTTATCAATGACATGTGCATGAGGTTGCTAGTCAGGTCTGAGGTGGATTAGTAGAGCGGAGTGAGAACGCTTCCAGTTGTGCTCACTCATGAACACTAAGATATACTTGAAACACACCCAGAAGTTTTAAACACTCTATTTAAATCAATAATCACAACTGCTACAAATACGTAAGTTATAGATGAATGGGGAGACATTCTGGCTTCCTAGAAGACAATGGGAATTTTGCCACTGGTTTCAGTAGAGCCAGGATATCACCCACAGAAAGCCAAACAAATCATTATTTCTCATACTCAACCTCTGTGTAAAACCTACTAATCTAATTTTAGATGCAAGGCCTGATTCAGCTCCCATTTTAGTCAGGAAGAGATTTGCCGTTTACAAGACTCACTTTTAATGACATACATTATTTAGTTGCCTAAATGAATGGGTATCTCATTGTATCCATTTCCCTCCAGCTATTCCCTATAATCACTAGTGGTAAGTATGGGGAATGCTGCAAATTCTGACATAATTTATAGCTAAACCAGCAAGCTTTTGAAAGTGACAATAGTACTTCAGTGAGGGGAGGGCCTGGCCAACAGTTACGGCTTGGTTCTCTTCTTATTTATGACTTTATTGGGAACGTCAGCTGGATGTTTATTTCCACTAGTTTTGTAGTTAAAGTTAGGCTGGTCTCTTGTGTGTTTTAGTTTTGTCTTCTCTAATAATATTCATTCAGAATACCAAAACATTTTTAAAAGTATTAAAAAGAGCATACAAACATGCAACTAAACAAAAACAAAATCAAACACGGTACACTAGGAGAATAAAGCTTATGGGGAGAGAAAACAAAGCTGTGTGACAGATGGAAAGGTCTCAATGGATGAATGGTACTACTACAAATAAGTAGCAGGCAGCCAGAGGGGATCAAATAATGATTATAGAAGAAAAAAATGAGGGTTAAAAAAAATGGGGGGGAAGCTTTGGCTCAGGCTAAGAATACTAGATTAACAATATTTAATTTTTTAAAAAAAAAGTATATTTAAGTATACATCCTCACTACCATCACAAGAAGGGAAATAAGTCATGACAAATAAGGTAGACAGCTGACAAGTGAGCCAGCCTGGACAATATAAAAAGCTCAACATGTCCGTGGAGAGGAAGGAATGTACTCCACAATTTGTACTGGCATGCCCCCAAACCTGAACAGATTACTTTCTGACGATCAATATCTGTAACCACCAGAGGCCTGTTACAGAGGTTTTTTTTAAAAATCAGCTTCAAAGAGACCCGTCCCAAGCCTACATTTTATTTTTGCCACTGGGTGCTGAGGTAAGAGTTTTGGACAAGGCTCATTTTTCATCTCTTTATAGGGCTGCGGATTGAATATGAAGTGTCCCAGCATGTTCTCAGGGCTTTGCTTTGTCGGTTTCCTGTCCCACAGATGAACATTCTAAGATGACACTTGTCCCCTCTGATTGAGGCTTAAACCAGACCTTTCACATCAACCTTATTTATAAATTCCCTTATGTGGAATTTTCCTATTTAACCATCTATAACAAATATTAAAGTACTCGTTCTCTCTTTATTATTTCCTAAGACTGCTAGCTTTGTATGAAAGCGAAAAAGATTCTTTACTTTATCTAAAAAGCTATTTGAATGGCAATTACATGCAGATACAGGTTAAATATTTTACAGGAGAACAGCAGGCACTTTTTTCATTACTATTACATAGCTTAATAGAAACAGAACCAAAAGAGATTTTCCCAGAACATAAAGTAACTGCAAAGAGAGCTAAAAAAAAACCCTCTCTCAGATATTATTGTAAGTATGAAGTAATAATTTACACAAGCTTCCATAGTCGTAGATGTCCTGTACAATTTGGTCTATCTTTCCAGCTCTCCTATCCTAGCTTAATTTTCCTTTGTCTTTCTCCAGTTCATTTTTCAACCACTGAAAACAACAAACACTTTTGAGGAAGCCTTGATAGGATTTCTCCCCCATCCCCCCCTTCTAATTTAATTTTCTGAAACTAACCTATCTGAATGAAGAAAAACAAGATCAAGAACAACAGAAAATCTAACCAGCTTTTTAAGGAAACAGCCTAAAAGAAAAAAAAAAGCGCTGTATTATTAATAGCAAACTCTAGGATGATGGATGAAAAGAACAACAATATCCTTTAATCATAAAGCACTAACATTCCAGCAGTGCTGGTAAGTGAGTGGAGCAGAGAAACCATTTGAGACTTAAACAGATGGATTAGAAAGGGTTCCACTGTGGGTTTCTGGACAGATTTCAAAACAGCAGCCTGATTAACTAATGCACAAAAAGCAAGTGATTCTTCCAATCAATAACCTTTTATGTAAGCATATTTGAGTTATAATATTTAAACACAGCAGACAAGTAGGGAATCAGGGATTCTTCATGCTGGGATAACAAAGCAGTAAGTTTTACTTGAATCTGGAGATCTTTTTTCCATTTCTCACTCAAAGGGATTTTATAGCTGTTGCACTACATATGCATCAATATATTAACAGCTCACACTGGGTTTGCAAAATTAGTTTCAAGTTCAAAGTAAAAAACTGCTATTTTTACAAAACTGGGGGAGGGGGATGTTTGTTAATTAAGTTTTCATGGAACAATGAAACTGCACATGGATATTACACAGTTTCTAACTTTTCTAATGAATAATCTCTTTACAAATAGTTAGAGATTGGCTTGAACCAAGACATCCTTCAGTCTGGGATAACAACTATTCATAAATGGTAAATTCACAAGTAAGTTATCAAGTTAATCTGAAATGAATATCAATAACGCTTTTATACCGGATCCCAGCAGAAAAAAATATTTTAGAAACATCTTTATACCAAAATATCTTAAAAGAAACAAAAACTAGTTTTGAAGTGTTTACTATTTCTTTTTAAATAGATCCTAATTTACATGTATTTCCTTCTGTAAAGTCATATCTCTAATTCATGGCAATTAAGCAATTAAGTACTACATTTTATAAAATCACTAAGAGTTTCTTAAAATAGCTTTTCTGTATACAGTAACTCCTCACTTAACATTGTAGTTATGTTCCTGAAAAATGTGACTTTAAGCGAAACAATGTTAAGCGAATCCAATTTCCCCATAAGAATTAATGTAAATGAGGGGGTTAGGTTCCAGGGAAATTTTTTTCACCAGACAAAAGACTCTCTCTCTCTCTCTATATATATATATATATACACACACACACACACACACACACACACACACACACAGAGTATAAGTTTTAAACAAACAATTTAATACTGGTACACAGTGATGATGACTGTGAAGCTTGGTTGAGGTGGAGGAGACAGAGGGTGGGAGATTTCCCTTACTGCTAAATGATGAATTAGCAATTGGCTGAGCCCTCAAGGGTTAACTCTCTCTCTAGGCAGCAGGAATGGAGAGAGATATGCGCATTTCCCCTTTAAGTACACTGCCTTGTTAATTAGATCAGCTTGCGGAGACCGCAGCTCCTGAGCCCTGGTGTGTCCCCCCTGCTCTATGGAAGATGGGGTAAGTGAGGAGCAGGGGGGAGGAGGACACCCAGACATTACCCCCACTCTTCCTTCCCTCCCCCCTGCACAGCAAGCAGGAGTCTTGAGGAATAGCTCCAAGGCAGAGGGAGGGCCAGCTCCTGGCACCAGCCGAGCAAGCTCGTGTTTGGGGCAGCAGATTCTACGGGGCGGCATTCCACACAATCCTAGGGTGGCACAGACGCTTTTTTGTTTTGTTTTGTTTGCCAATCCGGCCGCCCTGTTAGGGGCGGCGGCGCAGAGGAGAGGAGTGCCCTGTTGGGAGCGGGCTGCACGCTCTGTCTGCCCCAGCCGGTGCCAGGTCTGTAGCAAGCCTGGCAGGGCAGCCTGCATCCTTCCCTCTGCCTACCGGAGCAGCGCAGAGCCCTCCCAGCAGGCGGCACAGCGGTCAGGGCCGCGTGGTGAGCACCCCGCTGAAGCCCTGGCTGCCCCACTTCTCTCTGTCTCCCTGCTCCCTCCCCTTCCCTCGTCTGCAGCGCAGGGAGTCCCCCTGCACCCTGGCTCTGGCCGCGCTGCAGGTCCCCCCCCCCGGTTTGCCTTTTTTTTTTTTTTTTTGCTTTGCCATTCTGGCCGCCCCGATTTTTTTTTTTTTTTTTTTTTTTTTTTTTTTGCTTGGGGCGGCAAAACAGCCAGAGCCGGCCATGGGCAGAGGGCAGGAGCAGCACATGGCAGTGGGGGGAGGGACAGCTGCAATTGGTAGCCTGCTGGGCAGCTGCTGCACAGGGAACTTAGGGGAGCAGGGAGCTGATGGGGGGCTGCCGGTCCACCCTGGTTCCAAGCCCCCATCAGCTAGCTGCAACGGGCTGCTCTTCCTGCAAGCAGCAGACAAACCAGGTGGCTGCCAAACGACATTAGAAGGGAGCATTACACAACTTTAAATGAGCATGTTCCCTAATTGATCAGCAACGTAACAACGAAACAGTTAACCGGGACGACTTTAAGTGAGAAGTTACTGTATAATGTTGTTATAAGATCTAGTATTTTATAATATTCCAGGGATAAACACAATTTTTAATGCCACTGGAAAGAAGATTTCAGACTTTTGAATGATTCAAGGCTTCCAGAACAGATTCTGACCTGTTCCACTGACAGTGAAGTCAATGGAGTTACACTAATTTATACCTTTAGAAGATCTAGCCATCCTGTCAGGGGTCCAGGCAGTAATATTGCCTGTCTTTCACAATGTAATATTTTTAGGAAACACTTCTGGGGCGGTATATTTTAATAGAGGCTATTTGAAGTTTTTCTGCAGTTAGGAAGTTAGAAATAATCCAGTAAATTAGTGGGCAGAAGACAGGTAATGTAATCAAAAGGTACATAATAAAAACAATTTATCTCATGGCACTGCAGTTTATCTCACAGATCACCACCAAATATGTACACAAGCACCTACAAAAAGACATTTAATTTAACTTTCTAACACATGCAGAGAGCCAAAAGAATATTGTGTGACTTTATATTGAGTAAGAATCTCTTCTAAGCTTACATACAAACTTATGAGCAGTGCCAAAGGAACATCAGGAGACTGTTTAATAAAGAATCCTATAAGTGAATGTTTGAAATATGTTTTGTTAGAACCTCATAACTCAGGCAAATCAAAACAGATTTTAACAGTACTAACAAAAGGCACATTTGCAATCTAAAGGTTATGCTCCTACCAAATTTGTACCACATCACAATGATGCTGTAGAGCCATCCCAAAGTCACAACAAATTTTAATAGAAAAATTCAATATCTTTGTTCTTGAAAATGACTTTTTTCACTCAAACTTTATTTCACTCAAATTTTCTTCCAAAATTAATATATGAGCTGAGCAACTTCAGCCCAAAATGTTAATGTCTGGCAAATTTGCAAGCCACTGAAAAAGACCTAGTAGAATGAATTCTTTTTTGGCAACTTTAAATATAGGTGTCACTTTGCATATATAATAAAATATACATATCGGACCCATTCTTCAGGTTTGGCTAAGCTCTTCTGAGCATAGAACCTGGCACAGATAAAGTTGACTTAAAGTCATCTCTGTGTCCTCCCAATTGCTAGACTGCTGGAGGCTGGTTTCACTTTCATCCCCCTAATAACTTAAGGCAGTCTGAAGTAAGCTGCAATTTATGACCTTCCATGGTTCCCAAGGGGCCATTATCCTGGCCAAGGACTATGGACTGTAATGGCCCACTGATCATGTCCCCTTCCGTGAAACACAGCCCGTACTCCAAGGTCAACAAGGAGGCTGGCTACACTGGCTCTGTGACACTTGAGGATTCCTCTTCCACAAGGGGAATGCTAAACTGACCACTTAGGCCTACTTTGTCTGCTTATATTTACATAATTCTCATTCTCAGCTGCTGATGAGCTGTGGACAATCTTGAAGTGTTCCATTTCTTTCAGATATTAATACAACAGAATTTTCTCAGATATCTGTTACCTGTAAAGAACATTAATATCTTCAATGTCCTTTTTTGAGACTGTATGGTAGTTTCACAAACAAACTTGTGAGGTTTAGCACCTTCCTTATGATCCGTATACTGACTATATTTCTCCTGTTTGTTTTTAACGTATTCACAAATAGTTTCATCAGAAGGCGTGGTTGAAAAAGGAGAATGTGTAAGTCCTTGACAGGCAGTAAGTTGTGTATCGGTCTTGTGGCCTCATAAGAGTTCAAAGGGTGATACTCCTGTTGTTGAATGTGGAATGGTTCTGTAGGCAAACAGTGTATCATGTAAAGCTTCTTTCCATGGTTTCGCTTGCAAACTGGTAAGTTGCAAACTTTCTTTCATTAGTCTGTTCATTCTTTCAACTAGACCATTAGCTCTTGGATGGTATAAAGGAACAGTTTTGTGCTTCATACTTGCTGTTGAGTGTGTTGCATTTTAGCAGAGGTCAGTTGCTTTCCACTGTCAGTTACCAATTCCCTGAAAAATCCAATTGCATGAACTTAATCACTATTTCAGCGCCTATGTTTCCAGTGTCTGTAACTTCTAGCCACTTTGAATGAAAGTCTCCCATCACCAAGGCAAATCTTTGCATAACAGGCTGATCTTCAAATGGTCTTGTTATGTTGAGAGACAGCTTCCCCCATGGACAATTGGGATTGTCAACTAGTGTGAGAGGGATGCTGAAGGTTTTCTGTGACTTATCACTACTAGCACAAGCCATGCAATTCTTATTTCCTCAACCTGTTTTTCCATCCCTGGTCACAGAAGTCTTGTCACAGTCATCTTTTGGTTAGACTCATCCTCAGATATCCCTCATATGCCAAGCAAATCAATCATTCTCTCAGAACTGTAGGCACAACAAGACAGTCAGTTCTCAAAATCCATTCATTTACAAGGAACAGCTCACATGATATACGTGGCTATATGATTGCAAGTGTTCTGGTATCATCATCTTGTAAGGCCAACTGTCAACTAAGTAAGTCTTTAGATCCTGGAGTACCTTGTCTTCACTCATGGCTGTTGCCCACTCTGAGACTGTAATCACTTCTTGAGTTATAGGAGAGATTTGTGTAACGAAAGTCTCTTCATCATCTTTCTCTATTGCACCCTCATGATATTGTATAGGCAGGCGAGACAAACAATCTGCAGTGGTGTTTTGGCACCTGAAAGATACATTGTCTGAAAATCAAAGTCACTTAGTTTAGTGGCCCATCTGGCAATTCTTGGAGTTGCTAGTCCAGAACCTCACGTGGGATTAATATAAAGCTGATAGAGGTTTGTGATCAGATCTTAAGATAAATCTTCTCCCCCACAGGCAATTTCTGAAGTGTCTTACTGCCCAGAAACATGTCAGAGCTTCTGTCTCAATGACAGAAAAGGATTTTTCTGGTCAGTCAGGGTTCTGGAAGTGAATGCAATAGTGATTTCTCATCCATTTTTTAGCTGAGTCAAGACAGCACCAAGAAGCATCTGTTGTGACAATTGTTTGTCTCTCAAAATCAAAAGGGCTTAGAACTGGGCCAATGGAAATTGCTTGTTTGATCTTGTTAAAGCTGTTCTTGCACCCTTCAGCCCGTTCAAACCTCAAATCCTTTTTTTAGGAGATGACACAAAAACTAATTTCAGAACAAATTGCTGTACAAACTTCAAATAGTATTCACACAATCCCAAGTAAGATTGAAATGTGTCCTTGTTGTCAGCCTCTGGTGCATCACAAATGGCTTTCACTAGGTCTGGTTTTGTACACCATTCTGAGAGACTGTATGTCCTAGATGTATCACTGAGTCAGTACAGAATTGATATTTCTTCTTGCTGATGGTATGTCATTAAAGTTTTCTAGAACCTTTTTTAGAGCATGTTCGGATTCATCTTTGTTATACACTAGATTGTCATCTTCAAAGTAACACCCTGGCCTCTCCAAAGATCCCATACATCATTATCTGGAAGATGGAGGCTGCAGAGGCTAATCCAAATGGTATCCATGTGAATTGGAACAAACCTTCTGGAATGATGAAAGCAGTATACTTGCAGGATTCTTCCATTATGGGGATCTAGTGATAAGTTGGGGATAAATCAAGGATTGTAAAGATTCTTGCTTTCTTCAAGGTGAGCAGTATTTCACTGATGTTGAGTAATGGATGATAATCCAAAACAATGTAGGAGTTTAAATTTCCCAAGTCCACACACATGCGGATAGCACTATTAGGTCTCCTGGCAAGAATGATGGGAGAAACCCATTCTAATAAATCAGTTTGATGATATCTGCTTTGTATAGTTTAGGAATCTCAGTGCAATTGGTATGTTTCACACATTATGCTGTAGCGGCACTGCATTGTTTTTTAGCTGGATCTTGTGCTTGAACTTTTTTGCAACACCTGTGATATCAGTGAAAGCTTCTGGAAAGTCAGAGATGATTCCTGGTTGTAGCCTATCCTCAATTTGCAGGACAGTTTCTGTGCCATTTGGATCTAATACCATCTGAAGATCCCTTTGATGATTCCATCCTAAGATAGAGACTCCCTTTTGGGCTACACAGATTTTCCCATGATCATTATGGCCTTTGTATGTGAGCGTAGCTGTAAAATAGCCATTGATGGGGATGGGAGATCCATCTGACCCGCCAAGGTATATGTCTGGAGGATGCAGTTCCAGTTGTGAGCTGACAATTAGCACAGTGTAGAGTTGGTTGGGAATTACAGAGTAAAGTTAAACCAGAATCCACTATCCTCATCTCATGGCTGCGGTCTCACATATGGCAGTGTGGAGTAGTGTGGTGATTTCCTGTCACATTCAAATCATCCTCATCTGTGAGAACTTCTGATATAACATTGATGTCAGATTTACAAATTTCCTTTTTTGTTGCATTTCTTGCATACTGATTTGTTGGCAGGCTGCCCTTCAAAGTCCGCCTTGTGACCAGGGTCACATCATCTGTAACATTGGTAGCAAGGTGGTGCATGGGAACGTAAAGGCATGTGGATGTAGACTTAGGAGCTTTGAGAGTTGAATTCTTGTATTGGACTTCATTAACCTCTGCAGGCTGGTAGATATCTGGTGTAGTGGAAAGTAATTTAGCACAGTAGATGATACTTTCCACTTGATGGATTGTTTCTATGGTTTTCTCCAAGGTAAGTTCTTTTATCATGAGGACTCATTCATGAATCTTGGAATTGTTCATCTTCATGACAATTTGATCTCTAAACATTTCATCTGCGAAACTGGCAAATTCACAGGTTACATTCAGCTCACATAATGCAGCTATGTAGTGGTCAATGGGCTTGCGAGGCACATGTACATGGGAATAGAACTTGACGTGTTAGGCAGCAACATTGAGTAGAGGATTAAAATGATCATCCAAGGCTTGGATAGCAGCATCATATGGAGTCACATCTTGTTGTAAGTTGGTAACAGGAGGGAGATTCTTGATGATTCGTTGCACTGGACCAAGGCAATGAAGCAGTAAGGTTTTCTGCTTTTCTAGAGTATTTATACAAGTTCTTATAGCAAGTATATAGTTGCTGAAGTAAGACTTCCATCGTTCCCCGGGAGCGAATGATCTCCTGGATAGGCACAAAAAATAGTGGAGGCAGAACTTGCATCATTGTAATAAACGTGGAAGCAAGCTGGAGAGGTCTGATGAATTGAGCAAGAAACATCAGAAGAATCAGCTGATAAGAAATGCTAGTCACAGAAAGGGCCAAGTGGTCCTGTAAAACTATGTTGGTAGTGCAGCTGGGGTACTCAGAACGGCAGAGGAATATGCCACCTGGGGAAAAGGAACACTAAGAAAGAAAAAAAGAAAGAAAAAAAAACACTGCACCTCTAAATTTCTCTTCTCAGCAAGCTGCAGTTGCAGAAGGCAGCAGGCCCGTGAAGTTTCCCTGGAAGCAACAGCAGGTATCATGAGGCAGTTGGATAAGTTAGATCTCTGTTCCTCTGTTCCATCCTTTTATGCTCAGAGCCAGTTTGGCTTGTACCTGAACCCCCTTGAGGAAAAGTTGGAGAACTTGAGAACAGCAAAGGCAAAGTTTATTCCCCTCACTCTCTAACAGAGCTCACAGTCTTTCTTTCCTTCTCCTCTCTCGCCTCCCTTTCCCCCAGGGCATTCTGGGAATTGTAGTGCCTAGACTCAAAGCTACAGGAACCACCTAGGAACAAACTTACCAACAAACTCGGGTAGCTGTATGCAGCTATCTAGATACAACAGATATATTTATATATTTCTCTTGGGGCATATGATGGAAAGGTGCCCCATGCATGGACTGAGTGGGATGTAATGCCTAGAAGTCCTGGACCTCAATAATAAGAATACTAAAGTTAAATAGATCAGATGGGTCATGAGGTGGTGGTTGGTGGGTTAAACCTCATTGTCTGAAGGGGAAAAATACTGTCAGAATTCTGACAGGTTTCAGAGTAGCAGCCGTGTTAGTCTGTATCCGCAAAAAGAAGAACAGGAGTACTTGTGGCACCTCAGAGACTAACAAATTTACAGATACAGAACAACCTCATGAAAAAACTCGTTCAGATACAGAACAACCTCATGAAAAAACTCGTACAGATACAGAAAAATTTGTTAGTCTCTAAGGTGCCACAAGTACTCCTGTTCTTCTTTTTGCGGATACAGACTAACACGGCTGCTACTCTGAAACCTGTCATTATGCAAGGCACTGCATTTAGCCGTATGGAGTGGAAATCCATCAACCTCATGAAAAAACTCGTACAGATACAGAAAGATTTGTTAGTCTCTAAGGTGCCACAAGTACTCCTGTCAGAATTCTGTGGTCCATAGGATTAATTAGGAACCTCTCGAAGGCAGCAGAGGAGAAACTTGCTCCCTCCACTCTCTATCTTGTAGCTGTTACCTCACCTTTGCTTTCTGATGAATTGAGCAAGAAACATCAGAAGAATCAGCTGATAAGAAATGCTAGTCACAGAAAGGGCCAAGTGGTCCTGTAAAACTATGTTGGTAGTGCAGCTGGGGTACTCAGAACGGCAGAGGAATATGCCACCTGGGGAAAAGGAACACTAAGAAAGAAAGAAAAAAAAAACACTGCACCTTGTAGCTGTTACCTCACCTTTGCTTTCTCCCCTCCCACTCTAAAAATGAAATCCTACTCCTAAGACCCCTCCTCTTATTACCTCACCTGCTCAGCTCGGAGGGGACGCAGTGCTCCTAGAGGTAAGCATGACAAGGGGTCCATTTTTATGAATTTGCTGAGGTGCCAGTTAGTTTTTAAAGCTGTAATCTAATAAGCTAGGTTTGCTAATTGGATAAATGTTATAACCAATAAAGAATGAAATCTAATAGAATAAACCCTTTTTTATTCAGTCCAGAGAGCATTATCTTACTAAATTTGATGCTGGGTTCTTTTCAGGTCAGCTTTCAATGGAAAAATATTTCTTAAATCAGGATTCTTGGTTATTCTTAACCAATCAACAATTTATTAATTCACTCAGAACCACATTAGTATATAATTAACAGTTCCCTGATCAAGTGTAGACACAACTAATGCTCTAAGTATGTACTGAACAAACCAATGGAGCCTTCCAAGCAACTGTCATTGACTAAGGTTCAAGTTCAACATATACAACAAGGAAATGAAAATCAAAGATTTCTTATTACACTTACTTATGATCATCATTAGTAACTACCACATTTATCACCTTTTTAGCTTTTCTCCAAAGAGGAAAGATGTACTTGTTTTTAAGGCACTTTTGAATGTTTGGTTCCTGCTATTTGAATGGGTTAGTCTAAATTCATCCCTTTAGGACTATCAAAAGCAATTGCTTGAAGTTATGGTTCAAATGTCTATTGGGCCAATTTGCTTGGATTTAAAAATCTAAAATGTGGTTACTCGAGGATTCACTAGAGTGCAGGCTTAGCAAGATACCCTACAGTTACTATTATTAAAGACTAGAAAGGGACATACAATCTTTGAAATGAAATCTGGCCACTTCTTATCTTCTTAGCCCTGGAATGGAGGAGAGTCCAGGCATCAGTCACACTTAGGAGTCTGCAGCTTCTTGAGTTCAGTTAACTCTGGGGTCCCACGTGGTGACTTCAGTAGGAGGGGGCCACCCTGTAATTTCTATTGGACATGTATCAACTGAGTGCTCAGATTTTAGCTGTCAATTTCTCTTCTGCTTCCATCTGTATCTAGTAGATGGAGATGGTGTATAACAAATGTCTTCAATCCTTTTCTTATAAGAGGTGTTTTATGATTGATTCATTTCAAACCCACATTATTATTTGGATTTCCCCACTCGTTAAGCAATTTCTTTTAAAAATTTAAAGTTAAGCCCTGGTTTATACCTTTCAAAAATCTTTCCTCCTTGTGCCATACAATTCCTATTGTGCCACAATTATTTACAGTGAAAACCAACAAAATCCCTGCCAATCTGCCAAATTTGATGGACATACTTCATACGTTCTCTGATTATATGTAAATATTTCATGTTATATAGAGTTTGCAACAGAACAAGAGACATTATCCACATACAGAAAGATACAGATTTGGCTCACCAGACAAGCAAATGTGCAGTTTCTAATTTTGGGTGAAAGCCTTATTGACAGGGCAAAACAGATTAACCATGGCATAGCTGATTTACAAGGCAAAAAGTATATAGTTTATGGGATATGTGGTTTGGATTTCTTGGGATGACAGTCAGTTTGCCCTATTTGACGTACAATCTCACAGCAAGTTACTTCTACTTTGATTAACTCAAAGCTTCCCCACCCATCTCTTTATTCACTAACTGTGTGCAATAGACCACCTCTCATAGGAAACCAGGGTATTACTCTGCTTGCTAACTGTTTGGAGGGGGAGGGATTAGATAGGTTGGGAGAGAGAAAGAGGTTTTATCCATATGGAGATCATGAGAGATTTTTGCCTAGGCAATTAACAATACTCTTATTTAGCCATTTTAGTTTCTATTCTAGGGGAGTAGAACTCTCGACCTTGGTTGATCTGACTGTCCTTAGACACAGCATCTCGCACAACATGAACTGCGTCCTTATTGTCTTTACTTCCTAGGTGGGTCCTATTTGGGGATAAACAGAGATTGATAGGGTCAGGAGGAATTAGTTATTAATCATTCAAGGCTTACATAGATGCTCTGGAGACAGCTTCACAACCCAGTACTATCCCAGAGCTGAACACTATGCACGTTGGAGGAAGGGAAGCCCAATCCAGCATCGACCACCTAGATCAAGAAAATCCACCAGCACCAAACCTAGCCCCCACTCTTAACACAAGCAGCCTCGAGTACCCTGCAGCATTAAGAGCACACCAGTGCATTCTAAAATGTCCCACTGCTTCTTCTGTTTCTCCAAATTCCACAATACTTTGCCATGTGTCTCAAGATGGTGTTTCACCCATTTCATGGTTTGTGGATAAATGCAAAATAAAGAGGTTGCAAGCCACTATACTAGAGTGCAGCCCAGTGGCTGTGATACAGCATGCAAGGTCAACGTCTAATTACAGTAATAGAATTTTGAATACAAATAATTTGAAAATAAAATCACAACTATATGGACATATGCTTTGTTTTGAAATATCAATTTAATTTTAAGAGATATTATTGTGTGTTCAAAAAAGAAAGAAAAAAAGTACTTCCTCCCCCCAGTGCTTCACATGCTATTAGTGCCATGAGTAGTCTAATGTCCCATATGAAGCTCTTGCTCTGAGTAGCTGCTAGAAGCTCAGTCCCCTGAGATATTTCACACCTCTACAGTAGGATAGTTCAACATTTCACTATGAAAATTAACCTCCTCTCCCTCTTGAACTGTGAATACCATCACAGCAGCCCGCCCTGCATGAAATCCTCAGACACATGCAGAGATGAAATAACTCCCCTATGGCAAACCACTGAGAGATGTTAAAAACAGTTAAAAAAAACAACAACAACAACAACCAAGGAAAAAATTCCTTCTCCTTTTGGGATCACAGTTTATTCCCTTCACCAGAAAACACCATGAACTGGAAAATTAATACTTGTTATAGGGAAATAATTACCTCAAATTACAGTCCATACTGTAGTAGAACCAATTAAGCAGTCAGCATTTATTAATAGTTACCACACACAATCCTCACAGATACCTTCTATTCCTAAGTATAATGGTGAAGTTCAGTAATGTCAAATGCTGATTTATTAATGACAACGACTATATTCATATTACTATGCAAACATTTTAGATACCAAAACAGCACCACCTACATATATAAAATATATACAAGCCAACCACATTCCCATACCGATATATCCTGCAATTGACTTCACATAGGTGGAGGTCTGCATCAATGGCTTTCCTTGCAGGTGCAGGGGTCCAGCTGAGCAGAGTTAATGATGCTTATAATGGTAGCCTTGCTGGCCAGCTCTAAAAATGAAGTTGGCAATCTTAGCGATAGCATTACAAGTTCTGGTTACCTCAAGCACTAAAAGCATGTGAAATTGAAGCAATCCTTATATGTATGCAGGTATGCGTGCTTGGCAGTTAGATTTGTTTTGCTTTCTTATTATTTAATTTTTAAAGAGATCCTTTACCACTATGGACCCACACAGCAAATTTCAACCCAAAGCATATTTGTACATTCGCACATTGCAGGGGGGTCACTAAAAGGCATGACTACAAATAGTGTTACAAACATACCTGAAGGCAAAATAGGGAAAATGCTCATACTTAGCTGTGGTGCCGTTCTTTTTGGGTGCTGAGCATAAGCAGTCTATACTAACTAAATCTTTCTCTGAATAAGAATAGTTTTCTTCACTACTACTACTGCCTTCATGTTAATCCTTACAAGTAAACAGTATAGTTCCTGGTGCCAAAATATTACATATGTATACTAGTACTAGTCATTAAAACATTAAAAATTCAGCATTTGCAAACAGTTAGCACTCTACCAGCTAGGATGCTACAGTTTTCCCATAGTCTTTAAGCAGTCAAAAAACCCTGTGGTATCTAAGTTTTATCTGGTGGCAATTTTTTTTTCCTTTTAATGACAAGCACTGCACATACACATTTTTTTTTAAATGTATTTTATAATGGAAATGCTGGTACCTCTTAACATGAACCAGAGAACTCTAAAATATTGGCCTAAATTAAAGATAAACCAGAAGTATGGCAAAGTCCAAATGCAAACCCTATATTAGGTACAGTTTAAGTATGACATTACATACATGAAAGGCAAATCAGCAATGTACTTGGCCACAAACATACCTCTATGACCATGAGAAATATTCCTATATGGAGGCAGTGACTAACTGTGCTGTAAGAACTGCAGACCACATTACAGTGTATGATCCTCATGCTTAGTAATTTGATGTGTTCAGGTGTGTGATGGGGTGTGCTCCCCACATTAGCCCTGCAAGAGCTGAATTAGGCCAGGTGGGCCCAGTCAGCTAATTAGGCTGCAATTATTGAAGCTTTAGATTGGAGGCAGCTAATTAGCCAGAAGTTTTCCTGGGAAAAATAGGTGGGGCTTTTACAAAATACAGGAAATTAGAAGCACAGGGGGGTGCAGGGAAGGAAGGCTGTAGTTACTCCCTGGGAGAAGAGAGGAATGTTTGTGGAGCTGTGAAGACAAGTTGTCTAAAGTTACTCCCTGGGAGGAGGGAGTGAAGAGACTGGCTAACCTAAAGGAGTAGGGAAGGCCAGTAAGTATGAAAGTGGCTGAGGGAAAAGTAGCAAGATGCAGGGAATGGACCTTGGTTGTTGTGTAGGGTCCCTGAACTGGAACCCAGAGTGGAGGCTGGGCCTGGTTTCCCCTGCCAGCCACTGCAGGGGTGGCACTGTGAGGCAATGGATCAGAAGACTGCTGGAAATTTGATACCCTCCCCCAACAGGAAACCACACTAGTGACCTGGCTGGAGAGCTGAATCATGGAGAGGGTGCTATGGCTCCTGAGAACAAGAGAGGGGGTTGCAGAGGAGAAAATGACCATATGTAATTGCAGGAAGGGGCATTGGCCTGACTGAGCTAATCCCCAGAACTGCTAAAAGGTGGTGTTGCCCAGCTTTGAGTAGAGTGACCCATCACAAGGTGTGAAACTCCTAGAAGTCATTTTCTGGCTGGCTAATTTCAAGTTCTCTGATGAGCATTAATCTGCCCTGGGAGTGTCGGTAGAGTTTGAACATACAAAGGTGTCTTAAAAATGTATTATAAATATTTCCTTTAATATGAGGGTAGTAATTTTGCTCAACCCTTCTCACTTGTAATATTTATTGCATGTAAGTACAAAGGATTGCAATTTCAAACAACCACATAGTACTTATTACCAGCACAGGCAGTTTTTACTTTGCACCATCCCAGAGTCTCCATCATACAGTGCAATTTGACGATGGTTCCCTCAGAGTGAACTCCAGTGCCAGAAATTCTGTCTGTAAGCATCTTCCAGATGCAAACAGTCATACAAGTTGGGGGCTTTCCAGGCCTTGCAACAGTATTTGAGAAGGGAAAAAACAAACTTTTCACATTGTATGGGTTGCTGTGGTTTCATATTTAACTTCACTGCATTGGACTCTCGTTAAATGTTCTTATCCTGCACCAGCTGGTGTCACCTCTCATATCAAATGTTTAAGTTTTCTGTAGCAATACAAGAGGGCAAGTTTTCTTGCTTCATATTACTTAAGGCTGCTTTCATCTTGTATATCATATTTCCCCCCCACCACCAGTGGTGGATTAGCCAATGGGGCCTATGCCCAGGGGTCCTGGCCAATTGGGGTGGGGGCTAGAAAAATGGGCACCCCCATGCCCTGACCTGCTCCTGCACCCTGGCCCACTCCCCAGCAGGAGTGGGGGAGGGGGAGAAGACTGCAGGCAAAAGGGATGGGGAGAAGTCCCTACTTGCTCTGGCCCAGGGCCCCACAAACCACTAATCTGTCTCTGCTCTCCTCCCTCCCCCCCCCCCCCCCCGCATATGTTGTTAAAAACACTGGACTTAATTTTATACTTTTTTAAAAGCATAAAATTAAGTCCAGTGTTTTTAACAACATATGTGGGGGGGGGAGGAGAGCAATTACAACATTATATTGAGTTAAAGCTTTATTAATGAGTTCTGGGTTTTGCTCATTCAATGGATCCAGTACTTTTGCTGCTATTTTTTGTTGAAGTAGTTGGTTATGTTTCCATGGCATCTTTGTCAGCAACATGCCAATTTTATACAGTTCCCATGCCAATCCCATTAAGTTTCTTTCAGTGTAGTTGCCCCCGCCCCTTGCCTTTGTAGTCTTACGCATTCTAAAGTATACATTTTTGTTTAGAAAGTCCTTTCAACAGTTTTTAACCCTATTCTACCACATTGTAGTAGACACAATCCTTCAGGTAACTGCAGATTGGTAAAATTCAGTAACGCTGACCCAAATAAACTGACTATCTTTGCACAATATTCTATATTTGCACAATACATCTTAACCCTAAACCATTTGGACCTGTCTCCAGTTTAGGACATTAATCTTTATCTATTTACTAAACTCCATGTAATGTTTGTTTTTACTCCCTTAGTAATATTTATTTTATGTCACAGTTACACAAAACTTTTGGATTTCTCCTAAAAAATGAGGCCTTGCCCATGTCCAGTTATTGATGTCAAGCCATGCAGCGGTAGTAGGACCAGTGCAACATGGGAGTTGTCACATGGTGGGTATAAGCAC
The DNA here is from genome assembly GCF_011386835.1 of Chrysemys picta bellii. Taxonomy (NCBI): domain Eukaryota; kingdom Metazoa; phylum Chordata; order Testudines; family Emydidae; genus Chrysemys; species Chrysemys picta. The sequence goes on along the minus strand of NC_088793.1, from coordinate 75,650,762 downwards.
TGAACAGACAGAAAAATGCTGCTGCTGGCTTAAGAGCTGATCTGCTGGCTCTTCCAGCAAGCAGGTGGTATAGCCAATGAGGCAGTCTGCTGCAGGCCAGCTTGTTAGGTTTGTCTGAGGGCTAGCTCTGCTGCGGGCTCTGATGCCTGATATTTGGTTTCAATGTACTGGCATTTTCCAATGAAAAAACATTTAGTTGAAAGATTACCAACCATCTCTGGTTTGGCCTATGATGTAAGGGCTGAATGCCACTCCTAATTGTGCAGTCAGTATAGAGAAACAAGGCTTCCCTTAGTCCAGAAATCAAATCTGGTCTCTCTTGGCAGAAACCAGTGCTTTGTCTAGGTCATCACGTCAGTCACAAAAGGATGCAAGTTAAAGGGAAGCATTAAATTGAGAAGAATCCTTAATCAAGCCATGACTGCTATTAGCAACTGAGTACTGGGGAAAAGGTTCATGGTAATTTTTTACTATATGTAAGGACTGTCTTAACTTTTGCATATTAGACAAATCCTCATACCGTACACAAGTCACCAGCAGTCCTGAGCTGTGGTTCTGTGGTTGCCCACACACACAGCATATGAATCAAAAATGAAATGTGTCCAAGTCTCTAAAAGCTCCCAAATTGACATGCAGCTTTAATGTGAGAAACTAAAAGATTTATTTTTTCAGATCAAATACACAAAGTTCTGGATGTAATTCTGTTAAGCAGTTTTACATTTTGCCACTAGGATTCCCCCCCACCCCCCGTTAAGCTTTAATATCCTTTCAAATGCATTAATTTGTCCCTGGAACAGACACTTGGGCTCCTACATGCTTTGAATATTTTCATCTTAAAAATAGCTTTCAATCCTCACTAAGGCTTTATGTACCACCTTTCTGGCATTAAAGCTCATGAAACAATGAGAAAAATGGCTCCTTGCCCACAAAAATTAATCGTACAGGGAGCAAAAACTTGGTTTAGGTCACCCTCTAGCCAGATAAGAGATGAAGAGTGGACCTGTGCAAATCCGTTTCTAGGATTCATGAAAACATTTCCTCTGCAGTCCACATGGGTTCACACCTCCAGAGTTTGCTTTTGCATTTCAGATTTGAATAAATCCCATATTTCAAAGTGAATCAGAAACAAAATCAGTGAGTTTCATTTGTTTTCCTGTGCAAGCCTTGTGAAACCATATTATGATTACAGTGCAAAGCAATACATTGGCCTATGTTCACACAAGAGGGACAAGGCTCATGCAAGAGGTTATGACTCTTAGCAACATTGTTAATGTACAAAGGCTGAGTTGCAAGTTTGAAACTAAACCCATAACCAAGCAAGTTTCACATGTTTTCTAGTTTCATTACAAACAAACATTTTGAACAGCTCTACTGAAGCCTCCAACTGAGATTGCTTATAAGGGTGGAGAAAAGCACTCAGAATAACTCAACAGGATTGAGGCTTCTTACAAAGCACAAGTTATTTTTTGAAAATCAGTTAATCTCAAAGTTGGATTAATCACGCATTTCTCTTGCATTTTATAGTCCTGAGGGCATTCTGTGCCAACAAAATAAAAATTGTATGCACAATATTTTAAAATTATGCAAGTTTTATTTGTCAATAAATAAATGCAAAGGTTCCAGCATGGCAGTGGGGAGCACAGGCCATGGGCTGCATGAAGGTGAGAGATCACCCTGCAGCCTCCACACCCCGGGGACACTAACTCTGTGGTGATGCTGCACTTAACCCTGACACAGCAGAAGGCCTGGGCCTGCCCCTCTGTGCCAGCTGCACCAGGGTTGAGGCAGGCAGGATCTAAATGTGGAGGGGCTCAGTGGGATGGGGAATCCAGGTGTGGGGTGAGTAGGGTTACCATACGTCCTCTTTTTCCCGGACACGTCCGGCTTTTTGGCAGTCAAACCCCCGTCCGGGGGGAATTGCCAAAAAGCTGAACATGTCTGGGAAAATGGCAGCTCTGCTTCTCCCCTGACTCTTCGGCTCTGTTTAAGAGCAGGGCTGCCTGAGCGCTACCGGCTTCGGGCAGCCCCCGTGCCTCCAGACCCTGCGCCGCCGGAGCCCGGGAGGGGAAATGCCCGGCCGGGGGCACAGGGTCCGGAGGCATGGGGGCTGCCCGAAGCCGGTAGCGCTGGGGCAGCTCAGCTCTTAAACAAAGCCGAAGAGTCAGGGGAGGAGCAGAGCCTCCGGCCGCGGCGGCTCTGCTCCTCCCCGACTCTGTTTCAGAGCCGGGCTGCCCGAGCGCTACTGGCTTCGGGCAGCCCCCGTGCCTCTGGACCCTGTGCCGCCGGAGCCCGGGAGGGGAAGTGCCCGGCTGGGGGCGCAGGGTCCGGAGGTATAGGGGCTGCCCAAAGCCCGAGCGCTACCGGCTTCACGGTTTGCCGGGCAGCCTCCAGACCCTGCGCCCCCGGCTGGGCACTTCCCCTCCCGGGCTCCAGCTGCGCTGGGGAAGCGCCGGCCGGGGGCGCAGGGTCTGGGGGCTGCCTGGCAAACTGTGAAGCCGGTAGCCTCAGGCAGCCCTTTCCGCGTGGCTGGGAGTGGGAGGGAGGAGGGGGCGGAGTTAGGGTGGGGAAGGGGTGGAGTTGGGGCGGGGCTAGGGGTGGGGAAATGGGCGGGGCCAGGGCCAATGGAGGGTCCTCTTTTTTTATTTATTAGATATGGTAACCCTAGGGGTGAATGGATTCTGTGGGGAACAATCTGGGTACAGGCAGCTCAGCAGGGAGGTCTAGGTGTGTGGGGATCTGGTTGCACAGAGGCTTGTTGTATGTGGGGGGTTCCATGTGCAGGGGCAATGGGACTCTGCAGGGGCTTCCAGGTGAAAGTGGCTGGGGCTCAGCAGAGGGGTCGGTGCTGGGGGAGTGGAGCTTGGTGGGGTGGAGATCTGGGTGTAGCTAATTGGGGGTCAGTGATGTGGGGGCTGAGGGTGGTGCAGGGGAGGTGGGGCTCAGAGTGAGGTTTGAGTGCAGGGAGCTCTGTGGGGGGTGGTCTGGGTGTAAAGGTGGGGGTCCAGAGGCAGGGTGTCTGGATGTAGGGGGCTTCAGATGCAGGAGTTGAGGTTCAGTGGGGTAGGGTTTGGGGGGGGGGTTCTGCGTGTATGGCATGAGGCGTGGTGCGGTGTCTGGGTATGGGAGGTCTAGATGCATGGGGGTTGGAAGATGGGGGAGCAGCTCTCTGTACAGTGATCCCCCGTCAACTGAAGAGCAATGGGGGCAGGAAGCAGAGGAGGATGCTGAGCTTCCTGCAGCTGGGGAAGGCTTCTGGGAGTGGGACTGATACAGCCCCAGCCATTCCTCCAGGGGAAAGAGGAAGTCCCGTCCTCTCCTGGCTCCAGCCCAGCTGGGACCAGCAGCTGATCCTGGCTTAAGGTAGGAGCCACTGGCTGGGGTGTCCTCAGCCATGCAGTGACTTATCTTCTTGCCGGCTGCTCTAGGTCCCTGAAATGATGTAATTAGGCAGCTAGGGAATGGTGCATGACTGCTCATTTTCCTTTACAAAAGCCGGGGAAGCAAAGAAATCTGCGGGGGGACATGAATTCTGTGCACGTGCAGTTGTGCAGAATTCCCCCAGGACTAAAATTTTAGGTACGTAACTAAGTTGGTGATAAATCTGGATGTTCCAAACTCAGATTTATGCCTTCAGTAGACACACGTTACTTATGCTCATCTACATGGATAGCATTGTCTGCATTTATACACACTACTTCTCTGCCACATGGGCCATTCTGTTCCACTAGCACATAAGTACTAAATAAATGCAGTCTTTGCATGGTATTTAGTCGCATTTTCCAAAGACAGTGCTTCCTCCTAGCAGCACTTACCACTCTATGCCTTTTATACTTTATTATTAAGGCCCTACTTAACTTGCAATATTGTGTAAATTGCAGATTCTGCAATATTAGGCTTCCACTGCAATTTTGACAACGGGAACCCCACCGCTTGCTCTCATTTTTGAGCTCTGGTTCTGATAATTTAAAAAAACACCCAAAGGGGATTTTTGCCTCTGGCTGGAGGTCTATAGTCATAGTGTCAGTGTGGGGATAGGACACCAGCATTCTTTTTATTAAACACATCTGTAAGGTCACAGAGCCCCCGGCTGCCGCTGCTACCCCGGGGCTCCGGCAGCAGGCTCAGGCGGCGATTTAAAGGGCCCGGGGCGCCGCTGCAGTAGCGGCGGCTGGAGCCCAGGACCTTTAAATGGCACCTGAGCCCCTGGGCTCCCAGCTGCCACTACCACAGCCGGCGCTCCAGGCCCTTTAAAATCTCCATTTAAAGGGCCCAGGACTCTAAAGGCCCTGCCTCTTCTGGTTGAGGCCCCGCCCCATGCTCAGGACTCCAGCGTACTGGTAAGTCCTTTAAGTCACTTTCACCGCTGGTTATCAGACACATAGATAAATACAATATGTTGGGAGTCAACATGGCTTTTGTAAAGGAAAATGCTGATGTACTATTAAGCACAGAGGATGCTTTCCCAGGGGATGATTCTGTCTCTCCCTCCCCCCACCCCATTGATTTTACTAGGCATTGCAGCCAGCAGAACCCAGAGTCGAACCATACCTCCCACGCCGTCCAGGAAATGCCTGGGTTCTAGCAGCAGAACCATGGGAGGTCCAATATGACCCAAAAGGATCAGGTCAAACTGCATAATCTCCTGGGGATCCCAGATTTCACCCTGGAAAGGTGGTGTCTCATAAGAAATGGGTCCAGAGGATAACATACTGCTGTAAATAGTCCCCATCTGCTGTAGGGGCAAGTTGTTTCTTGGGCAAAGACCAAGTCTATAATGATGCTGGATGCTCCGGAGTTGATCAGTCTAAGTGGAGTGCAACTTATTTTGGGTGTAGCTGAGTCTCAGAGCTAGAGAGGGATTTGCTGGTGTGATTGGTGGGGGTCCACTGGTGAGGGGCATCTGTAGGCAGCACAGGAGATCCATTTGGGGAACTTGCTCTCTGGATTATGTCAAGCTGCAATCCCTCTTCTGGGGCTGGACAGGGTGGTTTCCCCATCACTATAGTGGGGTTAGGTTTGTGGGGACATGCTGAGGTGAAGAGGTCACCTTCTCCACAGTACAGACAGAGATCATTTCAGTGCTAGTACTCCTTCTATTTGTCTGTGGAGCACCTCCTAGTGGTGTTGATCTGCACAGTCTCTGGTCCAGAACTGAGCAAAGGGCACGCACAAGAGGCCCTCGATACAAGGCTGGGCATAGATGTAAGCCTGTTTCTTTTCCAGACAACACTCGAGTGGCCAGTTATCAATTCTTATGTGGAGCTTGATGTAGGATGGTAACTCAAACAGGGGGATTGACCTAAGCTAGCTTGTCCTTTATGGCATTGTTCAGTCCCCAACAAAAATGGTAGATCTGGGCTTGTTCCAGACACCAGTTTTGGGCTGCGTAGGCAGAGATGGGTCGGTGACCCTGCGTGAGTTAGCGGAGGGCCACTTCAGCAGTGCAGGTTCAGTTGGGGTCTTTGAATATTAACAAGAAAGCGTGGATGAAATCTTCAAAGTGGCCAGCCATCAGGTCAGCCCATTACAGGAGCGGTGATACCCAATCGAGGGCTGCTATACACTTGTAATTCACCTTTGGTACAAAAATGACTGAATCAGGAATAGCAAGCAGCATTGGTTAATAAACCCCTGAAACTTAAGGTCATCGCCATTAAACTGATCTGGCAAGGGGGCTTTTGGACCACATTCTGCGGCTGCTGCTATAGGGAGGCCCAAAGGTCCCAGAGGGATCCGGACTTCTGCTCGGAGGGAGGCGTTCTCTAACTGCAGCTGAAGAACTTGGTTCTGCAGTGGAGACACTGTCTCTGGGTTCTCCTGCACCCATGTGCTTCATCTAGGCCCTGGGGTCTGGTATGGAAGTCTGTGCAAACTGTCAGGCTCTGGGTTCTAGACAGTCAGGGTTGGTGGTTGGAGTGATGGTCAAGAACAGGTACCAAGGGTCAAAACTAGATGCAGAGTCAGGACTGGACTGAGCAGCACTGAAACCAGGGTCCAGGGATAGATCATGGGTCAGTACTAAGGTCAGAGTCTGTAATCAAGTCAAATCAGGATTGTTGTCATAGTCCAGATGCAGGGCAAAGGTCAAAGCCCGGCAGGAGCCAGTCCAAGGGCCTGGGCAGCAGGAGGCAAGTGCAGGACTGGAGCAAGGTTGGAATGGGGTATGAACAAGGCTGAAACTGATTGTAACAAAGCTTGGGCAAGACTGGGATAGGAACGGATCTAGGAGAAGCTGGAAGCCTAGGCAGTTTAACACTATAATGCAGCAGGAGGGTTCCTAGCTAACTGGTGTTGCTGCACAAACTACTTACAGTTGTGGTAGTGTGAGTGAAATACCTGTGCCTAGGGGTCATCTGGCCTGGGCCCTTCCCAGGGATAGGCTGCTGCAGCATGCCTGAGGGATGAATCACAGCAGGTGGAGGAAGAGTCATTGTCGCTGAGTTAGCAGACCAGATACCCCCATATTGAGCCCAATGTTTTTAGTTAGACTAAAGTATTTAAGTTCTCAGGAGACTATACTGTGGTGTACCACAGGCAGAGAACAGGTGAGATGGAGGTGCCACCAATGCTTAAAACACCTGCAAGGGCAGGGAATTGATTAGGTGAAATATGCCCAGATAATCCTAGCAGATGATCCAGGCCCCACTTGCTAAAGAAATATATCGAGTTAGTAAAACAGGGTATAAGGGCTCTTTTAAGAGGAGTAAAGGCAAAAATTAGTGCTTCTATATATTGGCCTGAATGAAGAACATGTATGGCGCATAGGATCTCAACGGCACAGGAACACAAGAAAATAATAGAGAGCTGGTAGATTGTAAAAGTACTTTGTGACTGGAAGGACTTATACCCCATAAATAACTGCTGTAGAGCAGAGGCACACACAAACCAAAGGCATGCAATTTTCCTGTAAAGTTAATCCATTCTAGGGTGTTAAATTTGGGTCTCAGAGGCTTGCTATCCTCTGCATCCAAGTCACTATCTTCTTATGGCATGCTTAATTAGTCAGTAGTGCACCACTAAAGTAGGGTACCTTCCATAACACAGAAATAGAAGAGATGTGATTGCATTCAGTGCTGATCATGGCAAGGGCCCATGGGCTTTACTGCAGTAAAGACAGACTATTATTTTGTTTAATCACATGGATGCTCTGTAATGGGTAAATCATGAAAATCTATGAAGTAACTGAGGACACCTCGGGAGAAATAAGGCATTGACTACTGCGGAGCAGAGCTCTAGGTTTTTCCACAATGTACATATTACTAACAACAGAAGTTAACTTAAGGAAGAAAATAGATCTATGGACTTTCTTAATGAGTAAAAAAAAATATTCAAGTTACATTACATTTCATGTTTTCCGGAGACTTCTATTTTAAACTACTGTGTGTTCTTAGAAGATTTTATAACTCTCTAAATTAGCCTAGGGTGATTACCCCTACTGTGCAATTTGCCACTATTTTACTAAAGCAAGATTAAAGATAATACTTCATTGGAAGAAGTAACAGCAGCATTAACCTCTATTTACCTTGACATAATAAAGCTTTAATAAAACATGGGCAAATTTCATTGAAGGGGATAATTATTCTAACATAAAATCTAAATGGAACTTAATTCCTTATTCTGCATGTTTAATGCTTTAAGATTAGTCATTAATGTCCTTTTCTCACTTTAGAGCACACACAAATATTTCAACCACTTAAAGTAAGTTTGTTTACTTATTAAATATATTCTAAAGTTCAAAAACATAAGAACAAACAAAAAACGATCTGGTTTTCAAAGGAAATTCTTCCGTCCCCACAGCCTACAAAAATAAATTTTTAAAAAGTCACCCCTGTCCAAATTGTTGACTATTGAATCAAAGAGGATTCTTGTTTGTTTTATATCCTCTGGCTTTATTACAGACAAGCATCAAAGAGGCAGAACACATAGGACTGAAAAATAACACAGCTGCACTTTGCAATGGAGTGTTCTGTATCTGCCCGTGTTTTGTTGTTCATGTAATACTTTTCAATAAACAAAGATGTCAATCAACTTTCTTTGCAGCACATCACATTTCAGATTTAAACCACTTCAGACACAGAGCTGCCCCAAGCTCACACATTTAACAGATAAAAATTCAGCTTTCTGTCAAGGCAGAATGCAGTATTGATTGTAGACTGTATTTAGGCTAGTGTCTGTTGGAGCTATATTACCTTCAAACTCATATAGAGTCCACTATACACACGTAACATTATTTGTATTTCATTTCTAGTGTAAAGTGGTTTTTTTTAATGTTCTGTACTGATTAGTGCCAATTTCCAACTACATGCCTGAGACAGGCCCTGGCTACAGTGTATCCAGGAAACAGTGGTGGGGGGTGGTATTAGGAACACATGATAACAATCATGAAAACTTTGATCACTTGATTTGATTCTAGTGCTTTGTAAATTAGCATAATTATTCAAACATGCTTCATTAAAAATTATGACTGTACAAGTCCTTCAGTTTAATGATCCAAGAACAGACCACGTGAGCTGAGCTTTAAATAAATACATCAGCTTTGTACTTAGAGGACATGCCTGAGATTGAGGATTTGTTTTGTTTTCTTTTTAATTTGCTGAATGTAAACTCATAATTCCACGGTGAGAGCAAATGGTGTTTTACTAAGAAGTTACACTAGAGTACTCAGTATAGTTTACAGTTTATCCTCACATCCACCTGACCCTCTCCTGGGATCTTGAAAGGTTAGATACTATGTCACCTCTGAGCTACTGGGAGATTGGCGTACAATCCCAGTAAATCTCTAATTAATTACATTTGAATTTTAGGTGTCACCCACCGCTGCTTTTGACCTTTGAAGGTTGGCAGGAAAAGTTTGACAATTTTTAAAGTGTCTCCTGACTTCGGAAACGCTCATTTTAACAAAATAAAATGTTAGAAATAAGACTTTAAAAGTCATATTTAAATGGTGTGTAACAAAGTAAGTTAATGTTAACTGGTTTAATAATGGACAATGTTCCAGAAGAAGCAAAGAAATACACTTATCCATGGTAACCAAAAGCATCAAGAATGTGCTGGCATTCTACTAAAACTGTAACTGACAAAACATCAGTTGGCAGCACTGAAGGGTTAAGGAAAACTTAACGAATCTGAGAGGAAAAAAAAAATACAAGTTGCCATTCTGTCCTTAACACACTTTATGTGCCTTGGCATGTGGGGCCCCTCAAAAGACTAGCTGATTTTCCATATTGTATGTGCTGTATAAGTTGGGTTCTAGATAGATGATTGTCAGCCTTAACTTGAATTTCCTTGGGGTTTTTTGTTTTGTTTAAATCATACCCTTAAATAAATAGAGAAATAGTAACATAATTGAGGACCAACATTTTAAATTGTTAAAATTGATATACTCTGCTGTGAAGTGTCATCTGGATAATTCAACTACTTCTTTTTGAAGAAGAATCTATCCCACAAAAGTTAATGATAGCAAAGTGTCAGTGCTGGCTCTCTAGCCATTAGGTATAAGGCAGTATTCCCCAAGCTGTGAGCATCCCAGCTGACATCATCAATGCCTGCATTAGCAGGAAAGTAAACAAAATGAAGCCATGTGGTCCATCAATACTAATAGAAATACAGCAGAGAAACTGACAAAGAAAAATCATTTTCTTTTTTAAATTTCGGAGTTAAGTTTTAAGTTTCTAAGGGTATATCTACACTACGGGATTAATCCAAATTTACAGAATTCGATTTTTGGCAACAGATTGTATAAAGTCAAATATATGCGGGCACATTAATTTGGCGGTGTGCGTTCATGTACCAGGGCTAGTGTTGATTTCTGGAGCGTTGCACTGTGGGTAGCTATCCCATAGTTCCTGCAGTCTCCTCCTCCCATTGGAATTCTGGGTTGAGATCCCAATGCCTGATGGGGCCAAAAACATTGTCGCGGGTGGTTCTGGGTACAACCTCCCCCTCCCTCCAGGAAAGCAACGGCAGACAACCATTTCATGCTTTTTTCTTGGGTGAACAGTGCAGACGCCATACCGGCAAGCATGGATCCCGCTCAGCTCAAGACAGTGGTCATGAACATTGTAAACACCTCACGCGTTATTGTGCAGTTTATGCTGAACCAGAACCTGCCATACCAGGCGATGAGGAGTAGGCTATGGCAGCACGGCGACGAGAGTGATGAGGACATGGACTTCTATCAAACCGCTGGCCCCGGCGCTTTGGAGATCATGCTGTTAATGGGGCAGGTTCATGCCATGGAACGCCAATTCTGGGCCTAGGAAACAAGCACAGACTGGTGGGACCGCATAATGTTGCAGGTGTGGGACAATTCCCAGTGGCTGCAAAACTTTCGCATGCGTAAGGGCACTTTCATGGAACTTTGTGACTTGCTTTCCCCTGCCCTGAAGTGCCAGAATACCAAGATGAGAGCAGCCCTCACAGTTGAGAAGCAAGTGGCGATAGCCCTGTAGAAGCTTGTAATGCTAAACAGCTACCGGTCAGTCGAGAATCAATTTGGAGTGGGCAAATCTACTGTGGGGGCTGATGTGATGCAAGTAGCCAAAGCAATCACTGAGCTGCTGCTACCAAAGGTAGTAACTCTGGGAAACGTGCAGGTCATAGTGGATGGCTTTACTGCAATGGGATTCCCTAACTGTGGTGGGGGCGATAGATGGAACCCATATTCCTATCTTGGCACCGGAGCACCAGGGCAGCCAGTACATAAACCGCAAGGGGTACTTTTCAATGGTGCTGCAAGCACTGGTGGATCACAAGGGACGTGATTGCTGCTTGCTGTGTGCTCCACAATCTCTGTGAGAGTAAGGGGGAGACCTTTATGGCGGGGTGGGAGGCTGCGGCAAATCGCCTGGCTGCTGATTACGTGCAGCCAGACACCAGGGCGATTAGAAGAGCACACCAGGCAGTGCTGCGCATCAGAGAAGCTTTGAAAACCAGTTTCATGACTGGCCAGGCTACCCCGTGAAAGTTCTGTTTGTTTCTCCTTCATGAAAACCTACCCCCTTGATTGACTCGTTCTCTGTAAGCAACCCACACTCCCTCTTCAATCCCAGCTTGCTTTCAAAGGAAATAAAGTCACTATCATTTAAAAAATCATGCATTCTTTATTAATTGATTATAAAAAGAGGGAGAGAACTGACAAGGTAGCCCAGGTGGGGTTTGGGAGGAGGATAGGAGGGAAGGAAAAGGTCACTAAAAAGTTCAGTATAATGACAGCCTTTTGGTTGGGCTGTCCACTGGGGTGGAGTGGGAGGGTGCACGGAGCCGCCCCCTCCCCCCGCATTCTTACACGTCTGGATGAGGAGGCTATGGAACATGGTGAGGGGGGAAGGGAGGTTATACAGCGGCTGCAGCGGCACTCTGTCCTCCTGCTGCCGTTCCTGAAGCTCCACCAGATGCCGGAGCATGTCCGTTTGATCACGCAGCAGCCCCAGCGTTGCAGCCTGCCACCTCATTTTGAGCGTCCCTTATGGCTTCACATTCATTGGCATCTTTCCTGTACTTTGATACCGTGTCCTTCCACTCATTCAGATGAGCTCTTTCATTGCGGGTGGATTCCATGATTTCCGAGAACATTTTGTCTCGCATCCTTTTTTTCCTCCCCCGATGCCTTATCTGATATAGCCTTTGGGATGGAGGAGGGAGGCTTGAAAAATTTGCAGCTGCGGGAGGGAGGGGAAAAAAGGGAGAGAAGTATTTAAAAGGATACATTTTACAGAACAATGCTTATACTCTTTCATGGTGAACAACGCTATTCACATTGCCTGTGGCTGAAAAGAAATCCTTCCCTGCAGTTGGCCAAACAGCCCAGTAGGAACGGCCACCTCTGTCCCCTTAATTAAATTCCCATATTTCAACCAGGTTACTTGGAATGATATCACTCTTCTGATGACAACACAGCGAGATAAAGAACAGATGTTGCTTGAATGCAAGCAAACACCGGGACCATATGCTGCCAGGCTTTGTCATGCAATGATACCAGATTACTTGCTACTAGCATGGTGTGGTCAAGTGTCCTACCACGGAGGATGGAATAAGGCGACACTGCCAAGAAACCTTGTTGAAAGGCTTTTGGAGTACCTCCAGGAGAGCTTCATGGAGATGTCCCTGGAGGATTTCCGCTCCATCCTCAGACACGTTAACAGACTTTTTCAGTAGCTGCACTGGCCGCGAATGCATCCCAAGTCCTCAGGGCAAATTAATCATTAAAAACGCTTGCTTTTAAACCATGTTTTATATTTACAAAGGTACACTCACCGGAGGTCCCTTCCATGGCCTCATTGTCTGGGGGTTGGGAGGGTGCTTCAGTCAGGCTGAGAAAAAGATCCTGGCTGTTGGGGAGAAGGAGTGCTGTGTGCTCTCCGCAAGCTCGTCATCATCCTTCTCCTCCTCATCTTCCCCGTCCGCAGAATCCTCCAGGCATGGCTGAGATTACCCTCGCCTCGGAATCCATGGTCAGAAGTGGGGTAGTGGTGGCGGCCCCCCCCCCAGAATTGCATGCACCTCAGCGTAGAAGCGGCATGTCTGCGGCTCTGACCTAGAGCAACCATTTGCCTCCTTTGTTTGATAGGCTTGTCTGAGCTCCTTGACTTTCATGCGGCACTATAGTGAGTCCCTATTGTGGCCTCTCTCCATCATGCCTTTGGAGATCTTTTCAAATGTTTTAGCATTTCATCTTTTCGAACGTAGTTCTGCTAGCACGGAATCCTCTCCCCATATAGCAATCAGATCCAGTACCTCCTGTACGGTCCATGCTGGTGCTCTTTTTCGATTCTTGGACTGCATGGTTACCTGTGCTCTGCATGCTGGGCAAACAGGAAATGTAATTCAAAAGTTCGCGGGGCCTTTCCTGTCTACCTAGCCAGTGCATCCGAGTTCAGATTGCTGTCCAGAGAGGTCACAATGATGCACTGTGGGATAGCTCCCAGTGGCCAATACTGTTGAATTGCGGCCACACTAATCCTAATTTGAAATGGCAATACCGATTTCAGCGCTACTCCCCTCGTCGGGGAGGAGTACAGATATCGATATTAAGAGCCCTTTATATCAAAGTAAAGGGCTTCGTTGTGTGGACGGGTGCAGGGTTAATTTGGTTTAACGCTGCTAAATTCGAGATAAACTCCTAGTGTAGACCAGGCCTGAGTGTCACAAGTAATACAATGCAGACTGTTAATCACTAGTATATATAAAGTTACTAAATGTCTGTCCATTAACATTATTGTAATTAGATTTTTTTCACAAGTAAAGTTTTTCTGACAGAAAAAGCCCTTTTTTGGAAAATGGCACTGTCAACATCTTAGAAAATTTCCATTTTTAGCCAAATGTTTCTGCAGCATTTTTAACAAAATCATGTTTGGTATAGTTATCATATCGAACACTTTCATTTACTGAAATTTCAATTTCAGTATTGGCTCTTCCTCTCCAATTCTATAGAATAGAGTGAAGTGAAAGCCCTCCACTCTAACACTAACATTACAGATTTCACCATTTCAGCCTCTGAGACAGCATTTTGGCATGCAAGAACGTGCCCTCTTAAACATGCTCATGGTCACAGACTACTGATACCTATGTTTGCAGGATCTCTGGACCAAAGCCATGTCTGAGTGACTGTTTGAATTCTATATGGCCATGGTTCTGAGTCTGGAGGTCATTTGAGTCCAATGCTATGTAAATAAAGCATCTCAATATTTTCATTAATATTGCTGTAATTACTAAGATTTACCATGAGACACTATTCCAGTCACAAGAATTCCATGTATTAGTACATAGGAAACTGGCAAACTACAACTATATCACCGGATGACTGATTAATTTACTAAAAGTTTTCTGTGTTTTTCTGAGGGCGGGGTAGGCTTGTACCTGTGAGGAAGGAAAGTGGTACAGTTTGGACTCTGGAGTCCTGACTTGACCAGCCTCCTTCACACTGGAAACCCTAACATCCTGCTCTCCCAAAACAGCTCCTCCCTCAGAAAGCCAGTAGCAAGGAGGTAACTCATATTTGAACGTCAGCAAAAACAAACAAAATTCCATGGAGTCATCTGTGGAAGAGATGAGGAAGGAGAGAGAAAAAAAGAAGTAACAAAAAAAAATGGAGGTGGTGAGAAAAGGAAGGGTCTTGCCTAAAATCACTGGGTACAGAATACTGAATGCTCATCTTTAGAACCTTCAGGAGTAACAGCACTAACTCTAAAATCCTGAATGTGAGCTTTTCCAGGGGCCTAGGTGAAGTTAGGCATATGAGGCAGATTGTCATAAACAGCACAATGCACAAAGGATGGGAGGATTTGGCATCTGATCAGGTCAGAGACATTTGCCACTAGGTGAATGCAGGAGAATCTTAGCAACAGAGGGCTAATGAGCTTGTCATTACAGAAGTACTCAGATTCCACAATACACAGTAGCTGTTTTTGTAATTAAATAATTTTCATTTTCAACAACACACACACACACACACACACACACACACACACACACGAACAGAAAATCCACTTAATCACTTTCAGGTCTGCCGGCATGAAAAAAGTGTTCTTATAAATTGAGCTTTTTTTAATTTTTCATACTTTTGAGACTTCTCTACTGCAAAGAAACAAACTATGATGGGGTGGACTAGGTCCTGAGGCCCCCTGCTGGAGGCCCTGCCACACCCCACCCCAGAAAAGGGCAATAGAGTGAGTCTTCCAGGCAGCCTAGAATCGTGGCAAAGGATGCAGCCAATCAGAAAGGGGCTGCAAGGAGCTGCCAATCCGGGCCTAGCAGGCCCATATAAAAGGAGCTGCAGTGCAGAGCACTGTTCACTTCCTTGCTAGAGTTGGAAGAGAGTGGATAGTGCACCTGGCTGGCTGAGGGAGCTACAGGACCTTGGACAGAGCAGTGCTGGCAGAAGGGAGGGGCGGGGAGAATGCGAAATAGCTCCAGGATGGCTGCTGGGAATCAAACAGGACAAGGCCCTGATCTAAGGGTGAAGAATGTGCTGGGACAACAGGGAATTGACCCCGATAATTGTAGCAGAAATGCAGTTTATTTAGAGGGACATGGTGGATGGCTGCTATCTATAGGGTCCCTGAGCTGGAACCCAGATAGAGGGCAGGCTGCCTCCTGCCCCCAGCCACTGGGAAAGTGGCCTGGACTTTGATACACCCCAGAAAGGAAACTGAACTATTTTCTAGCCCCAACTCTTCAGCTGGGCCACTAAGGCCTAGAGAGACATAGAGTCCACAGGGAGGGAGCCCTTGGGGGTGTGGCCCCACACTAGGGCCAAGACTACTTGAAGAGCAGGGACAATTTGAGGGATCCCAGAAAGGGCTGGGAGACTGTTCAGACAATAGGTACAGCAACAGGCCCTGGGGTACAGCAATAGGCTCTGCTAGAGTGACTGAGGAGCAAGTCCAGGGATAGGGCTGCAGATAAAGGGACCTTACGGAGGGCACTGAGATATGCCCCCTGTTGGATGTACATCATGGAAGGTGTTTGATTTATCTCACATACAGACTGACTTGGCTGGAGGGCTGGGTAGCTGAAGACTCACCACAAAGCAGACAGAAAGTGCAGGCACACTCACTCAGCCAAGGAGGTGCACAGAAGAGGTGAGTGCACCCCATTACACCAACTCAAATGTAAAATTTGCGGAATCATTCTCTCACTGGCTAAGACTCTATGGAGCATTAGCCCTATTCAAATACAACAACAGTTGAGCTTTAAACCCTTGAAAACCAGAATTCATAGTTAAAATGTGGATAGAATCCCTAACCATTGCAGATCTAGCAGTGCTTCTATAATAAACATAACGTAAGCAGTACTAGTCTCACAGACAAATTAGACTCTCATATATGAAAGTCCAGTATGTCCTTCTAGCATGAACTTCATTATCAGAAAGTTGATTCAGGGTACTAAGCATCAGAATGATGAAAATGAATGTCAAAGATAGTCCATCTAACATTAATTTCCAGTTTCAGCAAGCCAGGCTGTGCAGGGAGAGGGAGGAGGAGAGAGAGAGAGAAACAGGCACTGGCATTACAAATCTGATATTGTAATACAATACACATTTAATTCCTCCCTAGTCTCTTCTGTTTTAGCTTTTACACAAGTTGTAGAGTTCATATTTTCCTCTATGTCTGAATCATGTTTCAGTGCAGAGCAGCCCTGCTGTAGTGCACTGACTAGCTGATGATGGGAAGAGCACTGCTGTCCCCTTTTGTTATGTTTTCCTTATCCACTGTGGTCTAAAGGATGCTGGGTCATTTGCAATGATGTAAGCAGTGACTTAAAGCTACAATATGTTGATCAGGACACCCAGGTGAATGAACAACAGACAGGGGTGGATATAAGCAGAAAGCCTCAACTTTATAAACACTGAGGAGGGGCACTATCTCCCCTTTCTCCGCCAACTCTCATGTACCAGGCATTTAAATGGATCCAGTGTGGGTGTTGCAGGGCTTCCACCATAAAACCAGTAACTCAGGGTAGACTCTCCTCAGCCTATCCCTAGGATTCAGCTCATTTCTAAATCCTCTCACCTCTTTCTCTTCCCCTCTCTGCAACCACTCCTGAGAGGGGAACAAAGTGTATCCAAGAGGAAGCTCAGCCTGGAAAGTCACACATTTCCCCTTCTTCCATAGGCACAGAGGTCCACCAGCAAAATCCCATTTTCTTGCTTTTGGATGCTGGCCCTTTGGCCTTTTATCTGCAGTGGACACTGGCTGTAAATCGCAACAAACTAAACATTCATACGGATTACTAATAATTTCTAAATCCTACTGCTATTTAACCTCCCTGTGCCTCCATGATGCTGTGAGGAAGGCAAAAAATCCCCACCAGGCTCTGCCAGTTTGGCCACAATGGGAAAAAAATCAATTCCTGATCCCTAAAACAGGGAATTGGCCAACCACAGCATCTTAAAAAACAGTCCCTATGTTACAACTACCAGGGGAGGAAGGGCAGGTAAAATGGAGCAGGAGGCTCCAAAAGACCAGAGCAAAGGTTTAAATTAAGTGCTGGGAAGGGGGGAGACAAGAGGCCAATCAGCTCCCATCTCCCTCTGGCTGGCTAGTGGGAGGCAGAGCCCCTGGAGGAGGAGCCAATGCTATATTCCCATACCACTGTTTCAATCAAGATGAGTGGGTCGCATTGATAAGGAAGTTGAATGGTCACCTGCCCGTATGAATGACGAAACAAGGAGAAGGTAGCTTTAGCTTTAAAACTGCCAAATTTCAAAGATGTTTTGATTCAGGATTCCAGTTTGTCTCTCTATAGAGGTCCTAATATAATGTGGATTCAGGTACAAGTCCAAATTTCAGACCACTCTGTCCCTAAAGCTCCAGGGTTTCGGTGAAGGTCCCCATTTCAGCCTATACCTATAAATTGTATTTCCTTTTTGTGGCTGATGCAGTAGTATAACTGGGTAATGTTCAAGTCAGAAGCTCTTTAGTAGCCTATTTGAACCCTAGCTCCTCCTGATAAGTTTCAGGATCCTAACTACACTGAGAAGGAGAGCATCAAACCAATCTACAAAGTTCCTATTGGCCTTAAAAGCAGAAAATATCAGGAGTGGATTGTTAGATGAATTTAGCAGCAGGGAAGCTTGCTGCTCATCAGCTTTCTCTTCCTCAAAAGTAGGTACTTACTGCAGTCAAGAGGAATTATTGCTGTGGATCTCTGGGCATGTGGATGTTTTGTTATCATAAAAAAAAAAGTCTGAACAAGATAACCCCACCACCACCATCATCCCTTTTGTTTTCTCCACTAAAATATAGTTTCTTACAATGCACATGCTTCATTTTTCTGATTGTCAGTGTATTTTAAATGAAAAAAGTATAAATAAAAGCCACTTCTCCTGTTTCTCTATTGGACAAAGCAAACCTGAGCTAAACATGGAGAGTGGATGTATTTCAATTTTTCTCTAGTTACATCTCAGAATTTCTCCTTTACAGGAAATATAGCTCATCTGTTACACAGAGAAATGGAAATATTCATATCTTCAAAAACCATCAACTTCGGTGAAATCCTGCTTCCACTGAAGTCACTGACAAAGTTCACATTGGCTTCAATAGGGCCAGCATTTCACCCTCTCTTCTTAATTCAATTTTTTTCCCCAACAATGCCAGTGTGACCATTCAATACTTCTGAAGAGAGATGAGCATAGGACACAAAATTCAGATCTAAATCTGGAGTTTAAGCACCGCAAAGCCTGGATCTGTTAGAATCAAGCTGTGTTTCAGCCCATTAAAGAGATGAGAGCCTGATGTCAAAGGCAAATCTTGATTTGGATTCTGAAATCTGCCTGTATCCTACACAATGGTTGTGATGGTCAGGCAAATCATTAGTTCTAAACCAAAAAGTGGCACAAAATGTCTGTCAGTGTCTAAAGCACCAAAATAAACTCAAGTTACTACTACAGAACTTGTGGTAACTAGTAACTATCTCCCCCATTTCCATATGCAATCTTTTCCCTCGGTCAACTATTAACTATCCTGTCAGCAGTCTCACTAAGCAGCACAGTAAAATATCAAATCAGGGGAGGGAGGGGAAAAAAAAAATTTCAATAACCACCTGCAACAGACCAAAATGGGGAAACGTATGAAGAAAGGAAAGTAGTAAAGAATGAAACCTATTTATTACTTCAGAGCTGAACATTCATTTCCTCATTTGACATTTTTTAACATTTGAGAAGGTTTGTGGAAAAACTACTTTTGATTCCAACACAGGGATGAATCTGCAGTTTAGAAACAGTTGAAAGTACTTGAAATAAGCCATAGATCACCCTCCTGTTAATTTTGTTCTTGCACATTGTGTCTGTAGAGTCAGCTGACTTCTTTCCTAGCTCTCCAGGATGAGACAGACATTTTTCCTGAAAGCACTGAGAGAAAGTAGTGGCTTCTACCATAATCAGATTTGTACTTTGTGTGGTCTAGAACAGAGTACAGGTAGTCAGGACTCCAGAATTTTATTGCCGGCTCTCTCCTGGTTCTCCAAGATGATCTTGAAGAATTCACTAACAACTCAATGCCTTATTTACCTATCTCTAAATACATAATACCTTGCATCACAGGAGTGTTGAGGTTTAATTCATATTTGCAAAGCACTTTGAGATCTTTGGATGACAAGAGCATACACACACACACACACACACACACACACACACACACACACACAGCACTGTTATAATTGTTTCTAGCAGAATGAATGATTTTTGGGTGGGTGGGAGGAAGGGAAGAAATCATGTTTTGCCCTTTGGAAAAAGTCTGGCTTGTTTGTTCCATTTTGCACCAGCCTTTCAAGGCTCACCCCCACTCCTTTCTTGGCAATTCTCTCCTAGGAAGCACTGGTACATTTAAATCAGTGACACAACCAGGTTGGGGGCTGTAGTGAATTTGGAAAAAGTCATATCAAAAAGAGGAAGGAAATTACTCACATGAGGCTAAATTCCACAATTTTCTTTGTTTTTCTTGGGTGAACAGGGGCTTTTCCCCTTACAATGAAAACAGTATAAAATATGCAAATAAATCTACCGTGCAACAAGTAGAGTATCTTGCATGTTTAATTTACAATGGCACAAAATCCAAACTCTTTTAAAGGCTACTACTAAGCCATAAAACAAAAGACATTGCACATCCCAGAAGCCCCGCTGGTGCTCATTGATAAATTATTTTCTGGAATGCACATTACCAAGCACATTACTGAAGTGCTCCCTAGCCCTCCAGTGTTACAGTTCAAGGTAGTATGTGACAGATCTGAAAATTCTGAAGGAAGAAAATCTCTAGAGTATGTAGATTGCAGCATTGCTCACTGAGAGATTACAGTGGCTTTTATATTGGTTACAAATGTGCAGTTATACTGATAAGTTCAAAAGTGGAATATTAGATATCATGCTAAAATTCTCCACTACACTCTTAGGTTTTTTCTTTGTTTCTGTTTTTTCCCCCCATTTAGCTATTGCTGGCTTGCCAGAGATCTTGAACTTGAGAAAGGTTAGACATCACAATGCTGGAGCAGTTTGTGAGCATCAGCAGATTTAGCTTGTAATTTCATTGATCTATGTTGGCTTGCTGTTTGCAAACCAGCTGCTGCACTGTTTCCCCACAGCTACTGATCTGAGTAGCATTGATTTTTTCCCCTTACATTAACATAGCATTACTTCTTTAATGGGCAATAAATGACTGGATGTAAATACAAACTGGGCTGCAACAACAAAAGAAAAAAAGTCAGCCCTGTTTTTATTTAAGGAACTCTATTAATATTTGCCATAGAATTAAAAGCATAAATTGACCAAGATAATGCAATTCTGATTTTAAATATATATGCCAACAAGTCATCTTTTCTGACTGTATTTACCCAGAGCACCAAATGTTCCATCTTGTAGATGGCATATTTTTGCCTCAGTACTAATGGTAAAAGCAGATCCTTTTCAAGAAGGAGTATAGAAAACACTACAAAAGCTTCTCCTATTACTAGACTAAAGCTTAATGAATTCTGAATCCATGTCAACTGTGAAGAGGACACACTGTCTGTTCTCTCACCTTAGTTAGCATTAGAAAAACCTGAATTGGACTTTGGTTTAAATGGAATGGATTTTATTGACACTTACAGTATAGCATGATGTCAAGTATCAGAGGGGTAGCCGTATTAGTCTGAATCTGTAAAAAGCAACAGAGGGTCCTGTGGCACCTTTGAGACTAACAGAAGTATAGGGAGCATAAGCTTTCATGGGTAAGAACCTCACTTCTTCAGATGCAAGTAATGGAAATCTCCAGAGGCAGGTATAAATCAGTATGGAGATAACGAGGTTAGTTCAATCAGGGAGGATGAGGTGCTCTGCTAGCAGTTGAGGTGTGAACACCAAGGGAGGAGAAACTGCTTCTGTAGTTGGATAGCCATTCACAGTCTTTGTTTAATCCTGATCTGATGGTGTCAAATTTGCAAATGAACTGGAGCTCAGCAGTTTCTCTTTGGAGTCTGGTCCTGAAGTTTTTTTGCTGTAAGATGGCTACCTTTACATCTGATATTGTGTGGCCAGGGAGGTTGAAGTGTTCTCCTACAGGTTTTTGTATATTGCCATTCCTGATATCTGACTTGTGTCCATTTATTCTCTTGCGTAGTGACTGTCCAGTTTGGCCAATGTACATAGCAGAGGGGCATTGCTGGCATATAACATTGGTGGACGTGCAGGTGAATGAGCCGGTGATGTTGTAGCTGATCTGGTTAGGTCCTGTGATGGTGTTGCTGGTGTAGATATGTGGGCAGAGTTGGCATCGAGGTTTGTTGCATGGGTTGGTTCCTGAGTTAGAGTTATGGTGCGGTGCGTGGTTGCTGGTGAGAATATGCTTAAGGTTGGCAGGTTGTCTGTGGGCGAGGACTGGCCTGCCTCCCAAGGTCTGTGAAAGTGAGGGATCATTGTCCAGGATGGGTTGTAGATCACTGATGATGCGTTGGAGAGGTTTAAGCTGAGGACTGTAGGTGATGGCCAGTGGAGTTCTGTTGGTTTCTCTTCTGGGCCTGTCTTGTAGCAGGAGGCTTCTGGGTACACGTTTGGCTCTGTTGATTTGTTTCTTTATTTCCTTGTGTGGGTATCGTAGTTTTGAGTATAGCATGAATTGACTATCCTATGTAAATTAAGATACATGACCACATAGCACACTACACCACTTTATTGTGTGAACAGGCGATATATTGAGTATTCTGTATCACTTATAGTGCTTACTGGTGTGAAATTCAATGCCACTGAAAAGGCCTCAGTCTTTTCTGGATTCAACCTGAGCCACTTATTCAGGTTCCTAGTTTTCCTCAACACTGGGACAACAATCAGCAGGGTTGTCCACGCTTGGGGAAAATGTAGCACTAAGTGTCAACTCCCATAACACCTCACCCTCCATGTTGCTCAAAAGATGTGACAGGATTGAAACCTGTGGGACACCACAGGTGAGGGCTTCTGGTAAAAAGAAACAGCTGGACCCCGGAAAGTTTCAGCTAAGAGAATGATTTTTTCCTACCTTTGCTCAATCCAACAAGTGTGTTAGTAGCACCTCGTGGTAAGCAAAAGCAACACCAATCTAACAACAACCAACAACAACAATTTCCTCTGAGTATTTGTGAAAGGAAGAGTTTTGCATGGAAGTCATAAGCCTTTCGCTTCTCTATTCTCCTTCCTCTATGTGGTCTGATCTGTGGAGTTGGGGAAAAGATGCAATGGCATTGTAGACAGGGGATTGTCAATACTCATGTAGTTCTGTCAATTCTTAGAGCTAGACAAGTGCTAATTTCTTCACTTGGCTGCTGCAAAGGTACGTATGAGTGTCCTGCTCAGAGTATAGTTAAATTAATCCCACTGAGGGATTGCTGAAAGAAACCTAACTGGAGCTTAAACTACCCCATAGATCATACAACAAGTACCAAGAACTTACACACTTATCCAAGATGAAATTTATGTGCCATCATACTACCTAATCTTCCCTTGCACTAAAAATGTACCTAGAATTTCTCAATCCTCAATTTTCACTAACTAAAACTTAGTGTCAGTATTAACAAATTCAGTGTCCAAATCATTAATAAATATATTAATTAACACTGGTCCCAACACAAACCTCTGGGGGCATCCTCCTATTAACCTCTCTCCGCTCTAAGACGACGACATTCACTACAATTTTTCTTCCTATCATTTATTCAGTTTTTAATCCACTGAGACTTTGCCCCTTGCCTCATCAATATATATTTTCCTTGATAGTCTTTTATGAGGGTACCTTATCATAAGCTTTTTGAACATCAAAATAAAATTATGTTCACCAGGTCATCTTTATCTACTATTTTATTAACTTTTTCAAAGAACTCTAACAGGTTACAGAGGCATGATTTCCCTTTACTGGAGTTATGCTGGTTTGACCTGATCAAGTTACACTTATCCACCCCATCCTTAATTAGATTCTCAATCAGTTTCCCCACCAGCAAGGTAAATTTTCCTGGTCTTAAGATAGGAGCTAATGGAGATCCTGGGAGTTAAGAACAGGCACTGCATTAGAATTGTTTTAGTCATAAGGAATCATTGCTAGTCTAAACAATATTGCTTGCATCTTCTTGCAAGTCTCTCCAATATTTCACACTCTATTCCCTTCAGAAGCCTCTGAAGGTTTTGGTGATTTTTTTGCATTTGAGTTTATCAAGTCTCTCCAGAACTTCCTTCTTAAACACTTCCATCTTTGCCAAAGTGGTCTCTTTAACAAAACAAAAACAAAAACAAACAAAAAGTGGTGGTGGGGAAGGGGGATTAGAATATGAATTTTCCCTCTATCTTCTACAGAAGAGACCAAGGCAAAAATCCATTTACCTATTTTGTCACACCATCCTCTGCAATTGTTCCTTTTTGCAATCTAGAAAACCACATATAGATTCTTACATTTAATGTATTTCATTAAAAAAAAAAAAAGACAGCGTGGATAAAGGAATATATCTTATTGGACCAACGTCTTTTGATGAAAGAGACAAGCTTTTGAGCTACAAAGATCTCTTCTTCAGGTCTGGGAAAGCCACTCAAGAATGTCAGAGCTAAATGCAAGGTGGAACAGATTTAGCATTAAGGAGTTAACACATATTCTAAGGAACCATTCAACGTGAAGTGGCCTGTTAACACCTCTGCAGTCCTTGGACAAAAAGGGGGAGGTTGAGTGGGTTACAGATCATTGTAATAGGCTATACATCCAATGTTTCTGTTAAGACCATGATTTTTAGTGTCTAGCAAAGTTATGAATTTAAGCTCCCAGGTTCACCTTTTGAAGATGTTGTGCAGGTTTCTTTTGAGGATAAGGGCTGAGAGATCCGATATGGAGTGATCATTTTATGAAGAGTGTTCACCCATGGGCGATATGGTGCTTGATCATTTTTCTGTGTAAGTTCATTTGAAAGCATAGTGATTGTCTTGTTTCACCTACCTAGTTGTTATTGGGGCATCTAGTGCACTGGATGAGGTACACCACATGTTGTGCTAGACATGTGTAGGACCTATGGATCTTAACATTTATTTAGCGACACAACAGGAAATATACTGTATTGTGCACATGACT
Source organism: Chrysemys picta bellii (assembly GCF_011386835.1). Taxonomy (NCBI): domain Eukaryota; kingdom Metazoa; phylum Chordata; order Testudines; family Emydidae; genus Chrysemys; species Chrysemys picta. The sequence continues at coordinate 75,626,721 of NC_088793.1, read as the reverse complement.
GAGTTAAGGTGCAAGGCACAGATAGTAATTTAGGGCCCAATCTAGCGAGATGCTGAGCAAATCCTGAAGGTGCTTACTCAGTGTTTTCTGTTTGCAGGGAATTTAGTGGACATTTATCTTGGTTCTGTTTCTCACCCCTTTAGTTTCACCCTGAGTTTTGACTTTGAATAAGCAAGAAAACTGAAAGAGAAATTTAGCTGGAAATTCAGATTTTGGCCAGCTCTAGGGCCTCATTACAGAAGTGTAGAAAAGTTGCCACCTTGAACCATTAATTTGTCCAGGTTTCAAACTCTGGTGAATTTACACTGAGCTTTGGCTTTATAACAAAACCTCAGACCAAACTAGTTTCACCTAGATTTAAAGTTTTTTTACAAAAGTTTCTGTCACAGGGCTCATCACTGGCCTGGCGGCACCTTCTGGTAACTCTGGAGATTAACTTGAGGCTGATGCTCCCCATCTGCAGTTTTCACACTATATATCTCCTCAATATATGTTCCATTCTATATGCATCCGAAGAAGTGGGCTGTAGTCCACGAAAGCTTATGCTCTAATAAATTTGTTAGTCTCTAAGGTGCCACAAGTCCTCCTGTTCTTCAGTTTTCACACTGTCACTCTCTCTGCATCTGCCTGCAGCCCCTCTCACAGCCTCAGGAACCAGTGTGTCCTCTTCATGGCTCGTCCCTCTGGTCATGTCACCGTCCATGTTTCCCTCTTCCAGAGGTTAGTATCACAGTCCAATAATCATGCTATTTTCCCAGTGGCAAGTCGGGGTGGGGGAGGGATCATCCACCCACTAGTCTGGGTCCCAACCAAGGGACCCTGTCAATGGCAGTTTCATTCTGCTCTCCTTGAAAGTGCTCACCACTTTTTCCTGGGCCTCGTCCTCACAGCCTCTGTACCTACTTCACCCTTACCTCAGGACCTTCAAACACTGTGCTGTCCATGATGCTAGTACTTCTTCCACCTCCTGGAGCTCAACCTTCACTCCATGAGCTCCAAGCAGCTACTGACCCCGCTCTCCCCTGCAGCTCCTCTTATCTGAGCCTGCCAGCCCAGATTGGTTGCTCCATGCAACTCCCCCCTGATTGGCTGTGCTTCATACAGCCTCTCTGGGCCACTTGGAGGACTTATTTCCACTGCTCTTTACTGAGGTTAACCCTTTCTGCTCCAGCCACAGCATCACAGTTTCACATAGCTCTAGTTACAAGCATCTAGATTACAGCTGAGTTTGCCTTCCCTTGATATCAGAAACCCCTGCTGCATCTATGTTTAAGTGGTCTATTTGCTGTATTTTTAAGTGCAGAATTCTGCTTTAATTATATTTCTATCAGCTTTAGCACAGAGAAAGAGAGTGCATTTTAATGCACATGTTGAACATTAAGTCATATTTGCTGTTGGGGAACTCTAGTAAATAGTAATTGTTTAAAAGATCTTTTTATGTGAAAGAAAATGAAAATAATACAAAAGTGACTGTAACAGCAGCTTTTTTAATCATGTTAATAGAAGTTCAGCTATGTATCTCCTAAATAATCTTTTATAATAGACAGAGGATGGGGGAGGGGAAATATAAGCACACACCCATACATTACTCTGTCGATCAGGAAGAGATGGAAATTATCATTATTTTCCTTCCTTGCTCTCCTGCTGGAAAGTGCATTTCAATCAATGGAACTAAAATATAACTGAATAATTTAATATTGCAGTATTGTTTTATTGTTATGACAATTACCCCTTCATTCAATTTTTTTTCTTTTGTTTAATATATAAACATGTTCTTCAGAAAATTCAAACACCATTTAAATATTAGTCTGATTTCACCACCCTGCTTTAGATTTATTTCTTGAAGTATAAGTTATGTCAGAAAGAAACTCACTTGCAGAAATTAAATTATGTCAAACATTGAAAGATGAATACACTGAACTATATGAACAAAGAGACATGCGCAGACTCAAAGCAGTTTTTCCTGCTGGTCAATTTCAATGCTGTTTCCTTCAAAATTACAATTTTAGTTTGCTTGTTGTTGGATTGGGCTTTTTTTAATTTCAGTTACTGACTTGAAATGAACTGTACCAACTTATCAATTTTTATGTATTAAAGCAAAAAAACCTAACAACTAAAAGCAAACCACAATGAAAACCTGAATTTGTAGAGCCAAAATAATTATGCAATCGCCAGGGTTTTTTGTTGTTGTTGTTGTTTTAATAACTCAACCTATTCAAAAGAGAGAAATAAAATTTCAGTCTTGAAAGTTACAGACTGTTAATAGTGTGTGTAGCTGATATGAATACATTGTATACACAGGCTGTAGTTCTACTGATGAGCTTGCATTGCCCCCTATAGTTGCTATGTGTCAGTTCTGGGGCAGGGGTGGAGGGGAAAGAAAAGAAACAATGTGCTGAAAATCCTGTGTTTTTAGTTTTGACTCAGTCATTAGAAAGAGCTGGGATGGTGTGGAGAAATCTAATCTGACCACACTGTGCAGGGGGAATGTATATATGTAACTCCCCAAGCATATCAGAATCAACTACAATGTATGTATCTGATTCTTGGTTTCCGCTGGGTTCAGCCAAACTTCCTCAAAGTACAAGGTGTCCAAATTCAGTGTTCAGCTATCACCAATATCCAGCTGAGTCACCATTGGTCTCTGCACTGAATAAGACAAAAAGGAGGACACACAGTGCCTATCCTGAGGAATTCATGGCCAAATTATATCAGGCCCCTGCACAGCTGTATAAAGGAAGAAGAGAGCACAGGTAGCATCTTCCCTTCTGCTCCCCACCAAACAGGGATTTGGAGGCAGGGCACAATAGCAGCCCTTCAATTCAAGGAGCATGTGGACTCTAAAAAGGCTGTGTAAGCCTAGAGAGATTAGATAGATCGCTGTCAGCAGCCATTTCCATAAAGAGACTGGGAAAACTGGGAGAAAGCTCAGTTGTGACCCTGTTCCTCTGCAGTGGCCAGCACTTCTGTCCAAGGATACTGGCAAGGACACACTCCAGGAGGCACTGGATGTGCTTGAGGAACAATGCTGCCTAGAATCCCTGATGGGACAATGCATCTCAGCTAGGGTTACCAGATAGCAAGAGTGAAAAATCAGGACAGGAGGTGGTGGGAGGTAATTTGCACCTATATAAGACAAAGCCCCAAATATCGGGACTGTCCCTATAAAATCGGGATATCTGGTCACCCTAATCTCAGCTAGATCCCTGACAGAGGGATGCAGGTATTTGCCACAGTGCAGACTTCCCAGTTTGGGCCCAACTTTGTTATTGAAGAATTAAAATAAATGCTTTTGGACGATCAAGCAACAATAAATTTTCCTTACCTTGGCAATTATCCTTGCACCTGTTATCCCAGGAGCATTACTCCAGTCTGTATATCATTCACAGAGCTATGTATAGGAAGAGCGCCCGTCACAAGTTCTGTGTACCTTTCGATAATCTCTTCAATCATACAGACCCTGGCAATCACCCACAGGTAGCCCTACTCTGGCAGCCACCTGATACATTTCCCAGATTGATTTTAATATGGCCTGGGATCGACCTAAGAAATTCCCTCTCTCTTCATCAGACACTGCTGCAGAGACCTCTGGGCTAAAATTCCATTGGTATGAAAGGGAAGGGGCTGCTGGTAGAGCATTCTCCATTAGGGCCTTGTGCATTTAGATCTCACTTCCCCCTTTAATTCATAATACTCTGAGGTTAACCTGCAAGGCACTCTGGTCAGTGGGGAGTTGGGAGAGAATCCAGTGGAGATCACACCATGCCAGTTTACTGTGCTCACAGAATGACACACTGCTTAACACACAGATTGCGGAGTTCCACACCAGCTGCAGTTTTTGGACAGGCACAGTATTCTCATCTAGAGTGATAAAGGCAGAGTGACAGCTGCAAGGTGTATCATCAAAAGAAATGGGTGCAACCTTCTGACCATGCAGAGTTGAACAAAGTTGACCTGAACATAGAAGCGCAGATGTCAGCTAACTGCAACTCCCAGATTGAAAACCCAGTCCAAAAATGATACACACCATTAATCAAAGCACCTGATATTATGCCTCCCATATCTTCCAGTTGCTTCCCCCAGCTACCTAGCACCACACCTGTGTTGTCTAGAGTCACTGTATTTGCTATTAAAATGTTATAATTTCCCAACAGTTGTTATGCGGTAAGCACAGTTATTTTCTAATTCAAGTATATGGAAATATTGTAGCATATCAGATATCACTGTGTGGTAATGTCACAAATGCTGACTTTTTTAATTGCGACCAATGTGGTCAGGTTTAAAATGTTCCAATTTTGCCTTAGATTTTGCCTCAGCTATGCTATATCCCATTACTACATAGGATACCTAGGGAATCCTATAAGTATTGAGGTAAAGTTATCCAATTATCTAAGGTAGCGGAGAAGTTTTTCATCCTGATCACTGTATGCCTATTTCATATGATTTTTCAAGTAATTTTTAAATTTATTTTCAAGCAAAATAATATTTGAATACAAATTTTGTTTGCATTATCTTTTGTGTTACTTCTGAAGTTTGGAGTTTCTTAATTTAGCATCATCATTTTACACAGCACCTTCATACGAAAGGACCCACAAATCATTTTTCAAAATAAAAGCAGCTGTATAGAAATGCAGTCACCCCTCAACTGGCGGATATCAACCAATTGGTTCAAAGCACACTGCACACAGTTGGGAGAAAGAATATTTTTGAATGCTAGCCCCAGTGGAATAAACCACTAATCTTATGAAATGTCCATGCAGAGCAGACAGAAAACTTCTTTTTACATCATATGAGAAATAAAATGTATCTACCTTTCAGGGATGAAGGGCTGAGGATTAAACCTATGGTTTAAGTTTTCCAGACTACTAAAACTATTGGACGTTTGATAGGTATCTTTTTGTGTCAGCTCTGGATATGCACAGTGAAAGATGGATCTGTCCAATTCAGGCCATGTAGGGTACCTCTAAACAAGGAAGTGCTGTGCTATACACATTCATTTTGTTTAACATGTCCTTAACTGGTTTTGTTTTATGTTCTGTTTTTCTCTAAAGTGCTTAGCCGCCATAGTAGTGGGTACAATAGAAACAGTAAAATAAACGTTTGCCTTCCTACAAGGAAGTTAGTTATTTTCTTTAGTACCTGACAAAACCTCCAAAGACCAGCATGCCTATGATTTCTATGGCTCAATTAATACTGCACCATCCTCTCAAAACAGTATTACTCCTGGTACTGGCATTACCAATCTAACATTTACCAGATACCTGAAAATAGGTTTGGAGGTCATACTGGAAATAAAAAAAAGCTCATGGTTGGTTCCTGAACCTAACACCAGATGTGCTCATGAAACACAACTCATACAGAGCCAGAGTGATAATTCATCATGCAGCTGCACTGCCCCAAGAGCAGACTAGGAAATGAATTCTGACTCAGAGAGGCTAATTCTCATGTACACCAAGGCCCCTTTATGCCCCCACCCTCAATCATATATGCCCCCACCCCCATAAAGGGGGTGTAAATATGTTTCACTTCCAATTTCAGGCTCCCTTATACTTGCAGAGTAGTGTAAAGGGACCTTGATGTAAATGAGAATTAGGCCTCGAGTATCAAAATTTCTCTTCTGCTTCCCCCTTGCTCTGGAGGGAGAGCAGAGACAGTGTTTCTGCCATTCCACAACTCTCTCCACATCCCTTCCCTATATTTACAATGGAGAACATCGGACACGTAGTCCCTGCTTTTCCAATTACAGAAAGTCACAATCTGAGTGAGGGGCGATTTGATAGCAGCCTTCAACTACCTGAAGGGGGTTCCAAAGAGGATGGAGCTCGGCTGTTCTCAGTGGTGGCAGACGACAGAACAAGGAGCAATGGTCTCAAGTTGCAGTGGAGGAGGTCTAGGTTGGATATGAGCAAACACTATTTTACTAGGAGGGTGGTGAAGCACTGGAATGGGTTACCTATGGAGGTGGTGGAATCTCCATTCTTAGAGATTTTTAAGGCCTGGCTTAATAAAGCCCTGGCTGGGACGATTTAGTTGGGGTTGGTCCTGCTTTGAGCAGAGGATTGGACTAGATGGCCTCCTGAGGTCTCTTCCAACCCTAATCTTCTATGATTCTATGAGTGGGGTATGAAAAGTTGTTACTTGGCTGTGTAAAGGTTCCCCTACACATCAAGTAAAGGCTGTGACCATCTAGCCTAGAGTGGTGTGTGTGTTCCAGCCTGTATATGCTCTTACAAATATACATTATGTTCTTCCTACATCACTGAAATGGGATTAGAAATAATAATTTTCAACATTTGTTTTTCTGCCGATTGTAGAATGGCTGGCTCCAACAGCAAACATTTTATCGTATTCATCACTATGCTTTTGGATAGCTGCACTCACGGGATACAGTTTAATTTCTTATATATCCATGTCATTTTTCTTTCATATTAATATTCCCATATGACAAGTACTTTACTTCATGCTGCTGAATTGATTTTCAAGAAGAATCTTCTTTCACATAAATTGTTACTTTTCATGAAACCAATGGAAGTTTTGGAAAAAATTACCAGATTTAGTCCCAGTCCTTCCAAGAAATTGCTAAGAAAGTATATATACAGGTGAAGAAATTGTAAGCCTCTGCCAACCACAATACAGTTTTCATAAGTATTTGTGAACAAATTAAAATTGGTTACTAAGACATTCTGTTCAGGAGACACAACAAAACAAAAACAACAGGTATAGTTATACTGAGAGGTAGTGGTGACTGCATTGGTCACAAACCTCTGAGACTAGTGTGAACACAATCTTCATTTAAAATAACTGCCAGCATGAGGCAGGGCCGGCTCTGGCTTTTTGCCCGCCCCAAGCAAAAAAAAAAAAAAAATGGGGCGGCCAGAACAGCACAGCAAAAAAAAAAAAAAAACTGCGGCATGGCCGGAGCGCAGGTGCAGGGGGACCGGCGGGGGGGGGAGGAGGGGAAGAAGCGGGCGGGAAAGAGAGAGAAGGGGGTGGCCAGGGCTACAGCAGGTGTGCTGCCACGCGGCCCCTCCTGCTGCACCGCCTCCTACTGCCTGCCACGAGGGCTCCGCTCCGGTCGGCAGGGAAGGAAGGAAGAAGACTGCCCTGCAGGGCACTCTGGTTCTCGGCGCCGCCGCCCCCTACACGGAGGCCGGAGCGGAACAAGAACAAACAAACAAAAAAAAGCAGCCGTGCCGTCCTAGGATTGGGCAGAATGCTGCCTCCAACAATCTGCCGCCCCCAAGCACCAGCTTGCTCAGCTGGTGCCTGGAGCCTGCCCTGATCAGAAGCCACCCACCTAAAACCACCCAGGAGTTTGGACCCACCCAGGAGTTTGGACTGAATGGGCAGAAGATGGGGGAGGAGGGGTGAGACAGAATACATGAAAATTGAGAATACAGAGGAACAGAGAGACAGCCAGAAGGAGCAGCTGAAACCACAGTGGCTGACTCTAGAAGAAACCTGGGAAGAGGCTTTTGGGTCTGGGGTGAAAAAAGCATTCTTGGTGCTGTGCAAAGGAAGCAGTTTCTTGTTATTTGATTCCTTCTGCATTCAGTGACACAATATTCTGTACATTCTTTGTAAATAAACAAAACTGCATCAAAGAAAATAGCAGACTATCACCAATTTCAACTCCCAGCTGGAACTCTCACAGGGCCCCAAACTGTGGCTAGCCACTTCAGTTGAAAAGGGGAAACAATATTTTCCTACCCCATAGTGCAAGGTTCCTATTCTGAGGGCCAGCTCCAGCCCCTATGAAAATTACAGTGGCTGCCCTGCAGCTCCAAGTTTCACCCTTGACATAGGGTAGGGTGAATCCTACACCAATGTAGAATTGACATAGTGGTGTGCCATACCTCCATACCCAATGCTGGCGTGAGGGAGGGCAGAGGCACAACTTCGATCCAAAGGGGGTATCCTCTGTTGGACAGCCCCTTTATGCCTCCAGAGCAGTATAAAGGAACCATAGTGCAAAAGAAAATCTGGCCATATATAATTCAGACTGTAATATGATGACAATGTCCATCTCCTGATTGTTTCCTAAATTGCACTCAAGCTCTCTCCACCATTTTTTCACCATCAGATTCAGTGCTTTCTTTTCTCTCTTTTCTTTTTTAACCTTTACCTGCTCTTCTTTTCTTTACTTTACTCCTTTCCACTCAGCTCCTTCTCTACGTCTCCATGTGTTGTCACAGCCCCATCGATTTAGAGTTAATAAGACACTGTTGGATTCCCCACAAACCCACATGAATTGCTTTTCATAATAAAAAGATCTCTAACTGGTGTCTTTTTGAGTTGGTTTGATAAGAATCTTTGTAATACTCAAAAAAACTCAAATGACATGATTACCATTAGTTAAATAACTGGCTACAACTTTTCATCAAAGTTTAGCTATTCTACCTCTCTAAAAATCAACTCTTTAAAAACAGGCAGCACTTAGGAATGCCTGACTACAGTGTCAACACATTAATGAAATGACATTTCTTAATATTTCTAAAGACCCATACATTTATTCTAATAGATCATACCAGTTCATACTGCACAAGCCAATAAGGGTTATTAAACATAAATGGGTCTGAGAGTCCTTCTTTAGAGTCAGTGACATTGTAGACTTCACTAGAGATCTCATTTGCCTTCAGTATAAAATCTTCAGGGCAAAGGGGGCAAATGAACTATGAAACATATAATCACTGCTTTTACTGCTGCTTTTTTTTGGTTATAAAAATTCCATTTATTTAAATTCCATTAAAAAGTACATTTTGCTCCCAACTATTGTTATAGTTACAATTTTTCATTTTTTTAAAATAGGTTCTGACATTTGTTTATATAAAAATGTTAAAAATATTCTCTATGCTACATGTTTTACGAGCAGATCATTTTGTCCATATTAAATACATGCTGATGATTTACAGAAAGGGATTCAATGTGAAACCCGCAAGAGCAGGCTCCAGCAAGATTAAAGGGAAACATTTCAAAAGCACCTAAATGACTTTGAAGTGTCATTTTCAAAAATGATTTAGGCACTTAAAAACCTAAGGGCTGGTCTATTGTGAAAAGTTACATCGGCATAGCTAAGTCTCTCAGGAGTGTGAAAAATCCACACCCCTTGAGTTAAGCCAACCTAACCCCTTGTGTAGACAGTGCTAGGTCAATTCTTCAGTTAACCTAGCTACCTCCTCTTGGGAAGGTGGATTACCTATAATGATTGGAGAACCTCTCTCATCACTGTAGTGTCTACGCTGAAGCAATACAGAAGGTCAGTTGCAGCTGTAGCATTTTAAATGTAGACATAGCCACGGTTTCATCAAAAGTAAAAGGGATTTAGGAGCCCAAGAGACAGATTTTCAAAGGTGCTTTGGCACCTAAAAAGGCAGAAAAATGCTTATTGGAATTTTTAAAAATACCTAAGCAGGTTAATCACTTAACTCCTATTGAAATCAATGGTAGTCAGACGCTTAAGCACTTATGAAAAGCCCACTAGGCACCCATCTGCATATTCAGGAGCCTAAATATCTCTGAAAATCTGACCCCAATTCCCTTCTTAAAATAGGACTTAGATGCTTCTGAAAATTTTATCCCATTTCTAGTTCTGTACCTGGCCAGAAATGCCACAAGAAATGTTCTCTCAATGCATTTTACATTACAATCCTGGCAGAAATAGGAAGCAGAAAAAACACATTATATGATGATTTCAGAATTTAAAAAAAGTTTGATTTGCATTTTGTTCTAAAAAAGGGAAAGGTTTGGCAGTAGATAAACAAACTGTTTTGCTCAATTCTAATCATAATTGGAGATTCATGTTAGACTTTGAACATGTCAAGTATAGAGCATAAGAGTTCATCCCCTAAGTGCTGAGAAGCCCACATCACCAGGGCACATACATGATGTCACACTGTCAGAAGTGCTTGACAGCTAATATGAATGACAAATTCCCTCTCACCCTATTTACTACAGTCGGAAGGAAGATAAGGTGCTGTATTAAAGCAATGTCACAACACTGTAAAAGCTGGCAAAAATCCATTGTTTTGTTTCTTGATCTCCAAGGAATATCTGCAGCCCCATTTTTTTTTTTACTCACCTAGTTCTATATTCATGCTGCTGTGACTGATTCATATAATTATCTTCTACATTTTTCTGTAACAGATCTAAAGTGCTCAGCCATATAAATGAAGAACTCACTCTTCTGTACTGAAATTGTAGAGTCCTCGCCAAGTTACATTTGATGGTGGGGTATTTTTTCCTGTACTGCCTTCTGAACACACTGACCTATGGTAAGCCTTATCAGGAGACACAGATATAAAAAAAACAAAAACAAAAACAAAACAAAAACAAACAAAAACAAAAAAAAACAGGTTACCTCATAATCTCTTCCTGTTAATGCTTGTTCCTGAAGAGCACCTGCTGGTTTAAAAAGGGATTTGAGTGACCCAAGATTAAGAAATCCCTTTACAACAATTACTGTTATTATCACTGAAGAAAGTGATGCCAAACTTACATCTTCCTGATGGATTCAATACACAGAACCAGAGATGAGATTAAAAGTACTATATAGGGTGCATTTTATAAGATATCAAACTGGCCCCAGATGATGGAGTTTTGAAAATAGTATTGCTATCAACCTGATTGTCATCCATTTTCTTTCCACTGAAGACAGTAGGATCATTATACCAGCAGTCATTTATAGGAAATTGTACACAAAGGCACTTTAAAACATTACCTTATCTTTATAATATACTCGTGAGGAAGGAAAGTATTACTATTCGCAGGGGGGAGGGATAGCTCAGTGGTTTGAGCATTGGCCTGTTAAACCCAGGGCTGTGAGTTCAATCCTTGAGAGGGCCACTTAGGGATCTGGGGCAAAATCAGTACTTGGTCCTGCTAGTGAAGACAGGGGGCTGGACTCGATGACCTTTCAAGGTCCCTTCCAGTTCTAGGAGATAGGATATCTCCATTTGACAGATGAAGTAACCGAGACTGAGAAGCTAAGTGGTTTGCCAAAGGTCACTCTGCAGATCAGTGGCAGAGGTAAGATTAAACTCAGAAGTTACTGTTTCCCAGATCAATGTCTTTCTGGATTAGCAAATTCTTATACAAATATTAACTTTGTTCTCTTCAGAAAACTGTCTAATGCATCTGCACGGTAACCACTCTTCATCAAAAGTGTCAAAAAGATTTTAAGCTGGCAACGTTAGTGTTCATACATGCATCAACTGAGTAATGGCTTTCTAAAGGATACATTGATTAAATACTCCATTCCAGACCTCCTAACTACTTTTGCTCTTCTAAAATAAAAATGAAGATGATAAATATACATTCAAAATTCTTGAGTTCATACCTTATGAACAATAAGGAAATTTGAGAGAGACATCCGGATACATTTTCAATATGATCTCCAGTCAAGTTTATGATTTAGCTAAAGGATCCGTTTCCATTTGTTATGTCATATCCCTTGATAAATGATTTTTGAACAATCCCTTCCACACTGTTGAACAGTCGGACCTCAGTACCCATTAATTAAAAATGTAAATATGATTCTTTGAGATATGCCCAGATAGATCCACACTTTTAGGATAAGTGTACCCCAGTGTGCAAGCTTGGAATCTTCTAGAAAGCAGCATCAATTGGGGCCATTCACCCTTATCCTCTTCTCACACTTTGAGTACAAATAGCAGGTATGATCCTAACTGCTCTTGAGTTTTGTCCCTAACTTACGGATTCTTTTACAAGAAACCCTGAGGAAATGGAGAAACTGGGTATCAGATCCAGATGCCAAGTAATGTTATGTAAAAGAGCTGAAAGAGCTCCAAATCATAATCCTGCATATTTCATTGCTAGAAACAGTGCAAAGATTTTCCTTAGAGGCTGCCTTAGACCTACTTGAGTGTGATCTGATACCCCAGGTGGCAGAACATTGTCTGATACATTGAGAACCAAGATGGACAAACTCCAGGTTTTATTCCCATTTGCTATAAAAATTCTGGTGGATCTTACAGATTGATTAGATACTGTGAATAATCATTTTAAAGCATCTAATCATCTAGAAGTATGCTGCCTAACCTCACTGAATTTGAATACAGCGTCAGGTAAAATAAAGGCAGGATTAACAGCCTGACTGAGAAAGAAATCAGAGACTAATTTAGACAGGAATTTGGGACAAGAGTGCAGGGTCATACAGAATATGGTGCAGTGACAATCAGTAATCAGGCCTAACTCTCTCTATGGGCTGAAATGACTCTGGGTAATGCTGGCTTCACAGAGATCATACTGTTACTGAGCTATGAATGAATGGAGACTCCGTGAGCTTTGTAAAACCAAAATCTAAATCCCATGATGGAAATGGTTCATATGCCAGAAGGAACACATCATGGAGCATCCCTTTCATAGGGTAAGTGAAGACTATCAGCCTGTGCATCAGAAGATGGAAAGCCAAGTGCAGTCTGATGAATCTTGATAGAGCTTAAAGCCAGTTTTGACTGTTCCATATACAGTAGATGAAATGACTAAGAGCCCAGATGGCGAATCTCTCCCACTTAATTGAATAGGGTTGTCAGGTTAAAAACATTCCTGTTTTTCATTTTTTGATCCCAGCAGATCTCTTTTGATTTAGTGTTAACAGCAATTCTTGAGGAAAACCTCAACATTTTCCTTTCCTGTGAGAATATTTGAGATTTTGAAAATATTTCCATTCCTAAATCTGGACAAAAAAGTCAAAAAAATTTTTTTAGCAAATCAACAAACCAAACCTATTGAAGCATTTCATTTCAAATTCAACCATTTTCCTTTTTTCTTTCTTCTTCCACCTTTTTATAGTCTACATTTACTAAAATCACAAAACAAAAAGTCATTTTGACTCAAAAACTGAAAGTTTTCATTTTGAAAATGTCAAAATGAGGCTGTTTCAACAATTTCAAAACTATTTAAAAAAAACACAATTGTGTCAGGAGATTTGTTGAAACTGACCCTGTTTCGTGAACAGTTTCAATTTCAACAAATTGGTATTTTTCGGCAAAAAAAATTGGGTAATTGAAAAATTCCCAATGAGCTCTTCACAAGACATCCAACCCTGTATCTTGTGTTGCCTTCCTCATGTAGAACCACAAATATTCCATTGACTCTTATCATGATAATTAAAAAACAAACAAAAACCCTCAATAGGAAAGCAAATATATTAAATGAATGTTAAGGCTGTGACAAAGAGATAATAGCAAGGAAAGTTAGACAATTTTACTTGAGCATATGTTTGTTTATACAATCTCAGGGTACAGTGTATGTATCAAACACTGCTGGAACTGTGTCACGGTCTTGGTCCCTAATAATACAATGGTATCTGCTAGAGTGGACTGCTACACCTAAGTGGAGTCCTATTGATTTACAGAATTGAGATTTGGGATAAGAAGTACAGTTCCAAACTCCACCAGTGATTCAGGACTCTGTGATTACATGGTAAACCAGAACAGCGTTTTCACAGCCCTCACAGTCTGCTCTGTCAGTGTATATTTAGGACACCTTTTATCTCATGAGTGACACAGGTGCAATGACTTTGCAAACTTAAAACTTCATATGCAATTTGGTATTAAACTAATTACTGCCTATTGCTATAGCTCCTTTTCTGTGGATAGAGGAATACAAAAAATAAAAACCGGTTTACATTATGAGCAAATAGCTATGAAAATATTTTTCTAAGAAAAAATAAAGCATTTTCTAAACTTTAGGATTATGACGGTCTGAAATTAGTAAACTATTATTGCTGAATATAATTTTTCCCCAAAATGTATTCCAGGTTTGCTCCTTGATTAAAATGCTGTTTGCCACTTTCCAATTCAAAGTATATTTTTCCAGTTCAATTGTATCCCTCAAAACAGGGGCTTTGGGATAGGAATGCTGATCCACCCTAAGGCCCTGATCCTGCAAAGCTTTACCCTCATATCCTCAGCTTTGACTTCAATGGGACTACTCACCATGAACAAAGCTAAGCTCATGGGTTAGTCTTTGCAGGATTGGGGACTTCATTATATCAGCACTTGTGAGCAACAATATAATATGCTATTTGAAAAAAACCCAAGCAAACAGAAAGATTAGTCTGAATAATAACTGCAGATTTTTCAGTAAAATAGATCAAATAGAAGGAAGTGAACACACTACCAGAGCTGAAAACATAAGCTAAATCAAAGGATGTGAAAAACTGTATAGCATGTAATACTAGAGCAAAAAAACAAGAGACACAAATAAGCATGGAGATAAATTGCTTCAAAAATATTATAATCAGAGGCAAACGTAGGAACAAATGTAGAAAAGGGGGATTTCTTCAAGAGGCATATTCACTTTGTTCAAGGATATTTTAGCTAGGTCCACACATGTATTAAGCAAAATGGCAAGCAAAAAAATCAGTGATATATTATCTTTTCATAAGAATAGAACAGTCCAAAGAACACTGCTGATGAAACAGTCACAGTATCTTCTCATAGAGCATCCTGTGCTGACTGTCACAGAGTGGAGCCCCACCATCACGCCCCTTCTGACTGAATGTAGTGTTGCAGGCACTCCCTGCCTTAGTTGCCTCCTCCGAGGTCTCCCCACAGCCTTCCCTCACAGGTGCTGGTGTTGGTGATGGGGCTTGGCCTACTTGCCAAGTCATTAAACAAATTTAGCTCCTTCCAGAATAAAAAAAAGTCCAACTACGAGTCTGAACAAATTTTCAAAACTAACAAAAGAATCTTATGCCCCTCTTGGGCTACACTTCAGCCGCTTTCTGGGCTCAGTTCTCAGCCCCTTCTGGACAACCACTCACTAGTTCCTACCAACCTTACTTCAGAGTCTTCCAGAAGAACCTAACCCGCTTCTTGTAGTTCCTCTCTCTAGCTGAGGTCTCTCCGCCCTTTTTATGAGGCCCACATGTTCATCAAACTATCACCTGACCACCTCCCTCAGGCTGGGATGCAGCTAATTATGACACAGGCAGGGCTGGTCCATTTCCCCTTAAATGAATGAATGGAGACCCTGTGACCTTTGTGAGACCAAAATCTAAATCCCATGATACATCATGGAGTATCCCTTTCACTGGGTAAGTGAAGACTATCAGCTTGTATGTCAGAAGATGGAACTGACAAATTATGGTTCCAATTCAGAGCCATGTCTTTATGCTTCTTAGTCTCCATTGCAAAGCCTTATTTTTTTTCCATTCCCACAGTGAGAATCAAAGGTAAACTTAATCTTTTTAAAAATATTTGAGAACCTAAATCTTAACAGTTACTTGGACTCATGTATAAGGACAGTGATAGCTGTGTTGAGAACAAGCCTCATCTTGGCTGGCTTGACCTACTCTTGGTTTACTCTTCTTTATATAATTTCTTATGTAGAGTAACTCAATCAGTTTGTACAGTGAATTTATTCAAGTGCTAGATCCTGCTTTCTCCCCAACCAAATGTCAGAGTACATTTGTGCTTCTGAATCGGTGGAGGAGTTTGCTCTGTGATTTGGACAGAAAATGGAAAGTATACATTACTCACTTTCACATCTGATGGTTGCCTAGGGGGAAATGCTACCTCACCATTACTTTTATGTTCCCCAGGTAGGGACTTTTTTTCCATCTCTTTGAGCTATAACCTGCATTAGCTCTTTCATAAAAGGAAAAGTGTGCTGAGACATGTTCTTGAGAGATTTGTAATATGCACTGTAATCGTTATCAACAAAAGGGAGAGATGGTTCCCTATCCAAAGAGGCCATGATGGGATGCCCCTCACTCACTACTTGTAACTTTCCTTTCTGAAACAGTTACTCCTTTCTGATCAACCTGTCCATTTATTTGACACTGAATATAGGATTTAGATACCACTACAGGTTCCTCTCAAGTTTATAGGGGATCAGCTTGGCAATGTAGTTATTTCTCTATTATAACTTATTCTTAAATGAAGTGCATTAAAACAGCTATGATTGCTACACTTTCCAGTGGCATACCCACCTTCTCCACCATTGTAGTAAATGATAATGATTTTCACCATCGCATTTGCAAAGAAATGGAAACTCACGGAGCCTCCATTTCCAAATGACAAGTTAACAGCTCCATCATGAATATGTTGTACCTTAGCCCAAATCTCTTTCAACCCTGTTTTCCTCTGTCTACACTACGTTTTCCTCCATTTTCAGTCCTCTGGCAATTAGGGAGCTACAGAAGCTTAATTATAAATAGGACTAGACATATTTATACATCTGTGGAAAGCTAATCCCACAGGACAAGTTTTTCTTTTCCCTTTAACAACACCTCTCCAATCCTCAAAGGATAGTTCTTGAAATAACAATTGGAATTATGACAGTAGTGTCCACTTCTTTCTGTTGGGATCTTCCTTGATATGCAGTGGACAAACAAAAATTCCCTTCAGTATCTCTGTACAAATTGTTTCAGTAACCTTCAGCTGCATTCAACACCAATCTCTGCTTTTCTGCACTTTATACAACAAGACATCCACTCTCTGCAAAGAGTCTGAAGATATCTTCTCCATTTTAAGTGTGTCTCTAAAAATGGATTAAATTTGACCCTTGCGGCAATGGGCAGCAGACATACTTTAGAGCAGTTCCAAGGCTGTTCCAAATTATGCCAGGAGCTAGAGCAGCCCTCAACCAGCCTCAGGCTCTTAAAACCAACTTTGCCCATGACAATCCTCAATCTTCCATTATCTTAGCCACGACTGAGGATCCAGCCCTAGATGTCTGTCACAAATGATCTTACAATTTTAAATATTTCATTCTTGTTGGCCAGTTTCCTTCAGGTGTAATGGGCAAAAACTAGTCCACTGAAAAACAAAGCAAGATACAGAATGACAACAGCAAGAAGTAGGATGTTTTCTGTGAAAGAGAATTTATCAGCTGCAACAATTTTATGTTCCTTTTACAACTAAAGGTCTACAGTTGAGTATTTCTAGGATACATATAATTTTGGCTTGGTTCTACAAAATGAACTGTAGAATTGCCTCAGTTCAATTACACTGGTCTACAATTTTTGAGAA
The DNA here is from genome assembly GCF_011386835.1 of Chrysemys picta bellii. Lineage (NCBI taxonomy): Eukaryota > Metazoa > Chordata > Testudines > Emydidae > Chrysemys > Chrysemys picta. The sequence continues at coordinate 75,609,721 of NC_088793.1, read as the reverse complement.
GTCGTCTGCTTCAGAGATAAAATGTGCTATTTATTATGTATTTTGATGTGCTGAATTCAAATATGACAATTAAAACAACTGATTGGCTACTGTTTCTAAGATATTTAAGTTTTTACATTTTATGTCTATGTATATTGTGTAGATAGTAGAGTTTTAATCATAAATTGTAAACCTAGGTCTTTTCATGTGTTTATGGTTGCTTTACATGATAATATTTCACCTGTGCTGTTTATGTAACACTTTAAAAATCAGCAAAAGGGTTATATAAATAAAATGTATTATGAAACAAAAGGCAAAAAACTATTATGTACATAGTTTAGTCCTATTCAGTGTCTACTCAGCGCTTCTTGGCTTATTTCTTGTATTCATTAAATGGAGCATCTCTTGTCACTGTCCAGCAATAGTCTGCAAGCATTGATGGGCTCCATTTGCCCTGATAGCGTTTCTCCATTGTTGCAATGTCTGGTGGAAAAAAATCTAGATGAGAGTGCAAAAAATGTATCTTTAGTGACATGTTGCAACCAAGGCTTTTGTATGCCTTGAGGAGGTTTTCCACCAACAACTTGTAGTTGTCTGCCTTGTTGTTTCCCAGAAAATTTATTGCCGCTAACTGGAAGGCTTTCCATGCCGTCTTTTCCTTGCCACGCAGTGCATGGTCAAATGCATCATCTCGAAGAAGTTCACGAATCTGAGGACCAACAAAGACACCTTCCTTTATCTTAGCTTCACTTAACCTTGGAAATTTTCCACGGAGGTACTTGAAAGCTGCTTGGCCTTGACAAAGTTCTTCATGAGACCCAGTTTGACGTATAGGGTGGTAACAAAATCTTCCTTGATTCAACAAGTGGTGGATGCTGAACACTTCCTCCCAGGCTCCAATGACTGTCGGAGTGGCCAATCTTTCTTGATGTAGTGGGAATCTCTTGCACGACTATGCCATTCGCAGAGAAAACAGCAGTACTTTGTGTATCCAGTCTGCAGACCAAGCAAGAGAGCAACAACCTTCAAATCGCCACAAAGCTGCCACTGATGTTGGTCATAGTTTATGCACCTCAAAAGTTGTTTCATGTTGTCATAGGTTTCCTTCATATGGACTGCATGACCAACTGGAATTGATGGCAAAACATTGCCATTATGCAGTAAAACAGCTTTAAGACTCGTCTTCGATGAATCAATGAACAGTCTCCACTCATCTGGATCGTGAACGATGTTGAGGGCTGCCATCACACCATCGATGTTGTTGCAGGCTACAAGATCACCTTCCATGAAGAAGAATGGGACAAGATCCTTTTGACAGTCACGGTACATGGAAACCCTAACATCACCTGTCAGGAGATTCCACTGCTGTAGTCTGGAGCCCAACAGCTCTGTCTTACTCTTGGGTAGTTCCAAATCCCTGACAAGGTCATTCAGTTCACCTTGTGTTATGAGGTGTGGTTCAGAGGAGGAGGATGGGAGAAAATGTGAGTCCTGTGACATTGATGGTTCAGGACCAGAAGTTTCATTCTCTTCCTCGTCTGACTCAAGTGAGAATGATTCTGGTGCATCAGGAACCGGCAGTCCTTCTCCGTAGGGTACTGGGCGTATAGCTGATGGAATGTTTGGATAATGCACAGTCCACTTTTTCTTCTTTGACACACCTTTCCCAACTGGAGGCACCATGCAGAAGTAACAATTGCTGGTATGATCTGTTAGCTCTCTCCAACTGGCACTGCAAAAGGCATAGATTTCCTTTTCCTGTTCAACCACTGTCGAAGATTTGTTGCACAAGTGTTGTAGCATATATGTGGGGCCCACCTCTTGTCCTGATCTCCAATTTTGCAGCCAAAATAAAGGTGATAGGCTTTCTTAACCATACTGCACTTTTGTGATGCAAAAGTCACTTCACCACAAACATAGCAGAAGTTATCTGCACTGTTCACACAAGTACAAAGCATCTCTGCTCACTTTGGCTAAACAGAAATGTGTCCCTTTGCAAAATCAAACACTGACAAATAAGAGAGCACGACACTGTATGATTTCTAGAGCTGATCTAGGGCAATTTGTTCAGCAGAGTGATGTAAGCTTCGTTATGATTGCATCATCCATGACTTCTAGGAATAACATGATGCAATTCATATCATGTATGACGCAATACCAGCTTCAGATTGCATCGTTCATTGTTTTGCCTAAAAAGCAAGTATTGTCCAAACCCAGTCATAGATTTATTCATAGGTCCAGTCAAAGATGTATTTTAGCCATTTCTGGTTTAAATTGAGATCCCTTCCCTTTATAACTCACTTATCCTCCGCCATTCCCAAGTCAAGGGTCGTATATACTGACCCAATAGCATATCTTGAAAACTAGAGCCAATCAACAATTTTAAGCATCATTTTCGTTCTCAGCAGGGCCGGCTCCAGGCACCAGCCTGGCAAGCAGGTGCTTGGGGCGGCTGCTCCAGAGAGGGGCGGCACGTCCAGGTATTCGGCGGCAATTCGGGTACGGTCCCTCGCTCCCGCTGGGAGCAAAGGACCTCCCGCCGAATTGCAGCCGCAGATCGCGATCGCGGCTTTTTTTCTTTTTTTTTTTTTTTTTTGGGCTGCTTGGGGCGGCCAAAACCCTGGAGCCGGCCCTGGTTCTCAGTGACCCAGAATTAGTAAAGTTTGACTACATTTATTTCAGAAGCATTTTGGCTGTAGAGCAGTGTTACCACCCAAAAAAAAAGCATTCTGAGTGACAGTCCCAATGCAGTGCTTAGTAAGCATTTTATCTTAGACAGTTTGAAGATGTGTTGTAGCACTAAAATTACAATACATACCATGACTTGTTCTGTCATCCCACTTTGGGAATGCAGCATGCTTGTCTCTATAATGAGCTGTCTGATGTTCATCCATTTCACCTGTATCAAACAGGAGTAAAATGTAAGTAACCAGAAAAGTTGGCATATTAGTTGGAGGCAAACAAAAATACTCTTTTTTTTCCAGAAGGTTCCATGATCTTTAAACAATCCTGACAAGCACGGAACTTAATTTACTAAATTTTCACATTTGGTGCTGAAAAACATTTTGTATTTTCTAAATTTTTAATTGTGGATTAATATATTCTTTTAAAAAAACAAATTGTTCTTTTTTCTCCTCTACTTATGAACTCGAAAAACATATTAGGAAAATACAGGGTAATGTGTAAACTGTCTGCATAAATTACCACATGTGCAGTACACACTGGAATATTAAAAGTACATATAAAGGATGTGTGTCCTGTAAAATAAACTAACTAAAAAAGTAACTCCTAGACAGTGGGAGAAAACAGTTTTCAGTGCTTACTTCAAAGATATAAAAGAAAGCAAATTTTGAAGAAAAAAAAAATCAATAAGAATTCCTTAAACAGGAGGATCCTACACTAATGTATTTCAATGGTGAAATTTTAATAACCCTTACATTTACTAAAAATCTTGCACTCTGAGATATATAGGGGAGATGCTGTACATTTGTATTTTGATATTAATGATTTCACAAAATGCTGGCTGTTCACAAGCCCTTTCTCCCTAAATGCTTATATATAAAAGGTCATCAGACAGACTGAATAAGATTTAAACAACTAAATATGAATTATTAAAACAAAGTTAAAGAGTTCTATTTTGGCTTTTGTTTTATGCAGTTGTGTCAGGGTCAGATTTTGTCAGCCTCTTTCAGGTTTACCAATACCTTACTGCAGCAAAGCAATTAAGCACATGCAGAACTTTAATTACGAAAGCCATCAGAAGCACTCACAAGCTTGAAAGGCCTGATCCAATGCACACTGAAGTCAATGAAAGTCTCTCCATTTATTTCATTGGCTTTGGATTGGACTCACCATGAGTTGCTGGACAGGAATCATAGCCTGATTCCCACCTCAACATCACCCCAAAAAGCATCAAGAGCCCTGTATGTACTCTGTCCTCCTTTTAAGATTTTGTAGAGGAATGTTAATGGATAGTGGGACTATCTTTGCAACAAACACTTTTAAAGATAACTGTATGAAAAAATATAGAGAGGGAAGAGGTTCATGCCAGATTTTATTAGAAAGTGAGGAGCAGAATGGAAAGATTGTTCAGGGATAGTGCCTGTGTGTGACAGTACAATGCCGGTAATACTATCACTGTCAGTGATTCTAAGGATGATCTAATAAGTACTTGCAAGTGCCTAGACAGGTTTGAGATGTTCTTTACCAGTAAGTTAAAACAATGTACACAACATATACTAGTATGCAACATGCTCTTTCTGTTTCTGCTTACACCAGTATACTAAAGTCTGAGAACAAGGGACAAGATATTCAGAAGTGACTAGAGACTTTCGCTGTCCAATCTGAGCAGCCATACAAAGGCCAGATTTTCAGAGAGTGGTGCTCAGCTCTTTCTGAAAATCAGGCCCCTTTGAGATATCTCAATTTAATGATCCAAAAACACTAGGTCAAGAATCCCAGTTATGCTTAACTGGAACAAAAGACCTGTTATACTACTATTTTTTCTCTAATTGCAGGAAAATCCGAGATACAAAAAGTCAAAACACAGACTTGAGATTTGGGTACAATGACATTTGTAGCAAATGACTTGCTGTTTCTCTAATATTTAGAAAACTAAACAGAAATGAGTGCAAGGGAAAGCTCGCATTCTATTTGGTAGCTGTTGGCTCCATTACAAACATTCACATCTGTCAACAACTCTAGTCAATAACATTCATTTTGAGCAAAGATTATTTTTCTACTTTTTTTTTCCCTGTTACACTCGAAATGCACAAAAGACGCCTTCCTCTTTTAGAGTAAAGGGCACCAGAAAAAAATACACCAATCTCCTCTCCTTCGACTGACAACCTTATCAAAATAAAAGATACCTCAGGATTTGGAAAGCATTTTCCCAGTCACTATAAGTTGAAGGCAGGAGTTTTCACTCTCAAAAAAAGCATGATGTCCAAGAAGAAAAAACACTCTGAACAAAGATGAAAAATTGTAGATTACTTTTGCAGCCTATTAGTCAACAATGGACAAAATATCCACACCGTAGCTGGGCTTCTTTGAAAAGCATATTTTCCTTTTATATAAAGATAAAAAGCAAAGCTTTCAGGTCAGGGGCTATTGAGGAAAAGAGCTAATATCTCCATGTGCTTTGATGTTGCAAGTAGTTTTTCGTTACAGAAGTGTATTAAAGCAACTAGTAAACTGAGCCAGCATATTTAATAACCACCTTCAATATGAGTGGTACATGGATTATTTTGTACCCAACACAGAAAGGCGAGCTTATGTGCATTATGAGTGAGTAACAAACCTTTATTTTAGCATGTTAACATTACTTTAAAATATGGCATAGCTAAAAGGTAATGTATGATTTATGGATCCCATAGGAAGACCTCTTTATAAATGTATCTGCAACAACGATAGACAGAAAACCAGGATTAAGTGTTCCTCTCACAGTGAATTGTAACTCACATAATGGGTTTTGTACTAGTATGTAATGTCTGAAAACAGCAAATTTCAGTCTATCGAGTGCTAAACATAACAGTGATGATTAATAGCATATGGTGTCACTGTTCCTTTTGAAGCTGAAGGTGCTTCTATAGGAACCAATTTAAAACAACACAGTTTAATTCAGTTGTCCGTCACAAATTCTTACGAGTGACAGCTGAGGGACCCAATCCACGAATGCTAATTTGCATGTTAACCAGTCTTTTGGAGTACTGTTACATCACACTCTATGAGACAATAGAAATATTGCTAGAAAAAAAAATCTAAATATAGTGATCATGTTTTTGGTGGAGTGCAGTATTACGCTACATAACAGCAATTGATACACTTAAAAATGTTTATTGAGAGTATCACTTTGCAATTTTATAACCATATAAGTGAAATTTTGCTTCAAATTAAAAAAAAAAATCATGCTGCTAAGGTCTATTTTTATCCAAGTCCACCAGATCTGTACATATGGGAAAATATAACTTCCAACTGGGTTTTGAGTAATTTGGGAAATTAATTTTTGTTTGCATATTAATGAAGCACTAATTGCTTGTTGAGACCAATATTTATGCAAATTACACTAATGTTATTTAGATATTGTTCAGTTTGTATATTGCTTGTATGAGAAAAAACAGGATGAGAAAACATGAAGATTGTCTACCAAAAAACATGTAATCAGCAATTTTTACTAAACATGAAATAAATGCAGTAACACTGATATTGGACTGGGGACAAATATGGTCAGGGCTTCATAACTAGTTATGCCATAGCAGCACTTCCTGCTAGCAGAGCTCACAGGTAGTAATCAATTCGAGGAGCTCCTATAACAGGTCATAGTTCCAGGCAACACAAGAGAGCAAGATAAGCAAGAGAGGAGAGAGGGGCCAACAAACACTTATCAATGGAGCTGCACTAGAAAGCCTATCCACCAGTATGGGCAACAGTGAGAAGAAGCGGGGAGCAATTATGGTGGCTCTAGGAAAGAATGGGTTTAGGGAAACATGACAAGGGAAGGAGAGAGAAGAGGTGGTGGGATTGCAAGGAAAGAAAAAAGAGGGGAAAACTGAGAACGTTGATGAGCTGTAATGGTGTTGTAATTGTAGGGGTTCTGATCCAAAAAGGAGATGTGGGGGGGTCACAAAGTTATTGTGTGAGGGGTGGGGTTTGCAGCATTGCCACCCTGACTTCTGCCCTGCTGCTCTCCAAACACCAGCCACCACTCACTGGCCACCCAGCTCTGTAGGCAGCACAGAAGTAAGGGTGGCAATACCGCAGCCCCTAAAATAACCTTGCCACCTCGCTGCAACTCCCTTTTGGGTCAGGACCCTGAATTTGATAAATGCTGGTCTCCCCTGTGAAATCTGTAGTATAGGGTAAAAGCACACAAAAGCCCTGGCTCCAGGCACCAGCGTAGCAAGCAGGTGCCTGGGGCAGCCAATGAAGAGGAGGGCGGCACGTCCGGCACTTCAGTGGCAATTCGGCAGCAGGGCCGTCACTCCCTCTCGCAGTGAAGGACCTGCCACCGAATTGCCGCTGTAGAATGAAGCTGTAGTAGAGCTGCTGCTGATCGCGACCGCAGGGTTTTTTTTTTTTTTTTTGGTTTGGTTGGTTTTGTGCTTGAAGCAGCAAAAACACTAGAGCCGGCCCTGACAGTGGGAGACCAGATTTCAAGGTCCGTGACGCATTTTTCACAGCCATGAATTTGGTAGGGCCCTAATTAAATGACACAAGAAATTTAGGGCCAACTTTTTAGTTTAAAAATTCCTAACAGTTTTCCAACAATTTTAATTTTTGAAACGTAGCTTATAAAAGTATTTAGGTACTGTGATTTGTTGGACATTTGAGACAACATATGCTCCCAGTAATGACAAGTTACACATGCACTGAAATCTCCTCCATAGATCTAAACTTTTTACTTTATTTATAATTGTTTGAATTAATAAATAGTATTGGCTCCACCAAACTATGAAACCACTTGCTATATTTCTTTAGCGAAGCCATTCCTTTTTCATTAAAACTGTTCTGTGCTTCAAAAGTGAAGTTGTGTCTGATTTTCTTTATCATGCATTAAATTGTATTCCTCCTAGATTAATAGTATAACCCAACAGACTGCTGATGAGAAATCAACATAGACATTACAGAAACTTAAATACATTGTTTAGCTGTGCGTTCCCCTCCAAACAATGTATACATTCAATGATTCTTTGTTTGTAAGAACTTGCTTATGAGTTATGAGACAGATCTGTATGATAGTATTGTTCAGGGCACCATTGTGCCAGGTGTTGTCAGGTATACAGTAAAAGACCATGCCTGCCCCAAAGAGCTTACAATCTTAGTATAAGACACAATGTAGCGGATCACCAAGCCAACCATTCAGAAGTTGGACTGAGAGGGAGAGGAGTTGATAGAATGTAGTAATAGTATAATTTTCTTAGACTAGTTGTGTGCACAATTTGGAGGCATGGAGTGTATACATTTTTGTGCTGCTGTTGTTTTGTTATTAATGGAAGATGAACAAGCAGGTCAGTAGCAGCCGTCTTAGCTCACCGACTGCCTGGCCATTATTAGCTGTGTTCCACAGACAGTACAGCAGAAGTGGCTCCTAAGGAGGGATGAGTTTTAAAACTAACAATTTACTCCAGACCCATAATGAAGCAGCCACAACTGTGTAAGACACCACTTCTTTGAACCTTGTCCTGAAAGGTATCTATGATCACACACCACCTACCTGCCTTTTATGGATCCCCATCACGGCAACATAGATTGTCACTAGAGAATTGTAACTTTCCTGTGATGAGTCCTGAGGTGTGGCATTCTGAGACATCTGTCTCAATTGTTCCAGTCTAAAAAGGCACCTCACTTTTATATTTTAAGTATGTTTTAGTCTGATCACACTTAGCCTGTATTTAATAAAGAATAATAAAAATATAAACAATTAAGATTTACATAGCACTTTGCATGCACAAATAACTATACAATATTAATTCTCATTTACAAATGGAGAAACAAATGTAGAGCGGTCCAATGACATGCCCAAAGTCTGACAGTATTTCCCTATCACCCCCCGCATTCTCCTTTTCTAGTTGTATTCAGCCACGTCAAAATTGTTTTTTTACCGATGTCACCCCAAAAGCATTTCATTGTTATCCTTTGCAACTAGATAGCATTACTGGTGTATGCCCTATGCTTGGTAAAAGTAATACCTAATGAATAAAAAGAATACATGATATTCAGTTACAGAAGTAATGAAAATATTTGAAGGGTGAGTGCTGTAGTTCTGAATTTTAATGAGGATGGCATTTAAGTGTTAGGGGTAAAATCCTTAAGACTCTATTACTTCTTAGGCCTGGTCTATACACAGTTTTTGTTCCAGTATGAGTATTTGGTTAGGGATGTGATTGTTTGCCAAAAAAAGTGTTATGTATGCAAAACCTCAAGTCTGGATACATTTGCATTAGTATAAATGTGACTGATATTGGAATAGCTATAGTACAAGGCACTTTTATACAGATATAACTGTACCAACACAAGACTTGTTCCCCTTTAACTATAGTGATATAGCTAAAGCAGTACAACTTTTGTGCAGAGACAAGGGCTTTGTCTTTTATCAGGCAAAATTCCTAGCATTTTGCAAAGGAGTTTTGCCTGAGTACAAACTGAAAAAGCCTTCAAAATTTAGCCATACATTTATATCATGTTTTAGCATTTTAAAATGCATTTATTACTCAAATGTTAATTAATATTAAATTAAAAATATAAATAGCAATATATAAAATAAATAATAGCAATAACAGTAATACTGTTGTACAGAACCCAAATGGCTCAATATAGGGTAGGAAGTGTGCTTGAGGAAACATATTGGGCTGATTTCTGCAACCCTTACTCCTGCTGGATACTACTTGCTCATATGAATAAGAACCATTGAACTCAATGGATCTACTCCCATGAGTGAGCATCTAAAATGTGAGTAAGGGTGGCAGAGTCCAGCCCATTATTAATATTAATTCATCCTGCCAAAGCCCTATGAGCATGGGCTGCAAATACTACAACTCCCACCCAGGCGTAATCTCTGCAGCACGTTAGTCTGACCCCCAGTGAACTGGAAGGACTTGCTAAGGCTGCTTTTCTATGGAACACATAGTGGACTGTTATACTAAGGCCATTTTTTGTCTCTTATATGGCTGAATTTGCTGGATTTTTGGTTGGCCACACCCTCTTTTCTATTTCCATGCCTATTTTCCCAGATGTACATCTTGTTTGCATAATTCTGTCCTGAGCTACAGGTTCCTTAAGCAGTCCTACCATATTTGTATAATCTTTGCACACAGCCACTGCATTCTTTACATCCTTTCTCCTCTAATTTCCCTGTGTAGCAGCAGTCAGAGTTTAACCCACAATATCTTTCTAACTTTTTCTTTTTTTTTTTTTTGTTATTTGAAAATGACCTACTTTGGTGTTGTTTTGTTTCCCCAAGCAGGATCAGAGGTGCTAGTATAAGCATATGTAATATTGGGGAGGGAGGCTGACATGCCGATTCACAGACGGTCTGAGTTATTACCATCACCAATTATAGAAGCTGTGTTCTATAGCTCAGGCTGTAGCAATTCATGCTTTTAGCCCTGAAAGTCCCAGGTTCAATCCCTGGTGTATCAGCCAACATGGTACCTACTTTCCAAGAGCATAACAAAATTGGTCCACCAAAAGCAGAAACTTTGCAAACGCAGATGGTCTTTATGTATTCTTGTAATATTGCATTGAAAGTATTTAGCAAATTATTAGAAATGTTCTATTATTATTCCCCACCCCTTGAACTCCTTCTTCTTTGTCCTTAGATTGTGAGCTCTTTGAAGCAGGGACCGTTCTGCTGAAGTGTTTGGAAAATGCCTGTCACCTAGTAGGTTCTACAACAAATTAGTAAAAATAATAATTTTCTCTGCTAAGCTACTTGATTTATAAACAACGACACCACCACCATGTGTATTAAAAGAACACGGTTAGTAAGTGAGAAAACTTACTAAAAGAAACTGTTATTCTGAAGCGACAAAGCCAAGTTAGTAGATATAAAAGGGCATCCATCATTTCCCTCTAAAATCCTATGATAAAATGACAGCAAAAATCAGCTTAGAAGCAATACATGAACTAGCCGCCTGTGCCTCCTGCTCTCTTCCCTCCAAGACTAAATGGATCTTTGTGTCTTTTGTCACATTGTTGTAACTTTCATTCAGTCTCCCCCCTTCACCTTGACCACATCTGAACAGCGACAATACGTTTCTTGTTCCTCTCACTTTTCCCAGCAAGGATCACTGACAGCCTCTCACTTTGTATTTTCTCAGCTTTTGAGGCAGGGTTTTTTTTCCTTTTCTTTTCTTTCCTCCCTCTGCCCCCCTCTCCCCCCCCCCCCCACACACACCCCCCAACCCGGCTCTGCAGCCATCATCACTACTATTTGGAGAGAATTTGGTTCAATTTCCATTTTAAACGCTGAATGTTTAAACTAGCTCCTAATGTCTTCCAGTGTACTGGGAAAAGACCTGCCCCCCCATCTCCCCCCCCCCAAATAAAAAATGAAAAGCTGCAGAATAATCTCAAATGATTTTACACACCACATCAAACTTCAAAATAACAAGAGCACTTCAATTTAGAAATGATTGGGGTTCTAGGCATGCGAATCAGAGAGAGCTGTAAAATTATTAGAACACTACAGCACTTTTTGTAGGCATTTCAATTCAGAGGTGATCAGGGATTCTGGACTTGCAGAGCAATTTACTTGGCATTTGTAGGAAAGCCTCACTCTTTCAAACTGAAGCACTCTTAACAATATGAAGAACTTCAATAATTTTAAATTGCTGTATACCATACATGCTCAGAAATCCAATTTATTCTTTAAATAAAAACATTATAACTTCAGAAGTATGAAAGGCCCACCTACAACATAACAGCAATCTATCCTTTCCAATTCATATGGCAAATCAGTCTAGCTGCTATTTCTCTCAACCCAGCATTTTCTGACATGAGGAACTGGTGCAGATATTAGAGAAGAGCATTTATTTCTTTTAACCCTATCTTGCATGATTACTTTAAAATTATCTGTTTCTTCCTAAACTCAGTGACCTTCAGAAGGGCTTCAGAGTTCAAGATGACTTGCAGTGTGTGTATGTTTCTTTCTCTCTCTCTCTCTCTCTATATATATATATATATCATATTTACTAAAAGCAATGCTAATGGAATGTTAAGGAGACCATATACAATTATATATTCCAAGCCAAAAAGTTTAATTCAGCTGGTGTTAAGGTTGTAAATAAGTATAACTCATTGAAGGCAGGAAAATAGCAAAAATATATTGAGTTCTATTGCAAAGCAAATTAACCTTAAGAGGGCAGGAAAGACAAAGTTAAATTTTAAAAAAATATTATAATTTAGAAATGCATGGAAATGAGGAGTTGAGCTCTCCCAAGTAATCTTAATCTTAACCCCATCAGTGGTCAAATCTCATTTACAGATGATGTTATGACATTTCCATCTGTGTACTGGACACTAAGGGAAGAAAGACAAGACACCAAGAATGTTCAACTAGGTCACAACAACTTTAAGTAACACATCTGGGAACTTGGGAACTATGTCCAGGACAGGTCATCCTTCCATTGCAATCCATGCCACCTGGGAGAGGGCTGCCATGGGTTACCCACCCAGTTAATCTGGTCCCAGCATTGTTGCTGGGACCCTACTGATCTCCCCTCGTATGAAAGTTAAGAGGGTGGGGGTGAGGTGATTATCTCCTTGCTGCACCTGGCTTTGCATTCCCCAGCTTCTGTAAGAGATCATAGAATCATAGAAGATTAGGGTTGGAAGATGACCTCAGGAGGTCATCTAGTCCAACCCCCTGCTCAAAGCAGGACCAAAACCAACTAAATCATCCCAACCAGGGCTTTGTCAAGCTGGGCCTTAAAAACCTCTTAGGAAGGAGATTCCACCACTTCCCTAGATAACCCATTCCAGTGCTTCATCACCCTCCTACTATACAACCTAGACCTCCCCCACTGCAACTTGAGACCATTGCTTCTTGTTCTGTCATCTGCCACCCCTGAGAACAGCCTAGCTCCATCCTCTTTGGAACCCCCCTTCAGATAGTTGAAGGCTGCTATCAAATCTCCCCTCACCAGGGCCGGCTCCAGATTTTCTGCCACCCCAAGTGGAAAAACAAAACAAACAAACAAACAAAAAAGACGAGTGGCGGCACTTCGGCGGCAGCACAAACATGCTGCTTCTTCGACGGCAATTCAGCGGCGGGTCCTGCACTCCCTCTCTTCCTCTTTGACGGCAGCTCAAAGAGGAAGAGAGGGAATGAGGGACCCGCTGCCGAATTCCCGCCGAAGACCCGGATGTGCCGCCCCGATACCGGATGGAGTGCCGCCCCTTTGCATTGGTCGCCCCAAGCACCTGCTTCCTTAACTGGTGCCTGGAGCCGGCCCTGCCCCTCACTCTTCTCTTCTGATGACTAAATAAGCCCAGTTCTCCTCATAAGTCATGTGCCCCCGGCCCCCTAATCACTTTCATTGCCCTCTGCTGGATTCTCTCCAATTTGTCCACATCCTTTCTGTAGTGGGGGGCCCAAAACTGGATGCAATACTCCAGATGTGGCCTCACCAGTGCAGAATAGAGGAGAATAATCACATCCCTCGATCTGTTGGCAATGCTCCTACTAATGCAGTCCAATATGCCGTTAGCCTTCTTGGCAACAAGGGCACACTGTTGGCTCATATCCAGCTTCTCATCCACTATAATCCCCAAGTCCTTTTCTGCAGAACTAGGGTGGGTCAATAGGATTGCTACAACCTTGTATCCCACCAATTAGCCCAAAGTCTGCCTCCTCAAACCACAAAGACTCGGAGTGCTCGGAAGGAAGGGAGGGGTATATACTCCTTAAAAGAGGCAAAGGGTTTTCTCTCCCCAAACAAAGCTCCCCCTCCCCCCACCTCTGAAGGGGGAAAAGCAAAACATTTTAGTTTTAATGCTGGCTTGGAATTCAGATATGGAGAGCTATCGGGGTCATATTTAACCCTCAAATTTTAGTTTAGTGTCATGCAGATATTAATCCAAATTAGGACACCATTTGGTTAGTTCATAAATACTTGCTTGTATTAGAAATGACCATTATGATCATCTAATCTGACCTCTTTTCTGGCCTGAACATTTATGAATCTGCTTTAACATAGTGCAGTGGTGGGAGGCAGAGTTCAGGACATTTCAGACAGCTTAATCCACCATTGCCATACATTTCTAAATTTGCTAATGTTGTTTAATTGCAAATGTATTGCTTCTCCAATGTTTGGTTTTATCCATCACAGGGTGGCACGGACGCAGACATTAAAGCAAGAGCAGCTTTCTTACAGCTCAAGAACATCTGGAGCTCTAGAGAGCTGTCTTTGGCAACAAAGATTAGACTGTTCAATTCCAACGTGAAATCAGTCTTATTGTATGGAGCTGAAACCTGGAGGATAATTAAAACAACCACCAGGAAGATCCAGACCTTCATAAATAGTTGCCTTAGAAGGATTCTCCAGATCCGCTGGCCAGACACCATCAGCAACATCTACCTCTTGGAGAGGACCCATCAACTTCCAGCAGAGGAAGAAATTAGAAGGAGAAGGTAGGGTTGGATAGGACACACACTACGCAAGCAGCCAACCAACATCACTAGACAGGCATTGCGGTGGAACCCCCAAGGCAAGCGGAAAAGAGGCCGTCCAAGAAACACCTGGCGACGCGACCTTCAGGCTGATAGCATAGAAATGGGCTATACCTGGAACCAGCTAGAGCAAATGGCCCAGGATAAAGGACTCTGGAGATCTGTGGTTGGCGGCCCATACCCCAACTGGGGTGACGGGCATGAGTGAGTGAGTGAAATGGTCTTTTATGCTACTTTTCTTGTGAAGTAGTGATATTTATTTACATCATCATTTTTTAATTAACCCTATGCTTGGCAATTTCCTTGTGGTTTATAAATGAAGCTTTTAGATTTTCATGTCCATTTTTGTTTTTAAGAACTGGAAAGTGTTTGTGAAATATTAATATAGTGTAAACCAGAGCAGCTGCACTTGCTTTGTCTATAAACACCACAGGAGTTTATGTGGTTCTTAAAACCTCTATAAAATAAATCGCTCACTTTCCCCATATCCCTGGAGCCTAAGCTTTATAAAGTCAGCAGAGACCATGAGGTCTACAAGCCATGATGGAAAATCACCCAGGAAAGTTGTTGTGGACATTACAGCTTCCACACTGAACCATGCCAGGTGTATTTGGAAGACTGTAGCAGTGCTCCAAAAGATCCATCAGAACGTTGCTGGACTCAAAGTCTGTCATATCTTTGTAACATCTTATAAGATCAACTAGGCTCCACATGACGCTTGTAAAGTCTGTTGAGCCAGATGGACCTTCCTGACACACCTAATTTGGCAGTGAATACATTTAAAATATTGAATCCCACTTCCTGAGCTAGACCTCACACACATCCTTTAATAAACCAAACCTGAAGTTCCTAAGACAAAATGTTTTTGAGATATAGCTCATGAAACAAATTAAGAATTTAAAATAATGATTTACATCAAAAAATCCACATCTCACAAGTGGCTTGTCCATTTTACACCCAATTTTGCCTAATTTCTGGTACATTCAAAATAAAATTGCCTGTCAGATTTTGTATGTCACCGGACAGTACAATTATCAGGCTTATAAAAAGGAGAACGAGCTGTATCTGCATTATTAAACTATATATGTAATCAGAAAAAATAGGATTAGAAAATACAAAAGTTGCTGTTGGTACCTTAACTTCTGCATTTCCTGACTTTTCTGATTTTAACTTCAGTCTCGAAAGTCCATTAAAGCAATTTTCCCCATTTCATTGTTGTTTGAAAAAAAGAACTAATGTTAGCATTTAACTTTGAAGTTCACACCTCATTGAGGTGAATAGTATGGGTGAGAGGTGGGTTTCCACATTTTATGCAGTTGTTTGGCTGCAGCATTTTCTGTAAGATTGTGATAACAAGGCCTCTGACACTCTATATCTCAAAGTAGCACCCTGGAACCCTCATATTTACCACCAAAGTAGCACCCTGGAACCCTCATATTTACCACCATGATATCATGATGATGTGTTTTGTACAAATTATACCTTGTGAAGTATCATTTAAAAAGTCTTGATCTGCTGAACATTAATATCCTGTTGGACTGTATGTATTATAATTGTATGTGAAGTTATGAAGTATTGCTATATGTCTTACTGAAATATGTTGTGAGGTTGGGTACACCCAACAACCAACCTTTCAGTTACAACAAAGAAGTAGCCATCAATAGCCAGACAGGTGATTAATGGCTCATCAACACGCAATCCACTATCCCAGAGACTTCTTGGAGAAAGCATGTATGCCATGGGGGCAGACTAACATACATCACAACAAAAATCTTTCTAGCAAGCTGGAAGAAGGTATAAAAAGAGAGACAGTGACATCATCACTTGGCCTCTCTTCCCTCTCCCCCATCTCAACACCTGGAGGAAAAAAAGATTTTGAACTGGGGAAGAGCAGTCCCAGGCTAGAAAGGGAGTCCAGTCTGCATACTGAGGAACGGTAACCTGCTTGTACCATCTGTTAGGGTGAGAAAAGCTGTTTGACCATCTCTTGGCTAGACTAACAGTTTAGCATTTAGAATGCGCATTTACTTTAAGGTACCCATCTCTGACCTTTATGCCTACCACTTATAATCACTTAAAATCCATCTTTCTGTAGTTAATAAACTTATTTTAATGTTTTATCCTTACCAGTGAGTTTGTCTAAAATACTTGGGAAATCTCAGCTCAGGTTCTAAAGGCTGGTGCATGTCCACGTTCTATGAAGAAGTGGAGAACTAGGTAATGAACTTACCCTGGCCAGGCTTCTGACCAGTGCAAGATGGTACAGTTCTGGGGTGCAAGACTGGGGAGCTGGGGGAATTGGCTGGAGCCTCTCTACTGCTGGTTCATGAGTGGCTGGGAGACCATTTATGTAACTCAGTTGGGTGTGTCCCTGCCTGTGGATGGCTGTGTAAGTGCAGTGCCTGTCAGAATCTTGTAGCTTGACATCAGCATCACAGATGAAGGATACCCCAGGCTGATGAGTTTTGGAGGGCTCAGTGGTCCCACAGTCCAGGTTGCAACCCAGGGCCTTTGTCACAGAGCCACACATCTGTGCATACTGTGACAGCTGTATCTTTGCAACAGCCACATTTAGAAGCGGTTATTTTTAATTAAAGCTTCTAAAAGTGGCTATTGTTGCACAAAAATGTGCAGAAACCTAAAATCACAGCATCATACAGATCAATTTCCTCTTGCCCTGATGTTGAAAGAGTTTTTATTTCAGAGGATTCTGTTTCATATATTTCACTGAGATACGTAATATTCCCCTTTATGCACACTGTCCCTACAGCAATCTGAATCAGCAACTCCAGTGCTTCCCTGAAGCCTCTGGCCAGGACAGGAAAGGAAAATGGGCAGTAATCTCAAAGGCATCAGAGCTAAACAAGTTCTGTTACATGTTACTAGCTACCTTCCTTCTAGGGCTCACCTTGACCTACTAACAAGTATTAAAACCCAGCTTGCCCTGTCCTAACTAGAGTTTTAAAACAACATGTTTTAAAAATACACCTTTTTATCCTAATGTGAGCAGGTTTTGAAGTACCGGAAGTGACATTTTATTAACTTAATTTTTGTTTTAAAATGTTTAACCAAACTAAGAAAAAAGCAAAAACCTTCAATGAAGGACAGGTGCCTCTAAGTTACAAATGTCAAACATCAGTTGGTTTAGCTGTAGGTCTATTTTAAAAGCACAGGTTTCCTGTTTGGTTTTTTTAAACACAAATGGCAATACAGTGTGTTTTATACACTTCCATAATTCAAAAATGGCTGAAAGGATTTTGCTCGAGCTTTCCAAACAAAATCTTCTACAAAGAGCAAGCCTGGAAAATTACAATTTCAGCCCATAGGGCAAAAATTGCACAAAATTATGAATGTATGGAATATACATAGAATATTTGATGCTGTGGTGTGGTATTATTGGGAAATAATTGCCATGAGTTTGGGATGACACCACTTTTACCCACTTAAAAGACTTCAACTGGAATATTGTGTCCAGTTCTGGACACCACACTTCAGGAAAGATGTGGACAAATTATAGAAAGTCCAGAGGAGAGCAACAAAAATGATCAAAGGTTTAGAAAACTTGACTTAATAAGAAAGATTGAAAAATTTGGATTTGTTTAGTCTGAAGAAGAGAAGAATGGGAAGGGAGGAGGGACGTGAAAACAGTCTTCAAATATGTAAAAGGTTGTTATAAAGAGGTAGGTAATAAAACTGTTAGCCTAAATCACTGAGGACAGGACAAGAAGTAGCGGACTTAAATTGCATCTCCATCAGTGTAGGTTTTTAAGAACAGGTTAGACCAACACCTGGCAGGTATGGTCTATATAATATTTAATCCTACCTCCCTGCAGGGGTCTGGACTAGATGACCTATCGAGATCCCTTCCGATCCTACATTTCTATGATTCTTTGCTTTTTGTCAGACTATAATTTTTTCTTGCCTCTAGGCTAAATATAATAATTTGCATTATTGTGAAAAGCTTCTCTTCTAGAGAGCTCAAAGTGTTTTTTTAATGATGGTCAGTATTACTTTGCCGATATTACAGGAGGAGAAACTGAGTCAGAACTATAATAATATAAAATTACTGCTTTTTTGCATCCTGCTTAGTCCTAAAAACATTATTAGCACAGACCTTTGCAGAGCTGGGACCTTCAAGAGCATTATACATTTACATCTCACAAATGCCCTTTGTGTCGGCTGGTTACACCAAAAAAAGGCAGCATAAAATGTCTTTGATGTGCCACATGCAAACATTCAATATCTAAGGTAAAAATACCAATAATTGACATTAAGAGGGACTATGCAGTGATACAATATTTGAAAATTTAGTGTATTATTTTATATTGGCCTGGGGGTTAATTAAACAAATTCTTTTCTCTTTAGGTTTTGATTTTCTATTTTGAAATATTAATAACCTTATTTTATTATTTAAAGTATAGGCCAAAAGATTTACATTTTGCAGCCTCTGGGTGAAATCCTTGCCCCACTGAAGTCAATGTCAAAACTCCAGTTGAGTTCAATGGGGGCCAGGATTTCACCTTCAGTCATAAGGTATGCTAGACAAAGGATATCTTTTCAGTAAGGTCTGAGGCATTAGATACTGATCAATCCTATTATTAAATAAAACTTCCCAAGTCTAACTCTTCCTACTCCATAATAGCAATGAACCCCACGGGTATAATTTTGCCATTCCCTTTTGTCATATCCGTAAGCTGACCATATAAAAAGAAAGCACTTTTATTACTATTGTCAAGGAAGAAGAGGATGATAGAGAGACAGAGAGAGGAGCGTATGGCAGCTTTTAGCAAGTCAGGTGGTGAGTATAAAGGGTTTTATGAAGGGAGAAATTTTACAGATGGAAGGGAGTAAAGATGCTTTGCTAACTGGGATGCTTGTCACTGGAGTGGGTGCTTGCTCCCTGGAGATGTGGAAGGAGGTGTCAAGTGTGAGGTGATCTCATTATTGTCACTAAGGATGGGAAATCCAAGTTTTATGGTAGCTGAAAGGAAATTCTGGTGAGGGTGTTTTTTACTAGCAAAAAGGGTACCCATATCAGCCCCCTTTCTCCCAATGATCTTCCAGGCCTCTGTTACAATGTAGCCCCTTTACCTGCAGTGTCACACTTGACAGACCCTCCCTGTGCTTTAGGTTTGCAAGGTGGCACTCTACAGGCCCCTATCTGGGCCTCCATTTCTGGATGGAACCATACTGGGTTTGCAAAATACATAGTGCCCCAGGCTTCAAAGCATGCAGCACAGGATCCAGCCTAAAGTCCTCTAAGCCCCCCTGTATTTTTAAGACATGGAAGAAGGAGAGAGCTGCTGAGGGGGCAATGCAGAGTGAAGATTATAAATTTGGAAAGGTCTGCTGGATAGTTGAAACAGTTTCAGCATATGCAGCCAGAGCACTGGAATGGCCCATAATACTAGAAGTTTTCTGGTAAATTGAGAGAATGCCTAGGCTCCCCATTTGGTCTGTAACTATTTTAAGTGTGTTAATGTATGGGATCTAGAAGAGCAAATGTTCAGTAAGTGTCTCTGGAAATCAGGCCCTTCATTTAGGTGTCTATTTAGCTGCCTAACTGTAGATACCCATCTTTGAAAACTTGACCAAGAGGTTTTTAATCATCATAAAACATGAATAAATCTAGAATAGAGGTTGAAAGCAATGATGTTATTTCCATTAATTCCCATCTATAAAAATGCATGTATTTATTTGCACCTTACATGCCACTATGTACCTTCTAAATCCTGCACATATGGCTATATCTGCCCACATGGAAAGCTTCAATCTTTCTTTATGGACTTTGCCTATAATACACTTCAAAATGTGTAAAGGAAGATGAGAGGCAAGATGTGTCTCAGACAAGTACATTATTTTTAACTACTCAGTTGTACCTACTTACACGTTCCCAAGGCCATGCCTCTCAAGATGTTTCTACTGAGAACTTCTTCATTGTATGTATCCTACATACAGGGTTCGGATGCTAATGCCCTTAATGCAAAAATACAAATGTAAATACAGATTCTGTTGAGCCCCATGTTATCCTTTGAATATGAGGGTTTATATACAACTGTTCTTTCCTTGAAAGGATTTATTATGTATATTAACCCTTTCAAGGAAAGAACAGTTAATTTTTCCATCCATTTACAGTAAACCTTAAATTTTCCTATCTGTTTAAGGTAAACCTCATCAATAATATTAATAAAGCCAAACAGTTAGTCTTTGGCTGCTTTGGTGCATATATAAGGAGCCTTCAGAATTGTTTTTTTAAATAAACCACCAAAATACTTGTCATTCACAGCTAAAAAAAATTAACAAAACCAAAAGAGTCCAAAAGAACAGACAGAAGAAAATGTATCTGAACTGAACCCGCATGCCAATTTTCAGCACAATTTGATTTATTTCACTTTATAGACATGTGCCAATCTAACATTGTGTACACTTGAATTTGTAAATTACCTGAGATGGTCAAAAAAATTTGAACAATGTTTCAATTGAAAATTGGCCTTTTTACAAAATCAAAAATTTTCAGGAAAAAACATTTCATTTTGCTTTTCACCTCCATTTTTGTCAATTAAATTTGAAACTGAAAAATTAGGCCTTTTTTTATTCAATTTATCATTTTTTTATCATTATTATTTATCATCCTCTCTCAGTCCCACCCCCTCCTTTTTCAGTGACAAAATTTATAAAAGAAGGGAGAAAGGCAGGGGTAGGGAGAGTAAAGATAAAGGGATAGGGAGAAAGGAGAAAATGAAAACAAAATTCAAAATTTCAAAAACAAAATCTTATATTTTCTTTAAAAAATATAAATGAAAAATCATTCCTTTTCAAGAACTGCAGAATGGAAAGGACTTCAAAATGTTAAGTGAAAAATGTTTCCATATATTTCCCAGCTCTGTAAAGAAATCAAAAAAATTCCTCTTCAATAAAAGACAACGTTTAAAGTCCCCCCATTTCACCATATATTTTCCCCTCGGCCACTCACAGCAACTGAACGCATGCTGTCAGTAAACCTTGGGTAAAGAGATGTACTGAAATCAACATTCAGGTTCTGTTGGACCAATGTGAGAAGAGAACTCCAGAGATGAAAGTAAACATTAAGAACAACCTTCCACTAGTTCTCTCCCACGTATGGACCAGGATCATACAATCATAGAAGTGTAGGCCTGGCTGCTCAGGAGTTCTTTTGTTCCTCTTTTGACATTAGAATAATTGTCTGTTGTTCTGTAAGAGTTAGAAGATCAAACAATTTGGATCAAATTCAGACACAATATAAATGGGTGCAACTCATGTTGACTTCAATGACCTTTGGTTTTAAGGGTGAAATACATACTTCTCTTTTAAATATACTGATGATTTCAACAACAAAGATACTGGCTGGATTCTCTAGTCTGCTAAGGCCACTTTTCCTGGCTTATGCAAAATGGCCTTAAACCAGCCAAAGGTTCCATCACAGAATTCCCGCTGTGTAAGGTAAATCTCTCTCAATTCTGTCAGCTCTGCCTCATCATTGTTGCCTTCTACACCCTGTAAAAGGGGGAGGAAGGGGAATCCTGGCAACAAGTTCTACAACACCTGATCCTTTCTGGTTTAATAGACTGTATGCCAGCAGTGCAAGTTAAAGCAGAATTATTATTTTTCCTCCTCCTACTGTGACTTAGGTGAAGACTAGGTGAATCCAGAAGCCACAACCAGCTCCTTGCAGCTGAGCAGCACCATTACATCTGAGCCTCTGTGTCCAGATTAGCATGTACAAATGTGTTAAGTGCTCAGCACCCAACAACCCTTAAGGAGAAGACTGGAAATTGTTGGGTGTTAAGTTCTTTTGAAAATTTGACTCCAATTGTGGGTACTTGGCACTCTTACTACAAGAATTTTAATGGCAAAATTTTCAAAAACCAAAAGAAAGGTTCCAAGCAAATTTCATAAAAACAAACGACTCTAAAAAGATACATTTGCATCAAGGCTTCGTTTCCAATGGTCCAGATGAAGAATCCACGCTGGAAGAGCATTGAAGCAAACATGATGCAGATGGGGGGAGGGGGCGGGGAGAGAGAGCTGGTTAATTTTTCTTTTTACATGCACTGCTTCAGTATTGGCTTGCATATGGCTATGATGTACAAAATTCAACATCAGCTGTCGATTTTGGAGCACGTTGCCTCACGAGCCCAGTATTGCTCAAATGATATTTTGTTGCACTTTTTGTTAATGAAGGGGCGGGAGCTAGGATCCATAGTTGCAGAGACAGGTGCTGTTCAAGCAGGGCAAAACATTTTAGCGTGACTGGATTTGTCAATCTTTAAAGCAGACAAAAACTGACAGACAAACCCAATCTCAGTGCCGATGCTCCATGGCACCTGAGGAAATTAAATGAGGATGTCACTGGATGACCTAACTTCTGCTCACAAACTCTCACCAGCTGAAAATAAACACTAAGTGCTGCTTGTTTGAAAGAGTCGGCTTCAAATGTGGTGTAGCAAGACACCCCACATGGAAAAATAGTGAGCTGTTGCAGTTATCTGCAGTGACATTTCAGCTCAACTCACTCTCTCCTCCCCTCCACCCCCTCTTTCCTGGTCCCAAGGGAAGAAGCAGCATTGACAGAAGCCCTGTGTCAGTTTCCATCTGACTGTCACTCTCACTTTTGCCTCTATTATCAGCAGTAAGCCGGGGCAGTCCCCAGCTTGGAAGGGCTGCTGATCTCTATCTCAGAGGCTATAAGCTGCCCCTGCCATGAACCTGACTAAGGGGGAGAAAAAAGGAGGGGGTGGTGGGTGGAAAGAGAGAGAGGCGCTGATACAGTTTGGTTTCTTTTCTTATTTTCCTATCCTTTCTCCAGCGCTCAGTCTTTTGTGTCAGCTTTCAGAAATGCTCTGTTTGACTGGCAGCCTGTCACAGATCAGTTACCACCTAAAGCCGCTTGGCAGGGAGAGGTGACGGCCCAGGAAGGGATCTAAGTGGGTTTATCAGTGCTTCTTTACGCCTCGTGAGCTCCTTGACACAAAAGGAAAGGGTATTAAAGATCTAAAGCGAGCCCAAAAGCGTGAAAGCTCCTTATAGGCTGCAAGCTGTGGATGTGACTAAATTTTTAAATATTTTGAGTTGATGCTATTCATTTTGCCAATAGAGTAGAAAGAATTTTTGTTACAGAAATGAGTGTATGTTCCACTTGAGTGAGATTTGGAAACGGGAGGAAGTCCCTAAAATATGTGCTTAGAATATTACAACTATCCTGTGTTTACAATCATTGACCTGTTTTGAATATATATAAAATCTGACATTTCTTTTTTTTTAAAAAACAGCCATTTAACACATACAGAACTCAATTTCCTATTATTAGTTGTTGATTTTGTTGAAGGTTTTTTTTAAAGTTTAAACATTACAATGTAGCCACAAGAATGGCATTTTTAAAAATCCTATAAACGGTGAACATGGAAAAGATCCAGAATTCATTAGGTATATGCCATATCTCTTTTCAGGCTCTTTTATGCATGGATTATTGTTAAAGTAGTGTATTTTTAGCATGCCAATGGCTTCGCAGAGCACATTACTACAACCATTATGGTTTGCACTACAGATAGCAGAGCACAAAGCCTTTTCCTTTGTTCCTAATTTACCAGATCTTGAAGTATTTTCTTCTGTTTGTTTTTAAATTAAAATTCACGCATTTCTATGGGAGATCACATGAGTGATGAATTATCAGAAATAACCTACGTTCTGGTGTCCAAAATGGATAGATTTTCATTTTCTTTAGTGAAAATGTAAGTACTAAGCACACCTAATATAATCAAAGGGTCATATTCTAGTCTTGATATACATTAATAAGAGTCAGATATTGATCAAAAACAGGCTATGTGCCTGACTATTTCAAATATTTTTTATTTGCATTCATGTGAGACAGGTGGGAAATTTTATATATTTATTCATATTTTCAATGATTGCATCTGATTCATTCTAAAATAAGTTTTTGAAGGGCTTGATATTGCTACATATACATTGTTGCAAACACAAGAGAGCTAATAGCAACCCTTTGCTCTTTATTATGCATATTCATCTAACCTGTTTTTCATGTCATTATAGCCCCTCCTAGCCTCCACTATTGCTGTCTACCATTTTTGTCAGTTAGCAGCAGGTTGAATCATCCAAATCAAAGATTTAACAAGCCCTCAGAAGCACTGCCATGAAATTTCACTCCTCCAGACAATGTTTCTTCCCTCCCTATGTGAACTGTATAGGAAAGGTTTTTCTTGGACTATTGTCTTGAGTCCTGACTAACACTGTTATCCTGTAGAACAGTGCAAAAAATATTTTGATGACTGTTTCTTCAAATGTATAAGTTAGGTCACTTTAGCCATTTAATGTCCCTTTTCTGTTAAATCTCTGCAGACATTGAAGTGGTTCTATTTATTACCATAAATGCATGAAGAAAGCAAATTATTAAGTGAATGTGAGTATTTACACCCACATTTCTTGTGTTCTTATCATATCAAGGAAGAGAAACAATAGCATGTGACTTTTCTGACCAGTGAAAACTAAGCAGTTAACTCAAATTTAGAATATTTATGATTAAACCGTGCAGTAACATAACTTGAAAATAAATACATCAGAACAACAACAAAAATGTGGGGAAATCACAATCTGAACATAGATTATCCATAAGCAAGAAGGGCTAAATCTGACAAATAAGTTATTTGCTGGGAATAAATCATTAGGCTCTCATTCCAGTATTAAATAACCTTTCAAGCTCAACTCAAGTCCTATCTCTAAGAATTGTTCAAATGAAGACTAACTCGTCTTTCCCTATTTAGAGTGAATTCGGTGCCAGCTTTCCTCTGCAGGACAGCCAGACAGTTTATGAATAGTTACAAAGAAACACATTACCTGCGTAATGGCCCAGAGTAAAACAAACACACCCACAATAAAATGGGGGAGTATACCTTTCACCATTAGAGGCCTACATTCAAATCTAATTTAAGACAAGCGAAATGAGTTAGCTGCTCTCAGCTTAATCCCTAGTGGATATCTGTTTGTACTACAAAACTACCGTGCACTATGACACAATTTGAAGTGTACCTAAAAGATTCCCGAGTCTACCTTAAAGGTACCCAGGACTATAACTGTAGGACACTCACAGCAGAGTTTTGTAGAAGAGCGTGTGCAATGACTCCCCATACTGTGCTGCTCAGATCTGTACTTTTGCCCCTCATTTTTCAGGAACACTGGAATTCGTTAAATTCACCATCTCGATTCTCCTGCAAATGAATGCAAGGCAATATTGTCCTTAGTGGGACTTGCTTGTATGTAGTGATGGGAATTTTTTTCCTAAACAATACTGAACATTTAAAGAATAAATGTCAAGATGTTCTAGGGTCTTTAAGCTATATTTCACAGCTGGAAATGTATGCATTTACTACAGGCATCCATCCATAAGGCAACCTTTCCTTCCCAATCTCACAGTACACTTTAACTAGAAAGCATCCTTAGCTGCTGCTTAGGCACTGCTGAGTGCCACAGCCTGGCTGAAAGGGGAAGCTACAGCTTCCGTTTGAAGCACCACCACAGTGGAAGAGAAACTGCAACCCAGTGGTACTCAGCTATACTTGAGACATGTCCAGGCTGTTTTTTGGTTAAAGTTTATTACAGGAGAGGGATAGTGGCCAGTACAGGAAAAGAGAGAAAGTAACGGGAGTGCAGGGAGAAGGAGAGGAAGAAAGTAAAAGATGAAAAGGGAAGGGTAAAAGATAATTTTTAAATCTTTCCTTTTTTTCCAGGAACACTGCTGCTTTTTAGTGTAGCCCTCTGGCAATTTTAAATTCACTTCCTATTCTAAAGACTACATTTTAAATTGGGCTTCTAATTCAGTTAACAACCTGCCCTGAGTAAGGGGCAGAGAATAGCAAACTTCAGAATTCAGAGTCACAATTTGTTTCCTGGCTCTTCAGAAGGTAAGTAATCTGCTGTTGGTCTATAGACCAGGTTACATTACCCTTTGCACCAGTTTATCTGCACTGGGCAGCATGTTGGGGGTGAAGGACATATTGCCCCTGCATACCAAATCCAAACCCACCTTTAGGGGAGCCTTATAGTAGCTGCTCTCCTCACCTGTGTGTGAGATGGAAGACATAACTCTCATACACGTAAACACAAGCTGAAATGTGTTACTGGATTGGGATCTAACTCAGAGGTGGGCAAACTACGGCCCACAGGCCACATCTGGCCCGTGGAACCCTCCTGCCCAGCCCCTGAGCTCCTGGCCCAGGAGGCTAATCCCTGGCCCCTCCCCCACTGCTCCCCTTACCCCACAGCCTCAGCGCGCTGCACCGCTGACGCAATGCTCTGGGTGGCCAGGCAGCGCAGCTGCAGAGCCCGGCCTAACCTGGTGCTCTGTGCTGCGCAGTGGCGTGGCTGGCTCCAGCTGGGCAACATGGCTGTAGCGCCACCAGCCACCGGTGCTCCAGGCAGTGTGGTAAGGGGGAGGGAGCAGGGGGGGTTGGATATAGGGCAGGGGAGTTGGGGGTGTGGATAAGGGTTGGGATGGTCAGAGGGCAGGGAACAGGGGGTTGATTGGGAACACGGGTCCCAGAGGGCAGTCAGGAAGAAAGGGGTTGGATGGGGCGGCGGGGGACTGTCAGGGGCAGGGGTTCTGGGGGCGATCAGGGGATGGGGGGTTGGCTAGAGGGCAGGGGATTTCATGGTGGTGGTCAGGGGGCAGGGGTGTGGATAGGGGTCGGGGCAACGGGGGGGTTGAATGGGTGCAGGGGTCCCAGAGGGCAGTCAGGAAGGAGGGGGGGTTGGATGGGGGGCAGGTGGCAGTCAGGGGTGGGTGTTCCAGGGGCAGTCAGGGGACAGGGGGGATGGATGGGGCAGGAGTCCGGGGGGGGGGCAGTCAGGGGGTGAGAAGCGGGGCAGGGATAGGGGGCAGGAGTTCTGGGGGGGGGCAGTCAGGGGGTGAGAAGCGGGGCAGGGATAGGGGGCAGGGGCCAGGCCATGCCTGGCTGTTTGGGGAGGCACAGCCTCCATACAATTTCCAAAACCCGATGCAGCCCTCAGGCCAAAAAGTTTGCCCGCCCCTGGTCTAACTGCAGAAATGCAACTGATAGTCAACAAACAATTCTGCCAAAATATCATCTACAGTCAGCAAACTAACTTTGGAGGGAATCCTACTGTGTCCAGATTTAAATTTCATGACATCTGCCCTGGTACAACTTCTTTGGCCAATCATGGCTTAAATTGCTATTTATTTGATATCACTGTATAATTTTACATACACAGGTACACACACCCCTCCCCCAACCCCAAATATATGTGTTCTCTAATACATTTCCAAAGATGACAAACCTTTGGGATCTTTGTTGAGTCATCCAGCTTTATTGCCAGTAAGTGAAACTTCCCAGCTTTGCCCAAGATAGAAAGTCCTGGCTTAGACCAAATGTTCACTAACATATGTACAACTTTATTACTTACGCTCATATCTCAGCAATTTGAAACTGCCTTACTTAACTGAAAGCCTTAGCTACTCCTAGATGTAAGTGGGCTCTTTTTTATTGTCTAATCGAGATGAGGTGCAGTCTCTTAAAGGAATTTGAGTTATGTTTCTTTCTACATTTGCCAGCAACAAGTGGAAGTGCTGCAAAAGCAGCTCCTTCAGCCCCTGGGGGAGGTGATACCATTCATCAATCAGTGGTAACCCTGACCATCTAACTAGGGCAAAGTGACCCTCGAGTGGTTGCCACAGAGTGAGGCTTCAAGGGAGGAGTGGCAGTGTGGGCAAGCGATGGGCATGTAGCCCACTTTAAAACCAGTATAGATATTTGTTCCCTCTAGACCACATAAAAAAGTTTGCCTCTAAGCTAACAGACCAGGTCCTTTAGTGCATGCAGAGTTGTTGTAGCCATGTTGGTCCCAAGATATTAGAGAGAGAAGGTGGGTGAGATAATATCTTTTATTGGACCAACTTCTGTTGGTGAGAGAGACAAGCTTTCAAGAGCTCTTCAGGTCTGGGAAAGGTACTAAATGTAACATAGCTAAATACAAGATTGAACAGATAGTTTACTATAAGTCATTAACACATATTCTAAGGGACCATTCAAGGTGAAGTGACCCATTAATAGCCCTGTATTCATAGGACAAAGAGGGGAGTTAGTGGGTTACAGATTGTTGTAGTAAACCATAAATCTAGTGTCTTTATTAAGATCATTATTTTTAGTGTATAGCAAAGTTATGAATTCTGGACAAATGCACCACAAAACCAGACACATATCTGAGATGCATCAGTGATATTTCCATCCTCTGGGTGGACAACTTAAACTCCCTCATAGATTTTCACAACACACCTATTGATATCCATGGGTCCTGCACGTGCCTATCTCAGCATGTGGTGTACCTCATCCAGTGCACTATGTGCCCTAGTAACAGCTACGTGAGTGAAACGAGACAACCACTATGCTCTCTCTGGAAAACTATAAAAGACAGAAACACCCTATCACCTGTAGGTGAACACTTTTCACAAAGCGATCACTCTAATCAATCCTCATGCTCAAAGGAAACTTGCACAACACTTTCAAAAGGCAAGCATGGAAGCGTAAATTCATAACTTCGCTAGACACTAAAAATTATAGTCTTAATAAAGACACTCAATTTATGGTTTACTACAACAATCTGTAACTCATTAATTCCCCTTTTTGTCCAATGACTACAGGGGTATTAATGCCACATCACCTTGAATGGTCACTTAGAATATATGTTAACTACTTATACTAAACTATCTGTTCGATTGTGTATTTAGCTGTGACACTCTGAGTAAGTTTCCCAGACCTGAAGAAGAGCTCTGTGTACCTCAAAAGCTTGTTTCACCAACAGAAGTTGATCCAAAAAAAAGATATTACCTCTCTGGCCTTGTCTTCTGGGTCCTTTAGCTCAGGCAGTAGAGGCTCATGCATTTAGATCCAGAGGTCTTTTCACTGAAAGTAATTGGAGTTGCACTGGGTCTTGTGCGACAGGGACATTTCAAAAAAATCTCAAAGTAAATATATACATTAATATTTGAGCAAAATTAGATCATTGCAAGGCATCTTTTCAACTGAACCAACTTTTTACCTAAGAAAAATTATGGCATCACCCTAGTGGACCATGTTATACATAAGTACCATAGCCTGCTGTGAAGCAGTGAAATATTGAAAAATATGACAAAACACATAAGTATGTTTGAGATGTGAAACAAAACCTATGAAGTGGTTACCTTCTTATGGAAGGAAGTGGCAAACATTTTCCCTATCATTTTCCTACATTAACACTGTGATAAACAGGAAATGGAAGCTGTAACTTCTCCCAAATTATCCTTGCTGCTGAACAGCTTCAGATTATAGAGTGATAGCCCAATTCTGCATTCTTTGCACACCCAAAATTTGCTCTGAAGTTAATATGAACTTTTGGAAGGAATTTTAAAAAGTCAGGCCCTAACTGTAATTTCTTAAGTGAATGAGGCTGGATTCGGAGGTCAAGGTTTGAGTAACAGATTTAGAAGGTAGAGGAGGCTGCATAAATAAGTTCTCGTCACCTCTCAAGGATAACAAAAGGTCTCAGACCAAGATGGCTGGAAATCAAGAATAGAAAGAATAGTGAATTTCTATATATTAAAGGTAACAAAACAAGGTAAATAATGTTATCTCCATTTTTCAAATGGGAAAACTGAAGCACAGAGCAATTAAATTATTTAATCAATGTAGCAAAGCAAGCCAGTGATAGAACCAGGAATAAAACCCAAACCTCCTAATTTCTATTCCAGTCCCAAACGACTCTACCATGATGCCACCCAGCCACTGGAGTGTCTGGATTTTAAAATTGCTACTAAAGGAAAACAGATCAGTGTGCAAAAAATGACTCTCCTCTGAACCAAACTGTTGCTTGTAACTTCTCTGTACACTGTTAAACTGCTGCTTTTCACCCCAGAGGCAACTGTACAACAAGGACATGAGCCATTTCTAATCTACCTAAACTGCAGTGTAGCATTTGACAGGAGCAGTGAGGACAAACAACCTAACTAGTTTTAAAATGTGCTGGATAAATGTATAACTGGTCATTATGAATGCTATGATGGGGTTGCCTGTGACAGGGGGGACTGCACTCGATGACCCAAGATGTCCCTTCCAGTCCTAAATCCTATGTTCCTAACAATGTGTGGGAAGTTTATTTCTATAAGCACAGTATGTAAAGTTTGCTTTGCAATAAAAGGTGTTATAACAAAATGTTTGTGAATACATAGCTAGCAAAAATGACTGTTATGAACTCATGTGGTGCCACAGTGGCAAGTAAATTAGCTTGATAGCATTATGATTAGCCCATGTTTTTCATCGATTACAACACTCTTGAGTAGAAGTAGAAGAAAAGGTTTGCAGTTGTGCAGAAGTGACAATACAATATGGATTTCTTTTATCAATGCTGTTATACCTTGCTAGCTTCCAATTACATAATAAATAAATAATACTTTCAGTTTCTATTGCACCTCTGAGGATCCCAATGTACATTACTAATTTAGCTTCACAAGAATCCTGAGAGAGAGGTAAATATTATCTACATTTCTGCTGAAAACTAAGGGATAAAGCAGGATATCCTGGCCCCAGTGAAATCAATGGCAAAACTCCCACTGACTTCAATGGACCCAGGATTTCATCGAGAAAGTTTCAGCAATTTGGCCAAGCTCATACAAGATGTCTGTAACAGAGCTAAGATTCCCCCCATTTCCCACAAACCTAGCTCTTGTCTCTTACAATAGTAGGTAAACCTATACTCGGGGCCGGCTCCAGGGTTTTGGCCGCCCCAAGCAGCCAAAAAAAAAAAAAAAAAGCCACAATCACGATCTGAGGCGGCAATTCGGCGGAAGGTCCTTCACTCCGAGAGGGAGTGAGGGACCGTCCACTGAATTGCCGCCGAATAGCTGGACCTGTGGCCCCTCTCCAGAGTGGCCGCCCCAAGCACCTGCTTGCCAAGCTGGTGCCTGGAGCCGGCCCTGCCTATACTACTTTAGTATAATTGAAGAAGCATATAAAACAGGCTGAGTAACTAGAGCTTGAATTGCATTGTTTCCATATTTTTATTTTTTTTAAATCATGATTCAAAATCATAAAGTAACAATATTAACATTTTAAAAAAGCAATTCAAAGAAACAAGAGCGACAAAATGATGCAACACAAGCAACTAAAAAGCCTCAGATACCTACAAACCTGAATTACAACTCCAATCCATCCTTCAGACTGTCAGATATCCCTCAGTCACAGCATATCTGTCTCGTTAATGTAGTGAATAAGTTCAGCCCATTCCAAAATATAAAAATTCTATCCTATAAATATGAGGCTCATATAAAAAGTGGCTTATACCGCTAATAAGAATTTTTCTAGTTAACCAAAGAATAATATTTAAAAGAATGCTGTTCTGGAATATCAAGACACTGACACAGCGAACACTTCCACAGGTGCTTACGTTTATTATTGATGGGAAAAGATCAGCAAGATCAGAGCCAAAGTGAATAAGAAAATAAATTATTGAGAGCCATGGTTAGAGTAGGTCATGTACCACACAAGCTTCCCAGATAGCTCTGCTACAGCAGATCATTTATATTCACAGGCTTTTAGGAATTATAGGATAAAATGTTTATTAATAACCCAGTACTGTGTAAAATGTATTTTGACTGGTTGAAAAAGTATGACTGAGCACATATAGTCCTCCTCTAGATATAGGCTTTTCTTTATTTTAGTTTTGGATTATCAGTTCTACAACTGTGGGCTATGGACCACTGGTGGCCCATGGACAGCTGGCTGGATGAATAGAGCTAGCTCCCCACTTCGTTAACAGCTGGCAAATTGCATTAAAATAAGCTAAAAATACATTCATTTCACAGTGTTGCTGTCTCTTGTGAGTTTACCACAAGTCTTGTGATATTTGGTGTTTTGCTTAAAGCTCCAACACCTGGAATCAAATGATTTTATGGGAATTTTTAAAAATATTAATTCAATTCTAAAAATTCTAAAATAGAATTTAAAAAAAGGTTTCTAGCTCTCATAGTTATGGGGAAAAGCTGGGAAATATTATCTGAAGGCTCCAAAAAAAATCAGAAGGCAAAAAAAGAACCTAAAATGGATTTATTCTTAAAAGTGTCAAGATCCAGGGGTAACTGACGCATGATTTTTGAACATTTGGCATTGGCAATACTACTTTTCTAATATTACATTTTCATCTAAGCAACTGCTGCAGTTGCCCGAGGGATGTTAGATTTTGAATAGAGGTCCACAAAACAATCTTGGTTAAGTTGCAGTTAGTCCATGCTATGAAAAAGTTTGAGAACCCCTGTTTTTAGATAATTGCATGAACACAGCTATGAAGTAAATCTGTATTTTTTCAGAAATATATTATCCTAAAGACCTTAACACAAAATCAGTAATTATTGCCCATCCAGTAGTACTTATCTAAGCAAAGTCGCTCAAGCAATGTCAGTTTGAATTTTAAAATGACAAAGGTAATTAGATCATACTATGGCATCAGCTTGTGTCATTTTAATCATGAAACGTAACTGAGGTTCTGGATCACAAAAAATGTGAAAATCATGGCTGCATTGCTATTGCAAGAACTAAGAAACTGTAATATAATACAACAAACATCTTTCATCCTGCACTCCACAATGTTTTATAGAGTTAAATAATAACAGAGAAAAATAATAGTAAAGTTAGAGAGCAAGTCAGGGGTGAAGTCAAGGGAGGAAAGATCAATTTTGAGATTCAATTTGAAAATAAAATAGAAGAGGTGATGTGTGTTGTCACTCCTCTGCCAAGCAGCAGCATAGGTTGGAGCCTGGCAAATCAGTTCCCCATTGAAGCAGACAGTGTGGAACCTGGATACATTCTTACTGCAACTTGTATTGGAGGCACTAGTCCTTCAACAGAGATGGTCACAACAGCATTCAGGGATCTCAGGCAAACCAGTGCCCAATTTCTAGGGATCAACTCTGCCCCCAAAATGGACTAGTTGGAGAGATTAAGGCAGAGAGCAAACTCCCTTTCTGCTTCCCACCGCTCTCCCAAGAAGAAATTACATCACCAAACTAACACCACATGCATATCTTCAAAGACTCACATACTAAGTAAAATGACTTGTTAGCCAATGTGTAACAACACCATCTCATGACTCCTGCAATAACAATATAATATGATGGCTGTTCTATATAACAAGAAGTGGCAAAGCTAGCTCTTTTGCCAACAGTAGCCACAATGGTATGGAGGACTGAGGAGAATTAAAAGTGGTATGGAGTGAAATAGAGACGGTGTGTGTGTGTGTGTGTGTGTGTGTGTGTGTG
Organism: Chrysemys picta bellii; assembly: GCF_011386835.1. Taxonomy (NCBI): domain Eukaryota; kingdom Metazoa; phylum Chordata; order Testudines; family Emydidae; genus Chrysemys; species Chrysemys picta. The sequence goes on along the minus strand of NC_088793.1, from coordinate 75,576,242 downwards.
TGTGTGTGTGTGTGTGTGTGTGTGTGTGTGTGTGTGTGTGTGTGTGTGTGTATAAACTGAGCACTGCTGTTGCAGGTCTTTAGATAACTCACACTATCCTGATTCTCCCAAAAAAACCATGATACCAGAAAGAAACAAATGCAGAAAGGAGCTCCTTTGTATTAGAGGAGTTAAAGCTGCTGTTGGCAGCCACACTCATGTCCCCTCTGCTCATTCCCTTGTGTCTGAAGCAGCAGCTCTCAGGGAAATTATAATCCCTGCACTGCCAGTGCTGTCTCTGCTGCTGGGGAAATTTGGAGAACACCAAGAACAGAAAAGGAAGGCAGTGCAGCTATTGGACCAAGGGACTCAGAATCTGCGGATTGGGGAACTAAAACTTGCGGAGGCCATAGAGGGAATTACAGCACCCACAATAAAGATTTGGCTCTGGATTTCAGCAATGGTTGAAGCTGTGCTCCCAAATTACATCAGTCTTGGAGAGCTGAAGCCAATTAAGAAAGCTGAGGCTTGGTAAAACCTCTACAATTAAATTTAATTAAAACCTTTAATAAAATAAAATGAGAGGACCAGATTGCCTGGTCTGGCTGAGCTGTACTTGATGCAGCACAACGGAGGGAAGAAATATGGCTTTAAATCACTTTCCACTCCCTGTGGCTGCTTGGCACCCACACAGTCCTCAGCACAAAATAGAGCAGCTATTCATGCTGTCCTCCCCCCCCCCAACTCCAGGATCTGTTATGATAGCTGGATCAGCTGGATGCAACAAATATCGCAGCCATGCACCTTCTACCATGGGCCAAGAAGGGTGGCAGTGATGAGCTGCTTTTGCAGCTCTACACTACCAAGGAATAATCCTGTCACAAAGGGAATCCCCAGAGGGCAGGATTGACTGGGTATATGCCCACTTTGTGCAAGCACACTGGTGGAAAGGAGGACTGGCCAGAAAACAAGAATTTTTACACCATGACAAAACCTACACCTTTGTACATTTGTCCACAAAAAATCCACCCCAAAGATTAGGGTACCCCTAGAGGCTATGGGAATCCATTATTCAAGTCACTGCTCTGTCTGATTCAAAGCAGAGAGTTGAAACTGGATCTCTTGTATCCCTAGGAAGTGCCCTAATCATTGTGCTACAGAGTCAGTCTCTCTCCTATTGAAGCTGTTCCCTTGTATATAAAAAATTAAAATATTCATTGAGCCAGAGAGAGACTCAGGCAGACCAGAAGCTTGAACCTAAGTCTACCACATCCCATTTGAGTGCATCAACTATTGGGCTATAAGGCCACTCTCTTAAGTAGGGTCATGCCCTTAGCATGAGGGTAATGCCTGGGTAGCGCACCATACCCACTGGGTCATTAGCTATCCTGGGGTTGGTCTCTTCCTGAACAGAAATTCCTCATTAATGAAAGTTTTGTCAAAACCAATACACTTCTGCAAAAGAGTTTCCATTGTGGCTTGTGCTGTCAGAAAAATATTTTGTTGAAAAGTTCCCAACCAATTCTAGTGGAAAGTAACTAAAACTTGGCCAGAAATCTTTGCTGGAGCATGCTGTGGAGGTGACAGACAGGCTGACAGACTGAATATACCTGAACATGCACAGTAGGTCTGAAGTTCATTTGGGACCCAATTCTACTCCCAGATACAGGTGTGGACATGAAGGTGGAATTTGGCCCTAAGCCTGTAAGGGAGAGTATTAGCATTTCTTAAGTGAAGATACTTGAACTTCAATACCAAAATACCAAAAAAGAATAAGTAAATATCTCAGTATCAAGTGTGGAGAGAGAGATGCAGCTAAATCATGGGATACTATAATGAGACTTATAGTCTCCCACCAAAGACTCATAGCAAGTGTGACAAAGTTCCTCCTCTATCTTGGTGGCTCCTGCGCTTATTAGCGGATTTTCTTGCCTCAGAGTGGGTTGGGGAACAGCCCACAGACCTTCCCCCCTGGAAGAACCCACAGTCCAGGTCAATTGGGAGGTTTGGGGGGAACCCGGGCCCACCCACTACTCCGGGTTCCAGCCCAGGGCCCTGTGGACTGCAGCTGTCTATAGGGCCTCCTGTAACAGCTGCATGACAGCTATAACTCCCTGGGCTACTTCCCCATGGCCTCCTCCAAACACCTTCCTTAGTCTCACCACAGGACCTTCCTCCTGGTGTCTGATAACGCTTGTGCTCCTCAGTCCTCCAGCAGCACACCCTCTCACTCTCAGCTCTTTGCGCCTCTTGCTTCCAGCTCCTCACACTCCCACCACAAACTGAAGTGAGCTCCTTTTAAAACCCAGGTGCCCTGATTAGCCTGATTAGCCTGCCTTAATTGATTCTAGCAGCTTCTTCTTAATTGACTCCAGGTGTTCTAATTAGCCTGCCTGCCTTAACTGGTTCTAGCAGGTTCCTGATTACTCTAGTGCAGCCCCTGCTCTGGTCACTCAGGGAACAGAAAACTACTCATCCAGTGACCAGTATATTTGCCCTCTACCAGACTCCTATACCCCACTGGTCTGGATCTGTCACATATCCCTTCCCCCTGCTCAACACCAAGGGGTTGGGCAGCTTGGGACGCCAGACAGTGCACACGTGACAAGCCATCGGCGTTGCCATGACGGCTCCCTGCTCTGTGTTGCACACGGAACTGGAAAGGTTGGAGGGATAAGAACCATCTGGTCACCCTTGTGTTCTTCTCCTTGTTCCACTGCATCCATTGAAGAGGGGCATGGTCGGTCACGAGGACAAATCTGCGCCCAAGCAGGTAGTATCGCAATGTTTCCATGGCCCATTTTACAGCGAGGCATTCTCTCTCCACCACTGCATATTTTTGTTCCTTTGGAAGGAGTTTCTGACTGAGGTATAGAATTGGGTGTTCCTCCTCCCCGACCATCTGCGATAGAACGGCCCCCAACCCTACTTCCGATGCATCCGTCTGCAGGATAAACTCCTTGGTGAAATCAGGGGCTATCAGTACGGGGTTACTGCAGAGGGCAGTCTGTAGGTTGTGAATGCTTCCTCTGCTGCGTCAGACCATCTCACCAGATCAGGTCCACGGGCTTTCACTAGGTCTGTCAGGGGGCTTGCCCTTGTGGCAAAGTGGGGGATAAATCGTCAGTAATACCCCACCACACCTAGGAACGCCCGGTCTTGTTTCTTGCGACTTGGTTGGGGCCAAGTTTGGATGGCCTCTAACTTGTTCACTTGGGGTTTTACCAGACCTTTTCCCACAATGTAGCCAAAATATTTGGCCTCTGTAAACCCTACAGCGCACTTGGCAGGGTTTGCTGTAAGGCCAAGGTATCAAGGACTGCCTCCACCTTCTCCAGGTGGGTTTCCAAGTCTGGGGTATGAATGACCACATCGTCCAAGTAGGCAGCAGCATAACTGTTATGCGGGCGTAATAGCTTGTCCATGAGGCGCTGGAAGGTAGCGGGGGCCGCATGTAGTCCAAAAGGGAGCACAGTATATTGAAAAAGACCCTCTGGTGTAGGGAACGCAGTCTTTTCCTTTGCGTCTTCTGCAAGGGGAATCTACCAGTACCCCTTTGTCAAGTCTAGGGTAGTCAAGTACCGGGCATTACTCAGACGGTCCACTAGCTCATCTATGCGAGTTATGGGGTACACGTCGAACTGGGATACTTCGTTTAGTCGCCGGAAGTCGTTGCAAAATCTTGTGGTGCCATCACGTTTGGGCACCAGCACGATTGGGCTGGACCACTGACTGTGGGATTCTTCGATGATCCCCAACTCCAGCATTATTTTTACTTCTGCTTTTATTTCCTCCCTTTTTGCCGCTGGCACCCGATAGGGCCTCATTGTTACTTTGGCCCCAGGGTTCGTGACGATGTGGTGATATGTCTCAGTTGTTCGACCCGGTTTTGTCGAGAACACATCTTGGTTCTGGAAGATCATCTCAGACACCTCATTCTTCTGGTCTGGTGTTTAATCGGGAGACACTTTCACCTGTTTGGAAGGCTTGTTTTCCTGGGTTAGGTCTTTTTGGACTGTTGTGCACGCCTCTTGTGCATGCCAGGGTTTCAGAAGGTTAACGTGATAAATCTGTTCTTGTTTTCTGCGTCCTGGCTGCCGCACCTTGTAGGTTACTTCCCCCACGGGTTCAACCACCTCATAGGGCCAGAAGCTTGCTTTCTGCCGTGGGTACCAACACCATAACCCGATCCCCTGGTTGGAACTGTCGCACTTTTGCCTGGTGATTGTAATGGGTTCGCTGGGCCTCCTGTGCCTTCTCCAAATGTTCCCGTACAATAGGGGTAACCCGGGCTATCCGGTCTCGCATCTGCATTACATGCTCTATTATATTTCTCCCGTCATTGGGTTCCTCTTCCCAGATCTCTTTGGCAATATCTAGTATGCCACGGGGGTGACACCCGTATAATAACTCGAAGGGGGAAAACCCAGTTGAGGCCTGAGATACTTCCAGACAGCGAACATAAGGTAAGGTAGTAGGGTGTCCCAATCCTTCCCATCCCGACTTACCACCTTCCTTATCATAGCCTTGAGGGTTCAGTTAAACCTTTCTACCAACCCATCAGTCTGCGGATGGTAGACCGAAGTTCTCAGGGTATGTATATGGAGCAGCGTACAGAGGTCCTTCATTAGCTTCGACGTAAATGGGGTTCCTTGGTCAGTTAATATCTCCTTCGGTAGCCCCATTCGGGCAAAGATCCCCACCAGCTCTTTGGCTATAGTTTTAGAGGCCGTGTTCCGCAGGGGGACGGCTTCTGGGTAGCGAGTAGCATAGTCCAAAACAACAAGTATATATTGGTGGCCCCGAGCCGTCTTCTCCAGGGGTCCCACTAGGTCCATGGCTATTCGCTAGAAGGGGACCTCTATGATGGGAAGGGGTACTAAAGGTGCCCTCAAGTGGGGACGGGGACTGTGCAGCTGACACTCCGGGCAGGAGGCACAGTACCTCCGCACTTCTTCATATACTTCTGGCCAGAAAAACCGTCTTAGGACTCATGCCAGGGTCTTCTCTACCCCCAAATGCCCCCCAAAAAGATGACTATGAGCAAGACTTAATTCAGCATTCTGGTGTTTTTGAGGTACTAGGATCTGCTGTACCTTCTGCCCCTGTACCGGTGCAACCCGGTATAAGAGATCCTTCTTCATTATGAAGTAGGGTCCTGGTCCCAGGGTTTTCCCTTCCACGGGGACCCCATCTATTTCAGTCACCTCCTTCCTAATGTTGTCATACCTTGGGTCTTCTGCCTGGTCCCGTCCAAAATTTCCTCTCCCAAGGCTAATCTGCCCAAGATCTAGGGGCCCAGTCTCTGTTGCCTCTACTGGTTCAGAAGCATTAGGGTGGGGGTCAGACTAAGGTGCTTCTCCCTCCTGCGTGACCTCCTTTTCACCTGCGCGGGTCCACCTACCTATAAGAGTGACCCTCTGGCTTTGGGTCAGTATTCCGGTTCCCAAGGCCTTAACTGCCCTTCTTTCCCTTTTTGTCTTTCTACCCTGTCTGGGAGTGGAGAACAAATCTGGGGATATTTCAGAGAAGATTGGGGGTTGACAGTCTGCTGTGGATGCCTCACCAATTTTAGGGTCCCCATCTTTCTCCAATTCCCCTACTGGGAGTCAATTTCCAAACCCTGGGAAGTCCCCCCTATGAGTATCGGGTCTGGGAGTTTAGGGATTACACCTGCTGCTACCTCAGTAGTGTTCCCTTGGATCTCGAATTTTACTGGGATGGTGGGGTAGTAACTAACTGTCCCATGGACACATGTTATCCCTGTACGTTTAGCCTGCAGCAGCTGACTACGCTTCACGAGCTTCCCTGAGATAAGCGTGATAGCACTCCCTGAATCAACCAGTGCCATGGTCCCTACCCCATTTAGTTTCTCTGGTCTGGTATACATATGTGGGGTTAGTGAGATCCCCACAAGGTGGATTAGGGAGCATGGATCTGCCCAGTTCCCCAGGTTACACTGCATAGGCTCCTCAGCATTGGGACACTGTGCAGCTATGTGTCCCCACTCCCCGCAGGCATAACATATGTATGGAGCCCTAGGCGTTCCCCGGTCTGTTGGTTGGGGCAGTCTAGCACCACGATCCTCTTCTCCCTCAGTGCTCCGACTCTTTGTGGCCTCTGATGGGCCTTCAGCCTCTCTCTTTTTCCACCTGGGCCCTCCTGGTGGCCCAGTCACCCGAACTTCGATGACCAGAACCGTTAGTATTTCTTCCGGACTCCGGGACTCTGTTTGCAACCACTTTCATGTGAGATGGATGAGGTCATACAATTGGGACCGCGGGGTTTTGTCTTCCTGGTACCTCCAACCGTGATACTGCTGGGCTTGCACTGCTGTCATTACCTCAGATCTGGCCAAGTATCAGAGGGGTAGCCGTGTTAGTCTGAATCCGTAAAAAGCAACAGAGGGTCCTGTGGCACCTTTAAGACTAACAGAAGTATTGGGAGCATAAGCTTTCGTGGGTAAGAACCTCACTTCTTATCTGTTGCTTTTTACAGATCTGGCCAGGATCTCTGCTTTCAGCTGGGGGTAGTCTGCCACAGCCTCTTCAGGCAGATCATGGTAGGCCTTCTGGGCCTCCCCACACAGGAATGGGGCAAGGATGCCATAGGGCTGTCCTCTCAAAGGCCAGAAGGTATGCCTCTACCTCATCCTCCCATGTCATTTTCTGCAGCCAATGGCTGGCCCGTATGAGCCACGTCCCATCATTGCCGCGATTCAGCTCTGTAAGGGACTTTACCTGGTTTACCAGTTCCCACAACATAGCTCGGTCTTGAGCAGCCTGGTCCATCAGCAGGCGATTAGTCTCTTGCTGCAGCCGCACTGCCTCCTGTTGGGCGGCTGCCTGGACATGGGTAGCCTCCTGCTGGGCTGCCGTAGCTTGTATCAGTGCCTGCACTACGTCATCTATTGTGGTGAAAAAAACTAAACCCTCTCTTTTTTTGTTGTTTTTTTTTTTTTAAATCACCCTCCTTCTTCCGCTGCGCTGTGCATCCCAATATCCCACTTCTGATCTCACCAGTGTGACAAAGTTCCTCCTCTATCTTGGTGGGTCCTGCGCTTATTGGTGGATTTTCTTGCCTCAGAGATTCACCATGTGGGTTGGGGAACAGCCCAGAGACCTTCCCCTCTGGAAGAACCCATAGTCCAGGTCAATTGGGACGTTTGGGGGGAACCCGGGCCCGCTCGCTACTCCGGGTTCCAGCCCAGGGCCCTGTGGACTGCAGCTGTCTATAGTGCCTCCTGTAACAGCTGCATGACAGCTACAACTCCCTGGGCTACTTCCCCATGACCTCCTCCAAACACCTTCCTTAGTCTCACCACAGGACCTTCCTCCTGGTGTCTGATAATGCTTGTGCTCCTCAGTCCTCCAGCAGCACACCCTCTCACTCTCAGCTCCTTGCGCCTCTTGCTCCCAGCTCCTCACACTCCCACCACAAACTGAAGTGAGCTCCTTTTAAAACCCAGGTGCCCTGATTAGCCTGCCTTAATTGATTCTAGCAGCTTTTTCTTAATTGGCTCCAGGTGTTCTAATTAGCCTGCCTGCCTTAACTGGTTCTAGCAGGTTCCTGATTACTCTAGTGCAGCCCCTGCTCTGGTCACTCAGGGAACAGAAAACTACTCATCCAGTGACCAGTATATTTGCCCTCTACCAGACTCCTATACCCCACTGGTCTGGGTCTGTCACACAAGGAATAGTGTCCATCTTAGTTTGGGTAAAACAGATAAAGGATTTGACCTTCAATCTGTGATGGCAACACCAGAAGTTGAACTAGATCATCTGGCAGGGTAAATGAACTTGACCTCTAAGTGGACGTGATTGAACTGAGAGCTAGATAGATTTAGCTAGCAGACAGTAAGGTAGCAAAGTGGATCACTTCATGTCACTCGTATGTCCTGTTGCAACATTAAGTGTTTTACTTTTGGAATAAAATGTTGGAAAGCCACATACCAATAAGTCATAATACCTGTCTGCTAAGATTGCCAGTTACAGGAGCATGGTCAATTATGCATTTTATTCATATCCCAAAGTGCTTAACACTGATGTTGTAGATAACTCTCTTTACAATGAGATCTCTTCTACCTCTCGGACACTCAAAGTCTCTCAAGTGTCAGAATACAGAATGCTCCCTAAACCCAACAATTTTACAAGATTTGAATTAATTTTACCCCCCTCTACCTACCATATACAATGTAGGGCCATTAATTCAGACTAAGAAGCTATGACTCTTCACAACTCAGATGATGTTTCAGGATGCGGGGGGGAAGGTGTTAGATGAAAACACAAATTATCAGCATAAATTATATAGTGAACACTGTATCCACTGCAGCTACATTATGTACTAGGGCTAGATGATCTTCATGGAGCTCAAAGTTCTGTGACCCTCTCAAGTGAATCTTTAGGTTCATGTAACTAATTCAGCTGTATGAGTCATTTTCTTCTGTAAATTAATCCACTATTTTTTCATTCCATGGGTGATTAAATTAAAAGATAAAACAAAACAAACATGATTTTCTAGCTAAAGAGAAACCTCTGTGTTATAAAATATAATGGGTATTGAGAAAGAAGTAGGTATTTTGCATATCATATATACATATTGCATACTGCATCCAGGGCCAGATTTCCAATTAGGCACAGAAGGCACTTGCCTAGGGGCATCATACCTCTCTAAAACTGTGTGCAACATGAAAGTCAGCTGTAGGCAGGGAGGGCGCTGAAGATACTGTGCCTAGAGAAGCGTAAGGTGTAAATCCGATCCTGACTGCATACATTTTTTCCCTCTGTATCTTTTTGACACTATTTTTGCATTGGATGTTTTCTCTGTCTCCACCTCTGCTCCTTCTTTTCAGTCCCTGCTGAGTGAAATGCAAACTCAAGAACATTTATGTTAAATTTTCAAAACCACTAAGTTCAAATGGATTTGAAATTAGGCAAAGCAAGTTCATACACTCCCACATGAGAGCTGGAAAGTAGGTTTAGATATTTTCAAATGAACTGGATTTTATAAGTCATTTGATGAAGTGTCCTTTTACTTCTATTGGCTGCTTGGTGATGTGCAGTAATAGAAAAACTCACAAACTACTCTCCCAAATATTTTTGGAACTAAAGGTCTTTCAGGACACAAGAGAAGAAGATCTCTGATATGTAAAACATACTGAATATGTATTATTTGGAGACTCTGCTTCAGTCATTATATCATTATTAGAGACCTGTGGTTAAGATAAGAAGGTACACCAGTAATAGCCTCACTATGGTTGTTAAAAGAGTGGTGGTTATGTATTGTATTTATCCCACTAATCCCTACACAAAGACTTATTGGGACTCCCTCCCTGCATCTATGGATCAGGGTGCATGCTGTGTCTATTTCTTTTCCCCGAAGGACTACATTTCCTTTTGCTTTTCCGAGATGTGCTGAATACTGCTTGTTAGCATCTAATCAGAATGTGGCATATTGTCTGCATTTTCCGATCTTCTAAAACACACTAAAATCAGCTTTTAAATAAGGATTACATGATAAGTAGAGTCTTCACCGGAACAAACAGACACAACATGTGTTGTGATACCCTTTAACATTAATGTGGCCTTATGAAAGGCAATAAAATACATCTAGGAGGGGGGTAAGGTTTTTATACTGAAAGAAACACACACAGTCTAGCAAGCTTAACAGATCACACTAATTTCACAGTTCTAACACCTAAAATGTAGAAGCTGAAGCTTTACCTATCAGTAAGGAATGGAATGTATTGTACATAGCTAATCTGCAGTTATTGATTGAGATCTGTGCTTTTATTTCAGTAAGTTATTTGTATTATAAAGAATGTTAAAGAAAATCTGAATTCAAAAGAGAGCCTTACTAAAAATAATCAGATTGATACTTAACCATCCCATTATTCCAGCTTGTGAATACTACATCATATTACCCCATCAAATTTAAGAACATAATCATTAATAAATCAGCCTCAGCTTCCTCAGGTATAGAAAACAGCCTGCCCAATTCTAGGATGAATGGAGAGAGGACAAACAAGAGTGGGTGAGAAAGCGTGTGAATGGAAAAAGTGAACGTGTGAATGAAGGAGTGGATGGAAAAGGAGGGAGGGGAAACAAGGGAGGACACAGGATTGTGTTAATGGTGGGAAAAGGAAGAGAAGGAACAAATCCTGCACTGAAACGCAAGGTGCAGAGCGGAGATTTAGAGACAAGAATAAAGGTGGCTAGTGAAAGGAAGCGATGGGTAAGGGAGCCCTTCCACTCATGCACACACCCCTTCTAAGTGAGGTGTGGTGCTTCAGAAGGAGCCAGAATTAAAGTTGAAAATAGCAAAACAAAGTTTGTAAAAAGTGAAGCTGGATTTCTGCAGGTAGGGATTGGAGGATGGAGAAAGATGGATTTAATAAGTGGGTGGGTGTGAACATATGAGCATGTATATACCTTAACTGTCATACATATGGGCAAACACATTGGCTGGAATTTTGCATCTCAGAGTTGCAGCACCAAACTCACAGTTCAGAGGGGAGGGAGCACAGGCCTTTGTGACCTCCCAGTTATTGGCTCCTAGAGGGGCCAAAACAGGCCCCAGCATATCTTAAGGAATCCAAGTGTTTAACAACAGCACTAACTGAGCTGCCTATCGGCAGCAGCATTGCACAGAATTTCATGGCAGAGTCCACTGCAGTCCCACAGCTCCTCCTACCCTTTGCAGTATTGGAAACTGTACTGTTAAGTGGCTTAGCTTTTGATACAAAAAGTCAGGGGGAGAGTTGCTATGAAAGCCCCTGTTCTATTATGCAGAGGCAGCTGAAACTGCTTATGGAATAAAGAGTTCAATTTTCAGGGACCTTGGGCCCAGAGTGATACCTGGACTGGCTCCCCAGCTCTACCACCAGAATACAGCCAGTGCCAGACTTTGTGAAGGTGGCCTCATAAGCCAGACTGTGGCTGTCTTACTCAGTGCCAGCACCAGTGTCTTCTTCTCAAGATGGACTGGGGCTTTTATGGTCCCTTTATGCTGTCATAAGCAGGAGGGCAAATTCATTCCTGTTTAGCAAATGGCTCATTGGCTGAATTTCAAGGGCTGCTTTAAAGATTTTGCTTGGTTTGCCTGCAGACCCACCTAACCTAAGGCTTTGGGGAGATTTTTTAGGGTGCTCGAGACTGCTTCGAAAATCTCAATTTGGTGTGGTTGTGGCCATCAGTGACACAACTACCATGGCTGTAATGGCCATAACCGTAGAGTAGCATTATACAGATGAGAAGAGGAATAAAAATGTTAATTCTGCCAAGACAAGCTGCAGTGAAGACAGCTCTTAAATTTTTGAGCCTCACTGTTGCCTAAATGCACTTAAAATAGAGAATGCAGTGTTGCCAACTTTCCATTATATTCTGGGTCTCATGGGTGTCTTTTTTCAAGTCCCAGTTCTTGCAGTCATGTGGTTACATAAGAATTTCAGCTTACATTTAAAAAGAAACATAAGAGAGTCTAGCTTTCATGGTTGTGGAAAAAACCTTGGAAACGTGACCCTGAAGGCTCGAAAACCAGAGGGCAAAGAAAAAGATCGAGGGTCTTAAAATTTCAAGATTTTTAAGTGAATCATTATTTTTTGGGTCCTACCAATTTTTGAATAATTGAGGTTGGCAACACAGATATATTATCTTCCTAATTTAAAACAAAAACCCCAAAAACTATTATATGCCACTTTTCTCCTCAAGTGGGAGAGAGAAAGCAGGTACATGTTTGTGTGAGGAAAGGAAAAAATGGGAGGGGACAGAAATGGCACCGGGGACTGCCGAAAGGAAAGACTTAGGTATTTCAAATTTCCCACAGTAGGCAGTGGTATAGCTGTCTCATCCAGTCCAGCTGTGTCAATAAGTTCAAACTCCTGCAGTTTGTACAGTATCCACTCTATGAATAGAAAGCAAGACATAGGTCTCCAGTGCTGTCAATCCAGTACTTTTCATGAACACTAGTTTCAACACAAAAATATTTATTTAAAAAAAGAATCAAATAGTATATTTTGGGTTCTGGTTATAATTAAGTTTCTCTTTTCAGTGCTGCAGACTGTTGTTAGAAATTCTAGCATTTCAGTTCTACAGCCATGCTATTTATAAAGCATTCAGCAATTATCAGCCAGAGTCCCTTTTTCAACAAGAAGAGTCAAAGAGCCACAATATGATGTAGAATACAAAACTGTGTGTCACAAGTGTATGCAAAGTAAATTGTATATAATACCATCATTAACATAATAAGGAAGGGAGCATCGATCTGGTGAAGCAGGGGGAAAAGTCATCCTGCAGAGAAAAAACATAGTACTACTTGCTATAGTGTTGTGAGACTTAATAATGAACTAATGCTTGTGAAGTGATATGGGGTTCTCATCACTAAATAAGTGATGAATTTTGTAATACTATAACTCTCCATTGGAGCAATTTGTAAAACTAAATCAAAGCTGATGTTCATAGCTGCTTTAGTTGCTTTATGTTTAGCACAAACATAGCTTTATCCCATACTGTATGTCCATATCCATTTGTCTATGGTTTTGTTTTAAATTTCTATTTCTCACAGGGCTAATGAGGTATCATCAACAAGATGCTGCACGACACCTTATTCATAGTATTTATTAATTTATAATGCACTTATAGGATCTAAGGGCCAAATATGAACAGTAGAACCAAGAATTATTGTCCAGATAGGACTGGATCACACAGAGAGGGAAGAGATGCCATTGGGCCATTTGGCAACCTTTACTGTAGGAAGGCTACACAGTGGACGAGAAGCTGGATATGAGTCAACAGTGTGCTCTTGTTGCCAAGAAGGCTAACGACATTTTGGGCTGTATAAGTAGGGGCATTGCCAGCAGATCGAGGAACGTGATCGTTCCCCTTTATTCGACATTCCTCATCTGGAATACTGTGTCCAGTTTTGGGCCCCACACTACAAGAAGGATGTGGAAAAATTGGAAAGAGTCCAGCGGAGGGCAACAAAAATGATTAGGGGTCTGGAGCACATGACTTATGAGGAGAGGCTGAGGGAACTGGGATTGTTTAGTCTCCAGAAGAGAAGAATGAGGGGGGATTTGATAGCAGCCTTCAACTACCTGAAGGGGAGTTCCAAAGAGGATGGAGCTCGGCTATTCTCAGTGGTGGCAGATGACAGAACAAGGAGCAATGGTCTCAAGTTGCAGTGGGGGAGGTCCAGGTTGGATATTAGGAAACACTATTTCACTAGGAGGGTGATGAAGCACTGGAATGCATTACCTAGGGAGGTGGTGGCGTCTCCTTCCTTGGAGGTTTTTAAGGCCCAGCTTGACAAAGCCCTGGCTGGGATGATTTAGTTGGGAATTTGGTCCTGCTTTGAGCAGGGGGTTGGACTAGATGACCTCTTGAGATCCCTTCCAACCCTGATATTCTATGATTCTATGATTCTAAGGCTTGTGCAAACAGGGGAGTCTTGCATTGTGTCTGTACTTGACAAGATTCAAATTCAACCTGATCTCTACTGTCAGGTAGTTCCATCGCAAAAGGGCCTCCATCAAGAAAGTTGTGCCCTCCAAACCTCAGAGTTCCATCCTGGGCTCTCTTACCTGTCCTGTCCCCATAGATTGTTGTGTTCTAAAACTGGTAGAGAGAGAAACAGCCTTAGAGACAGCAACATCCTAGCCCACTGAAAGAGCTGAAATGATGACCACAATCTCAAAGCACTTCCAGTATTGTGGTCAGAGCCAATGCTGGGTACAGAAATGGTTAGATATGCTCTCCTTAATTTGTGTCACAAATTGTGTCATTTGATGCTTCCATGCAGCCTTCACAGACAACCCAAAGGGAGGGATCATTTTGCACTAATCCAGCATGGCCATGAATTACTGTAGCAAGGGACACATCAGCGAGCAAAGGGGGCAGTCTTCTGCCTAGCTGAAGAAGGCATTTCTGGCCATTGTTGCTACTTGGTAGTCTAGGATTAGGAAAGACTGTGCATCACCTTGACAATCAGAGAGCAAATGCCTTCAATAGAGTTTTTGTCATTTCCTTGAAGTGCTTCCTCTTTCTTACCAGCTTCATCTCTATCTTGCCTGGGTTGAGTTTGAGCCCACTGTTCTTCAGTCGGGTAATTATTTCTTTCCGACACTGGGACATTTGGATGATGCCGTTGTCTGCTCCTGACAAGAAGGAAACAGAGTTGAGGGTATCTGATAGCTATATTGAGAGCATTTGAACCCATAACCTCAAACAAACTCATTTAATAGCACAGATATCAAATAGAAGAGGGGTCAGGGCTGACCTCTGAGTGGCTCTAAGAGATAGCTTTTGGGGAAGAGGAGCAAATGCCCATCACACCAGGAAAGAGACATTTGCTGGTCTAAGCAGTGCTGTATGCAATTCAAGAGCTGTTAATTGGAGTATTCCTGATACAGAAATTACGATACTTTCCTGGTGTTTCATATGACTGCCTCTGATTTCCTTTTGGGGAAGAGTTTCATTTGTAGCATGCTACATGGTGTTCCTAAAATATGAAAGCTTCAGACAGATGTGTATTTAAAAAAACATACAAATTCTGTCCTTTATGGTTTCAGCCTACCACTTTTTTTCCACTTGATCGAGTAGTCTACTTTTTTCCTCCAATTGTTGGGACTAAATAATATTTTCTGTGTATTTGTTTTACATTTTTGCATGTTCTATAAAATAATCCTTCAATAGCAGATATAGAAGTTAGTTGATTATTCAGACTTTTCAAATGTTTGAATCTTAGCTGACATGTCTGGATATCTTGGGGCAAATTTTCAACTGCACGCTCTAATTTTGCACAAGCAAGGATGCATATAAGACTGTACTCACCACAGTATGTACAAAATGGTTTGGGGCATAGAAATAGGTATTTACATGTATACACAGTAGTTCACGTGTTTATTGCAAGTGCAAAATAGGCCATGATTCCACCACACTAAAAATGTTATGCCTAAAATATATCACTTTCTTTTTGGGAATAATTATTTAGATTTTTTTAGCCCCTTTGCCTCTATGTCTAGCTTAATAGCCTCCCTCCAAGAGGTATTTCTGATAATATTTGTAATCATTTAGGGACTTGAACCCTTTTTGTTTGAAAGAAACAAAAGTATTAACCAATAAAAATGTAAAGCAGATTTTTTGTGTGGAGTGGTTGACATTGTGATACTGCATGTGTTATTAACTACTAATAAAATATTATCTTCCTTTTGAAGACTTCATTTTCACTCTATAGCTTCACTAATTCTTAAAATACTGAAAACAACAGGCTTGAGAAGACTTAACATAAGAAGTATTTTACACAAATAAAAGGTGTCAACCTAATCCTCATTTGGATTGTGCTGAAAATATAACATTTTCTTTAGCTGATTTAGGATTATTATTTAAAAATCACAAGTCTTGCCAAATAAGAATTTAGTAGTCTGAATACCCCCTTTACAAAAAACAAACAAACAAAAAAACAACTCTCTTCTGGACCTAAGAGTATCTTCTTCCTGATAGAAAGAAGGAAGCATACTGAATGCTGAATATAATCTTGGAAATGTTTCCCAGTTTTGCTCTTTTTCTGTTTCAGAATCCTAATGCAGCATTTCCCTGTGCTATCACTTGTTAAAGCCCCAGTCTTCCTAACTGTTTGTATGGCCAGCAATTAAGGAGCTCCCTGCATGAAGGATCCTCCTACCCACTGAATTTTTAGCAGAGCAAAACATCTTTATACCCACCATGCAACCACCAAGGAATCAATTGTGTGTGTTCTTCTCCCTTTTATACTTTTAAAGAACCACAATCTTTTTTTTTTTTAATCTTTTTAGCTTTAGACCTATGCCTGACCAAAGGGGGAAAAAAGAAGCAGGTAAAATTCCTCTATTATTAACACCTAAAAATATGATCACAAAACAAAAGCTTTGCTCCTCCGTCCAATTTGATGTCTTTTTCATGCTGCCTCAGTGATGGCCAAATAATTGGTTGTTCACTTGTGTCCTTGTCTCCCCCGACAGTTCCACAGATGCCCTGAACAATGCTCCAAAGACTGCTTTCAGTAGGGGCAAATCCTCATTAATCATTCCTGGCTGACAGCACAAGGGAACACCTGCATCTGGTGCAGGAACCAAGCAATGGCTTCTGGGAGTATGTATTAAAAAGACCAACCAATTCAAGTTGTGGGAGTAGACTTCTAATAGCCATGTGAAAAATCTGTCTCTCTCTGGGTTTTCCTTTCATTAAACATCTAAAATTAGACCGTGGCTCATGTTGAGATTAAAACACCAATGTATCCTAAGCAAGTACATCAGGAAATGAACAGTACGGTAGGCTATGATAAATGGCTGCTAAATTCTTTATGTCTAGATCAAGCAATGTTAGCATTAAATACAGATGAACTGTCACATAATTTTCATTTAGAAATGACTGCACTGAGCTTCATGTCCTATGGTGCTCATAAATATTTTTCCCTGCTATATTTCACAAATAGAATGTACATACCATTCAGATTTGTCATGTATTCTTAAGTCCATATTGTATATATACATTTTTGTGCAAGTGCACCAACTTTTCTATTCAAAAAGTGTTAACAAAAGAACTCCTATAGGTGCAAAATGATACCAAAGCCATTCAGATACAATGTAATCATGCCAAAACATCCTATTGTGATGTTTTCTTACAAAACAATTGTCCAATTTTAAAATGTTTTATTACTTCCCTCTCCCCCTCCCTATTTGTTCACACTCAAATGAGTGAGATCCATGATTAGACTTTTAGAGCCTGATCCAAAGCCCACTGAAATCCATAGAAGTCTTCAATGAGTTTTGAATCAGACTCACAGGCCCCACTTCTGATCTCAGATAGACAGTCATATGTATCCCCACATAGCTTGTAAACTGGGCTGAACAAGCACAGGCTGGGTATGATAAGATTCTAAGCAATACATATATGTGTATGAGTGATCACAACGAGGCTTTTAGTCTATATTTATCCAGCAAATGCGTTCACATCTCAAGGAAACAAAAGCATTCAGCTGATTCAAAAAGTATTTTTAAAGGGCAATCAATTGGCACCTAGATACTATGAAGATTGCACTAAAAATGTGATATATATATATAGAGAGAGAAAGAAAATCTGGAAGTGATAGGCAGGGGGAAAAGTAAAGATAGGAACCTGAACAAAAGTATATTAGCAGTGTCCTGATGATTATTTATTTAAACAAACTAAAATTATAACAGTCAATTACAAGTAGAATTTTGAAATAATTTTTCTAGGGCCGCATAATAATGATGTTTATTTGATAAAAAAAAAAACTTGTAATTTTGGAGCTGGTTTTTTAAGAAGGAATGTTTGATGCATCTTGATTTACAAAGAAACCTTATATGTTACACTGACAAAGATAAAGCATGAGTGCAGATGCAAACAGGAGTCAAATACTCACACGGGAAAACAACTTTTTTGCCAACACATGTTCACACATGTTGATATTGTACAGAGTCTCATTGAACAAAACATTAAGAGCTGTATAGTTGTCACACATATCAGAGGACCAAATCTTTCTTGAGATATACAACTTCCAATCACAGTTCAGTGTGAGTTGCACATGTGAACCCCAGGAGAGTATTAGCACCTACGTATTACAGGCATTTGAACTCTCTAAACTCTATAGGTTAGGTAGGTATGTAAGATGAGACAAACAATACAAAAAGAATTTGATCCATTCTCTGAGAACTCTCTGCCACATATATTTCAAGTCCTGCCCTTGGCCTTATCACTTTTTATTTCTCCAAATGGGGTGAAAAAGACTAGAAATAGTAAGAAAATTCCAGCCAACCAAAGCACCAGTTATGGAATATGTCCCCAGAAATGAAAAAAAAAGATAACATCAGTTTATACTGTGAGTAATATTTTCCCTCAAAAGTCTGTAAAAAATTACAGAAGTTCACTGTCACATGAGAGTGTACGTGCATGGAAATGCATAGTAGGTGTGTGTTGTATTTGTGTATGCGCACATTTGTAGGGATGGAATATATGCATGTATATGTAGTAGGCATGCGTATCTCTTTAAGATTATGCCTCAGTGATAGATAAGCACCATTTAATGCCCCCTAGTCCACATTTTTTTTAAATTGAGAAGTACAGTTAATTGTCAGACATGTAAGTAGCTAGAATGTAAGTTGTTGCTGCCCTGCCCTCTGGCAGGTTTTCATTAGACTTTCTGAAATCTTCTTAAAGTTGCAGTGCAAATAAAGTTACATTTCAGTGGACAATATCCCCATTCAAAAGCAAAACATTTTATTTATATTTGAAATATATCAGTACAAAAAAATCATTCTTTGAAGGGACATTATCTAATTAAAGCTCACATCATAAATAAATGTCTTTGCCTGTGTTATTGGTGGCACCTCCGATTATTAAAATAGGAATAACTTTAAAATCTATTTTAAATTATTTATTATGCTTGCATTTCTCCCAGACTGGACAATGAAATGAGACTAGTCAATTTCATGTTCCTTTATAGTTAGTTTCACTCTCTGCTTTTACTCAACTTAATGCAATCAGTGGTGTTGCAATTA
This sequence comes from Chrysemys picta bellii, assembly GCF_011386835.1. Classification (NCBI taxonomy): domain Eukaryota; kingdom Metazoa; phylum Chordata; order Testudines; family Emydidae; genus Chrysemys; species Chrysemys picta. Next base: position 75,557,710 of record NC_088793.1, on the reverse strand, counting down.
AAAAATAATAAGTGGGTAAACTAACCTAAACTCCAGATTTCTTAAATGAGAAGTGGAAAAACGCCATATATCCACATTTACCCTTCGCTGGCTGCAATATATCAGCACAATATTTTGCACACACTGCAGGATTCAATCCAAACCAAAAAACAAAACAAAACTGATTTTACTCAAGTTTTCAAACAAATATCTGATGAGAACATTTCCATTAATATTCAGTTTCATAAAACCTTGTCAGTGGAAGTTTTCTCAATATAACCATAAGACTCAGCTTTATGTACACAAGGACTGTTTGTACTGGGTGCCCCTCTACCCCACCATGCTTTAAAAAAAAAACACCTTTAGAACTAGTCAGATTTAGAGGCATGTCAGCACTTTGTGTGCAAGGCAACAAAATTCAACCACATTCCAACACACAATATTGGAATCAGTCCAGTGATTATGGGGGTGAAGTTCAAAAGAGAAAAATGTGATCCCTCACGAATTTGCTACCCTTTACACTCCCCTGCTGTCTTAGCTCTAGATATATGTTCCTGATCCTATCCATATTACACTCTTGGGCCCTACTGAAAAAAATAAATTATCCAGGGGTTCACCCAGCCCCTGTGTGGGTTTGGGCAGCCCCTCATGTTGGTATTGAGGCAGCCAAAAACAGCTCATAAAAACATTACTTGAACTCTTTCCTTTTTTATTATCTAATAAAAAACTGGAAGTACATAGTGTAAAAACAGCTGAAATAAGGAAAGCTGAAAATGTGATGGTAGGTTTTGAAAGTCCACATCTACTTTTTAACCACTTTCTTATTACTTATTTTTTCAGAATAGTAATTTTAAGGGTATCAGTTTGATTGTTTGGAAAAAAAAATTGGCTTAGGTTAAATAATATTAGAGCAATTAGTATGTCAGAGAAGTTGTTCATGTTTTTTTCCCCTATATTTCTCTCTTATATTCCCTAAAGTAAAAGGAATAATTAACTGAAATCCAATTAGTGTAGATTTAGAACACCTGTTTCCAAAATCCTTTGAATAACTTTTTCATATTATTTTTTCCTTGGTCTTTGTTTTAAGATGAAATGCATATCCGTAGCCAGTTGCTCGTAGGAGCCTAGAGATTTGCATATCCTAGACAAGAAGAAGGGAACCTGTGGTAAGAGAAACGTGAAGACTTAAAAGACCAAAAGACACTGGTGTGTATATTACAGCAGCAGTAGCTTCTTTAACCCTATCTTAACCAAATTCTGTTCCTTCACAAAATCTGAAACAGCCACACATAAAGAGCATTTCAATGAATTGATTTTAGATTTTCTTTAAACAATGACAATTAATTTCCACTCTAATTTGCTAGAATTATACGGCAGAGCAGAGTAATTCCAGCTATGTGTGCTTACCACAGCCATTCTGTCAAGTCAGAAATTGAAGTGAGCACATGTGGTGTGATGCACAGTGCTGCTCCTACACCCCTGCACGCACATTCCGCACACCCCTTTTGAGCTCTAGGAAGGTATCCTGTCCTACTGATGTGCATGTGCACTTATGGGAAAGGGCTCCCCCCTTCTGACTGATTCCCCTTTTCCCTTCCCCTCTCCCCAACTGCACCTGTGCACTATTGATCAGGATCAGGCTCAAAGAAGTTTGTGTGGGATTTTTGGAAGCAACTAGGTGATTTAGGAGCACACGCCCTATTGAAACTCAATGGGACTTATGCTTATATGTCTCAGGCATTTCTGAAAAATCCAAACCCTAATGTTTTAGAGAAAAGCACACAAAAATGTAGGGAAAGTGTGGAACCAGAGTGCATAGAGAGAGCCTTCTTATGAAGAGATACTACTTAATTACTAAATTTAGATACAAAACTTCTCACTGTTGGAGTATGACCTACTCAACATATTTTGGAATCAAATATTTTTATAATCATGCTTTGGTATTGCATCACAAGCAAGTTTAGCACTGTGGTTCTTCAAATGAAAATTAAAAAAAAAACCTTACTACTGCTCTCTTCACACTATTTTAGGGTCTTTTGTTCCTCTGTTATCTTTAAAAGTGAAATGTCCTTCTACATTTCCTACCTGAAAAACACAAACTGTCAGCAGACAGAGCCAATATTAATTTCTTATGTACTAAGCAATTTCCTGTGTATCATGTAGTATGCTGAAAGATCAAATTGTAATGATACTGATTAATCATATCAGAAGGAAGAAGCTGTCTCATTACATATGTTGAGCCTTTTTTCTTTAAACAATCTGCAAACAAACAGGCATGCTCACACTATTTGCTGTATTCTGTATGTGCAGCCTCAGATGGGGAATCCATCTATTACACTTAAAAGGACTGTAGCAAATATTTAAGGGCATGTGCTGAAATATTGACAGTTCAGGCAAACACAGAATGTTGACAGAGAATCCAAATTGAGATGGAGAAAAGAAACCTTTTGCCCAATCAAGGACTGTCCACGCATTAAACATCTACAATTTGGCGATATCTTTAAAAAAATTACTGGTAGTATTAGACTGTGTTTTATGAGAACTAGTAGCAAACTAACCATACAATCTACAATATTTACAAGGGAGGTACGTCAAGAGACAGACAACAGCATTATGGTGAACTATGTCACAAATTAATCTCTAATTATAACACGTTGTATGTATAGACCAAGAGGGAAAAAAATCTAAACTCCAGATTATTGTACTTTAAACTATCAATTCCTGTTTTTTTCTCCCACACAAAAAGTGCCCATGTCTGTATATAGCTTTTAAGCACCCCTTATTGTGCACTGAGTTTAGTATGAACAGGATTAAAATGTGTCAAGAATTAGGAAGGAAGGCTTTATTACTGTGAGCACATACGTTTTATGCCCTTCTCACCATCACTGTTACCCCTTTCTGATCTACTGGATCTTTTACATAGTGTAGTCCCTGATTCACGCCAATACAGGGATGGTAAAATTTGGACACACACACACAAGATATAGAATTCCATACTTTTTTCCTACCCACATACAGGTATCCCACAAAATGCAGATTTCACAAGCTAGGAAGAGGCCGCCTTTACTAGTGAACTACATGCATACACAAGAGACCGGTTATAGAGCATGGATAAAAAGGTGATGTGCTCTTGCAGCTGCCTGAGAAGTTACTCATGGCACAGCTCTTGCTGCTGGCACCAATGTACATTTCTAGGATATGGGACAAGAAGCTTGCCCTACATTTTCAGAGGATTATGTGTGTTGATCAATCTCAGATTTCACCCATAAAAAAGAATATTTTGGGGATAGACCTTCAGATGCTACAGTTTCATGGAAGCAGAGTGTGGAAGGGGACATTCCACCACCAAAAAGAGGTGACAACAATAACATGGTCTTGATCCAACACTGTGGATTCAGTAGCAAAGCTCTCGTTGACTTTAATGGTTTTCTTTTGTGTATATAACAGAGGGAGCTGCTGGTAGGGGATTTTCCAAAAGGAGCCCTCACCTTTGGTATTCATTCTCCACCTCCCATTGTTAGAAATAACCCAAGTAGCCTAACCTTCAGGGCAAGCAACAAGGTTCATCTGTTTATCTAGGCTTTTGTGAAGGGAAAGGGGCATGATTAGGTATTTGTGGAAATGCTGGGAGATTGTCAATTTTATCTCTGTGGTTGCTCATTTTCTGGTTCTTCTTCGGTCATTTGTTAATATGAAGTCAAAGGGTCAAAGATTAGGACAGACGCTTTTTTCTTGTGATTATGCATCTAAATAAACATGGCTCTGAAGAAAAGCCTGTTTGTGCTAGAAATTGTCCCCCAACACCTCATTTCAGTGGCAAAGTGGAGCAATGGGTTAGGGTCTTTCACCTTTGGAGTGCCCTGCGGATGTGGTCACACATCATTAAAACCACTATAGGAAAAGGTAAAATTCTGCTATGACTGCCATCCTGTTTTGGAAGGGAGGGCAAAGAGAGGCAAACAAGTAATAGGAGAGGCGTTCCTGGCCCGGACTGAAGTTCATTGACTAAAGTATCAGGGGGAGCTTGAAAACGCCTCTCTCTCTCATTTTTACCAGGAATAAATCCATCCACATTCAAAAAGGAAAGATGCAAAATATTGAGGTAGGGGAGGGATACTGGGAGGTATTAGCATGGATGCTTGTGTACACTCTTACATCAACTTTACTTGCTTCTATAAAAATGTTTATTTTTGAAGTAACCAAACATTATTTTTTTTAAATAAGTTCCTCTGACAATATGCCATCAGCTAATGACAGCAGTGGTTTGGCAGCAGCCGTTTGGCAGCAGCACTAGCGGTTATAAGACAGAGCCCCTCGATTTATAATGTAAACCTATTTCTTACTCCCTGAGCTGGTGGAACTCAAGTTCATAGAATCACAGGAGAGGTTATCTAGTCCAGTCCCCTGCATTCATGGCAGGACTAAGTATTATCCAGACCATTCCTGACAGATGTTTGTCTAACCTGTTTTTAAAAATCTGCAATGATGGGGATTCCACAACCTCCCTAGGCAATTTATTCCAGAGCTTAACCACCATGACAGTTAGGAAGTTTTTCCTAATGTCCAACCTATACTTCCTTTGCTGCAATTTAAGCCCATTGCTTCTTGTCCTATCCTCAGAGGTTAAGAAGAACAATTTTTCTTCCTCCTCCTTGTAACAACCTTTTATGTACTTCAAAACTGTTATCATGTCCCCTCTCAGTCTTCTCTTTTCCAGACAAAACAAACCCAATTTTTTCAATCCTCCCTCAGATGTCATGTCTTCTAGACCTTTAATCATTTTTGTTGCTCTTCTCTGGACTTTCTCCAATTTGTCCACATCTTTCCTGAAATGTGGTGCCCAGAACTGGACACCAGTCGAGGCCTAATCAGCGCGGAGTAGAGCAGAAGAATTACTTCTCATGTCTTGCTTACAACACTCCTGCTCAGGGATCGGCAACCTTTGGAACACGGCCCGCCAGGGTAAGCACCCTGGCGGGCCGGGCTGGTTTGTTTACCTGCCGCGTCCGCAGGTTTGGCCGATCGCGGCTCCCACTGGCCGCGGTTCGCCGCTCCAGGCCAATGGGGACTGCGGGAAGCGGTGCAGGCTGAGGGATGTGCTGGCTGCCGCTTTCCACAGCCCCCATTGGCCTGGAGTGGACGCAGCAGGTAAACAAATTGGCCCAACCCGCCAGGGTGCTTACCCTGGTGGGCCGCGGGCCAAAGGTTGCCAATCCCGGCTCCGGCTAATACATCCCAGAATGATGTTTGCTTTTTTTGCAACAGTGTTACACTGTTGACTCATATTTAGCTTATGGTCCACTATGACTCCTAGATCCCTTTCCGCAGTACTCCTTCCTAAGCAGACATTTCCCATTTTGTGTGTGTGCAACTGATCGTTCCTTCATAAGTGGAGTACTTTGCATTTGTCTTTATTGAATTTCATCCTATTTACTTCAGACCATTTCTCAAATTTGTCCAGATCATTTTGAATTTTAATCCTATCCTCCAAAGTACTTACAACCCTTCCCAGCTTCATTGCCTAAGTGATGGCTGGTTCCTACAAAAGTGCCCTTCTACCCCCAGACAACTTACAGAGAGGTATGGGATCTGTCCTGCCCCTTTAGAAATAAAATACCATCATCATGACTGACATTCAAAAGAATAAAGATACGATGTGGCTTTCCAGAACAAAGGAGAGGTTGTAGTACAGTCTTCATTGTTAGAGAGAGAACCCATATTTGAATGGCTGAGGAAAAATCCACCCCTTTACAAATCTAAAACAGCTTTGAGGGTTGCTTGCACTTAAGGCTAGAGAAGGAAGGAAGGATGGTTAAAGCACAAAACAGAGTCAGGAAGAGTACATTTCTGTTTCTTCTTCTGCCATGGCCTTCTTGGCCTCAGGAAAGTCACTTACTGTCTCTGTGCCTTGGTTTCCTCTCCAGTGGAACTAAGATAATACTACCTGTTTTACAGGCTGTGGCCAACTCATTATTTAATGTTTCTAATGTACTTAGAGATCTTTGGAAGCTGTCATGAAAATACCTTACCTAATTGGACATGCCTATTGTTTTTACCAGACTGAAGTGCTCTACTGAAGATGCTCAATATGTTTGTTGGAACTAGTACTTTCCTCTTTCTGGTAGTATGTAAGGTATGCATTGCTGGAGGGGAGTTGTGCCTTCCTTGACTACCTTCCCTATTCCTTTCTTCTCACTCCTCTTGAGTACAGGCAAGGTTCTAAAGAAGCTCACGACATTCTGGGACATAGATCTGGCATCATACAAATGCGAAAACAATCATGGTGTTTTTATATTGCGTTAAAATTCAAGACACATAAAGGACAAAGCAAGATCAGAGAATGGATTTTACAGTAGATTCTCATTCATCCAACAGCCTAGGCAAAACAAAATATGTTCAGATAATCAGGAGTCAATAGAGCAGGGAGTTCATTAGAGAAAGAAGGTTCTGATACTGAGAGTTTGGATAATCAGGATTCTATTGTGTTTAATATCAACTGCAATAAATCTAAGGGGAGAAAACAATACAATCCTCTTCAGTATTAACAGTCATTTTTACTTAGTACAATTAATTCTTAAATGTTCTTATTTCAGTGCCTCTTGTCCAAAGCAAAATTCTGCATGAATTCAGTCCCATTTCAGTATCTGCAGGTGCAAAACCCAAATAAATTACTGGGAAAGGGACAGATGCTGACAGAATTGCAGTCTAGACTCTTCACTCTAAATCCATTTAGTGCTATTAACCATGACTGAGTGTAATAGCTCCATGTACATTAGCATGGGGATAATTTTCCCTATTTTGCCAAAGATCAGATCTGTGTATTCATACATCCAACATAAGAACAACAAAACATCAGAGATTATAAAACCAAAAGGCTAAAACATTTCTTTATGCTTCATATAATATATCCTCAAATTTAGGATACGGGGGGGGGGGGGGGAAATCAGAGGAACTTATTGTTTCTTACCAACTAAAATATATGTCCAATTAAATAATATGTTTTCAATTCACATAAAGATGCACTATGTTTCAGTGTATGATAGAAAAACAAACTTTTTAAGAGATATCTTTTTGGGGCAATGGAAGAGTATACTGTATGACAATGGAAAACTAATCTGATTAAAAGAGAATCTGTTAAATGAATACATGTGATGTGTGGCAGCCAATATTTTATTAAAACATCAAACCTGATCAGAACCCTGAAAAGGGAAGGGATGTTTGAAAAAGGACATAATTTGGGGACTACACATCTCTGTGTAGCAGACTACTCCCACTGTATACATCTTCCTTCCTTAAAGACCAATGAAGAAAGGAGTTACACAAACACTGGTTGGAAATAGAAGCAACAGTGAAAGTAATATTGTACACTAGAGAGCCCTCCTTTCTGAAGAAGGAATAAAGAACAAAATTATCTGGAATGAAGAGAAAGTAGGACCAAAACATAGGGAGAGATGAAAGGAGCAAGAGAGTGGAAGGCAGGGAATAGAAAGGGTGTGTGGGGGCTAGAAGGGTCAGGTTGCATGCAGAGGAGGCAAGGGGATCTAAGGGTAAAAAGCCAATTAGTGGATTAAAGGGTAAGAATCCAACTTCTGAAACAGAGGGTGATAATATAGGCAGCTCGGGAGAGGATTAGAATAAAGAAGTGATAACAGTATTCAGTTGAGAGGGAAGGCTGTCAAGAACTGAATGGGAAAAGAAGGTAAGACAATGAGAACAAAAACCTGTTATTTAATCAAGGGCTGTGATGGTGAGAGCCCAGACAAAAAAAAACTGTTTGGTTTCAGCTCCAAGTGTCCTGAAATCATTGTTGGAGGGCAGAGACAGATGGAAGATTTGGCCATGATTATATGAAATCAAGTGGGTAACAATGAGTTTGGAGCAATTACCAGATTCAGTTCCTCAGTGCTGTTTCTCTGAACTGATCGCCACTAGGCACTGGCCCATCCCAATATATAAAAGCTGGGTATTTGAAACAAAAAAGATACAATGGCTATTTATGGAAACTATATAAGACATTGTGGGTAATGCATTTATTTTCTGAGATATTTCAGCAATATAAGTGGTATATATTTATTCATGTTAAGAATGCTAGATATCCCAAATACATGATTCCCTACTTTATTTTGTGTAATGTTGACTTTCATGATCTCTCTTGCTCCAAGCCCATTAGGTAGATACAGTGTCATCCTTTTTTCTTAGAACTTATCTCTTCCCCTCAAACCTCACAGGATTTTCATTTTTCTTCACAACTTTGAAACCAATCAAAACCCCTTGCACTTGTTACAACTTACACTCATCTTCCCTCACACATCAAATCCTTAGTGTTTCCCTCTATTTAGCTTACTAATATTGTTCTGTGCTTTATAGCTTAAAATATGCTAAATGTATACCATACAGTTAAATTACAGCTGTTATTTTGGATTTCTTCCTCCAAGATCTTAGAAAACTAGAGAGTTTTATAGTTAAAAAGTGATAGCACTGTGGTTTCAATCCTTTTAGAGTTGGACAAAAAAGTTAAACATTTTGTGAAAAAAAAAAAGTCATGATATTTTTCCTTACAAAGTTTATTAATAAATTCTGACCAGATCCATTTGTCATTGGGGGAGGGAGGGAGAAGCAGAAAAATTGTGATCCCCCCCCCCCCCCCCCAAAAAAAAAATTTATGCCCATAGACATCCAAATTTCAAAAATTAGGTAGTGTTTCAACCATTTCTTTATCTGCTATAAACCTCTCTTTCAATATGTAGAAAAATTATTTTAACGGCAGTGATTACATAAACACCCCCCAAAAATGACAGTCATAAGAGCCTGATTTTGTCTCAAGATATTCATGTATATCTTCCATTGATGTGAGTGACCTGATGTCACAACAAAGCCATAAGTGTAAAGAGAGGAATAGTCTACTAGTCAGAGCATTGGACTGGAAACCAGGAGCAGCTGACTCTAACTATGTTCTGAATTCCTCTGTTCCTCTTTCACTGGCATTTTACATAGTTGCTACTATAAGTCTACATTAAGATGACTATGAGCAGGAACAACCTGGACAAAGTGAGGTTTTATTTCCTATTGGTTTTTAGATTTGTCAAAACCAAATGATATGTTGATTACCAGATGAAATACAAATTGCCCAAAGCAACAGCAATAATGCAACAGATTATAAAAAAGGTAGAACAAAATTACATACATATAAATGGCTTATATAATTCAACACAAAATTGAAACACACGCACTGCTTTATTCTAAATGTTCATATTCTCAGACAGAACAACAGAAACAAAAAATCCGTTGTAGCAAGGGTTGTAAATGCCTATATCAGTGGTCGCCAACACGGTGCCCACGGGCACCATGGCACCCACCGGGACATTTATGTGCACCCACCTAGTGCCCAGCAGGGGAGAGAAGCTCCGGCCCTGCACCTGCTGGGAAACAGAGAACTCTGGGGCTGCAGGCACCAATGTTCTCGGTCCCAGGCAGGCACGGCACCACGGCTTAAGCCAGAGAGAAGGGACTCCTGGAGTGTGTGAGGAGCCGGGGAGGGAAGGAAGCAGAGCTCGGGATGCAGGGAGTGGGGAGGGGTCCTACTGCCGCCATCTGAGTCTCCCCAAGGCGGCACGGCGTTTCCCCCGCCCGAGTAGGCTGTGCAGGGCACAGCCGGGCTGGGCAGGAGGTGCAGATCCCGACTCCCGTGCTGATGCGGCGAGTGGCTGGGCAGTCCGAGCTGCCAGGGAGCTGCCCCTCCTGCCCCTGGACCCAGCCCACTGCGCACCTCCCCCGCCTCAGCCCGACACTGCTTGCTGCGGGCCCCCACAACGCCAGGAGCAGGGAGAGGCAGAGCCCAGCTCTGAGTGGGACAGTGGGGGATACTGCCCCACCGGGGGACCCCCGCGGCTCGGGCACCTGGGGGTCAGTGTCCGTCCTCTCAGCTCTGCCTGCATGGGGCTGGGGAAGCAGCTGTCAGCGCCTCTCCCTCTCAGCCCTTGCACCCCCCCATCCTGCTCACAGCCTCTTCACTTGTACCTCCCCCCAATCGCTCCTTCGCCAAACCTCTACCCCTTCTAGTCTCCCTTCATCTGCACCTCTCCCCTTGTACCCTCCCCCAGCCCTCTCCTCCCACACCTCCCCCTTCCCCTGCACCTCTTCTCCCGCAACCCTCCTGATACCCCCTCTCCTCCTCCACGAGTACATCACACCCTGCTTCTTTGCCAGTGTAGCGCCCCCAAGCACCCCCACACCCGCTCCTCTGCCTGAACCCTCTTTACTAGATCCCCATACCTTTCCAGGTACAAGGTTTGAAGGTTACTCCCTATGCCTTCCATGTGCATTTGGGTGCAGGTGGGGGAGGGCATTGGTTGGGGGGGAGACCAGGGCTGGGGTGAGGGGCAGCCAAAATTTTTTTGCTTTGGGCAGCAAAAAACCTAGAACTGGCCCTGCCCCGGCAGGCACGGGGCCCACCTAGTGCCCAGCGGGGGAGAGAAGCCGGGGCCCCACACCTGCTGGGGACAGAGTACTCTGGGGCTGTGGGCACCAGCGTTCTCTGTCCTCGCGGCTTCTCTCTTGATTTATATATTATGTAATATTAACTATGATGTTTTCTGTATTATTTAATGTACAAATACAAAATAAGCCTTCAAAAATTGTTGGCACCCACCACACTCTCCTGAAAACATGAATGTGCTACTGGCCACAAAAAGGTTGGGGACCACTGGCCTATATATTTCTGTGCCTGCCATCCATCTTCACCATGATGTGTCATGATCTAAGGTTTCAGAGGGTCACAATTGAACTCCTTACCTTTCCTCCCATACTTTTGCCACTCCCTCCATTCTGTGTCACCACTGAACATCCTCTGATCATTCCTTTCTCTCAGGTCCATAACCTCAGAGTGATCATCTTTGACTTTTCCCTCTCTGTCCTTTATCCCTCACATGCAGGCAATGTCCACATCCTCTCTATTTTCCTCCACATTTCTAAGATTCAGCTCCTCTTCTTTTTGTCCATACAGCTAAAACTCTCATTCAGGTCTTTATTATCTCCTGCCTTGACTAGTGTAATCTCTTCCTCTTCAATCGCTCTGACCTTGACATTGTGCCCCACACATCTCCACTCCACTGAAAACTTACCTGGTGAGATCATCCCTTGTCCTTTGATCTTACCATGATACACTGCTGCCTGTGCTGAGTTTTACTGATGTGTTACAGTCATGTGTTGCCAGCACCACCATTCATACTGCATGTACTGTATGTTTTAAATCCCAAAGTATTCAGTGCTCTTGCCTTTCTAAGGAAATAAATTTATCCACAGATTCTTTTGTTTTCCTTAAAAAGGAACCACACTCACCAAGAAGTGCTACCACCATGGGCGGTAGAGATGGTGCCATGTTTCCCCAGGGACGGAGAGGTGAAAAGAAAAGAAATTAAGATTATGACCCAGATCCACAAAGGAACATAGGTACCTAAAGCCCAGAGTTAGCCAGTACTGCGATCCACAAAACCCCTACTCAGCTGTTGCCTAATGTCACTAGACATCTAAATTTCCACTGTAAAAATTCTATAGACACCTAAGTTTCTGCCTCTGAGCACATGCACTGCTGTCTCGGGCAGGTGCCTAGACATCATAGCCCCAGCACAATACTCAACCTAGGTGAAGACAGGTATTCTCCCACCTAGCTTTCCTGGGGGGCCCAGTCTGGTAGATGTGCTCAGAACATGCCTAGGGGTGTAGAGAGCAGCCTCCCTTACAGTTCATCCCAGTCCTTAAAACCCTTCTGGGATGCAGGAGACCCTGGTTCAATTCTCCCCTCTGCCTTATGAGAAGAGATTTGAAGAGGGGTTTTCTGCATCTCAGGTGAATGCCCTTGACTACAGTAATTCTTACAACTCCCAAGTGAGCACGCTAAACATTATAAGGGGGGAGTCCTGCTCTTCCGTTGGCTGTTCTATGTAGAATTGGGCTTGTGCTGCTGTCCTGCTTGCAAGAAATGGCTTAGGCACCAGACTCCAGGAGAGAGTTCTAGGTTGTGGAACACAAGCAGAGATAAGTGCCTAGGTCTGGACAGGAGGGAGGCCTAACTCTCTGAGAGGGGTGAGGCTTACAACACACCCCTCTCATTTAGGGCGACCAGATGTCCTGATTTTATAGGGACAGTCCGATATTTGGGGACTTTTCCTTATATAGGCAAGTATTACCCCCAATCCCCATCCCGATTTTTCACAGTTGCTATCTGGTCAACCTATCCTCATTGGCAGCTACTATTGGCTATATTAGGCAGCTGCTTGCCTGGTATATTGACTTTTGTGGATTCCACTCTTAGGCACCCAACTTTCTCCATGCATTATATAGGGAGCAAAGGCACCTAACCCAGGGTTAGGATATTCTACTGGATGGCTAGGCACTTAAAAGTTAGGTGTTGCAATGCCTGAATCCCTTTGTGGATCTGGGTCTATGTCGCTGTCTGACTGCTTGCAGAGTGTGTGTTCAATCACCTTAACTAAGAGCCAATATCCCTCTCCTCATCCTTCATGAGGAAAGGGAATAAAGTTCTGAACAAGCTCAGCAGCATCCACTCCATATCCACGTAGCAGGGTTGGGGAAGTAGAGCTAATTAAGACTGGCGGGAGTATTAAGTACTCCTGAGGGTTGTCTATTGAAAGATAGAGATTCTGCTATAACCTATCCCACCTCACCAGTGTATAATGATAAGAACCTCCCCTCCACCCCCACTTAATTCTTTGTGATTAATGATGATCAACCTTTACAAGTAGGGAACAAAAATGTCATTCCAGTGACTCACACAATGACGAAAGGTAAGAGCCATAATTAAAATCAGGTTTTGCACAGGCCACACTGTATAGGATTAAACTCATTTTTCCAATGCTATCAATTCTGAATGCACTTTACTTCTTAAATTGGCTGTCTGTACCCAAGAAGCCCCATTGAATGGTATTTCAAAAGTTTTACTACACTGTTTATCAATGTTAATGCTACTAAGGTGTGCATTTTATGTATATATTTGAAATAATTTATAAGGAGCTTTGTTTAAATGTAGTGTTTAACCAGAGCATTTTTTCCCATTTAGTTAAGAATGGCACTGATAATTTTCTGAGCCAAAGTTAACTTTTAAACAACCGCAGGTCTTTCAATTCAGCTGAACTGTAAAGACAATAGTAACATTTTAACTGCTAAAATGTAAAACATAATATAAAACCAGTTTTCTTTAATTTACTTTGATAGGGTTTAGCAAGAAATAACAATCAGAAATATGTTCTTCTATAAAAATCTATTTTGATCATCTGTATTGTAGTAAAAGCAGTAAGACCTGCTCCTTGCAGATAAACAGGCAAAATTCCTAATGATGTAATGATTAATGGTGTAAATAAAGTTAAATTAGGAATAGTAAATAATTTTGTTACAAAGTATATGCTAAGCTCTAAATAAGAGTATTAGAAAGTTACATGGTATACAGTGCACATATTTGCAATTGCCCAAATACGTACATCTATGTACATGTTATTGTTACTGTAGAACAAAGGAAGTTAAAATTATTTGTAGGATTTGTGGTTTATGAGTCAGAACTACAGATAAAAAACATTAAATAAAATAATTCAGAGTCAAAACTACCATAAGTATCTTGGACAAATTCATCTCTGATGTAAGCCAGTTAAGTCAGCTGAGTAACACCAATTATGAATTTGGTCCTCTGTTCTTAACTCATCCTGTTGTTATAGCTTAGGGTTCTCCAATCCTTGTGAGATCTTACATACACCTCTACCCTGATATAACGTGACCCGATATAACACGAATTCGGATATAACGCGGTAAAGCAGTGCTCCGGGGGGGGCAGGGCTGCACACTCTGGCGGATCAAAGCAAGTTTGATATAATGCGGTTTCACCTATAACGCGGTAAGATTTTTTGGCTCCCGAGGAAAGCGTTATATCGGGGTAGAGGTGTACCATATCTGCTGCAATACCTAAAACAGCAAGAACTAAGGCTAGAATTTCAGTCCAGTTCTAAATTTCTTTGCTTGTGGGGTGAGGGAAAAATCAGACTCTTGCCATTACTAAACACTAATCAATTACTAAAACTTTCAAAATGTGCTGGGAAATGCAACTATATGGTCAGCTTCCAGCTTGTGTCAAAATTGTTTTTCCTACTTCCTATTGTTTAGTACCCCTAGGGTCACATTTTCCTCTCTCTTACACTGGTGGAATCTCATTGACTTGAATAACGTTGCATCTGTGTAACTAACCGAGGAAAGAATTTTGCTCCTAATTCCCCCCTGCCCCAATTAAGTGTTGTATTCTTTAAAAAGGCAGTTGGTCAGATCCTCAGCTGGCACAGAACATAACTCTGGCCAATGAGGCCAGGCTGATTTACATTAGCTCAGGATCTAGCCTGTTATCTCTTTCATTAGTGATATATTCTGAAGTATTACAATACCTGCATCAACCAAGGGGAAAGTTTCCTCCTACGTCCACTTTTTTTCCCAAATATATCTGAAAGAAAAAAAGATTCCTCTCCCATCTTACTAATGTACATAATCCACCTGTTTGGCTAGGAATGATGTGAATAGTTTCCTGAAAGCCACCACAAAGCTGAAGACTTTCAATTCTTGCCTTATTCCAAGCCTAAAAGTATCTGTATAGTCAATTACATTATTTCATACAAGGAAAGGGTATGTCCACACTACAAAATTAGTTGTGTTAAGTTACACCCACCACAGTAATTAAATCGCTGTTACATGTCCATACTATGCTCCTTTTGTCAATAGGAGCACGTGCACCAATGTAACTGTCAATGTGGGGATGACTATTGAAAGGCGGCAACAAGAGATGTAAACAATGTAGTGTCTACACTGACACCGCGTCAACCTAACTGCATCGACCTACATGCTACGCCTCTCACAGAGGTGGAGTTATTAATTCGGTGTAGTGGGTGAGTTACATCTGTGGGAGCTACATTTTAGCGTAGATGCTTACAGAATCAGGTCCATGTACGTCAATCTAACTCTGTAGTGTAGACTGGACCAAAGAGAACACAATTTGAGTTCTAAATAAAATGATAACATTCAAGTTATCAGAGTACACCTCAACGCTTAAAATTTCACCACCATCAACAAACAGTAAAATTTCAGACATATATTTTACACTACACACACTAGAAACTTTGACTCTCTCATGTTTTACAGTGCAAGAGAAATGTCCAGTTGTCACGTTAGGAACTATGACTTGTCACATGATTTTTTTACATCTATACTCTGTAGACTCTGCATGTGCCAGTTTGGATATAGCTATATAAAATTCATACATACTGGGCATAAAGTTGTTATTCTCATTGAACCTTATAAGATCTCTGGATGGTACAGGTATTCTAGATATAAAATACTCATCTCTCATTTAAGCTAAATAAAAATCCCACCTAATCACATTGCCTTTCTTTCATATGCTTCCCTCACCCTGGATTCCTCTCTGCAAACAGTCCTCACACACACTAGTCGCAAGTTCAACACCAAATGCTTTATTTACAGTGTGCTATACAAGTCCTTGAGCCCTCCACAACATAAGGTGTTTACCTTCTCCCTGGGCAGGGGACAAGAGCTCTCACCTCCCTAAGATCCTGGGCTTCTCCAACCCTTCCAACCTCCCCCTCTCACCCCTTGTCCTTCTTCCTGTTTCTCTTTTAACTGTCTTCAGCTGATGAGCTGAATCACCTTCTTAACTGGTTAATCATCCAGTCCTTAACCAATTATCTATTCAATTTGGCCCATGTGGGGACCCTTGCCAAGGCTACAGAGTGGTGAGTAGGCTTAGGCTACCCATGCTCTGTCACTATGGTGCTAATAAATACATAATAAATAATAATAATTAATACAAAAATCAGTCACCCAGTTCTGCTATATCTGAAACTAGGACACATGAGAAATGTATACATATAGTTGTGCAGACACAGAACCATTGTTATGCTGTCAGATAATCATGGATCTCAGTGTGTGTGTGTTAGGCTCAGCAAAGTTGGACCACTTCCAAATACTTATATAAGAACAATCTGAAAAGGTTTCTTTTGGTGGCTCCCAGCTTCTACATTCATACCAGTAAAAGAAAAATACAAAACCAAAAACTAATACCTCAAGAAAAATTTCTTATAACCTTCCCTGAACTGCCTAAATGGTGTGCCATTCTTTGTGTGTTCTCTCTCTGAGATTGCAAACTCTTTGAGGGAGAGACTGTCTTGATCTGTGTGTCATTTACAGCTCTGAGCCCATTGTTAGCAATAAACAAAGAATCAAAAGCAGCATTCCAGGAATTATCCACCTTCCAACAAGCAATGATACACCTGTCCATGCCGGTAGCTCATGCCACTCCTTCTGCCAATGTAGGAGAAGAGAATTAGGCCTGGTCTACACTAGGAGGTTATGTCGAATTTAGCAGCGTTAAATCGAATTAACCCTGCACCCGTCCACACAACGAAGCTATTTAGTTCGACATAGAGGTCTCTTAAATTCGATTTCTGTACCCCTCCCCAACGAGGGGAGTAGCGCTAAATTCGACATGGCCATGTCAAATTAGGGTAGGTGTGGATGGAAATCGACGCTAATAGCTCCGGGAGCTATCCCACAGTGCACCAGTCTGTTGACGCTCTGGACAGCAGTCCGAGCTTGGATGCTTTGACCAGCCACACAGGAAAAGCCCCGGGAAAATTTGAATTCCTTTTCCTGTCTGGGCAGTTTGAATCTCATTTCCTGTTTGGACATTGTGGCGAGCTCAGCAGCACTGGCAACGATGCAGAGTTCTCCAGCAGAGGTGACCATGCAATCTTAGAATAGGAAGAGGGCCCCAGCATGGACTGATCGGGAAGTCTTGGATCTGATCGCTGTGTGGGGCGATGAGTCCGTGCTTTCGGAGCTGCGATCAAAAAGACGGAATGCAAAGATCTATGAGAAGATCTCAAAAGCCATGACACAGAGAGGATATAGCTGGGATGCAACGCAGTGCCGTGTGAAAATCAAGAAGCTGAGACAAGCGTACCAGAAGACCAAAGAGTCAAACAGATGATCCGGATCCCAGCCCCAGACATGCCGTTTCAACGAGGCACTGCATTGCATTCTAGGTGCGGCCGCCACCACTACCCCATCACTGACCGTGGACTCTGAGGATGGGATATTGTCGATGGCCGCTTCCTCGGAGATGTTAGCGGACGGGGAAGATGAGGAAGGTGATGAGGAGGACAAGGCAGTCAACAGCGCTTACAACGCTGATTTCCCTGACAGCCAGGATCTTTTCATCACCCTCACAGAGATCCCCTACCAACCATCCCCAGGCGTTAACCCGGACCCTGAATCAGGGGAAGGATCAGTCGGTAAGTGTTTTAAACATGTAAACATTTATTTTGAACAGAACAGGAATATTAACAATGGGTTTTTCATGATTTGTTTGCCCTAGGCGCTTAACGTTTTAGTCCTTGGCAGTGCAACTACTGCAAAAGAATCTAACAATGTCCGGTTTATCATGATTAGTTTGCCCTAGGCGCTCTACTTTTTAGTCCTTGCCAGTGCAGCTACTGAAAAAGAAGGTCTATATGTCCAGGGAATAGAGCTGAAATCCTCATGGGACATCTCCACGAAGCTCTCCTGAAGGTAATTGGAAAGCATTTGCATGAGGTTCCTGGGGAGAGCGGCCTTATTGTGTCCTCCGTGGTAGGAAATTTTTCTGCGCCAGGCTATCATCAAGTACTCTGGGATCATTGCCTTGCAGAGCATGGCGGCATACGGCCCTGGTTTTTGCTGGCTTCCACGCAGCATGCGTTCTTTCTCGGTCTCAGAAATCCTCAGCAGAGTGATGTCGCTCATGGTGACCTGCTTAGAATTAGGGGAATGTTACTATTGGGACTGCTTGCCTGTTTCTTTACAGAACTGTCACCGGCGGTTTACAGCCACGCGGTGGAGGCGGGAGAGGGGCAGCATACAGGGATCTTTCCCGGGGACAGCCGCAAGGGGGTGGGACAGGCGCAGAGTTCATGCTTGCCGGATTGCCGGCAGCAGGAACTGGCCAACAATAGGAGCATTGCTTTGAACGTGAAAGGAGGGCACTGCTATAATTTAAGTTTTAAGCAGCCAAAAGTCTACGGCTTACCATGTCAGCCTGCTACCCGAATTCCGCTGTCCTGCCCCACTTGTCTGATCTCCACTGCAAGACCCCAGGCACTGAATGCGAAGGCCGAAAATTCGACCTTGTCCTGAGTGCGCATGTGATAGGTGCTGTGCATAGTCTTGTTCACAGAGAAAGACTATGTTCACTGTTCACAAAAAATTATCTTTTTGAGGAATTCACTCCCTTTTTCCCATCCCACAGCTGCGACTGTCTCCCGACCTACCCTGGCATCCCCCCCCGCAGAGGCTGGTGCAGATTAGGTGGAGAAAGAAAAGGACATGGGACGACATGTTCTCAGAACTTATGGGCTGCTCCTGAGCCGAGGAGGCCCAGCAGACCCAGTGGAGGGAGAACATGTAGCGATACCAGCGAGCACACAGCGAACGGGAGGCGAGGTGGCGGCAGGAAGACCAGCAGGCGACTCAAACGCTGCTTGGACTAATGAGGGAGCAAACGGACACACTCCGGCGCCTTGTGGATGTTCTGCAGGACCGGAGGCAGGAGGACAGAGCCCCGCTGCAGTCTATCTCTAACCGCCCTCCCCCGCCACAAAGTCCCATACCCCCCTCACCCAAAGTCCCAAGAAGGAGGGGCGGCAGGGGCCGTGAAAACTGTCACTCCACCCCTGCAGACTGCTTAAGTACCAGAAGGCTCTCATTCCCAAAAATTTGATAAGTCCTTTCCTTCCCGCCTCACCCAAGCCCCCGTCCCAGTTTCATCCCCTAACTGTGTAGTTGCTAATAAAAGATATGTTTCTGTTAATTACTGTTTCCATCATGTTCTTTTAGGGGAGAGTGTGTTTGAAGGTGGGGAAGGGGGTTGGTAATTGGAGAGGACAGTCACCTTTACCAGGGTACAGACACGGGGGCAGGTTCAGCAGAAGGTCACACACACATTGCAGTCACTAGGCACCCTGGTCAGTCTGGGAGGTGGTTTTCATGTTCTGGGGGGGGGGAGGGGGGAACATGTGACTTTGTGGCGGGGGAGGGTGGTTACAGATCTTATGCAGCGGTCCTTATCCTGGATCACAGAGCCATGCAGCAGGGGATCTGTAACCGTCCTCCCCAGCCACAAAGTCACATAGCCCCTACACACAGAGTCCCGAAAAGGAGGGGTGGCAGGCCCCATTGAAACAACCAGTCCACCACTGCGGACCGCTCTAGGAGCAGGAGCCTGTCATTCCTCGAGTTTAGAAGTGTTCTTTCCATCACTACACCCGCTCCCCGCCACAGTCTGCGTCCCAGTTTCAACACTTTACCGTGAAATCCGTAATAAAGAAAATGGTGTTCATTAACAAAGTTCCATTTATTTATTTTTAAACGTGTGTTGGAAGGGGGGGTGGTGAACGGGGTATGTAGCTGGAGAGGATAGTCAACATTAAGTGGGTAAAGAAACGGGGGCAGGTTCAACTTCTCTTTAAACAAACTTAATAGTCACAGGTTACCCTGCTCACTGAGGAACCTAGCTTTCAAAGCCTCCCGGATGCACAGCACGTCCCGCTGGGCTCTTCTAATCGCACGGCTGTCTGGCTGGGTGTAATCAGCAGCCAGGCTATTCGCCTAAACCTCCCACCCCTCCATAAAGGTCTCCCCCATGCTCTCACAGAGATTGTGGAGCACACAGCAAGCTGCAATAACAATGGGGATATTGGTTTCGCTGAGATCAGAGCGAGTCAGTAAGCTTCTCCATCTCCCCTTGAGACATCCAAAAGCACACTCCACCACCATTCTGCACTTGCTCAGACGGTAGTTGAAGAGTTCTTTTTCAGTGTCCAGGGCGCCTGTATAGGGCTTCATGAGCCAGGGCATTAGCGGGTAGGCTGGGTCTCCGAGGATCACTATAGGCATCTCCACATCCCCAACCGTTATTTTCTGGTCCGGGAAGTAAATATCTCCCTGCAGCCATCTAAACAGACCAGAGTTCCTGAAAACACGAGCGTCATGAACCTTGCCCGGCTATCCGATGTTGATGTTTGTAAAACGTCCCCTATGGTCCACCAGTGCTTGCAGCACCATTGAAAAGTAGCCCTTTCGGTTAATGTACTGGCTGGCCTGGTGGTCCGGTCCCAGGATAGGGATGTGAGTTCCATCTATAGCCCCACCGCAGTTTGGGAATCCCATTGCAGCGAAGCCATCTATGATGACCTGCACGTTTCCAAGGGTCACTACCTTTGACAGCAGTAGCTCAACGATTGCGTTGGCTACTTGCATCACAGCAACCCCCACGGTAGATTTGCCGACGCCAAAGTGGTTCGCGACTGACCAGTAGCTGTCTGGCGTTGCAAGCTTCCAGAGGGCTATGGCCACTCGCTTCTGGACAGTCAGGGCTGCTCGCATCCGGGTGTCCTTGCGCTTCAGGGCAGGGGACAGCAACTCACAAAGTTCCAGGAAAGTTCCCTTCCGCATCTGAAAGTTTCGCAGCCACTGTGATTCATCCCAGACCTACAGCACTATGCGGTCCCACCAGTCCATGCTTGTTTCCCGGGCCCAGAATCGCCGTTCCACAGCATCAACATGACCCATTGCCACCATGATGTTCACGGCGCGGGGTCCCGTGCTTTGTGAGAGGTCTGTGCCACTCTCAGACTTCATGTCCTCACCGCGCTACCGTAGCCTCCTCGCCCGATTTCTCAGCATCTGCCTCTGGAAAAGGTGGATGATAAGGTGCGAGGTGTTGACAACGGCCATAACTGCAGCGATGGTCACAGCGGGCTCCATGCTCGCAGTGCTGTGGCATCCGCGCTGTCACTCACCAGAAAAGTGCGCGAACTGATTGCCCGCCGGCGCTTTCAGGGAGGGATGGTGGGAGTGACGGTTGGATGACGACAGTTACCCAAACCACCCTCGACACATTTTTTCCCCCAGCAGGCATTGGGGACTCGACCCAGAATTCCAATGGGCAACGGGAACTGTGGGATAGCTGCCCACAGTGCACCGCTTCCAATGTCGATGCTTGCCCCGTTAGTGTGGACTCACAAAGTCGAATTACTGTCCTTAGTGTGGATACACCCGTTCGACTTTGTAATATTGATTCCACATATTCGATTTAAGTAAAACCGAACTACTCTCATAGTGTAGACATACCCTTAGTGTAGGAATAGAACAAACAGAGCCTCATCCCCTACTCCCTCCCAACTGAGGAGTCCAGCCCACTCCTCCCTACACAGCATTCCAGCTACTCCTCAGCAATCACTTCCCTCTGAGTTGTATGCCCCTCCCTTTTCTTATCCAAAATCCTTGCTCTTGCAGCCACTCCCACTGGGTTGCATATCTATCCCATATACTCCTTCTCACACAGATACCCTGATACCCCTTGCCTGAGTCTTTTCATCAATTACCCTATAGTAACTGTTTCATCCTGTATAATGGCTGAAGCAAAAAAACAGCTCTCCACTTAGGACACACAGCTAGCATCAACTTTGCATCCAGAGAGGTCTTTATCCATATAGAGTTTATGTTACACTTGTTCCACTACTCAGGTGGTCCACAGGAAATTACACTCACAAAGCACACAACCATCCTACTACTTGTTTTGGATGAACATGCATCCTTATTTAACATCTGCATTCACAGAGGCACTGGTGTTAGAAATCCAGGCATTTTAGAGGATAGCAAACAAAGCCTTCACAGTGGATCCAGTATCTGTGCACGCACACACACACACACACACTATCATCCTCACACATCCAGATGTGAGGGTCAGAAATCAGCTTCTTGTGTTTTCACTTTCTTCTGTCATGCACAAAGGCAAAAAGAACATGGGAAAATGCTTCAGTTATTACAATAAGAAATCAAGATTGAGTTCAGGTTTAACAAATTTCAGTACTAAAACATGTTCAGACATGCAGTGCGCTGAAAATTAAGCTCAGTGAGGTTCACATATTACCAGAACCCTTACTTTAAAGATAATAAAGATTAGGGAGGAGGGGGAAGATAAGGTTTTATTCTCCTGGCTGGGTGAAAATCAAAAAAATCAAACATGATGGTTTCAAAAAAACTCTATATTCCACAACAAGTCCTTAAGACTCCCATGTGCAACATCAGCAGCACTATATCCTCGATTTTTATTGTAATCTTGTGGCTTTTTATTTGTAACTTATATGAAAAGAATCACATTGATTGGGGCAGATTTAACTCAGTAAAACCTATTCTACTGAGATTGTCTGTGCTAGGTGATTTTATCAAGTTCTCTTTTGGTTTCATTTTCTTCCTCATCCCTATCCCCAGGGGACACTGCAGCCCAGCTTGCAGAGCAAATTGCCCTAAATTGAGTTCTTTCTCTGCAATATACAGCCCTTCTTTTGGCTCCTCGGCTTGAAAACTTTATGCATTTTTCCCCTTCCTCCTTAATAGCCCCCCCTTCTTCCCTTTTCCAATTAAAATGGAGAAGTTTGCACCGATACCTGCACCCAATTAAATGAATAGTGCATTACCAGCCACACTCTCCAGATATTCTCTACCCTCCCTTCATTAGCCTCCTTCCTCTGAGGTTTCTTGGCTGTCTGCCAGGGATTTATGGCAAGAATTCAAAATCTTGTAAACTTCATCCCCTCAAAATCATTCTTGAATTTAAGCAGCCTGCTCCTTGGGCCCAGCATGTGAAACACTAGGAACTGATTCAAAGAGGAAGGAGAGCAATGAAAGAAGAAAGAAAATGATTTATTTAAAAAGGTCAAAAAGCTCCCATAAAAGAAGCTAAGCTAAAAGAGGTTAAACTTCCGGGCTAATTGGCTTCAGTTTCCTTTTTAAAAAAATATCTATCTGAAAAACAACAAACTGACAGTAAGGTGTTCCTGTTTAATTTAAAACTATTCATGCCTACAGGAAATGCATCATCCTCTTAACACCTCAGGCATGTTGGCTACTGTTCATTCAAATTACACACCTGCAAAGAAAAAGCCAGGCAGTCAAAGGTTTAAGCAACTGTTTCTTTTAAAGATCACCATCTAATTTTCTAACAAACGTGAACACTACAGCACCATGGCATCAGCCACTCTCATCTGACACAGAATAGCTACCATCATATCAAGCTGTCAGAAATGATAGCCATGTTGTCAAGCCTGAAACAGAGGGAAGCACTGTACCCTCGCATTACTATTTAAAACTGTGCAAACTCCACTCACAGATCATTTAAGCTTGCTGTATTTATCAAGCAAAGATTAGTTAAATGGTGCAGCAAAACTTTCAGAACTGAATGCTAGGTACGGCTAAAGGCGCTTGTGTTGGGCTGTTTCTTCCTGTGATTGTGACACAGTCTTAGGCTCAGTTCTCTATGTCAGGATTGTTATCTAATTTAATTATGAACTGATACTCAACCCTAATCTTTGGACCACATGTGGACAGTGAGCCCTGTGACAGACTGACAATTTCCTGTAATATCTTTAACAAACTTTACTGAATTAGAGTTCGTTCCTTTGGGATACAGTGTTTTAAAAACGCAATTGTATATGGGTTATTGTGGCACTGTATGTAGCTTTTCTAGTATGGAGGAGGATGGATGCTAATGTATTTCCTCCATGATAAGCCCTTTGAAGCCATCTGCCTGGAGAGGTTTGCATATACTAGTTCAACGGGATTCTCCAGGGACCAACAGACAAAGAAGGGGGGTTTGGATACATAGCCTGGTTTTAAACTGGCTCATGCTTTTTTTCTGATCCAGCAAAAGAACAGGACTTCTGGTCCAAGGTGGGTCCCCAATCCTTAGGGTGGGGTTGGAAGGACTGGGCCTGCCAGAACCCATGTAAGTGTAAGCAGAATCAGGATGAGCTCTACCCTGACATCTGGTGGTGAATTATGGCGAGTGTGGAAAAGAACTCTAGGGGCTGATCTTGTTTGCATAGGCACACCCACGCGCATGACATGCAACAACAGCAACTGAAAGTGGTTACTTTGGCTGGTAGGGGATCCCCAGTTTCTCTGTTATTGGGACAGGAAGAATAAAGTTTTGTTACCCTGATTCTGTGAATCAAGGCCAGTGGAACTGTTGTATGACAGAAGGACTGAGTGAGTCCTTCACCATTACCTAAGTAGCACTTGCTTGACAAGGGGCATGGGTTACAAAACCCAGTGAATGGAGAGAGGGTGGGAACAAGTATTTGCATCTGATGGTATGGGCCCCCTCTGAGGGCTTGACACACCAATTGCACCATCTCCTCTCTCCACTGTTGAATGTCAGAGCTAACTTTGATTCCATTAGAAGTCTAGTTACAGGCTGCTGAGCTGAATTCACTTTGGGCCAATGGTGCACCAGCACCGGGGCTCCCCTACTCTGAGCTGAAATCACTAAGAGCTGAGATCACAAAAGAGTTAAAGTTATTAAGTGCTGTGTTAACTAGTGGGGGAGCCTGAAGCTATATTGTTAAGCAGCTGGTGGAGCAATTTGTGGGGACGACTGGAGGAGCAGTGAGCGGTGTGGAGCCTTGCGGGGATGGTTGGAGCGGCCCAAGGAGCGGCCCAAGGAACGGCCAGTGGAGCTGTTTGCGGGGATGGCTGGAGCGGCTCACAGGTCGCGGAGCGGAGTGGAGCAGCTTGTAGAGCGGAGCGGTTCGTGGGATGGCAGGGAGTGGACTGGCTTGTGGTGAAGGCTGCGGCGGAACCCCACGGAGAGACAGCCGGCCTCGGATCACGTAAGGTGCTCCTTAACACCCTGCATGCCCCCCCTTTTACTCTGAGGCTGCACTGGCCAGGGACAGAGACTTTGGGGGTTGTTGGACTTTGAGGACTCTGGGTGGTTGCTGGACCCAAGAGACTTTGGGGACTCTGGGTGATTTTTGGGTTGCTGGATTCAAGAACCAAAGGGAAAGAACACAGCCCAATTTGCTGGGGTGGGTTTTTTTGCTCATGGTTTGTGTTATGAATCCTGTTTGTGGTATTTTTTTCCAATTTAATGCTGATGTCATTTACCTCATGTTATTAAACATTTTCTGCTACACTCAGACTCCGTGCTTGCAAGAGGGGAAGTATTGCCTCTTAGAGGCACCCAGGGGGTAGTATGTAATTGTCCCAGGTCACTGGGTGGGGGCTCGAGCCGGTTTTGCATTGCGTTATTGAAACGGAACCCCTAGATACAGAACCCGGCCCTTGTTGCTGCCAACTTAGATGGGCAGAAGGGTTACATAAGGGTTGGGGTGAATGCTGGTAAGCCTATGAGCATGTATGTAGGTTCTTTTATTGTTTTTAATAGGTTTTCTCTGTAATGCTTTTTACCTTCAGAATAAAATAGGCTTGCACAGAAAGTGCAGTGTGGTAATTTATAACAGTTGACAATCACTCTTATCAGTCTCGGAACAGAAAGCAAGTCAGAGTCCTTGGTCGCCTGTCAGTGTTTGGAAATTCACAGTGAAGGCAGGGAACCGTGCAACCTGGGAATACCCTGATCAGAAGCAGTGGTGCTGGAACTAGGGGTGCTGCCTTCCCCCTGGCTTGAAATAGCAATAACAAACAACAAATACATGGTTTACAATAGTTTCCATCATCAGCACCCATCAGAAGGGAGAGAGATGAGGGTCTCCACCCAGAAAGGCAATGGCTGGTGAGATGGAAGCAGAGAGTGAGTGCCCTTGCTGAACCACTGACAGAAAATACACATGCAGATGTCCTGAACTGTGACGAGTCCAAAACTGGCTTCCTATAAGCCTCGGCTTCCCAATGAATGATGAATAGAGTAAGAGGTCTTCAATGGAAGGGAAGAAAGTCAAACTGCTGTCTGCTTGTGACCCCTTTAAAGCTTTTTGACCATTTGCAGGCTGCGTGAGTGCAGCCCTTGTTTGCTTCCTCTCACCTTCGTTTCTCACACACTATTTCCTGATGCAGGGCAACTACCATCTGGAATGATTAATAGAAAAGAAGAGGAAAGTCCTCTACCTCATTTACTCACACTCCATTTGCTAAAGCTGAGAGTTCTTTTTGATCTTGCTTCTGACTATTTCCTGACTCCTCTAACGGGAACGGGGTGGGTCTTCTTAACTAGAGAGGCTATT
This sequence comes from Chrysemys picta bellii, assembly GCF_011386835.1. Lineage (NCBI taxonomy): Eukaryota > Metazoa > Chordata > Testudines > Emydidae > Chrysemys > Chrysemys picta. Next base: position 75,531,608 of record NC_088793.1, on the reverse strand, counting down.
AGCATTACAAAAATCCATAAATAATAATACAGCATGGGTTGGCATTAACCTAGCACTTTCTATACAACACATAAATAATTAATCATGTCCATGCTAGAAAGTCCCAGTGAATGTTTCTTAGTATCACAAAACTACCAAACAGTTGTGCTCCATTCAGTATTATTGGCAGGTTCTGCTTCAGAAATAGTAGAGATGATATAAGCCAAAAGAGAGAATAACATTGGAAGATTTGTGGGAAAATACCACTCCCAGATTCTTCCTTCTCTTCATTAGTTCATAGATATGGTCTGGGCACCCTACTGCATGAAAGCTCTTGTGATATTTGTAGTGGAACCTAGAAGCCACATCAGGAAAAGGACTCTATCGCGGTAGGTGCTGAACAAACACAAAACACAAGTTTCTTCTAAGAATTGGACTATTTAAGGATTGCGCTTACAACATAAATACAGTTTAGTATTAAATTAGTTAAATATTTGCTTATAGTCTACTGTCAGGTTCTCCTGAATTTTGTCCTTCAAGAACATCTGGAGTGATTTTCCCAAAAATAAATAAATAAATTATTGTAATCCTCACCCAATGAGGATATATTCTGATATTTTTATCTCTAGTGCTATGGTCAAGACAACCTAGTCTATTAATTTTTTTTTATTAAAGCTTTTATTTTGTTTCAAAATTTTAAAGATAGATTCAAGCTATCGTATAAGCCTACGTTTTCTAGGTGAAAAACTGTAATATGCAGCTCTGCTATTTGTTGGTGTTAGCTTCCATTTTCCTTTCTTGTGTGACAAGTGTCAAACTTTTTGGAACTCTGATCCAAACACCTTGTGACAGCTATGTTGATGCCCAGAGTGGCAGCTTTCAAAGGACTACTGCTAAAGCCAGAGATTAATAACGAAGAAGATTGGCAACAAAAGGTGGTGACTTATGATCATTGGCAAAAGAATGATAGTTAGATAGTTTTTTAGTTAGTAGATTTGGCAAAGCGAAGCAATCATCCCTCAGTCTATAAATCAGTAGCAAGGATCACCAATCAGATTCTGACACAGGAATCTGCAAAACAGGAAAAACACCTTCCTTGAAAAAAACTAAATGAGGTTAAAAGAGATCTTTCTCCTGACAGGAAGTACTCTGGAATTCTATTCTGAGTACATTCACCTTCAAAAGCATGATGAATATATTTATAATTCTTCTTTAAAGAGGTGCATTTCTAGTCTTTATATGAATTTCAACGATGATACACATTGCCAGTGTTAATTGGACCACATGCTTTGTTTGCTGTTCCTCTCAATTCTGCAAGAGACGCTGAATGTGCTCCTATAGACACTCCTCTCAGATGCAAAGCAATTAAATCGTGCTTAATAGTTCTATAGTTTGTGTTTGCAACCTCAAGAGAGACAAAGAATCACATGTACCCCTTTCTCATCAGATCCTATTGACATCAGTACAGAATAATTATTCATTGATTAAGGCACAGTAAATCTCCAGCATTCTAGGAGCAATTCATCCAAATAGCTACGGAACAATCTCTCTCCTCCTCACCCCCACCCCTTGCTTTCCATAGCTACAAACAGATCAACTGGAAGATGTGTCACACCACAGAAAAATTATATTTATTACAGTGCATTAGAAATACTATTTAAGTTAAAATCAGTTACAAAAATGTACCTAATGTGGAACTTGTAGTAACATGGATAATTCCAAATATGAAAACAAAATAATTTCAAAGCCAGAAAAAAAGGATATTTACAAAACCATTTCATAAGAATACAAGAGCTGCCATACTGGGTCAGATCAGTGATCCATCTTGCCTAGTATCCTGTTTCCAACAGCAATCTGTACGAGAGCTTCACCAGAAGTGTACAAAACAGGGTAATTGTGGAGTGATCCATCCCTATCTTCCACTCCCAGCATCTGGTAGTCAGAGGTGTAGGGTCACCCCAAGCCTGGAATTCATCCCTGACCATCTTGGCTATTAGCTATCAGTGAACCTATCCTCTGTGAACTTATCCAGTTCTCTTTTGAACCCAGTTATACTTATGGCCATCACTACATCCCATGGTAATGAGTTACACAGGTTAGTTATACATTGTGTGAAAAAAGTACTTCCTCTTGTTTATCTTAAACCTGCTGCCTATTAATTTCATCCGTTTTCGGTGCTGATGTGAAAGGGTAAATAACACTTCTCTATTCACTCCACACCATTCATGATTTTATAGACTTCCATCATATCCCCCTTAGTCACCTCTGTTTAAGCTGAACAACTACAGCACATCACTGTCAGGAACAAATTTTAATATCATATTGTAGTGGGGCAGTTGCCCCACTTTGGCAGACAAAGGGTTAATAACAGCCCTAGGAGCGGCTGCGCAGAACCCAGACAATCAGAGAAGGCTTAGAAGCAGCCAATCAGGGCCAGGCTCGGCCTATATAAAGGCTGCAAAGGAGCATGGCCGATGGACTGTGCCTTGTCACTGAGGCAAGGGACTAGACTTTGGGGCAGCAGGTGGCCACGAAGGCAGATGCAGAGTAAGGGCTGCTGATACCTGGGAATAGAGCAGGGGCACAGCTGGAGGGCTGTGTCCAGAAGAGGACGCCGCAAGCCAGGGAACAACGTGGGTCTCAGACAGCACAGCCGAGTAGGCAGTGGGCGGGACACGACCCGCAGAGGGCACTCCACAGCTAGGACGGAGCTAATTCCCGGAGCAACCAGCAGGTGGTGATGAGTCAGCGACCCGTTACATGTGCAGGAGAATTTGGGCATACGTGGTCCCCCCTGATACAAGGGGAAGAGAGAGGACTGGGCAGATTGTGCTGCATAGAAAGACTTGAGAAACCAATGGTGGAGAAGATGAACTATTAGTGGAGGGCCTGTGTGAACCAGCTCACCGAGCAGCAATGGGGACTGTTCTGGCTGCTGCAGGGGTGGGCACATGGGCCTCATGGGAGGCCAGGCACCAAGGGTGGGAGGCCGGTGACAAAGCAAAAGAGCTGTTTTGCCTGTGGGCAACCGCGACACTTTAGAAGGGAGTGCCTCTACTGGGTTGGGGCACAGAAGCCCCACCCAGACAAGGAAAGAACGGGGAGAGAGTGTCCCCTGTGAGGGAAAAAGGGGGCCCCCAGGTTTGTTGGGCTTGTGGGGAACTGGGACACAGAAAGAAGGAGTGCCCTCAGGGGACTTGCAGGGCTCAGGGTAGCCCTGAAGGAAGGGCTAAGCCAGGAACACACTGTGGGAGGGCTGTGGCAAAAGGAAGGCACAGGAGGTGCTTCCTTTGCCACAACGAGGGCCATTTAAAATGGCGTTGCCCCCAGAGAAGGAAGGGGAGGCCAGAGGATCAGGCTCAGTCTAAGACTGCCCTGAAGAAGGGGGTTGGGAGGATCAAGGCCCTGTCTTGGGCAGAGGGGCCCCAGATAAATAAGGGAAGCCATGCAGGGGTGAAACAGGCTATGATGGAGACCCAAACAGAGAGGGAAACCCACGTGGGAGATGAGGGGGCTATGGTGAGGACCCAAACACTGGAGGAGGGAAGCAAGCTGCTCCAGAGAATGGAGAGCCTGCAACAGGAAAGGGATTTCCTGCCCACCCAGCTGCGAAGGAAGCTGGGGAGGTAAGACACACCCCTCCGGGTGATTTTAAGGGGGAGGGTGTGTAGTGGGGCAATTGCCCCACTTTGGCAGACAAAGGGTTAATAGCAGTTCTTGGAGTGGAGGGACTGCTGTGCAGAACCCAGCCAATCAGAGAAGGCTTAGAAGCAGCCAATCAGGGCCAGGCTGGGCCCTATATAAAGGCTGCAAAGCAGAGGAGACAGGAGTCTCTCCCTGACAAGCAAGGGAGGAGGACTGGCTCCCAGGGATAGCACCTTAGATAGAGCAGCACTGGGCAGGCTCTGGAGAGCAGAGGGAAAGCTCCAGTCTGATACCTGCCAGGCTGAGGTCCCTGAAAGAGAGGGCTGAGAAGGTGCAAGGGCCAAGGAGAAGTGGCCCAGGGAGTGTGAGCAGTATGGGGGAGAGAAGGAGGGCAGGACATGGCTGCCTCCAGAGGGTCCCTGGGCCGGGACCCAGAGTAGTGGGCGGGCCTAGGTCTCCCCTTGTCCCGCCCCCCTTACATTGCACCTTACCATGGAGGAGTGTGGTCGATGGACTGTGCCTTGTCCCTGAGGCAAGGGACTAGACTTTGGGGCAGCAGGTGGCCATGAAGGCAGGTGCAGTCTGAGGACTGCTGATACCCCTGGAAGGGGGGGAATAGAGCAGGGGCACAGCTGGAGAGCTGTGTCCAGAAGAAGATGCCACAAGTCAGGGAGCAATGTGGGTCTCAGACAGCACAGTTGAGCAGGCAACGGGTGGGACACCACCCACAGAGGGCGCTCCATGGCTAGAACAGAGCTAATTCCTGGAGCAACCAGCAGGGGGTGCTGTGGTGGTGAGTCAGTGACCTGTTACACACATTAATGGCACTCCACGAAAGATGATTGGCTCTCTGATACCAGAATCTCCTTCTCTTAACTTCTTCGTTCCTGAAAAGAAGATTGAAGAAGAGGAGGCTGCTTTATTCTCCCCAGGTGATTCTATTATTGGGGGGAGGGGGAAAGAAATAGAGATAGTTAGAAACACCTGCAAACAAATCTTGCTCCCTATCGCATACTTATTGGGAAGAAGATACTGTGATGGGTTGGATCACAGAAACCCCCTTGGGGCTGCCAAACTGATGTGCCAACACTACTTCTACTCCTGCTTTCCCTGCCAGCTTGGGACTCCAGCACCCTGTCTTGTTGAGCCAGATACGCCAGGCTGCTCCAACACAGACCAAGGGTCTGAACCACATGCCCAAAGCTGCAGACTTTACTGAAAGCAACTTACAGAAGTGTTCCCGTCTTTAATACTCAGATGCCCAACTCCCAATGGGGTCCAAACCCCAAATAAATCTGTTTTACCTTGTATAAAGCTTATACAGAGTAAACTCATAAATTGTTCGCCTTCTATAACACTGATAGAGAGATATGCACAGCTGTTTTCCCCCCTACCCCCAGGTATTACTACATACTCTGGGTTAATTAATAAGTAAAAAGTGATTTTATTAAATAAGGAAAGTAGGATGTAAGTGGTTCCAAGTAATAGCAGACAGAACAAAGTGAATTACCAAGTAAAATAAAATAGAACACGCAAGTCTATGTCTAAGAAAACTGAATACTGATAAAAACCTCACTCAGTAAGCTTCCTTTTACAGACTAGTCTCCAAGTCTGGGTCCAACAATCACTCACACCCCCTGTAGTTACTGTCCTTTGTTCCAGCTCAGGTGGTAGCTAGGTGGTAGCCTAATTCAGTCATAAAACTGAATACAGATAAAATCTCACCCTCAGAGATGTTTCAATAAGTTTCTTTCACTGACTGGATGCCTTCCTAGTTTGGGCACAATCCTTTTCCCTGGTACAGTCCTCCTTCCAGCTCAGGTGGTAGCTAGGGGATTTCTCATGATGGCCGCCTCCATTTGTTCTGTTCCACCCACTTATATATCTTTTGCATAAGGTGGGAATCCTTTGTCCCTCTGGCTTCCCACCCTTCCTTCTCAATGGAAAAACACTAGGTTAAAGATGGATTCCAGTTCAGGTGACATGATCACATGTCACTGTAAGACTTCATTACCCACTTGCCAGCACACACATATACAGGAAGACTTACAAGTAAAACAGAGCCATCTACAGTCAATTGTGCTGGTTGATGGGAGCCATCAAGATTCCAAACCACCATTAATGGCCCACACTTTGCATGATTACAATAGGCTTTCAGAGTTATATTTCATATTTCTAGTTTCAGATACAAGAATGATACAGTCATACAAATAGGATGAACCCACTCAGTAGATTATAAGCTTTGTAATGATACCTTACAAGAGACCTTTTGCATGAAGCATATTTTAGTTACATTATATTCACACTCATCAGCATACTTTCATAAAATCATATAGAGTGCAACGTCACAGATACCTTAGGTATGTCTACACAGTACCCGCAGCTGGCCTATGCTAGCCAACTCGGGCTGCGGGTCTGTTTCATTGCTGTGTAGACGTGTATCTTTGTGCTGGAGCCTGAGCTGGAGTCTTGCAGGGTGGGAGGATCCTAGAGCTCAGGCTCCAGCCTGAGCCCAAAAGTCTACATAGCAATGAAACAACCGCACTGCCCAAGCCCGAGTCTGCTGGGACGGGCCAGCCGTGGATTTTTCTTTGCTGTGTAGACATATCCTTTGCTGCCTCCAGGGCAGGGGAGCCAAGCTATAGTCTTCTCCAAAAGACATCACTGACAGTTGATGCAATTCTGTGAGGTACTGTGTACCTTGGATCTCATGGACATCAAAGGGAGTTGAAGGTGCAACTCATTTCCTAGGAGATGTTCAGCAGCTTGCAGAATCAAGAGTTAACAGCAACAACTTGCACTTCTGTAGCACTTCCCATCTGAGGGTTTCAAAGTGCTTTAGACACATTGAAGAGTTAAGTCTCACAACGTTCCTGCCATAAGCAGTATCCTAGTTTCCATTGAGGAAACTAAGGCAAAACTTAGAGGAAACTTGCCAAAGATCATATGGGGAGTCTATGGCACTGCTGGGATTAGAACTCAGATTTCTTGAATCCCAGTCCTGTATTTCAGTAATAAAGTGATCCCTCTCTTCCTTAGATATTTATTATAATAAATAATAAATTGCCTATTCATAGCAGGTACCAAGTCTAGTGTTACAAGTGTCTCAAACACTAAAGTCATAAAATGTTAAAACATATAACAGATAAATCATGCCAAAATTAAATGATATAAATATTTAACATGTTATGTCACTGTTCCATGTTGAAAACATTTTCCAATACTCTTCTTAGCACAAGCTAAAATCATGGCACTGTTCGGCTCTGGAGAGATGGCATTCCACAGAACTGAGGTTGAGGCGATACATTATATATGTGTTACCTAGTTACGCTTATATGGCAACTAATACAATATGTTTCTCTCTCTCTCTCTCCAGTATGTCATTGTATTTCTTGGTAAAATGGGAATGAATTATACTTAAATGCCCTTGAGGATATGGCTTCAGAAAACTGACACTCCCAATTTTCCCAAAGACTAAGGGTTAGGATTTTCAAAGAGGCCTACAGGAATCAGGAGTTCAAACTCTATTGTTTTTTAATAGGGCACCTCATTCTCTTCAGCTCCTTTGAAAATCCCAAACTAAATGTGTGACATGGCTTTTAAAATATTCTCCAAAACACAAAGACCTAAATTTTCATGGCTTCAATTAAATGGGCCTGATTTTCAGAGGGTGGGCACTCAGAATTTTCTGAAAATCAGGGTCCTTTAAGGTGTCTCAAATTGGGCACCCAAAAACACGGGAAAATTTAAACCAAAATGGTTAAAAACCAAAACAAAATACTTGACTGGAGGAAAACCTGACAAAGTGGGATTTCTTTCCTTAATATTTCTCGTTTTCTCCCATTTAAGTTTAATAATTCAGAATTTCTGATGTCAAGAGTTTATAGTAATAATGATATAATGTAAAGTTTGTATGGAACAGATGTCCAGTTCAGTGACATACCTTGTAATGAAATAGAATTAAGAAGTGTAAATAAGGGAATATTAAACTTTGAGTGGTTCTTTCACATTACTTCTTCATAAAAGTTATAGTAATTGAATATGCTATGCCTTGTTTATATGTTAGAAACTTTTTCATTTGTTATGCTAATTACTATATACAATTTACTGGCTTTTTTTTTTTTACTAGCAGTCTTTGGGGCTGATTCTGTGCTCAGCTAAACCATTGTAAATCAGGAGTAACTCTATTTAAAACAGTTGATTTGCACCAGTGTAAAACATGAGGACAGTACATAAAGACTCCATAAGATACTTTTCTGTGATGTTACCTAGACCATATTGTAGGCTTGATTTTAGAGAAAGGACCAACAATATACAGTATAAAAAATATCTTTTATAATGGTTGTAATTGGGTGTGATGTACTTGCAGTATTCTGTTTACTGTTTTATCACATTAGGCCTTTATCCAAACACTACAAGAAGTGAACTTTGAACTGTAGATTTACATAATTCTAGAATGATGTATGATCTAGGGTTTTTTAATAGGAAATCCTAAATCCCCACTCACGCCCCATAATTTTCCTGCCCACCTGGTACCGAGGACATTAAAAAGAAAAAATGTTTGTTTAAACAACATTAAGGAAAATTCATAACCATCAAACATAAGTTAATCTTGAGATATGGTTATACATATTGAACGACTATTAATATGCCACACTGACTCCCAGTAAAAGATTAAATGTGACTATCCTTGTAGTAACTTAAATGATGATGTTGAGACACCAAGAAAAAACGAATAGTGTCTGGAGCAAGAGAACTTGAGTATTAAGTACAATTGCTTCTGCTAAATCTGTTGTAGTTTGTTCACAATAATGGTTCAAGTGTGAGGGTGGGAAATTATCTAAGAATTCAATGATACCCACAATTTATCAAACTACCTCAGTAAACATTTCCAAAATGTAGGTCTTCTTTACAAGCAAAACACATAGTGCAGGTGTATTTACTACAACATCGCTTTAGTCTATGGCAGAGCAGCAGGAGAGAAATGAAAAAGTTTTTGCATAACTCCCTGTAGAGTTCCATTCCAGAGATGCAGGATGGCGTTTCAAACACTGTCTAAATTCAGCAGCTGGGAAGCCTTCATTTGACCAGCTTTCACCAGACTGTCAATGTTGCTGCAGGATTGGCAAAATAACAGGATCCAAAGAGATGGAATAGTTTCGCTACCAATAAAAAGTTCAAAGATCTTTTTAAGCCAATGCAAAACTCAACTGTCCATGAAAGACTACCCAGAAAGGAAATTACTGAACAAAATACTGTTTTTGTTTCTGTTATTCTTCAATACAAAATGTGCAGTTAAAAAGAGATGAAAAAAGCAATAAAATATTTGCAATTACAGATAAAGCATGGTGGGAAGAACCACATTTTGAACTTCTAGCACCTACAAGCCCTAACTCTTTCTCCCTGGATAGCAATATTGCTTTATCTGGTCTGATGATAAAAAACACAGTTTAGCAAGAAATGATTGATCACTCATACCACCCATAGTTCTGACCAGTCCTCTCCAGGGAAGTGAAATTATGGCCACATATCTTTACTTCATGAATCAACTGCAATTATATTATAATATTCCTAGGAACTAAATATATATATAATGAGAGGGAGGAGGGGTAAATGATGTATCCTTACATAGGAGAATCAAAACGCCAAAAATATAAAATGCCACGCAATGTGTGAACTCAACATAAGCTCTAAGAAAGGAGATATGATCAACTCAGGAGCAGAACGGTGATCCACACATCCTAGTCTCTCCTGGTCTATAGTCTTGCTGATATGTACTGCAGCAGGACTAGCAGTGGTATTTAATGTTTTTAAAATTTATATCAAATTATTTATCCTCTCTTTGGATGGGAGAGAGGAATTTCTTAAAGGACTCACAAATGAAATCAATATATAATGAGCTGCCTATATTGAACTCCAACACAATAACATCTGCACAATAACTATAACATCTAACCATTCCTAACCCCTGAGCCCAATCTCTCCACAAATGCCAAAGAAATAGAGGAGCTTTGCAGAATCTGTGTGTTTTCATTCACCATAGTATCCAAGCACTTCCCAGGTAACTTAGAACTGCATGGCCCAATCACTAATGAACTTGACAGAGTCTCCAGCTCCTCTCGCTTCCTAACAATACGGGGCTGTTTGGGTTGACTTACATTATCTTGTGAGTTGAGGGGAAAAGGGAGGGAGCTTATTTGTTTGTTCTGATTATCTATCTGATTATAGTGAGAAGTATCCACTAAGTTAATGCATTTGGGCTCTGGCAGCGCAAGGGGAGGAAATTAGAGAGGCCAGGGACCACAAGATGCCCTGTCAGAAGCCTCCTCCTATTTTAACCAGGAGAGGCTTATATTCAAGCACATCCACTGGTCACAGTAGTAGAGGTATCATCCAAAGAGATATTAGGTACCATGTCATCTCTCAAATATTAGGTACCAAACCATTATAGGGACTCATAGATTACAATCAATCCCTTGAATGATACTTGGAAGACAACAGGCGTCTAGTGTAGATCACACAGCATCGGTGTTACATGCTCCCAGTGTGCAACTCTATTTAATTTGCAGTCCTCACCAAGTGTTCTCAAAACAGACCACAATCAGAAAGAAATGGTTACATTCTTCTTGCAAGGCACTGATGGAAATAAACTCCCCGGGGACATTGATGGAACCTAAGCATCTAGCAGTAGCCAAGGACCTAACAAGACTTCTCACCTGCAAACTGACATATGAAACAGCAATCACAATCCCAGAGTTAGAGTATCGATACAATTCTTGTTGGTTTTTCCAGTTCTCCCCCCAGCCAATCCACAATACTTCATTGTTGCCTGAACTGAACTTCAACCAAGTCCCAGTTTCATACAGACATTGGATCATTCATTCCATTAGACCAGCAGGTTTGGCCATCATAAACACAAACGGTACCAGGGATAGCAAAAATAGAATAGCTCATGGCAATTATGTCACATAAATGCCCTGACTATGATTTCACAGTCCACTTTTCCTTTATGCATATTCATCGATTTGTTTAATCCTAAATGTAATATACAGTAAAATAGAAAACCTCAGTGACTGAGATAACTGATGGCTGTTTAGTGACTTACAAATATTTAGTTGGTATCCAAATTTCAGTTTAGAGTGGCCAGATATCCATATCACAAAAACTACCACCACAATTAGCATTGACATACACCCTATCTGTTTGGCCTTGGATTTAGCTGTAACTCTGAGTACTTTTTCCAGACCTGAGGAAGAGTGCTGTGTAATTTGAAAGCTTGTCACTCACCAATAGAAGTTGGTGCAATAAAAGATATCATCTCACCCACCTTGTCTCTCTAATATCCTGGAACCGACACAGCTACAACAACACTGGATACACACTTGTAGGAAGTTTCAGCAAAGAATGAATGGGCATAAAATTTGAGGTAACCATCTCAGCCCGTAGAGATGTTTGCAATGCTGCTGCCCAATCTGTAGCTATTTTGTAGGTAAATAGAGATTTCAATAAGGCTGATCAAATATTTTCTGTCAAAACTTAAAAAAAAAAAACAGAAAATTGAGTTGTCACAGTATGGGTTGAGAACCACTGCCATAATGCCATCTTCAGCAATTCAGAAAAGAAGGAGTTTAGGTTAATAAATTGAACCTAATCCTCATCTCAATTACAGAGCATAAATCTAGAGTAACTCTACTGACATCGATGGAGTTGGTTTGTATTTGCACTATTTCAACTGAGCAGAATTTGGCCCAGTATCTTTTCACTTGTCAAATATAATTGCTGAAGTAAACCTCATGGTAGAATCTCTGCTAAGTTTGTTTTCTTTCCTCATGGTGTATTTAAGATAATCATTTTACTCTATTTGAAGCCCACACAATAATCTGGAAACAAAATGGAGGTTTTCTGCATCATGTCTGAAAAAATAAAACATAACTCAACAATGCATTACCAGTATTCTCTTGCTACAGTGTGATCTGATATGCAATGTCTGAGGCACATATCCAAACAAAGGAAGAGTACATATGGGTAGAACTGATATAAAAATAACCTGTCTCTTATCTGAAAATGGTACCGTGAAGGGGGCATACTTCGATATGGAATGAAATGATGGCTTTTCCTGAATTACAGCTATCATCTTAAAGGCTATGTCACAGGGCAGCTGTTCTTTTAAGGAGAGTTGGGTCCAGCCTCACTTGTGACTGATCAGCTGACATTAATCAAGTGATTATAAAAGTTAGCAAGTGGCTCAGTTAGAAAGGAAAACTGCAGGAGGGAGGTTGGCTACTGTGGCAGGCTGGCCAGCCAGCCCTGGAGTAGGGGGAGAAATTCAAGAGGAAAGCATTTGGGCCCCAGCAGAAGGTCAGGAGAAAGACCAGGTTTATATGTGGAACTCATGTTGAACTGTTTTATTGTTCAAAGTATAAACTATGCCCTGAAGAAAAGCCTTGAAAACACGGATGTGATTAGTCCTTCCTGGGCTAGGGAGACAGGCCCACTACCTGTTATAGAACATCCTGGCTCCAAAGAACAAGGACATAGACAATTTAAGACTCACTAGATCTGCCTACTCCCCTCACATTGTGCCATCCTCTCCACATACAATGCATTTTTGTTTGTTAGAACTTCATACCCTCAATCAAATTTATCTTATTTTCAGCAAAATAGATGAGTTAGTGGCATGCAGACGCTTAATCACACCTTCACTACATCGCCCTACCATCCAAAGAAATGTGTCTGCATTCTGCTCAGAGTCTAGGTCACAGTATCATTGTTCTGTGGTCCACCAGTAGCTGAGATGCTTCTACCACTTATATAAGGGCCCCTGTACAGAATGATGGGGTAATGAGAGATGAGCAAATCAATCAACAAGATTAGCCAAACAGCCATGTGTCACAGTTACAGGTCTAGATGCTTCTGAGTGCACCTTCTCAGGATCAGGCCTTGTGTTTTTACCAAATTCAGGGTGGAATTCTTTCATGTTCCCACTCTTAATGAGCCTTTGCTCTACAGCACCCTGTGTCTCAACTGTTCCATACCCTGCAGGTCTCACTGAGTTCTGGCACCTAGAGTTCTTCCCTTCAGGAGTCTGTGACCAATTGACCAGCCAGCCTTATTAAAGAACAAATTTTTGTTCATTTTAAAAGTGGAAAAAAGCATTCAGAGAAAAAGGATCTTAAAACAAAATGTCTGTGTGCATCAGGTGCCAGACTGTGGGGGAGAGGGGTGCCACTGGGACCCAGAGTGTAGAAAATTGTGTCTGTTGCTGGTGCATATGTGTTCTCTCTGCTCTAGATGCACAGAGATGGTGGAGTCCTGTGCTGGAGGAAGGTGGGCACAAGAGGCATAACAGGCAGGCAGGAGAAAAGGTAAGAGGGAATAACAGAAAGCAGCAATAGCTGCAGGGAGAGAGAGGAGGAGGAGGAGCCTTTTAAGTACCTCTCTAGCACCCCCAGGAGCCTGGACTGATTAACACCAGCTTCTCAGGGAGCTTCCTGTTTCCTGCTGCTTCCCTGAACCCACTTGAGGAGAACAGGCAGTCAACTGAAGTAGTAGGAGCTAGTTAGGCCCTTAAGACGCTGATATCTTCCTTCACTCAGGCCCTGCTACCAGCCTGCTTATTTGATCCCTTCAATTGAGTGTTGAGAGCCACTATAGCTGGCACAGACCAGCAGTCATGAGTGAAAGAAGAAAACGCCCCTCTGGGGCAGCATTCAGAAAAAGAAAGAAAGCAAAGGAAGCTTTTCTATCTAAGCAGGAAGGAGCTCTCCTGAGATACATAGAGAAATGTTCACGGTGAGCCTTCCAGCCCCAGTGAGGATGTGAGTGGTGAGGAGATGCCTGATCTTGCAGTTAGTCTGAGTGCAGGTGACCTGGCAGCTACTGCAGCATCCATATCTCCATCTCAAATGGATGTAACCATGCACATTCCTGAAGAAAAGTGTAGATCAGAGAAGAGTGTGGTGGAGGCGCAAGAAACAGCTGCTGCTGAGTTTAGTTCCTTAAGTCTAGATGATCCAGGACTGTGGACCCACTTGAGCAGTAGCCTGAGGGACTTCCTTGTACTGCATGGGCCACAGCAAGTGAAAAACTTCATGTTCCCCAAAGACAATGAAAATAGAAGTTTCTATCCAACACATTACTGGTGTGAAATCCCCAATTATGACAAAGTGGAGAGGCCATGTGTTTTTGTTGCAAACTCTTCCAGTCTAATGTTCCAGCCACATTGTGTTCTACAGCAGGGGCGGGCAAAATTTTTGGCCTGAGGGCCACATTGGGTTTCAGAAATTGTATGGAGGGCTGGAGCCAGTCGTGGCCCGGCCCCCACACCCTATCCGACTCCCCCTGCTTCTCACCCCCTGACAGCCCCCCTGGGACTCCTGACCCATACAACACCCACTGTTCCCCGATGGCCCCCCTGGGACCCCTGCCCCATCCACACCACCCCCCCGCTCCCTGTCCCCTGACTGCCTCCGGAACCCCCGCCCCTGACTGCTCCACCACCCCATCCAACCCCTCCTCTCATTCCGGACTGCCCCCCGGGATCCCTACCCTCATTCAACCCCCCTGTTCCCCACCCTCTGACCACCCTGACCCCTATCCACAACCCCGGCCCCTGACTACCACCACACTGAACTCCCCATCCCCCTTACTGCACTGCCTGAAGCACCGGTGGCTGGTGATGCTACAGCCATGCCGCCCAGAGTAGCAGGATAGTCAGCTGCGCTGCCTGGCGGGAGCCAGCCATGCCACCGCGCAGCACAGAGCACTGGGTCAGGCCAGGCTCTGCAGCTGTGCTGCCCCAGAAGCTCGCAGCCCCACTGCCAAGAGCATTGCATCGACAGCGCAGTGAGCTGAGGCTGCGGGGGAGAGGGAACAGCTGGGCAGGGGCCGGGGGCTAGCCTCCTGGGCCAGGAGCTCAGGGGCCGGGCAGGGTGGTCCCACGGGCCGAATGTGGCCCGCAGGCCATAGTTTGCCCACCTCTGTTCTACAGGAGCAAAGGACTGGAAAAATCTGGCTAGAGCTCTGGCATGCCATGAGAAGGCAGCAAATCACCAGAGAGCATTCCATAGGTGGAAGAGCTTGAGATGAGACTAAGGTTAAAGGCCACCACAGACGATCAGCATCAAGAGAAGATTGCACCAGAGTCTCTTTACTGGCAAAATGTTCTGAAAAGGCTCATTGCCATTGTGAGAATGCTTGCTACCCAAAACCTAGCACTACGTGGCACTTCAGATCAGCTGTATGTGCCAAACAATGGAAACTTCCTTAAAATTGTGGAGCTCATGGCTGAGTTTGATGCTGTACTCTAGGAGCATCTAAGAACAGTTACCACCCAAGAAATGTACACACACCACTACCTTGGGAAAACAATTCAAAATGAGATCATACAGTTACTGGCAACAAAAGTCACACAGAAGATTGTGGCAGATCTGAAGTCAGCAAGATATTACTCTCGTATTCTGGACTGCACACCTGGCATCAGCCATACAGAACAAATGACTTTAATGGTGCATTTTGTAACAACAACAGAACCTAGTGAAAATGTCCCTGCAATGGTGACAGTCAGAGAGCATTTTCCAGAATTTATTGACATTGATGATACTACAGGAGCTGGTATGACAAATGTGCTTCTTAAAAAGCTGGAAGATACGGGAATTGCGATAGCTGACATGAGAGGTCAGGGCTACGATAATGGTGCCAACATGAGAGGAAAGAACAGAGGAGTGCAGACATGGATTCGAGAGTTAAACCCTTGAGCTTTTTTTGTCCCATGCAGTTCTCATTCATTGAGCTTGGTGGTCAGTGATGCAGCATCAGCTTCTAGTGAGGCTGCTGATTTTTTGGAATACATAGATTCAAAGCATCTATGTATTTTTCTCTGCATCAACTCATCGATGGCAAATTTTGAAGCTACATTTGGGAACATCCTCTCTGACACTGAAACCACTGAGTGCCACACAATGGGAAAGTCGAGTGGAGGCGATAAAGCCTATCAAACACCAAATTGGGAAGATAGATGATGTCATAGTTGCCATTATGGAGGATAATGCTATGACAGGAATCATTCGTGGGAGAACAGTAGCAGAGGGAAATGCAATCACCAGAAACATATATAACTTCAAATTTCTGTGTGGCTTAGTGTTGTGGCATGACATACTGTTTGAAATAAATGTTGTAAGCAAGAGACTCCGAGGTGTTGACCTTGATACATCTGGAGAAATGGAACAACTGGACAAAGCAAAGTCATACCTACAGTTTTACCGGTCAGATGAGGGATTTCAAAACGTTCTGAAGAGTGAACAGAAGTTGGCAGAGGAACTTCACACTGAAGCTATTTTCCCACCCATTCAAGAATACAAGAGTCACTAAAGAAGATGACATTTTGATTACAAGGCACAGGATAATCCCATAAGAGACCCCAAACAACAATTCAAAGTTGAATTCTTTAACCAGGTGCTAGATTGTGCAATACAGTCAGTTGAAGAACATTTCATGCAGCTCAAGGAACACAGCAGTATATTTGGCATGTTGTATGATACTTCAAAACTCCTCACTATACCTGAAGAAGAACTACACCAGCAATGCAGGGCACTAGAGACAGTGTTGACACATAATGACATGCGCGATATTGATGTGAGTGATTTAGGTGATGAACTGAAAGCCCTTTCAAGATACATTTCAGCAGAATGAACTCCAAAGGCTGTTCTGGAATATATGTGCACAAATAAGATGACCACCCTCTTTCCAAATGCTTTTGTTGCTCTGCGCATACTTCTAACACTTCCTGTAACAGTTGCCAGTGGAGAACACAACTTCTCCAAGCTGAAGTTAATAAAAACACGTCTATGCTCCACAATGACACAGAAGAGGCCGGTCGGCCTTGCAACCATCTCAATAGAGCATGAGCTGGCCCAGACTGTGGACCTTCAGAAAGCAGTTCAAATTTTTGCAACCAAGAAGGCACGGAAAGCACCACTTTGATTATTCAAACAGACAAAAATGCCAGTGTTTACTAAGCAGACAAGAAAAGTTACATTTGCTGTTCAGGCGTTTGGAAGTTAAGTGTTTCTTAAAATTTTTGAACAAGGCATTTTAAGATGTTAGTTCTCCTTTATTGGGGTAGGTAGCAGAGCAGTACCATGAGAGGAGTAGAACAGGAAGAAGGCAGAACTGAGACCTTTCAAAGTTTTGGCCCAAGTGAGGAGGTATGGGGGTGTCATTTGAGCTCCCTGCCTCAGATGCCAAAATATTGTGGGTTGGCCCTGTGCATGTCCACCTTACCTAAATGCCTTACTTCCCCTGATGGAACCTAGACAGACACAACTTCTTCAGACAACCGCCATGGTTGGGTGTGTCTCAGCCTTGTTCCTACAAACAACTCCCCCTTGTTTTGAGAGAGTGCTCCTTTTTAAACCTGCCACCATTCTTTTAATCTCCTGTGTTCACAGGCCTTTCCCTATACTGGTGGTGTTTCTCAAAAACTTTCAAGTGTTTCCTGAGGGATGGCTTATCTTGAGCCATTGTTTCCCTCCCGGCTTGTTTTTCCTTCCCACCTCCTATTAAACTAAATAAGAGAGTAAATATCCCCATAACCAAATCAACACACACTACTCATAAATCACTACAAAGCAGCTCCACTTCTGTCATGGTATGGTTATTAGCATATTAAACAAGGCAGATATTACCAATTATCAATTTTAAATGATTCAGCTGCTAGTTCTTCAGGAGTGCACATGCCAGACCAGAGCTCAAGGTTATAGGTAGAATTTAGAGAGAAATTTCCAAAACTGAAAGCATTCCAAGTAGCCAGCTGGTTGCATTTAAACATCACTATGGCAGTGACACTCAATAGGCGGCCCGTGGGCCAACTGTGACCCACCAAGGCTTCCTGTGTAGCCTGCCAGTCAGTGCTTATTTTGTAATGAAAAGGGTGCTAGGATTCAGTCCTGGCACAAATTAAACATTGACTGGGCAGCTCAGCTGGAGAGTGGTGGCTGCTGGTCCAGCACCCAGCTCTAAAGGCAACACCACTGCCAGCAGCAGCAGCACAGGGCTAAGGGTGGCAATACCATACAGATCGTTCCCTCTGGCCTAGGATTCTATTACTCTAAAGCCACACTCACTTATGCTCTCTGTTTTAATAGAGAGCTTCTTTCTAGAACTTTTCCAGCCCCCTACGGCTTTACTACCTGCTCGAGATTTAAACAAACAATTTAGTAATTCTCACAAATCCCTGCATATACAATGGCCAGAAGGGACCAATTGCATGTGCAGGTGCTGGTGCTTGAAAAAGTGCTTGTGCTGGTGGAAAAATGCTTATGCACACAAAGAGAATACATTTTTGAAAATCTGACCCAGTATCTTTCATTATTGTGTGCTCTGGCAGAGAGAATGGGTCATCAGACTCTCACTTTCTGCTCCTGCAGTACCATTAATGTGGGGACAG
Organism: Chrysemys picta bellii; assembly: GCF_011386835.1. Lineage (NCBI taxonomy): Eukaryota > Metazoa > Chordata > Testudines > Emydidae > Chrysemys > Chrysemys picta. The sequence goes on along the minus strand of NC_088793.1, from coordinate 75,513,538 downwards.
AGGGAGGAGCCTCAGTAAGGAAGAGACATACACAGACATCGAAGAGTACACATCAGATAATAGCCCTCTCAGTTTTATCAGTCACTGCACTGTATACAGTATAGGCAGTGTTGGAACTAGATGCTGCCTATGCTTCAAAGAAGCAGCTGCTGCTTTCTTCACAGAGTGCTGGTAGCAATGTGCTGGTAGCAATGTTGCTAATAACAGGGGTGTTTTTACAGGGTAGAGGGCGATAGTGATCTCCTCATATATCCAAAAAGACATCTGCTGCTGTCCAACTCCTGCTATTGTGGTTCTAACAGTGAGGGAATTGTGGCAAGACATGGCCCTTCCTTAGGATATGGTGTCTTGTTGTGAAAAACTAAAATTATACACATTACTGTATCAGCTGAGGTGGTGGTCTAAAAAGCTCATATTGACTCAGAGCCTTGAGCTCATTAATATTTCTGCTGCTTTCCTCCTGGGTATTGCTTAACTGCTGTGCCCTGTGTACGAGAGACATAGGGCCAAATTCTCTGCTAGTGAAAACTGACAACTCTATTGAGAATCTCTTCCCCATTTTTAAAAAGTTAAATCTCTCTGAACCAAAAGTGACACACACACATGCCTAACAGTGTTGGCTTTCAACAAAGAAGGGCCCCATTCAACCTGACTGCCAGGAGAAAAGATGAGTCAGGATTACATTGGATGTATTTATAGTGGTGTGTCCTTATTGCTCCAAGCTAGTGCCTCGGCATGTGCACCAGCTAGATTTTTCAAATCCAATATCCCTCTTGTGAGTTTCTTCCATTCCCACCATGTATCCTGCCAACTCAGAGGTGCATTCCTTTGTCACTGCTGCTTCATAAAGGGTACATTAGTTGCACATAATAACAGTGTGTGTACTAGGAACCTATGAACTATCTTGGTTCTACAAACTCTAGTGCTGATCTAGTAGTCATTACTTTCCAATAGAAGTTTTCCCTTAGTAAAAACGAAAGGACTATGGCCTCTGTTTTATTGCTGCCCTCGCGTTTCTGGGATATTATTAATTTGCATTTTATTCCTTTTACTTCTATTTTAAGTTTTTTCATATGTGGTGGGGTTTTGCCTCCCAGAGACAGGTATATTTCCAAATTCTTCACCCTGGCATGAGGGTGGACAATCCTCCTACAACCTCTGGAGAGGCAGGAATTGACCCAGGCATCATTCCAACACAAGGTAATCTTCCAACACCTTTATCAGCAGGGGCAGAAGAACTGCAATGTCATTTAAAGGAGAAGATAATGAGAGTATAATGAAATAAATTCAAGATGCTTAAAAATAAAAGTCCATCAATAAGAAAACATCCAAACCATCCCTGCCTTCTGAGACCCAGATTAGTGCATCTCTTTCCCTTTCTGAAGTGGCTGATGCTGTGCAGTGCAGTTTTCGACCGGAAACTGGTTGAAAAGGGACTCTGGCAGCTCTGGTCAGCACCATCGACCGCGCCATTAAAGGTCCAGTTGGCGGTGCTGTGGCGTTAGGGCAGGCTAGTCCCTACCTGTCCTGGGCCACCGTGCTGCGCCCCAGAAGCAGCCAGCAGGTCCGGGTCCTGGCAGGGAGCCACGGGGCTCCTCACGCTGCCCCCGCCTTAAGTTCCCAGCCAATGGGAGCTGGGGGGGGGTGCCTGTGGAGGGGTGCCTGCGCATGGAGCCTCCTGCACACACACACACCCTGCATAGGACCCGGAGCCAGACCTGCTGGCTGGTTCCAGGGCATGTGCAGCGCGGTGTCAGGACAGGCAGGCAGCCTGCCTTATCCCCCCTCTGCGCCGTTGACCGGGAGTCACGAAAGGTAAACTGGCACCCCAACCCTGAGACCCAACCCCCTGCTCCAGCTTTGAGCCCCCCCCAAACACACAGCCCCTTCCTGCACCCCAAACCCCTCATCCCCAGCCCTACCCCTGAGCCCACACCCCCAGCCAGAGCCCTCACCCCAACCTGCACCCCAACTCCCTGCATAGGGTGACCAGATCACCAAAGAAAAATATCGGGACGCGGGGGGGGGGGGGTGACGTGGGGGGGGGGCGTCGCGGGGGGGGGTGTGACGTGGGGGGGCGTGGCAGGGGGCGTGGCCAAAAAAAAAAAAAAAAAAAAACTTCCTCCGCAAGTGCTGGAGGGAGGCCCGGGAGACTCAGGGGAAGCGCGGGGCCGGGGTGAGTAAGAGTCCGGCCTGGTCCCGAGCAGGCAGGACTCAGTCGGGTGGTAAGGAGAGGAGGGGGGCGGCCCGCGGGGCCAGGCGGCGGTTGTTCTCCCCCCCGGGCAGCGGGACTCGGGAGCAGCCGCTGCTGCAGCTCCCACTGCCGCGGGGGAGGAAGCGGCCATGGCGCTCCGCGGCTGCGGCTCTGGCGCCCCCGAACCCCCCGAACCCCCCGAGCCGGGGCCTGCTGCGGGGACCCAGTAGCGCGCACGCTGGGCCCAGCCCCTGGCCAGCGTCTGGGCTGCTGCCCAGCTGGTGCTATCCCGCGGCGGCCCCGGAGTGGGGGCAGCAGGCCCCAGCCCCCCCGTCCCGCAGGGGAACGAACGGGGCTGGGCGGCCGATGCCTCCACCCCGGGGCCGCCGCGGGATAGCACCAGCTGGGCAGCCCAGACGTGCCTAGCCAGGGGCTGGGCCCAGCGTGCGCGCTGCTGCAGGCCCCGGCTCGGGGGGTTCGGGGGCGCCAGAGCCGCCGAGCGCCATGGCCGCTTCCTCCCCCGTCGCCTGGCCCCGCGGGTCGCCCCCCTCCTCTCCCAACCACCCAACTGAGTCCTGCCTGCACTGGGCCAGGCCGGACTGTTACTCACCCCGGCCCCGCGCTTCCCCTGCGTCTCCCGGGCCTCCCTCCAGCGCTTGTGGAGGGAGGGGGAATGGTGAGCCCGGGGAAGAGGCGGGGATTCGGGGAGGGAGCCAATCGGGGGAGGAGGGGGCGGAGGAGGGGCAGGGGGGGGGGCGCGAGCACTTCCGGGCTTGAGGCTCGGGGCATTTCCTTGTTTGTCCGGTTGTCCCGACCGCATGTCGGTCGGGACGCGGGACAAACAAGGAAATATCGGGACGGTCCCGATAAAATCGGGACGTCTGGTCACCCTATCCCTGCACCAGTCCGGAGCCCCCTCCCACACCCTGAATCCCCTCATTTCTGGCCCCAGCCCGGAGCCAGCATCCCCAGTCTGGAGCCAGCATCCCCAGCACAGAGCCCTCACCCCTTCCCGCACCCCTCACCCCTGGCCCAGCCCAGTGAAAGTGAGTGAGGGTGGGGAAGAGCAAGCCACCAAGGGAGGGGGAATGTAGTGAGTGAGGGGCGAAGCCTCTGACATGGGGCAGGGGCGGAGCCTCAGGGAAGGGGCAGGTCTAGGGTGTTCGTGTTTGTGTGACTAGAAAGTTGGTAATCCTAAGTGCAGTGTAATCACCTAGTAGTCACACTCCCAGGCTGTTCCCTGGGCCTGTCTCCCAGCGCAAGAGCTCAGGGTTTAGACCCACAGTACACCTGCAGAAGCATATGCTCCCCAGCATGCAGCCCCTTGTAGAGTGTCAATCCAATCTTCCATTGCATGGAACAGAGGTCTGATTTTCTGCCAGCTCTCTAGCCAACCAGGTTCTGGGGAGGTGGAGAGGTGAGTACCTCCTCCTCCATTGTCCAGCCTGCTAACCAATCAGGTCTCTGGGAGTAGGGCAAGTGTTCAAAGCACTGGTGCCACTCCATTCATACCAGAATATTTCTGGACTATCAAGTATGAATATCAACCAAAAGAGAAAAATCCACCATCCTTATTTTATATAAGAAGAGGCAAAACATTGTATGATCACTATACAGTGACATGTTAAAAACCTCTAAATGTTATCATCATTACATTGGTCAAACTCAGCCCAGTGAAAGAGAGCTAAAACATATATATTTGGTGACTACTAACAGTATATCAAATTGCATGCATGCCTGCATAAAAAAATCCCTGCTCAAAACAGATGTGTCTTACTGAGAAGAGGGATGAAAGCAAGTTACAAATATTTAATTTACGGTACCCAGAATTACAGAAACATCAGCATAAAATCACCAGTACGCACAGAGAATAGAGACTCAGAACCATTCTACTGGTACCAGTAAGAGCCTCTTGTGGTACAGTAACTGCTAACACTAAAATGACTTTTTCCACTGAGAGTCATAAGGGAGCTGTTGCAATGAAGAAACAAAACAGCAGATGTTACCAAATATAAGTACCGGTAAGTATCAACTGAAAAATAACACACAAACGATAATACAAGCACTTAGACATTTAGGAGATACAAATAGGCACAAAAGTGTTTGCCATTTTCAAGAAAATACGGTACCCAAAGGCACTAATTGACACCATGAACTAAATAATGTCACTAGCAGTGGGGGAAAAAACAATGACTTTTTCAATTTCCAGAAGTGCAGAAGAACATCAAAATCCTTTTCACTCCCATGACATGATAGCAAAAAGGATTTTAAAAACACTGAATAGAAAGAAAGAGAACGAGAACTCTAGACTGAACCTATGCATTTCAACGTTCATCTCAAAACAAATTTTTACAGTACAGTAGTTATAAATTGGTGAAAATAGAGATGAACTAAGGGGAAAAACAGATTGAACTCTAATTCTAGTGGAGGAGTATTGCAGCAATAATAATAATACAGTGATCATCATTAGAAGGCTCAAGTTCGTGTCCCAACTGACATTCTTTGAAGACTACAAAGATAAACTATGACTGAAATTTTTAAATGAAAAAAAGTCATCCACAGGAGGACAACATACAGATCAGAAAAAAGGATATTACTGGAGAATGTCACTTTCTTGGCATAGGAAGCACATTTAAGTTTAGAAAAAGGGTACAATGTGTGGCATCCAAGATGAGTTTGAAATCCCCACAACCACCAACAATAACAAAAACCAAGCATTTGCGAGATAGCTCCTCAGCTGGCATAAAGTTGATTCATCTTCATTGTAGTCAAGCTGAGGATCAGCCTCTGAATGTTTTCTTACTATCGAAAAGGAAACCTTTGTCAAGGATATCAAACATAGGTAACATATTTCAAACATTGCATGCTGGGGAAGGAGATGAACATCTAAAAGGAATGTGGGAGGAGCTAGCTTATGCTACAGATGAGGCATTATCACAAATTTCACATTATGATCCAAAGTTCAGGGCTTTTCACATCTACATGGCTCATTCCAAGTGAAATTAATTCTACAACAAAGAGCTTCCAGAAATGTCTCCATGGCCCCCTAACGATAGAACTGATGCATATCTCGAGAAAGGAGAGAGTTATAGAGCAGCTTCCTGCCTACTTGTGTAGAGGGAGTATTTAAAGAGGAGAGGATGAGTATGGGTGTTAAAGGTAGGGAAGTAGCCACATGGATCTTCCTTTTATTCCTGCTTCCCAACAGGATTGGGGCTCATCAGGGCTCCGGGGGCTACTCTGATTCTACTCTTTGGCCTGCTGGTAGTTGGGGTGGAGGCAACATCCTGTGCAGCCTAGCATTTCAATTGTGCGCTGGTTCAGAAGATTTGGGCCTAAGGGCTGAAGTAGTTCAAAGGTCCTTCACACTGGGTTGCATTTCACTCTTATAGAATACACCTCTACCCCAATAGAACGCGACCTGATATAACACAAATTCGGATATAACGCGGTAAAGCAGCGGGGAGCCCCGAGCCCTTTAAAGCGCCACCCGAGCCCTGCTGCTTTACCGTATTACATTCGAATTCATGTGGAGCCCCAGGCCCTTTAAATCCCTGCCTGAGCCCGGCTCCGGCAGCCAGGCTGACGGTGATTTAAAGGGCCAGAGGCTCTGGCTGCTGCGGGGAGCCCCGGCCCCTTTAAATCCCCGCTGGGGCTCCAGGAGCCGGGCTCGGGAGGTGATTTAAAGGTCCCGGTACTCCAGCGGCTGCGGGAAGCCCTGGGCCCTTTAAATCCCTGCCCGAGCCCCACTGCCAGAGGTCCGGCGGTGATTTAAAGGAGCTGGGTCTCCCTGCAGTGGCTGGAGCACCAGGCCCTTTAAATTACCACCAGGGAAGCCGGTCCAGTCCGGCTGGTGTATCAGCTCTTGCTAGTAAGCCGTACCGACCAAACCCGATATAACGCAGTCTCACCTATAAGGCGGTGAGATTTTTTGGCTCCTGAGGACCGCGTTATATCGGGGTAGAGGTGTATTATAGGCATATGTGTTAAATACATAGTCAGATAAGGTGTTTGAAGCAATTAGATTAACAGTGCTCAAACTGGGGAATTGATGGTATAAAAAAAGTGATATGTCTTTCTACGATTCCCTTCTGAGCCATCTTTTGTTTCTTTCCTTCCCCCCACCCCCCCCAAACCAGAATGTGAGTATTATAAAGCCATGGTCACCTTCCGAATATGAGACATATTCCAAGGCAGGGAAATGAATAAATCAGGGAGATGGGAATTCAGATAAATGAAGAGTGGACAGAGCTTTTCGCATTTGCCTGCCCAATGATTTCTTGTTTTAAATATACAGTGTTGAGTAACTCACAGAAGCCCCAGATTAAAATGAGAGACTGAATTTCCAGCAGTAGCAGACAAAATTCAGAATGAAAAATTTGAGTGCTAGGCAAAAAAAATTTGCAATAATTTTCTATAATATAAGCAGACTTTTTTAGCACTTTTATTGCAGAAGCAATTCGGAATAACAGAGCTTGTCTTATAATAGCATTTCTATAATAATGGTGTTTTATAACAGAAGTGCTATTATTACAGAAATGGTATTATAATAGTAGCATTATTATTGTAGAATCTCTTCCATAACAGAACCACTAAATAAGTCCATTTGTATTACAGAAAATGATTGCAAACTTCTTCCTTTCTGGTGCTGAAAATGTCTTAGCTTTTCTGTTTTATGCAATCCAGAGTTTTGGAAGGGCCACAAATGTCTAGAAATCTTTCAAGAAGAATCCAAGTTACAGACCAACAAAAGAAAACCCAGGCAGTGCTCTGTGGATAATATATCTGTCACCAACCTTTTTAAAGTCTAGCCCAAATCCTAAACTAAAAGTGGTTCAGTGTAAAAGTTAGTAGAACACGTCTTTGGGAATTGTAAAATATTTTCAGTGCCAGAATAAAGCAGTAAAATGTTGGAATAAAGTCTGAAGTGATAAAAAGATGTAATATTCAATAATAGTTATAGTGAAAAAATGCTTTGGCAGAAATCTTATATCCACATCAACTATATTAATATAAATTTCACTCTTCATTCAATAAAGTATATATTGCTTTGCCATATACTTAGGAAGCAGTCATCTAAAGAATTTAACTCTATATATAGGAAATGAATAAGTAAATTTAAGTTTATAAAATTCAACTTCTTTTTATTAAAGTTATCTTGTAATACCTCAGTGCTGAGATTCTAGTACAGTATAGAAGACAGAAAGAATTTAAGTTCCAAAGCTACTGAAGTTTTTTAACATTTAAATAAAATCCTATATACTTCTAGGGTGATACAATCAGATTATACCATCTGCTTAGGATACAGTCTATGAAACAGAAAGTAAGAAAATTCAATAAATTCATATCTTCTGCAGGCATTTTTACATTTTTTAGACTGTCAGGAAAGCTTTAGATGTATGTTTGTATGAAATGAACTTATTTTATTATTGATTTCAGGCAGAACAGTTTTGTTAGCTTTCTCCTTTTTCTTTTTCTTTTCTTTTTTTCTCTTACAGTCTGCATTGCTACAGAGAATAGTTTTCTTATTCTCAACAACAGTCATAGCTCATAATCACAACTGAAAGCTATCAAGAGCTATCATTTTTGGAGCTTGAAAACTACTATAAGTTCCATACAGAGAAAAGAAACAGTTTAAAATGTTGTTTATTTAAAAAATTCAAACTAGAAAAAACAAGAATATTTAACAGTTTTTAGCTTACTTTACTGATGTATGTATTCAAATAGTCTATGTACATAGATGGCAGCCAGTCTATGTTATATATTAATTCCAAAAAAGTGATGTTAAGAAAATATTAAGTTTGCACAGCTTATCATTCAGAAATCATAAAATGACAAAGTTAAACCTGCACATGTAACCTTAACTCTGCTCCTTTATGTGCATTTTTCATGCTAGTCTCTAATTATAGGATCATGTATTAGTATCTGCAGGACCCTCCCTCATTCAGGGCTCAATTCTGCACCCTCTGAAGTCAAGGGCCAAACTCCCATTGACCTTATTCAGTGTAGTACATAAGCTGGATGGTGTGTAGTGAGGACCAAACACTGCAACTAGATCCAAGCAGGCACAATGATTCACCAATGAGATCCAGTTGCAGGACACAGCTCTACATAGGGAAGAAATGTGACATTTATTTCTAAGAAACTTATTAGAAAAGAAGCAAAGAGAAAATCTGCATAAAATCTAATATATCCCTAAATTATTTAATTGAATAAATGAATTTGTAAATATTATTTATTATGTTTATCATCATCTTCTGCTTCATTCACTGCACACTGTCTAAATTCTGCTGCTATTTACACAGAGAAATGCTCATTGATGGAGGCAAGTGTCCTTGTCAAGCTCGAACTTGCTCAAAGTTTCCCCCAAAATATTCACACAATTTTTCTAGGAATGGTGTCTGCCTAGGAATGGTGTCCCACTGTGGTAGGTAGAAGTTTTGGAAAGTTCTGAACAACTGAACACAGAAGGTTATGGAGGAAATGCACACATACTGTCTGATTGTGTGTGTATATTCTGCATAAAGACTATACAGATACTATGTCTAATACTTACAGACTATATATGTACATTCTCCTATAGAAAGCCAGTTTGCCACTTTTTGGTAGAGCTTTCCTGGGCTTAAATCCCAAAATAAATAAATCATGAAAATGAGTTTGGTGTATTCATTTTAGTCTTTGTTTTCCTATTTTCCCACATCAGATATAGTAGACATGATTGACACTCTGCTCCATCACAGAAAGCAGTGATGGAGTTCACAGTTTGATGCAGGGAGATCCCATTTAGTCACAAGCAGTCACCCTGGTAGTTTTTCCTTTTCCCATCTCCCTTTGTGTTGGTATCCCACTGGGCTCCATCCTGGACCTCCCACTGTATTCTCTTATCACTTATCTCTGGGTGACCTTCTCCATTCTCACATATTCAGTTTCCACATCTATGCTGAGGATTCACAAGTCTACCTCTTTCAAACAGAACCAGTCTCCTTTTGTCCAGTTACACATATCTGATAGTCATCCAATGTTTCATGCTTGATGGGTCGCCATCAGCTCATGCTGAGCATGGCCAAAATTAAGCTCTTTATTTTTTTTTCCTTCCAAAATGCTCTCTTTCTCCATTCTCTTTCCTCCTTCTCCGTTGACATAAAGAGCATCCTTCTAGTTACTGAGGCTCCCAATCTTGAATCATCTTTGACTTCTCCTCTCTGAATGTCCTTCTTGTCTCACTGTTCCTTAATCCACAATATATTGAAAGTCTACCTTTATGTTCCATCCTGATGGTATAAAAAGTTGCAGTGTTTCCAACCCTTAGAATTTTACCACAAAAGTCACAATATCTGGTGTTTTTCTTAAATCTCCGGCTGCAGAAACCTGTTTATTTTAATATTATTTATTATTATTAATAATAATAATTTATTTATTTGAGCCTAAACGCTCAAAAAAGAAGGCAATATTATTTTTCCAAACTCATGATTATTTTGGGCCTGACTCATGATTTTGGAACACCTGAGGTTAGCAATACTGCACTTGTCCACACACCCTAACTAGGCCTCTGCCTACATACTGAATCTATTGGGTTTCTTTTTTTAATGCCTCCTATCCTTCCACCACTTCACTTCACCCACAATCCTCACCATGCCCTTTCTCTCCTTTTGCCACTTCTGGCTGTGTGTCTTCTTTCCTACTTTCTATTCCTGCCCCAGCCATCCAAACTTTCCTCATTGAGCACATGGAGTTATTTGATTCCTTCCATGAGGCTGATAAATTCATGTCACCCAAATAGTCTCTCCACTTCAACATTTTATTAATGGGAAAGGAGTGAGGATGACTATGATTTTTAAAACAACACCTCCAGTCTCCCAGTCTTCTCTTGTGTCTTTTGCTTTGTAAGCTCTTTGGGGCAGGGATTGTCTATACATTGAAGAAAACATTGCCAGTTCCTAACAAATAATAACAATAAAAAAGATGTCTGTACTACAATGTCAGAAGGTTTCATGTCAGGACTGTGGTGCATCGGCAGAGTTTCATGGGGAGAAGTTTATAAAGCTCGACTCTTGCCAATTCTCTCTCACATTCTGAGCACCAAAATCACCGACAATTTTTTAAAACACCAAAACATTATCCTGAAATTTAGTTCTCAGATATTTCACTTCCTTTTGGCAACCATGTAGATACAAAACTCTTGATTGCTGCTACTCAACTCTATGTCTAGCATAAGCCAAACACTCTATATTCACACACAAATTTTAAAATTAGGAAAGGTAGGGAAATGCCCAAGAACTACCCAAGTTTATGTAATGCTAACTAGCAAAACAATATTCCTTCCCTATCAGGCTTCCTTTACCCTTATAAACAAATCCAATTCAAAATGAGATCATGGTGCAGTGATCTCATTCCAAATGTTACCCTATGCTTTTGGCAGCCTGGTAAAAATTTCCCTGGTTCTTGCAATGTGTTTCAAGCTCTTTGAATTTCTCTAGGGGTTTGACTCTCTGCTGAACTGCTCTCTGCAGCTCTAAATACACCAAAAGAGGAAAGGGGAGCAAGTGGAGGGGTAAAATGGAAGTGTGAAAAGTGGGGATTAGTTGATAAAAATTGTCAGGCTGCCTGCAGTGGAGGGAAGAAGGGGTTGAGGGTAATAAAGCCAATTAGTGGAGCAAAGGATAAGAAATCACATTTGAAAATTATCACTCCTTTATTTAAGCAGCAAGGGAGAGATTAAAATATAGAAGTGATAATGGTATGCAGTTTGGAAAGGAGATGGTAAAGGACTGGATAGAAAAAGACATGATGAAACCAAATACAAAATCTAACATTCCTCCCAGCTGCCTAAAATTAATACTCCTTTATTTCTAAACTTGCCTCCTGACCGATTGATAATACTTCTCTTCTGATTCCTTTTACGCCCCCTGCTATCAATGTGATTCTTGTACCAGTAAATGCTTCTCACTCATTTCCCTCTGACTTTTCATCATTTTATCTTCCATAATAAACTGCATTCCTAGATTCTCTAACTCATCCAGTTCTATTTTCCGCTGCCTAACAAATGTTCAATGTCAAATATTACTTTAAAATAACATTGTTTTCTATTCTGGAGTATATTTTATAATTGATCATTTTATTTTGCTGGTACAATACCATCTTGTTTCTGTATTTTATACGACTTGCTACTTGATAATAATAGTGCAAACGAGGTCACGATGCAAAACAGACTTGATTTAGATGCTGCTTATTCTATTAATCTTTTTTTAAAAAAAACCACTGAAATCACTGAGTACTCAGCCGGCGGCTTTTTACTTGCATTAATGTGCTTAAAAGTGAACACATTCACAGATTCCTTGTCTGGAATCCTAGTGATATTGTAGAGTGCTAACTACAGAACTTCTATCTTCTGCAGACAGTCAGTATTCATTTGCTAATAATGTGGGTTAGATATTCAAAACCATGGATAACATTCCTAAAATCTAGCATATAAATGTATACAGTGAATTCAGGTTATTAGCAATCCTGATAAAGATCATTTGGAATTTGGATATTAGCAACTATCATGCCACTTATTGACAACTTTATTAGAAAAGAGGTTCTACTTATAATTAATTTGCTGGCTCCAAATCTGATGCAGGATATGAACGCACGTGCGTGTTTCCAGGAGTACAGTGCACACACACTACTGCTGTACACAATGTGCTTTATGCAGCATTCATAATGCACTGAAGACTGTGCTGCACAGCTGTGCATGTCTGCTGTGTGTCATGGCTTCCAAAGTGTGGACATCTCTCTTGCCAATAAAGTTCAGGTTGTGGGGCCCCTACATTAGCCTGGTGCTAAGTAAGTGTGATTGGCTTAGAAGTTTGATGGCTCGGTTGTTTCATGCATACCGAAGAATACAGTAGAACCTCAGAGTTACAGACACCTGGGGAATGGAGGTTGTCCGTAACTCTGAAATGTTTGTAACTCTGAACAAAGCACAGTTCGGACTCCAGATTCAGTAGCTGACACGCCAGGCCAAGATTCAGCAGCAGCTGAGCTCCTTACTCAGCCCTGGCATGAGTTTGCAAACTTGTCCCCCTCCGGGCACGGTGTGTGTGTGTGTGTGTGTGCGCGTGTGTGTGTGTGTGTGTTGAAAGCTACACAGACCCCAGTGCTGCTCCTGTTCTGCTGGCTCCAGCTGCCTTGGACTGGCAGCCCCAGCATCTTGCTGTAAATGGCTGCCCTGGGGGTGGGGTGGGGACAGACAGCCCACATGTGCCTACCTGTAAGATGCAATACAGGCACAGTACACTACTTGCTTTTTGTTTTGTTTTGTCTCTGCTGCTTCCTGATTGGTTACTTGCTGTTTCACAGTGTCCAGTTGACTGGTCAATCCGTAACTCTGGTGTTCATATCTTTGAGGTTCTACTGTAGTGATAATATTTTGAATTAATGCAAGATTAGCACAAACCCAGGCCACAAGCATTAATGTGATGGCAAAGAGGTGAACACTGGTGAAGCCTCATTGTTCTGCTTTCAGCATAAGCTTGGCCAACATGCTCATCTGTTCAGGCCAATACTGAAACAGAAAGCATCAGATGGGGTGAAGAAGTTGTGACAGTTGTTCACAGTTTTACAAGACTATGATAAATTTTATACAAAGTATGTCTTGTGAGGTACTGTTTGAAAACTCATAATCTTCTGAACATTATTGTCCTGCTAAAATGTGTGGTAACGTTGTATATAAAGTTATAAGATTCTAAGGCATTTTCCAAGTCTGGGGAAACAGCTTCAGAACAGTTCCCCTGGAGACAAAAGGCTAGCCAACACCTCAGCCAAGTGTCAACAAAATCAAGTGGACTATCACCAAGTTAAGTGGCCATTTTTTGGCAGGAAGAGGGTGAATGAGAACTTTACATATTGGCAATAGAAACAGCTGGGGGTCCCATGTAAAAAGACTGCCTATTGCCTGAACCCACACTAGAGATAATCCTCAAAGAGGAGAGAAAGGTATAAGAATAGAGAACACACAACACAAATTACCTCTCTCCTCCCATTTTCTCTGCTTATGACTCAACAGCACCTGAAAGAACAGTGTATTCGGGGAGGGGTCCAGGCTTGGAGGCTTCCAGCCAGTAAAGACTGCAAAGACCATATGGTGAGAAAAACCTTGGCATTGAATTTATTTAGCTTACTAAATTAAGCATTAGTTTGCATTTTATCTTTTATTTTCTTTGTAACCAATTCTTACTTTTATGCTTCATTACTTGTAATCATTTAAAATCTATCTTTGTGTAGTTAATAAATGTGCTTTGTTGTTTTATCTAAACCAGTGTTTGGATTGAAGTGTTTGGCAACCTCCACTTGAGATAACAGGGTTTATGAATATCATTTTCCATTGATGAAATGACAGTCTTTATAGGAGCTTGCATTGTCCAATAGAGAGCTGGGCAGTAGAAGATGCACATTTCTGGGGAAGGTCAGGGACTGGGAATTTGCTGGTGTCGCCCTGTATGTAATTCATGCATGACTGACCAGAGTATTCATGTAATTCAGCTGGTAGTGATTCTGCATGCTAGAGGTCGTGTGAGGGCTGACCAGGAGTGGTTACTCGTACAGCAAAGCAGTGTAAAAGGCATCCCAGATTGGAGAATTGAGGGGACACAGCTGTTCAACAGTCCAGATTGTACCCCGAGTAATATCAGAGGAATTCAACCCTTCAGACGACTGGCTCAGTCATTGGAAAGCCTGACACAACATGGTTCAGTGTAAGGAACATTGTGAGAAACTAGACGCTGACTTCTAACAGATGCTGACACCCTACCCAGCATTCTGGATGAGTTCCAGTCATGTAATGTCTTCAATGCTGATGATACTGCTTTCTTCTACCAGCGCTTTCTGGACAGAGGCCTTCATAGAAAAGAGTTTGCAGGAGGCAAAAAAGCTACAGACAACATTATACTGCTGTGTTGTGCAAGCATGGACAGGATGGAGAAACAGCCTCTTATGGTAATCAGAAAGAGCAAAAGCCCTCGCGGTTTCCCTAAAGATCACTCAAAGATGCCTGTGATCTACTGGAACTCCACTAATGCCTGGATGACTAGCTCATTGTTTCAAGAGTAGCCAAAGATGGGACAGGGAGCTGCACATACCAGACTGTCACATGTACCTGGTGACTGAAAATTGACAAGCTCATTCAGGCAATGTAGAGCTGTCGCACATTGTGTTTAAATTTTTGTCTTCCAACACAACCTCAGCCATGCAGCCACTAGATGTCATTAAAAATTTCAAAGGCCACTTGTCTGTATGGGTGAGTCATTGCATTTTTCAGTACTGACCCACACCTTTGAGCACTAGATGTTGAGGTTGGGGAAGACAAACAAATGACACTCCTTGATTCACTTCATCTTGCTAAGGAGTCCTAGGCCACTGTTGTTCCCCAGACTGTTTACAGCTGCTTTAGAAAGGGAGGATTTGTAGCCACCACAGACAGTGTTGGATTGGTGGACATCCACGTGCTGGCTGACATTGCCATTCCTGATAATCTGACAGCAGAGGAATTTGAGGCCATCTGGCAATCATGTGGAGACAGCAGTCACAGGTGCTAAGCACCCACCGGTTGAAGAGGCACAAGAGGATAGTGCGTCACACGAGAACCTGAAGAGCCTTCTCGTCAAGAACAGATATGTGCTGCGGACATTTTCCACAGGATATGCTAGAACTGTGGCTTTGAAATTGGATATGAAACTGAGCAAAAACTGAGAGGGATTTACAGATCAACATAGGACAAAATTTTAAAAAATTACTTGCTGTTTCATTTTGTGTGAAGTATCTGGAGCATTGATGGTAAGTATAATGACATTCCTTTTATTTTACACACATCTGTCCTGTAAACAGCTGGCAGGGAGGGAACATAAAGTCTGAATGTGAACAGGCTTTACCATTTATTTCAGCAACTACATAAGGTATGTTTACAGTATTAAAGGAAACAATTATTGTACGTTTGGATTTTTCATGTTTATTGTCAACATTGTATCAAACAAATTTTGTTGACTAATATATGCTGGGCTATATCTATCAATCAATCGATAGATAGATAGATAGATATAGCCCAGCATATATTAGTCACTAGAGGTTGTTAAAACACATTACCAACATAAATATATATATATATATGGTGTGGATAATATATTAATATGTATAAGTAACGGGGTGCTCACCGTGCCCCTCTGGGTTCAGCCTCCTGGCCCTGCTCTGCAACGAGTCAGGACCACTCCAAGTTGGTGCAACGCTCGTGCTCTTTATTCCTGTGTCCGGTCCACACCACCAACTATGTACAGATTATTGACAGGTTTGGCCTAGCACAGGCCTGAGTGGCAACAGGGTAGCAGGCTCCAAGCTCCTTGTGAGCCTACTCTCCCCTCCTGGTCTCCTTGGACTCACTTCCTCCCAAGCTTTTAGCCCCTGTTAACGAGGCTGGCAGGTGTGGTCCGTTTCCAAGCCAGTCCCAGCCCCAACCCATTTCCCCTGATTGGGGCCAGGGTGCCAGGAGCTGATTAGGGCTTCCCCTGCAGCGCCCTGCCACAGTATATTACACACATAATAATAATTATATAACCTAACTTGGACTATGCTTTTTATATAATCCTGCTCAGGTATGCTAAGTATCCCATAACCCAGGGGTCGGCAACGTTCGGCACGCAGCTTGCCAGGGTAAGCACCCTAGTGGGCCGGGCCAGTTATTTACCTGCTGACGTGGCAGGTTCGGCCGATCGCGGTCCCCACTGGCTGCGGTTCGCCGTCTTGGGCCAATGGGGGCGGCGGGAAGCGGCGTGGGCGGGGGATGTGCTGACTGCGCGCGACTTCCCACGCCCCCATTGGCCCGGGACGGCGAACTGCGGCCAGTGGGGGCCGCGATCGGCCGAACCTGCTGCGTCAGCAGGTAAATAAACTGGCCCGGCCCACCAGGGTGCTTACCGTGGCGAGCCGCGTGCCGAACGTTGCCGACCCCTGCCATAACTCCTTGCATTCACTGAAGTTTAGCTTTGGCTTAAGTAGATATATAAACTTTCAGGATCAGGAGGACATATGAGTATTTTACCATAGCAACAGATATGGAGTTTCTTTCATGGGACAGTACTGAAATGTCCCAAAGGAAAAGGACAAGATATAGAATTGCTTTACCTTGGTACAAACCTAGGCGGTTCCTTCACAGACCAGTACCTCGAATTCTAGTAGCCAAAACAAAAATAAGGGAAGGAACAGAACAAGTTGGGATGAACTGATGGATTGGATTTCAGTGATATGTAAAGTGATGTGTAACTTGTAAAATCATCCCATAAGTAATCATCCCATGTGTAGCTTTGGGAGCAAGGTGAATGTAATAAGGCTTCACGGGCTGGCTTCCCAGAGGCTGGAATCATACTGAACCTTTTTCCTGTACTATATTATTATTGGCTTATGTGGTAGAGAGAGGGAGCCTGAAGCACAGGGCCTGATGCAAGGCCTAAGGCCTGAACCAAAGTCAGCATACTATGAGCCAAAGTCAGGCCCTGTAAAAAAGCAGATGCTTGCTTACGAGTTCACTGTCCAGTACATGAACTTGGTAAAAACATGGCTAGCATTGCTAAAAACACAGGCACTCCTAAAAAGTACTAGGCACAGAGTATTCATGTAAGCACATTCCAGAAGGCTTGTACAGGTACACCCCGACACAAAGTTATGGCATAAACACAATACTGAGAGATGGTACAGGAACACACCGACCCCAAGTAAAACAAGGATGGGCGGACAGGATAATCTGATGGATGGAGATGTTTTGTTCAAACCAACAGATACAAGGTGTAGAGGCTGATAACTAACTACGTCAGGAGTATAATATGCAACTTGTTTATATCAATGTGTAAAAGAGAGATCATAGGAGGGGCATCTTCATCCAGCCTAGGGTGCAGTGGAAAGTACCGCCGCTGACTGAGCTAAGTCCATTGTAATGGGCAAACCTGTGTTAGTATCCCCGTAGAACACTGGTTCTCAATCTCTTTGCCATTGTGGGACGCATATGCATTATGCATATGAGTTATGTGGACCACATCCATACAATATATATATTACCTGTAAGGCCCCGAGGATGTTGCATGGACCACAGCTTTATGCTGATTGGGCTGCAAGCAGCCTGTGGGTTGAGAATCACTGCTGTAGAGCTTACCCGGTACTAGGACCATGCTTTGTTGACCATAAATCTGACTGAACGCCTCTGCCACTGAACCAAGCCTGTGGTCTTTCTGAGTAGTACTATTGAGATCTGCTGAGCCAGCTATCTGCACAGAGCTGGGACAGCACATGGAGAGAACACACACACCACAACTGACAATAGATTATAGCAATAAACCTGACTAACATTGGTTATTTGATATCTTGAATATATTTCATAATGAACCAAATTGTGGTCAAGCAAGTGACTATACAATTTATAAACAATTTCAATGCCATGGTTCTATAACTACAGTACATCGTTGTTCCATACTGGTTACATGTATACATGCACTTGAAAACAGGGGCCTTTCGCTTATTGGCAACTTTTGGATAATGGCAGCTTTTTGCTGAGAACCAAGAAGCTGCTAATTATCATCATCCACTAATGCAATTTTTCTGCTTATACACGCTTTACTCATGCACTCTAAACAGACTCAGAGTTCATATAAAGTTGCCTCCAGTTCTGGTTGCTTTCAAGTATATCAGCAAATAAATGATGTTGAACCTGAACAGTCAGTTAATCAGTTACTGCTTGCAATGTTTATCAGCTGATAAACCTCTTGAGTGAAATCCTGACCCGATTGAAGTCAATGGCAAAACTTGACTTCAGTGGGGTTAGGATTTCACCTCATGTCTCCATTGAGAACCAGCTATGCAGGAGATACTGGGAAGGAAATGAAACCCTCTACTAGTACTGAAACTTTGCCTTAGTACGGCCATTATTTTTTCAAAATATCTATATGTGGTAAGGATTGTTGCTACTCTGTGACTACCACCTCTGTTCTTGCTTACCTTAATAACTATCAATGCATGACAATAATCACAATCCTGTTTAATGGATTAGCTTTGATGCCTATTCAAGAGTTGATCCAAGATGCTTTTTTGCACAATGCATAATTAAACTGTGAAACTCATTGCAAGAAGATATCACAGAGGCCAAAGGCTTAGTAAAATTCAACGAAGGACTCAACATTTATATAATTAATAAGAATACCCATAGCTGCATTAGTGAGGAAAAAAGATTTTTAAATATAGGGATATATGCATCAAAGCCAATAACTTATTGACAAGCTCAGGAAGAAATATTCCCTAAGAGCAGGTCATTCCATGATTGCTTATATCTTCCTTTGCAACATTTGGTACTGGTCACTGCCACAGATAGGATGATGGACTATTGATCTGATTGAATATGCCAGTTCTTACTTTCCTAACAAACTAATAGAAAGTACATTATAAGCCAGGTCTTGTAATTGTTGGGAGTCTGACTCTTGATTTTTAATCAGTTGGGATAGACATAACTTCATAGTTTGGGCATATGAGCTGCATTCTCACTGAAGCTCACGTATAAAGTGTAAATATATATCAATAAAACTCAGTCAAAGAATTAGACAGCCACAGTCCCAGAGGGGGACAAAATAGTTGCAGAATGACTTCCTGACATTTCACTGTAATGCTTGCATCATCATCATGATGTTGGGTATTGTAATGCAGCATCATAACACTGATATTGAAACATGTTTGGATGTTGCACTACGACAATTAAGGATTGTCTGTAACTCCATTGGATAATATACATTCCTTTCTTCCTGGGTCTGCAAAGAATGCAGAGGGATTCTCACAATCCCATAAGGTATTTCAGTCAAGACTGGTGACTGCACAAGCATCTTACAGTAATGCCCACAAAGAATCATATGTAGCTCTACAACCACAAATTGAGTATAACTGCTGTATTAAAATGGCCCTATATTGTGTGTGTGTGTGTGTGTGTGTGCATGCGTGCACACACTGTATATATTATATATTTTGAGGCAAACAAGCTAAAAGTGTGTTTCAACTTGCAAAATTACTATGAGTTTCTCCTACATATTTTCATAAAAGGAACAAATGACTAAGACCTAAGAAGAAATGAGACTCCAAATCACCAGTTGGGAAGCTCTGAAGTCTCCCATAAAAACTAGTCACCGAAATGCCTGGTTGATAGTTTAAGTGGCTGTGGAAATTTACAAGTAGAGAGAGCCAGATTTTCACCACTCACTTAATTTTAACCATTTAAGTTTGACTTCTCAGTGCAAAAAGAACATAACCGTACATCTACAGTGAATGGGATGATTTATAGCTTCTCCAAGTCTGGCAATCAGGACACAAGACCAATCTCATTCCTGGTGTAAACATCACTGTAGTCAGTCGAGGAACACTAAGGATGAATTTGGCTTCAAAATGTCCCAGGAAGCTACACAAAAAAACATTCTTTCAAATTATTTTTCTAAGGGGGTACTTTTCTTTAACAGTTTGCTGCAGTTTTATATTGGGTTGTGAATAGCAGATACGAAATTAACTTTTGTAAGTTTCAGCCCACATTTTCCTTTAGCTAGAGATCCAGCAAGGGGACTGGTGGTTCCCAGGATAATTCAGCCTCAGTTATTGATTTTATTTACATGTAGATATTATCCCAGTATAATTAACTTTGGAAAACTCCACCAAATGTGGGAAAAGGTGCTAGTGTCTTATGTATCTTAGGTATCCATCATGATAGAATCTAAGTACTGGTGGGATTGCTTAATTTTAATCACTCAGATCAGATATAGAACTTAGAGATCAATATAATTTTTTTTATTTGCAGCCTCATTCCTTAATATTCCTACTCCATTTGTTACCATCACTTTTGAGAAGTTCCACTGTAAAATACCAGTGAAACATTCTTAATGGCAGTGCATATAGACGAGGATACGGTTCTGTGTAATGCTTGGGACCACTGAACTGCTGGTACCTCCTTTCCCAAGGAAATTTCCTCTAGTTCTCAAGGAATTACACTTTTCTAGTCAAAGTAGTGTCAAAAGGATTTCAGGCAAGTATGAGATCATCACTTTAGTATCCTTCACGTATGAGATTATTGCTTTAATATTCAGCTTGATATGGAATTTTTGTCTGTCCACATCCAGGCATCCAATCCATATACTATTGAGACAAAATTACTTGTTTTCAATCTTTTCAATATATAACCCTGAATGTCTAGCTGGGTCACTCTAAACCTAAATAATTCTCCCTTAGTTACTAAGTCTACCAAGCTAACAATTTACAAGAGCACATGCTGTATGTATCTATGGTCATATCTTGCAATGCAAGAAAATTAAAAAGGAATGAGGCTGTAAATGAAAAGGCTGTTATAGATGAATCTCTTCTAAGTGATGTATGTTATAGAAGTGATTAGCATTAATTGATCTTCTTGAAGAATGTACAAGTATAATTCATTATAATGGCTTAGAAGTGCAATTAGTGAACTATAGTGTAAATGACACTGCTGTTCATAGAGCTACCCATAAGAGTAATTATATTTTGAAAACTACTTAGTGAAAAATTGATTAAATGGGTCCTATGGGCAAATTCAATTGAGATAAAAATATGTAAACAACATGCTCCTTAATAAGTTTTATGGCAAATTTATATATTTACCTGGTTAGCTAGTCTGGGAATTTAAGTCAGGAATAAATGTCTGGGATTTTTTGTTTTGTTTTTATTTTGTTTTTTTTAAAGATGCATTTAAATGAAAATTTTATAGCATCATAAAACCATTTGTGACATTACATAGTAAAATTTGCATTGATTTTCCCCAGTAATGTGGTTCAGAAAGAAAGAGTCCTCTAGCCTCAATCTCTTAACTACAAAGAGCTACCACGTGAGATCAGTGGCACACAGTAGATCAGAACCACAGTAGCTGCATTGTGCTGGCTGTATTAGGGCCTGTGGCATTACCTCCCTTCTCCAAGTCAAAAGTGACCACATTTATATATATATATATATATATATATATATATATATATATATATATATATATATATATATATATATATCCCATCCTGAGAACCACTCTTGAAATAGAGACTAGAAGTTGAAAGAACATTTGTTTCCATGTTCTGTTGATTTTCTTGCTTTTTCAACCCAGTATTTCCATTCTTTTATTCCCTTTTCTTATCTTTTCTACTTCCTAGCATCAATCTTTTTTAAATCTCTACTTATTTCCTTTCTAGCTATTATTTTCTCTCCCCATTTTATATTCTCTTCTCTCCCCCTACTTTCTTGTCTTATCATTCTTTCTCTGAGCACCTTAATCTTTCCATACTTACTCCTGAGCCATGACACCCAGGTCTATTCCCTTCCATGAGACCCCTCTCCACCAATCTTTCCCCACAACTCCCTCTTCCCAAGACTATTTTGCCCTTTCCCATGATGTCATTTCTCCAATTTCTCTTTCTCTCCCTGCATTGATATTGCCCCCTCCAGCTACCCTAGGCTTCCAGAAATAGGCTTCTAGTGGGTGCAGAGATTGTAGAGAATATAGGCCTCTTCTTATATTCTGTCTGCCAGTCAGCCTAGAGAGATTTCTGCTATGCACACTCCCTCCTTTAGGCTGAATTTTCATGCAGTCTGGCACACAAATTACTTTAGGGCACATCAAACCCCAGATAGCACCAGACTGCATGAGGATTCAGAGAGGGAAAGTGATATCCAGAGTTATGAGGAACACTCACTGACGTTCCGGGACCCTCATATAATACTTGAGCACCTAATTTAGGAGGATTTCAAGGCAGGCCTGGAAATGCAGCTGCCTATCCAGTCTATGCTAAAAGCTGTCCTGATTGTACTCAGTCTTAACATGCTAGTATTTAGCACTGTTTTTAACTGCTGCAGTCTAATTATGGAGTAAGAAACAGATACACATCACAGGTCAGTGTGAGTTGTGAAAGAAAGAAGATGAGCGTATTTCTGCAAAACATCATGATAAATATGTTTCTCTCTAGGGAGAAATAAAGATCACTTTAAATTGTCCACCCTTAGTAAATGAAGTAACCCACATTTGTTCAGAAACACTTTACATGGCTGATCAGTGCCTGAGTATTTTTCCACTCTGAAGCAGCGTTCTCAAGTGTCAAATGTGCAGGGCTATCTACTATTATTCAGCTCTCAGCACGCGCACATGCACATGCAGTTATTTTAGGAGATCAGGGATTATGCTCAGATTTTATTACATCAAGCATTTTCATTTTTTAAAGATAATTTAGGATATTACCCTTTGGAATTATAACACTAAGTTTTAGAAAGAACATGACTGAATAATTATAGTCTCACTATTAGCTTCTGAAGTTTGTTTTTAATTATATATCTTATGTACAATTATTGCCATAACTGCGATACACTTTAAATTTGTCAATTTTCCTTTAAGCCCTCCAAAAAAGAAAACCTCAAGACACAAAATAAAACAAAACAAGCCCAAACTGAAGAAGTCGTCCACTAGAACACCCTAGGAACAACAGCACCACCAAATTTAGCAACTCAAAACAAGATCAAAAGGAACTCACATTGTAGTTTGGCATATACAGTAACAGACCCACAAGAACTCAATTTACCATCAAACATTTCAATTATTCAAAGTCAGGTAACATGCTTACCTCAAAATAATGATCAAAAGATGCCCTGCCCTCACACTATATATAGTTCTTATAATTCCAACTGAAAATCATAACTAGGTGTCACATTTTCTTTACTGAGTAAGATGTTTTGTGTGTTAGCAAATAAAGAAACTTTTTTTTGGTTTAATGTATTTTATACTATCCTAAAACTGATGCAAGAGTAAGCTTTTTGCAGAATTTTATTGGATATGTGTTTTACTTTACCTGAAACTCTTAAATCAGCACATTGGACTCTATGATTGCAACATTGTATTGGAAGCTAATTCAATATTATTAGTAAATGCTACCATTGCCCTTTATTAACGTGTTTAAAAGCTGAATAATTCTGTTACTCTACTGCTATCCCTTTTGCTCAAAGTCAATGTGGTTTTTCTTTACTAATTAGTAAATACTGAGAGTGACTGTTCTGAGCTAATTAATAAAGATTGAGTTTAACATAAGGATATTTTAAAAACAAAAGGCATTTCTTTTGTAAGCATAAGTGAGCACTCTACAGCACACTCTTTTCTTTTAAAAATGTATCTTATCAGGTTATTTAAAATGTTCTGTTGACAACTTAAGTTTGTCAATTAATTTGCTTACCTAGATGATTTAATTTTGGAAATACAGACTACCCAAGGCATTGCTTAACATGTATGTTTCTAAAGGTTAATTCTGAGAACAAACTTGACATGTGGAAAGACAGATGATTGATCAAGGCAAAAATTAATGTTGGGTATTGGTGGCAAAATCTTTCTGTTTTAGGCCCATAGGAGCCCTGGTACAAATTAATTGTTTCTGTGAATCTAAGACCTTCATCAATCAGATGTAAATTACACCATGCATGATTGGCTGCCTTTTCCATTCTAGAGTTCCCCACAGAGAGCCATTGACTGCCAACTGCTAGAGAAGATCAACTAAACAGCAGCCTGTCTGCTGCTGTCTTGGGAATCTACCCACAAACCCAAAAGATGCAGTGTTCACTTGCAACCACAGAGCAGGCCTTATGAATGCTGAGAGATTAAGTGGAGCCAGCACCCTTCTGAAATAAATCATGATGGGGAGCACCAGGGAGATATATATAAACAAACATATAAAATCACTGATTACAAACACCTCTTCACATATTTGTCCAAGGACTCCTTGATCATCAGCAGGTTCAGACAAAACCTGGAACACACACTGTGAGGAACAGACATGTTTCCAAATATAATCAGTCTCAAAAATGGGAGCACAAGGAAGCCTTATTGCCATGATTCATGTGAACAGGGCAAGAATTTTACAGCCTTCTCCAGATAGCAGCAGTGATAATAATAGTTATTAAAGAAAAGGTTTTTAAAAAAATATAGATCAGCTCAGTGGCCTAGCACTAGATCTTGAGCTAACATGTGGGAAAGAAGTAGTTAAACACAGTCCACAGAGGGAAAGGTTGAGATTCTCATGGTGCAAGAGATCTTCACTCACTATGGGTATGTCCACATTGCAGTTGGGAGCGTGTTTCCAAGCTCAGATAGACAGACGCATGCTAGCTCTGCTCATTAACACAGGCGGCAGCTCTGGCAAGTACAAACCTGCATGGACCCCCTGGGTGCTATCCTTGGCTACACTGCTATTTTAGCACACTAGCTCATCCGTTAGTATATGGAAGCTGCACATGCCAGGGCTTGTGAGACAGGGATGACTTGATGGGGGAGTTGATCCATAAGACAAACAAAAGGTAAAGCAAATCCTTAATAAAATTAAGTGGATAACTCAGAAGACTTGATGTAGGGCACAAAGGCATTTATACACACACCCATTGTGGTATCGATAAGAAATCAGAACCATAAGAAACTATTTGAGAAGTATTAGAGGGGTAGCCATGTTAGTCTGAATCTGTAAAAAGCAACAGAGGGTCCTGTGGCACCTTTAAGACTAAGAGAAGTACTGGGAAGTAGTGTTGTCTAGTGGGTAGTGCACTGGACTATGCCTCAGGAGACCTGGTTTCTATTCCCAGCTATGCCACTGACTTGCTGTGTTACTTTAAGCAGCCCCTCAACCTCTCTGTGCATCCATTTCCCCACCTACTCTTTATCTGACTTGCCCATTTAGATTGTAAAGCTCTTTAGAGCACGGAGTGACTCTTACATATGTTTGTTTGGTGCTTGGCACTGATCTCACCTATAACCTCTAAATAATGACAGTTCATAAAAATTCATCTGTGCATATTTTACCTAAAGTTGTTTTTTTCTATATAAAGACACAAAGGAGAATTTTTCCATTTCTCTGTTTCTACCCTTCAATTTTCTCACTCATTCACATCTAACTACTGAAACACACTGTTACCACCTGGGAGCAAGACTTAGAACTGCAACTAGAATTTCAATTCTTGATAAAGGTCTTTAGATCAAAGGTCTGGGCATAAAGTCCCTAGTCTTTAAAGAATATTTCTGCTGAGCCATTAACGACATGTATTAAGTGTAGAAACTGAAGGTACATTTTAAGTTCTTTGAGTAAGAAACAAAAAGGAAAAAAAAACAGAAAAAAAACTTCAGAATTATGTCCAGATGCTATGGGCCCTTAACGTTGTCATGGACTGGGATATAGGCAGTCAGACCAGGCATCAGGAACCCAAACCAGGGGTCAGAGCCAGAGTCAGGAGTCAAGTCAAGGGTCAGAGCCAGAAGCCAAGGGAATCTGGAACAAGGTAGGAACCAGGAGTCAGGTGAAAAGGTAGGATCCAATATAGCAGCCAACCAGGGATTCACCTAGCTGTTCAGACAACTGCCTATCCCTCCTTCTAAGTTAAATAGAGAGTCTGAGCCAACTGGAGAGGTCAGACATCTCTTCCTATCAGGAGCTTCATGGGCA
Source organism: Chrysemys picta bellii (assembly GCF_011386835.1). Lineage (NCBI taxonomy): Eukaryota > Metazoa > Chordata > Testudines > Emydidae > Chrysemys > Chrysemys picta. The sequence continues at coordinate 75,487,831 of NC_088793.1, read as the reverse complement.
GTGCCTCTGGTGAGCAAGGATCCACCAGCCCACTCTCCCTGCTGGTACTAATGAATTGCCAGGTGGTTATGGCAGTCTGAGGACTACCTGGGGACCCATGGACCTGTGTTTGAGACAAGCAATCCTTCATAGTCTTTGTCTGATAACTGTTTAGGAGCCTCTGTGATGCAAGCTGGTTATCACAGTCCAGTTCAAAGTGGGCTAACATCCACATTACAAAACAACTATCCCAACAGGCATCATTGTTGCACAGGAAGGCTAGTACTTGAATAAGGGCTCATCTTCACTACCGGGGTAAGTTGACCTAAGTTACGCTACTCCAGCTATGTGAATAACGTAGCTGGAATTGACATAGCTTAGGTTGACCTACCCTGGTGTCTTCACTGTGCTGCTTCAATGGGAGATGCTCTCCTGTCGACTTACTTCACGCTCCTCGGAGAGGTAGAGTACCAGGGTCGACCAGAGAGCATTCCACCGTCGATTTAGAGGCTCTTCACTAGACCTGCTAAATCAACACCCGCTGCATCGATTGCAGCAGCGTTGATCTCCTCCTTAGTGTGAACATTTGACATATAGTGCAAGCGGGAGGGAATCTCCAGCTGTTGCTGTCCATTCTGTGGGAAGAGGATTTCGTTCACTGGTGCTGCTAAGTGACTACCATAAAGTGACACACAGAATTTGAATACCTCTTTTATTCCCAATCTCCTCCTAACTTCCTTCCTGCAAAAAACAAACAACAAAAAACTAGCCCAAGCAGATTTGTGACCCCATATAGGGAGAAGTGTCAGGGACTCCATGAAATCCCCTGGGGGATTTCAATATTACTATTGATTTTACATGGAAGGTGCTCAGACACTATGGCGATAGACAGTAAAATGCTGAGACAGATAAACAGATAATGAAGATTTTGTTTAAAAAAATCTCTTTGCTCTAAATTCAAGATCCTGAAAATCTTAAAATGCATTTAAACTTCAGACTTAAAATTAGACTCCTTGCATTAGCCTCTTGGCACGTGGAGCCAAAAGGTCAGCAACACTGAATGTGATTTAAATGTGCAACTCGGAATTGTATACAGAAACCACACATCCTGAAGTGATGTGAGAAATGACCACAAGCCCTTTTAACACTAGTTCCTGTTATGCAGCAAAATCTTCTATGACACAAGTCTCCTGATAATTTTTATCTAGTGCAATAGAAAAATATAGAGGGGATTTTTATTCTTATACATTCTAAATATTCTGCTTCTGCCAGAAAGCCTTCATATATTAGAATTTACACACCTTATATTCCTGTTTCCAAATACATCTGAATTGGGAAATAAATCATGATTTTATTCACTTGGATGTAATTAAGTGCATGCTCTTGCTCTCTCTGTCTCTCTCACACACAATCTCTGTTTTCCCAATTATAAAATGGGGTGAATGCATCAAGTTACCATAAATAAAATGAGAGCCACAGTTTACTCTTCATGCCTGATGAGAAAAAGTTTTGCTCTTAAGCATTTTTATGAAGTGACTGATAAAACATAAGACACATTTTATAACTTATGGTTCACAGGATGCAGCAATTTGGTACTATATAGAAATTTATTCGGTCTTACAGGGATTTCAGACATATCACAGTAGGAAGTACTTTTGACATTTCATGGAGAACTAAACAAGATAAGGTATAGTTTTTGTGCATATTTCAGCCCAGTTGTGTGCTTTCTTAAACAGGTATCTTTTTGAGAGTTACCATCAACTTGAAGAATTCCACTTTTGCAGCATTTTCTCAAATAGGAAGGGCTGAATCCTCAGCAGCACAGAACTGTCATACAGTTGCCCGTCAGGTGCTCTAAAATCCTCAAAAATACTTGTGGTCATTGTTTCATCAAAAAGTGAGAAAAAAATCTATTACCCTTTGTGACAGGGTGGGACTCACCACTGCAGCACCTCCTGCTTGCTGTCTTGGGAATTAGCTCTACGGCCTCTTTTGGCGTTGTTTTGCCCACCGTCACCTCTGTTCCTGGACCCATGTTGCTCCAAGGACGGCAGTGTAGTCTTCAGGACACAATCCTCTGGCTGTGTCACACTCTGTTCTTCCCCATTCCAGGAGAACTGCAGTCCACTGACCAACCACATTCTTCAGTGGCAACCACAACCAATTGTCTGGCTAATTCCTCAGTGGCGAGGAAAGTGGGGGGAGACCCGGGCCCGCCCATTACTCTGGGTCCCACCCTAGAGACCCTGTAGATGGTTGCCACTTACTGTGTCCCCTCCAACTCCTCAATTCATTTCCCTGGGCCTCCTCCCCGCGTCTCGTCTCCCCTCCCAGCACCTTCTTCACCATTACCTCAGGGCTTCAGCCTGCCAGTCTTAGCAGCTAGCCAGAAGCTCTCTCTAGCTTCCCTGGTCCCTGCCGGCAGCACTGCTCTGTCCAGGATGCTGGCACTTTTCCCTCCTGTTAGAAGCTCCCTCCTCAAGCTCCAGGCAGCTACTGAAGCTGGTCTGCCCTGCAGCCCTTCCTATACGGGCCAGCTCATCCCTGATTGGCTGCTCCTCACTGCCCCTCTCTAATTGGCTGCCTCCTGCTCAACCTCATTAGGCCTCTATTACCCCTTATGGGCCAGTGAAGGGCAGATGCCCTATCATGCCCTTACAAAACCTCTGAAAACACTGTCCAGAAATAAGGGCAAAAAAAATAGTAAATACATCAGAGTGACACAATTATGTTCAATGTAAATAGATTTCTTGGTAACAACACTCTATTCACATTTGGTCCTGCACCTTGATGTGGTGGGGAGGTTTGTATGCTCCAATGACTCTGGGAGTTATGCCAGCAGGAGTATTCACTCCTGGTAGGGCCATTCAAGTTGGAGAGGTCAAAGGGCGGAACCAGGTGAAAAGCAGTCCACTGGCCCTCCAGGTTGGGGGTTAATCAATAGACCAACAACCTATCCTTGTAAAAAGTGAGGTAATAGAAACACACCAACAAGTTAGTTATGCCAGCAAACAGCATAATAGACAGGAATGGAGGAGCCTTATTTGTCCCTAAGTGGCATCTGATGTGCAGGAAGGATTCAGATTCACAGCTGGTGAATTGGATGTCTGAAGCCTCAGATGGTTTCCCAAAAATCTGTGATTATGTCTGTGGTTTCCTCTACTTTGCATTAGGAAAGTATGTATCTAAAATTTTCTAGTACATGCTACCTGCTCTAAGGGACCATGCAAGGTGATGTAGCCCATTACAATCCCATTAGTCATAGGACAAAAAGAGGGGTTAGTTGGTTACGGATTGTCATAATAAGCCATAAATCCAGTGTCTTTATTAAGACCATGATTTTTAGTGTCTAGCAAAGGCATGAATTTAAGCTCTCAGGCTCATCTTTTGAAAGTGTTGTGCAGGTTTCCTTTGAGGATGAGGACTAATAAGTCAGATATAGAGTGATCGCTTTGTGAAAAGTGTTCATCTGCAAGTGATAGGGTATTTTTCTCTTTTATCATTTTACTGTGTGAGCTCATTTGAGAGTGCAGTGATTATCTGGTTTCACTCACATAGTTGTTGTTGGGGCATTTAGTGCACTGGATGAGGTACACCACATGTTGTGATAAGCATGTGTAGTACCCATGAATCTTGAAAGGTGTGTAGTGGGAGGTGTGGATCGCTGTACCAGTCTCTTTTTCTGTATTTTGTTTTATTCCAGTGTAATCCAAAATGATGATACTACCATATCTATTTTAAAAGCATATAAAGAATAGAGATGTCTGTGTCCTAAAGACTACTTAACACTACAAAGGAAAACTTTTTTTAAGCCTTCTACGTGGCAAGGTATAGATGAAATTGAAGCAGGTCCATGGAGCCTACAACAAATTCTCTACAGTTACGTGACTTCTACAGACACCTTGTTTTTTAACCATTGTTAGACCTGGGGAGTTGCAATTTTGGGTTTATAGGTCATTATTCATCAACAAAGCTCAAAACATCATCTTGAAAAATAGAGCATGAAATCGTTTTCTCACCCTGCTTCTGTGCATCATACCTAACACTGAAACTTTAAAAAGAAAGAAAGAAAGAAAGAAAGAAAGAAAGAAAGAAAGAAAGAAAGAAAGAAAGAAAGAAAGAAAGAAAGAAATCAACACCACTGCTAAAGTGGTGCAAAAATAATTTGTCAGCTTATTTTCTCAACTCTGAAATCAATTCCAACAGTACATGCACTTGTGTTGGCATCTACAAATCTGAATAGTTTACTGCAATAGCTGTTTTACCTCCATCCCTTGTTTTCCCACAGTTTTAAAAAAAGCATCTGCTTCCAAGTTTCAGTTGCACACACTAACAGTGACTTAATATTAATAGATAAATATTTCAGTCTTCTCCAGACACATAGCCTGCTGTTAGCAAGAGTCAACTCTGTACATTTAAGGCCTGATTTAATAAAAACTCCATCTGGCTGCCACAGAACAGAAGGCTATGCAAAACTGTAATAGTCCCAGAAAGCCCATCGGGAAGGACGAGGCTTGTGCAGCCTTGAGCTGGCTTCCACAGCAAGAAGCTCCACACTATCTTCGAATAAGAACCTTAAATACCAATACAATGTCTTTCAACTATATAGCTTTCCACTTGTTTATTTCAGATCCCATTGACCTACAATCTTTACAATTGGACCACCAAGCACAGTTATACTGATGGTGAAATATACCATAAAATACGAAACACAGGTGTCTTTGTTTGCCAAAAAAATTGTTCATATAAGTTTGAAGCAATCAGTATATGTTAAAGTAAATATCAGCAGGTTCTTTTATGTATTTATTGATACTTTCATAGCTGCAATTAAACCATCTCGATAAAATCTACAATAGAAATGGGAAAAGATTAAACATGATGTTTTGCCCATGAGGTCTCTCTCAGGGAGTGGCCAAAACAGCATGGGGCTAGGTTATGGTTGCTTTGCAGCATAATACTGATGCAATACTGTATATGTAAGTTCTGTATTTTATCATCACAATAGGCCAAAAATGCAGGGGAATAGCGAGACATAAGATGCCATTTACTCATCCCTCCTCATAGCCTCAGTACAGGCAACCCACACACCAGACCCTGGGGGGTGGGAGAAGCAACTGCTGCCAGGCCTACACGCTCTCTCTCATGGAAGTGGGTGGGAAGAAGGTAGAGTCATTGGGTCAGTATGATTGAGTTGGCTAAGGCATACTGTGCTGGGAAAAGGGCTGACACAGCTTAATTTCCCCAGGTGAGCATCACAATTCATGTGCAAGTCACAATTGAGTCCCTGCCTTGGTCCTGGAGAAGTGCACTCAGCTCCTTAAGTGGGATGGATTGCAAGGTGCCAAGCCAGCCCACTGGCATTCTACAGAAAACACACTTTAAAAAGAAAAAGAAAGCAATCAGTTGGAGATGGCACTCCATGGAACCTACAGTTTATTTACATTTGTTGGTTGAAAGTATGGGAAGAATCCCAAAACTAAGGAACCTCATAGGTTCACATAGTCATCGTAGGAACCAGCACACTTAAAAGGAAATGCAAGTTTCCATTTATATGTTTTTAAAAAATCAGGTAAAGTTCCTTCATTTGTAACTGCTGATTCAAGCCTTCTTTGGCCAATTCTACGTTGATTAACAAAATGCTTCTGTCAGTCAAAGGAAAGCTCTCCTCTCATCTCTGCCACTCTTTCACCAGACTCTGTCTCCTGTCTTTATCCTTTTATTCCCTTTCCTCCTCAGTTTCTTTCAATCTTCTTGTCAGAATAAGAGGAAAAGAGAGGAGGAGGAAGTGTCAGGTAGGGTTGTGATAATTGTTGCTTTTGGAAGGCTGTACTCTCCTCTTGAGTACCCCCTTGCTGTCCGGTCACAGTGCTGTCATTTTCTGTCAGTCAGCCTCTGGCCAGGTCACACAGTCCAACAGCTCTTCTGGGATATAACAAAAAACAAACAACAATTCCTTGCCCTTCCAGATCAAATATAAACAAAATAATCTCTTCATCGTTTCTGGGTTAAATTCCCTCTCTGGGATTGAATCAGCAGGATTTCCATCTTAGTCACTGCCACTGACAGTGGCCAGTAACAGGACCTAGCCCAGCATGGTTCCTCTGGCCGCAGACTAGGAAGCAGCCCTCCTCACCGCTCTGGCTCCAACTCCTTTTATTTCAGTGCGCTGGGTCTTGATTGGCTGGTGCTGGTTCCCAGCCCTTCTGGAGGACCAGATCTCACTAGTTTTCAAAATGGCTGCTCTTTTCTTCAAACATAACCAGTGCTTAATTTGTGCCAGGGCTTGCCAGGGCTGAGCCCAGCACCTTAAGGCTTAGCAGTTCATAGCCCCAGCACCTCTGGGCTTGCTGCATCAGTTATGAAAGTTAAAAAAAATTGCTTGAGGCAGGGACTTCTTTTGTTACAAATTAAGCACTGAACATAGCTGTTTCCTGGGGCAGAGTGAAGCAGAGCCACAAAGCAGTAGGCCGCAAAGGCCTGGTACACCCCATCACACTGATCCATGTTTCTAGCATGCCAGAGGCGAACTGTGGAAACAGGGGATAGGGACTAATTACTGCAGTTGGTTGACAATTCTTATTGTCTGCTTCCTGAGAGGTGGAGCCATAATGATGAGAGTCATATCTGTTACTAGATTGAAGAGGAGAATGCCACAATGGGGCGACACAAAAAAGCTTGCTTCACTGATCTCTCTGTTGTGGTTAAACTGAAGATTTCAGTCACAAGGGCTGTCAAGCCCATTTGTAAACACTAACAGGTTTAAAAAACAAAATTTCCCTCACAATCTGTAAATAGAACCAATTCTTTTGTGGGGACTTGCACTTTAGGCCATTTGCATATTTTAGAGAAACCATAAAGCAACTTGGAAATGTTCACATTACAGGAGATGAAAAGATAAACAGTTGTCGACAAGATAAAGTTTGGGGCTCTTGGCACTGGATCATTAAGCACAATTAGTGAAGCACACTTGTTACAAGGCAATAGAAATAAGCGCTACAGATGTAACAAACTCGGCGCATAGCTGATAACCAATCTAAATTCAGTCTACCACTACCTGTAAATGCAAGCAATATGTTTCTTTAAACAGGTCTAGAAAGTGTCTTCCAGGATATCTCTAGGGAATGTGCACTTTTTGAACTAATTAATCACTGAATGCCACCACTGCTCCACTCCACTGCATACGAAACAGCAGTTATTTGGCAGTTTAAAAAAAAAAGTCTCATGAAGAAAGTGGTTGAAGTAGTACAGCTTAAGGGAAATACAAATTTAATGCAAGAGAGATTAACTCCGGTTAACTTTAAATCTAAATGAAAATGGACAAAGTCGTAGTGTATTTTTGTATTATGGAGATTTAATAGGTTTCCTTCACTATTTGCATTATTTTTTAATGCCCACCAACTGTGAACTCTTTTCCACTCTCCCTTTTAAAACACTGTGAATTAATTTAGTGCTTGTGAAAGTGCACCTAATAGAGAGCTGAATATTGTGCAGATACGTGCTATGCGAATGTACAGCATTCCCTCTGCCAATGCACCTCAATCCTGACACTACTGATAATACAGTCCCAGGCTTATCTTGGGCAAGGGCTACTAATTTTTCCAAATATTGTGGCATTTTTGTCAACAAGAATGAGAGACCAAACAGCTAATTTTCATTGGTGACCCAAAGCAGAATTTGATCCCTGTTTAGAGGACATTGTTATGTCATAAACACAATCTAAATTAATATTTACTTTTTCTTAGCATGTATATTAAGTATTCTCAACATACTGTGTTTATGAATAAAGCTAACTTTAAATGTATAAGGATAATAGCTTGCCCTCCAAATTTCTTATAGTGAACCTGGATCTGAAACCAATGATTAGATCCATTATACTCTCAGGTGGCCTTATGAGATTACATTCCTTGTCTGGGTATACCGCAAGAAGGACAGGAGACCTGTTATGTGTTTTAATCAGGCCGCAACTTTATTATATAGATGTCTGGGACTACCCAGCAGATAAAGTGTACAGTGCAGGCAAATCCATGTTTATTCACATCAATTCTTCCACCAGCCCTCCTTTGTTTCCATCCAGGTCCCCCAGCCGACCGATAGCTTGGACCTTACCATCCACCAGCCTCGCAAGAGGCTTAAGGAGGGTTATGAGAACGGGGGGGGGGGGTTGGCTCCCTGCCGTACCGGTCATGGGAGTCCCCAAACCCCCTCCCCCGTTCTGTTTCTTTATCCAGTACCTCCTTTTAAGTCCTTTACCAGGCCATTTGTCTGGTCACTGGCTGCACTCCTTATGGAGTACCTGCACTGAACATCAGCCCAATATTACAAAATAAGTTGCGACATATGGCCTACCACCTTTTCTATTCACCAGAAAAGTTCCATCCTCACACCCACTGTGAGGAAGGCAAAAAAAACACACTCCACCGAAGCCAATTCAGGTGTTGTAGGAAAAATTCCTTCCCAGCCCTCCTTTAAAAGGGGCGACTAGCGTAATGCCCACAGCAGGTCCAAACCCAGCCTGCCATTCCCCTCCACTTGCTGGCTACTAAAGGAGGGAGGATGGGTGCTGGCTTCCTCGCTGCTTTCACATAGAGACTTGCCCCACCCAGGTTTCGTGCCTTTATGCACATTCCTGGGGGGAGGGAGGAAAGTGAGTCATTGCTGCAAAGTTGACCACCGAGCACCTTTTGCAGCAGTTTCTGACCTTCTTCCTCTCCCCTCAACCACAAAGCAGAGCTGTCCTTCTTTGGGTAAGCCCACACAAATTGTGCCACACCTTTAGTTGTGGTGTAATCATTGTCTGGGTATACCGCAAGAAGGACAGGAGACCTGTTAGGGGTTTTAATCAGGCCGCAACTTTATTATATAGATGTTTGGGACTACCCGGCAGATAACGTGTACAGTGCAGGCAAACCCATGCTTATTCCAATCAGTTCTCTGGGGCTTTCATCAGCCCCCCTTTGTTTAATCCATGCTTATTCACATCAGTTCTCTGGGGCTTCCACCAGCGCCCCTTTGTTTCCATCCAGGTCCCCCGGCTGACCCATGGCTTGGACCTAGGGTGACCATATGTCCCGATAAAATCGGGACTGTCCCGATATTTAACGCTTTGTCCCGCATCCTTATCAATGTATGATTGGGATGCCATTTGTCCTGATATTCAGGTAAGGAAGCGAGCGGGAGGGAGGTGCCAACTCAGTGGGTCCTCCAGGGTTGGAGCACCCACGGGGAAAAAATTGCAGCCAACCTCCCCCCTCCTCACCTCCTTCTCCCCCAGCGTGCCACGTCCCCCGTCCAGCTCTTCCTGCCACATCACAGATGTTTGGGGGCGCTTAGCGCTTTCCAGGAGGGAGGGGGAAGGAGTGGGGACACAGCGCGCTCAGGAGAAGAGGTGGAGAAGAGGCAGGACAGGGGTGGGAACTTGGGGGAAGGAGGTGGAATGGGGGCAGAGTGAGGGCAGATGCTTGGGCTGGGAGCACCCACCCGGCAGTGGAGAAGTCGGCACCGTAGGGGGAGTGGCGGGCGGGGAGGGTGAAGAGGCGAGCGAGCGGCGGGCAGGCAGGTGAGGAGGCGAGTGGTGGGTGGGGGACTGAGGAGGGACACAGCAAGCCAGCAGGGGGCCAGGGGATGAGGAAGGGTGCAATGGGGTGGGGGCGAGTGGGGAGGGAGCGTGACCTGGGGCAGAGAGGAGGCAGAGCCTGGGAGGAGCGGGGGTGCACTTTGGGCAGGGCTGATGGCACCCCAATGTGTCCTGATATTTTAGTGTTGTGATCTGGTCACCCTATTTGGACCTTACCGTCCACCAGCCTTGCAAGAGGCTTAAGGAGGGCTATGAGAATGGGGTGGGTTGGCTCCCTGACGTACTGGTCATGGGAGTCCCCGAACCTCCTCCCCCGTTCTGTTTCTTTATCCAGTACCTCCTTTTAAGTCCTTTACCAGGCCATTTATCTGGTCACTGGAGTACCTGCACTGAAAGGGAAATCTTCAAACATTGAAACAGCAGTAGCTAACCATAATGGTATAAAATGTTCTTGTTGTGAGATCAGTGGGAGGGGGGAATCTTACACTGTATTCTGAATATGTTGAGATATTGGCTCGTTCTGGTCTCTTCTGACAGTTTGTTCCATAATTTAGAGCCCTCCACTGAAAATGCTATGTCTTCAACTTCTGGAAATTCCACCCTGGCCATGACAGGTTGTCTTGATTCTATTGCAGTTGTATTGGTGATGTTCCATCATCAAATCCCTGCCTATCCTACATGACCATTTCAAATCACTGCGCTTGTCTGTCTTGCCATGCTTTATTCAAAATCAAAGTATTGTGAATTTAAAAAAATAGAAACATACTGGCCATCTGGATTCATTTTAAAGTGAACAAAATTATCTTCTTAAAAGTCTAGTTGGTTAGATCCTATGTCAATATTTGCACTTAATATAACGCTAAAAAAAGGTAAATCAGAAGCAATTAACACAGTATGTTATGGATTACTATAGCTACAAGAAAAGCATGATATACTATTTCATTTAAAAAATCATTGTTAGAGGATTTCAGATCAGAAAGGTTTTGCTAAATAGGACAAAGAAAATATTGGTCTTTTCCTTTCAGCACCTATCTTTTGAAAATGTGAACGTGTCAATTAAACCTCTTAGCAAAAGAAAAGAATTTCATTCAGATCTAAGGAATTAAATAAGTGTTTATTTCTTGCCTTCCAGCTATAATTCATTAAGATAGGAGATCCTGAATGAGGTTATAGGATCCAAACTACCTTTATTGGTGCAGTTCTGGCCCAAATTTATTCTTCTATTATTACATTTTGTTTGCCCTTTCCCCATTCCCTCTTATAAGTCTATCATAGTGCTCCCATATTATCTGAAGTTGGTCATTTTAATATTTACATTATTATAGTATTTTAAAGTAATCTTTCATTGTATATAATACATTTGTTTACATATGTTGGTAGAAAATTTTGCTGAAAACACTGAATTAGAACAAAAAATAAAGAAATGATCACATGGGATGAAGTACAGTGGTAAAGCTTATAAAGACCTCAGATTCTATTTTTCTTCACTTTTTCAAAATTACAAAAGTCTACCCCATCTTAGTTTAAAATAAACACCTCTAATGTTTTTGCCCTGTAAAACTGTGTTTTAATTAGCTGGTATTATGTAGTAAAATGATTTTTTTAAAGTTCTAAAAGGTACTTTTTTTTTAATCAACTAAAATATGTAGATAATAGGTTGTTTTGATTGCCTGTATATTTAGTCTTCATCAGCCGCAAAAAGATTCTCTGTGATGTAAAATACCTAGAATTTCAGCTAACGATGCAGAGTTTCTTTGGAATAAGCAAAACATTTTAAAATAGCAATTACCACTATAATTGCAAATAGCTGAAAGTTTTTGAATTTTTGATGGTCTGATTCTAGGTTTGATTTGCAACAACACTTTTGGCTGCATTCCTCTGTGAATCTTCTTGTTGGCATTTAGGTTTATTTATTGTCATCTTAAACTACCTTTTAAAAACGGGGGGACATACATAAAAGAGTATGGGGTTTAAGGCAAAGGATAAGAATTAAAGCTGCTTGTGACATTTATACATGGATAGCATATCTTTTATTTTAAAAACTATGTAAAATTGATTTCACAGCGACTTCTTCCAAACATACTCACCCTCACTGAGTTTGTTATACAGAGAGAATTTTTTAGTTAAAAATTCCACTTTGATTTACAATCAAGATATATACTCTCTGACCTAATAGCATCCTTTACTCTTCACTTATTCCTTGTTTTATTTCTCTCCATCTGTTACACCACAAAGTTCTGTACTGCTTGGTAGCTCAGGTTCCCCGCAGTGACTGCACACCCAGTCCCAGACTCAAATGGACACACACAGACTGGCTTCTCCTCTAGTTAAAGGGAATATTTACTGTTCTTAAGAGGCACCTGCTATACACCCATACATATTTCCGCTCACAGTCATGCCTCATACGTTATAGTTTAATGCACAAGTTAATATGTTCCTCAATTAGGCTGACTTTTGCTGGTGCATATTATGCTTTGTTATGACACGTTAAACATTCATCAACTATTGTAGTCTCACTGAGGTCACTGACTAACAAACAGTAGTACTGGTATACACATTATGAAAAAAAGCCATTGAAAACATAGTATATAACTGAAATATGCAATGTGGTGGTTAGATAAATCATTTACTTGCACTCATGGTTGATGACCTGATAACTCACAAATAAAGGAGAAAAGCAGAGCTATGAATGAGTTATTAAATGGCATTAATAAGTAGTGGAAATAAATTATTTATAGAGTGACACAACCCACTTCATGTTCAGCTTATGCAATAGTGGTTAATGATAAATTCTCCATATAAAAGTGTAGCTTATATTTTATTTATTTAAATATTTTGCACTATTTCAGTATTTATTCACCATGAAGAGAAGGGGCAAGATCACAGTATGACTATGGAAATTTCAGTGATGATGACATTTTTAGATAGACCTTCTGATGAGCCACCTTCCCTGGCTGCCTGGATTGTAAAGTATTTCTTTTCAATACCTTGATGAAATGCCCTTTTTGAGCTTCATTTACTTTTGTATATATTGTTGGATCTGATATTTATTATATTTGGGGTCATGGAATATATTGAGCATGTGGTGATTTACATTTATTTAACTACACGTAGACTTTGTTAATAGATGAGTTTACCTGTATGCTTGCTAACTAACATTTGCACTGTTGGCACAAGAATACATAGGTATAAACTAGCCATGAACAAATTCAGGCTGGTAATTTTATAAGAATCATAGAATATCAGGGTTGGAAGGGACCTCAGGAGGTCATCTAGTCCAACCCCCTGCTCAAAGCAGGACCAATCCCCAACTAAATCATCCCAGCCAGGGCTTTGTCAAGCTGGGCCTTAAAAACCTTCAAGGAAGGAGACTCCACCACCTCCCTAGGTAACACATTCCAGTGCTTCACCACCCTCCTAGTGAAATAGTGTTTCCTAATATCCAACCTGGACCTCCCCCACTGCAACTTGAGACCATTGCTCCTTGTTCTCTCATCTGCCACCACTGAGAACAGCCGAGCTCCATCCTCTTTGGAACCCCCCTTCAGGTAGTTGAAGGCTGCTATCAAATCCCCCCTCATTCTTCTCTTCTGGAGACTAAACAATCCCAGTTCCCTCAGCCTCTCCTCATAAGTCATGTGCTCCAGACCCCTAATCATTTTTGTTGCCCTCCGCTGGACTCTTTCCAATTTTTCCACATCCTTCTTGTAGTGTGGGGCCCAAAACTGGACACAGTATTCCAGATGAGGCCTCACCAATGTCGAATAAAAGGGAACGATCACGTTCCTCGATCTGCTGGCAATGCCCCTACTTATACAGCCCAAAATGCCGTTAGTCTTCTTGGCAACAAGAGCACACTGTTGACTCATATCCAGCTTCTCGTCCACTGTGACCCCTAGGTCCTTTTCTGCAGAACTGCTACCTAGCCATTCGGTCCCTAGTCTGTAGCAGTGCATGGGATTCTTCCGTCCTAAGTGCAGAACTCTGCACTTGTCCTTGTTGAACCTCATCAGGTTTTTTTTGGCCCAATCCTCTAATTTGTCTAGGTCCTTCAAGAAGATTTCTAAGCATTCGAGGAGTGAGATATTGGAACAGTCTCCGAATAGGAGTTGTGAGGACTAAATATTAGCATTCTAGAACAATGGAAATAGATCCTTTGATAAAGAGAAGGCATATTACAATCTCCTATTAATATGTTCCTCCTACCTTTACATGTATTTCTGTAAATTAAAAGGAGCAAAGTTAAGACTGAGGGGGGTGGTTTAATGGCTAGTGCTGGCTGCTTTGTAGAAGGAGATTCAAGGATCAGCTGTTTCCCAGAGTCCATCCCTTTGAAATGTTTTTAAGCAGGTCTGTAAAAACTGGGCTATTGCTAGATGTCAGACAACACTGGCCCAGACTCTGATACGCTGCCCTTCATTGATTTGTTGTTGAAAATCATTCCCCGAAAGTCACAAAGATGAAATTTACATTGTATATGCCTTTATTTATATTTATATCAATAATTATAAAGGAACTAACTAAGAACATTAAAAACCTATAAAAATGTTTTGGTAAAAACTATTAAAATTACTTCGCCAAATGAGTGTAATAAATATATATTTGAGGCTGGTTAATTGTATGTATTCACACATGTTTCATTTTAGGCCTATCTCTGACAAGGTGACATTCAGAAAGGAATTGTGAGGACCCCCTCTTCCCAGCAACACTCCCAGTGTACCGCAGAAAAGGTTTGTGTCTGCTTCTACTCAGTTATGCAATGCTTGTTATAAACTCCATCTTTATAACTCCATCTAGGCAGAAGGCCAAAAGACTATCATGTCACCATGCTAAAAACACACACTGCTATAAACTTACACCCAAAACAAAAATCTCCACATCTCCAAAACAAGGTATTAAGATACAGTAATATTCAGAACACACATTCACAGCATTTTTATTAATGACTTTGGCATAAAAAGTCAGAGTGTGCTAATGAAATTTGCCGATGATATAAAGTTAGGAGGCATTGTCAATACAGAGGAGGGTGGGAATATTGTACAACGAGATCTGGATGACCTTGAAGACTGGAGTGATAGAAACATGATGAAATTCAATAGTACAAAGTACAAGGTCATGATCTGAGGGTATAACAATAAAAATTTCTATTACAAGATGGGGTGTCCTCAGTTGGAAGTGATAGAGGAGGAGAGAAAAAGATCTGGTGGTGTGGGCTGATCACAGGATGACAATGAGCCACCAATGTGATGCAGCTGCAAAAAAAGGCAAATGTGATCCTAGAATGTATGAGGTGAGTGACAGAGAAGTATTAATGCCGTTGTACAAGGCACTGGTAAGACCTCATCTGGAATAGTGTATGCAATTCTGGTCACTCAGGTTCAAGAAAGATTAATTCAAATTGGAACGGATGCAGAGAAGAGCTATTAGGATGATATGGGGCCTCTTTTATGAGAGTAGTGTGGCATGTTTAGTCTAGCAAAAAGAGGGCTGGGAAGGGATATGATTTCTTTCTATAAACACATTGGAGGATAAGCACCAGAGAGGGTGAAGGGCTATCTAAGCTAAGGACAATGCTGGCAAAGGAATATATCGGTATAAACTAGCCATGAACAAATCCAAGCTGGTAATTATAAAGTTTCTAACCACCAGAGCAATAAGATTTTGGGACAGCCTCCCAGTAGGAGCCGAGGGGCAAACAACTTAATTAGTTTTAAGAGAGAGCTGGACAAATTTATGATTTATGATTGTATGATGGGATTGTCTGTGACAGTGGGAGGCATGGCTTGGCAACCCTGGGGTCCCTTCTTATTTATGTCTTATGCGCCTAAAGATCATGCTTCAGGGCTTCAGACAGTCACTTGCAGGAACTGGTAAAGGACTTTTTACTCCCGCAATGTATTCTGGATCTTTTATGTCTCCTTCCTCTGATGCATCAGAGATGACCATGGCTGGAGATGGGACACTGGAAGGGTAGGGCCAATGGTCTGAGGCGACATGGAGCATTTTCTTAGCTGGCTGGTTTTGCTCACATGTTTGGGGTCTAACTGATTGCCAAATGTGGAGTCGGAAAGGAATTTTTCCCCTGGCTAAATTGGCAACAACCTTGGGGTTTTTTGCCTTCCTCTGCAGTATGGGGTGTGGCTCACTTGCAAAGATTATCTGTATATCTCATTTAATTCTCTGCATTGCGGGAGCCTCCGGCATTGGTGCATCTCAGTCCCTCCAATTCTCTGCCTCTGGCACATCATAGCTCAGTCTCCTGTGAGCTATAACACTTTGGTCTAATTTTGATAGTTGGGTTTTATATGCAGGTTCTAGGTGTCAGTGGTGGCCTTTGTTCTACAGGAGGTCACACTAGATGATCTGGTGGTCCCTTCTGGTGTTAAAGTTCATGGCTATCTTTACAGCAAGTTGCAATTACTTCTACTTACTGACTAAGAATTGGTCATAACTTGTTCTCCACCTCCTCCCCAAACTTGCTTGTTAGTCTCATCCTCCTGTCCTTTAGACTGTAAAGGAGAGTCATATATTTGTACAGCACAAAGCACAAAGGGGTTTGGCCTCCAGGTGGTACCGCAGTAGTGTGTTAAAAATAATAATGTAACACAGCACTTACTATAAACTGCTAAATTCCTGACTTCCAAGGAGAAATTGCACTGCATCTGCTTTAATATGAGAAAGATATATTCCATCAGGCAAGACTCATTGTGGACAACTGTATACAATTAATTCACCAACTGCTTACAAAACTTGGCAATTTTCCAACTCCCCTACCTCCAGATCAACCTACTGATGCAGGCTTCTTGATTCTCTTTACCAAGCAGACCTTAGTAACAATGCTTCACATATGCAGTAAGGCAACTAAAATCCTTTTAATTTTAATAAGATCCAATCTGGCTGTCAGACCAAATTATTGTCTCCATGACAAGTAATAAAGACAGCTTGAACACACTGTGAACCAGGAGCAATATTTGATCTCTTGAATATGCTTCTTCTTCTATACTATGAATCTTGTGCTTTAAAGGAGCATTTCCCCAATTGCATTTCAGAAAGCTGAGGTATGGACCACTTCTCAGCCTCTGGATATTCTAAATAAGTAGTAATAAGGCTTTTAGTCAGGAGGCCACAAGGAGACACTATCACCATCCTAAAAACACACACGACTACAAACTTACACCCAAAACAAAAATCTCCCCATCTCCAAAACAAGGTTGTCAAGATACAGTAATAATTAGGACACTCACTCACTTCTTGTCCATTGTGACAATTGTCCCAAAATATTAGTTGATACTGTCAAGCGACTTTATCAAGCGCAATACAATTATGTATCATAGGCCCTGACCTTGTTCCCACTGATGTCAACAGCTAAAGTCCTATTTATGCAACTAGGTTACCAATAGAGCTGAGCAAAATTTTTCAGATGCATATTCACCGAAAAATGAAATTTTTGGTTGACTCAATACTATTCACGAATTTGACACAAATCTGCCAAATCATTTCAGCCAAAACAAAAACAAATGTTGTAGGACTTAGATGCAATTCACAAACAGCACCAAAGGGAGGTGCTTCTGCCACCACCCAGTGTAACTTTTAGCCCAGTGGATAGAGCCCTCATCTAGGTTGTGCGAGACTCAGGTTCAATTCGCCCCTTGCAGCATGATGTGGGGAAAGCATTTGAACATGGGTCTCTTACACTAAGCAAGACCCACACAAGACTATACCTTAGCCCAGGGATTACGGAGATCCCCTACAGGGTGGGAGATCTAAGTTCTAATGCCTTCTCCACATCAGGCAAAGTAGGAAATTGAACCTGGATCTCCTACAGCTAGGTGAGTTCTCTAGCTCCTGGGCTAAAAGTTATATGGTGGGTATGACTGCTATCCCCTCCTCTGGCTGTATTCTGAATGTAGCCCTTCGTTTCCTTTGCTTTTATGTTAAAAAGTGCCCAGAAAGAAAATGGTTTATTTTGGGTCAAACAAAAAAATTTTCAGAACTGCCATCATAGGGTGACCAGATAGCAAATGTGAACAATCGGTATGCGGGTGGGGAGTAATAGGCACTGTGACAAAGTTCCTCCTCTATCTTGGTGGGTCCTGCGCTTATTGGCGGATTTTCTTGCCTCAGAGCTTCACCATTTGGGTTGGGGAACAGCCCAGAAACCTTTCCCTCTGGAAGAATCCACAGTGCAGGTCAATTGGGAGGTTTGGGGGGAACCCGCGCACGCCCTCTACTCCAGGTTCCAGCCCAGGGCCCTGTGGACTGCAGCTGGCTATAGTGCCTCCTGTAACAGCTTCATGACAGTTACAACTCCCTGGGCTACTTCCCCATGGCCTCCTCCAAACACCTTCCTTAGGCCTAGTCTTCACTTACCGGCTGGTCCGGCGGCACGCCATCGATGTTCTGGGATCGGTTTATCGCGTCTGGTTAAGACGCGATAAATCGATCCCGGATCGATCCCGGAAGTGCTCACAGTCGGCGCCGGTACTCCAGCTCGCCGAGAGGAATACGCGGCGTCGACGGGGGGAGACTTCCGGCCGCGTCTGGACCGCAGTAAGTCCGGACTAAGGTACTTCGAATTCAGCTACGTTATTAACGTAGCTGAATTTGCGTACCTTAGTCCGAAGTCCGGACTAAGTGGGGACCAGCCCTTAGTCTCACCATAGGACCTTCCTCCTAGTGTCTGATAACGCTTGTGCTCCTCAGTCCTCCAGCAGCACACCCTCTCACTCTCAGCTCCTTGCGCCTCTTGTTCCCAGCTCCTCACACTCACACCACAAACTGAAGTGAGCTCCTTTTTAAAGCCCAGGTGCCCAGATTAGCCTGCCTTAATTGATTCTAGCAGCTTCTTCTTAATTGACTCCAGGTGTTCTAATTAGCCTGCCTGCCTTAACTGGTTCTAGCAGGTTCCAGATTACTCTAGTGCAGCCCCTGCTCTGGTCACTCAGGGAACAGAAAACTACTCATCCAGTGACCAGTATATTTGCCCTCTACCAGACTCCTGTACCCCACTGGTCTGGGTCTGTCACAGAACCGATATAAGAAAAAGCCCTGAATATCGGGACTATCCCTATAAAATCAGGACATCTGGTCACCCTATGTCAGCATATCAAAAAAAATCCGTTATTTGACGAGTTCTAGTTAGGAATGGGCCCATTGAGATGAGTGATGGAAAGATCTACCTAGTGATCTAACCCTCTGATTACCAACTTTTCCAGACAACTGTACTTTTTGCCAAAGACCTTGACTATGAGAGCCATTGTTATCCTTAATACCCTTTCCCTTGCAGACAGTCGCCTCAGTGATGACTGTGGCATCCAGTCTCCATGCATCTCCGCTGCTTATCTCCCATTCAGCTGTGCACATGTTAATCCTTGATAGACACTGGAATGTTTCAAACCTGAAGCATGCCCAATTGCAAGTAACTGGTTTTGAAACAGACCCCATTCTGCTGTGGGTTAGCAGAGGTGCGCCAGAACTCATGGGAGAGGATAGTCCTGGAGTTCATCATTAATTTAGTAGTAAGAAACATCAGGCAGGAAGAGGAGTGTGTCTGGAATAAGAAATGTTGGGATACCAGTTAGAAAATAAACAAATTTTTGAGAGATTAGATCCAACTCTATGGGTAAGAGAGCTGGAAAGACCTCTAAGAAAGAGAGTCTAGGTCATACCAGTTTGCTCAGAAATCTACTCCACAAGCTCTAACCAAGTTAAGTTATATGCATTACAACATCAAGACAATACTCTCTGGGTTAATATATGTCAGTGTTTGTGAGGTGTTCTATATGATCATGATGAGTGTCACAGGAAAGCCCATAAGTAAATAAAATAATTAGTAAACTTTATGAGTTGAAGGATGCCTGGCCCTTATTCCCAGCTGCCATAACTGACCCCATCTAAAAATAAGTCTGAAGTCCTGGATCCACCCTTTCCCACACAAATTCCCCTGAGAGGAGGGAGTCTATGCTGTATCTACCAGCCCAACATGGTTTGACAATGGTCTTAGAAGCATAGCAGACCCACTCCGTGCAAGGAGAAAACATGGACCAGGGACCTCAGACTTGTTTTTTCTCTAGGAGAGCAGTGGCCATGCAGGATGAGAAGAGAACAGGGATTGTTCAAATCTTATATTTTTCTGTGTTGAAGTCAAGATTATGCATGAATCAATTCACCAAGAGAGTTTAATCCTGCTGGCATGAAGACTTTTCCTTACCAAAGGGCCCAGACATGCCAGCTTTTAACAAAAATGTTATCCATTTGCTTTCATGCTGGAAAGATACTTGTTAATCACAAACAATATTATCATCTGTGTCTTCAAGATACAATCCATTTTAAATATCTAGCTTTTCGTGAGATTTTGTGGAGATTTGTATATTCATAAAATGTCAAGTGACACAATTGTAATGTATAGGACTCTGAAAGAAATAGTTAGCCAGCTGCCCAGACAGTGGCCTATCCCATCCCTGAGGGTCAGTTTTCACTCCTACAGACTCATAAACTGTTGAACATTCTCATTTGTAATTTTCCCCAAAATTACATCTGTTTCTTATCTAAGCCTCTTTGCCCTTCCGGATCACACTGGAGTAGGCGAGTGCTCACCTCTTGCCTGGGTGCCTGATGTTCTTGAGGAGAATGGAGATCCGTGGGTGGTCCCAATGGTGGTGCTGGATAGGTGAGAATCTTCTAGCCACCCATCTGCAACAGCTCTCTACTCACAGGAAGAATGACAGTTGGTTGTGCCTTCACCTGGATAGGCACTATATACCTCTATTATTCCCAGCTGCCAGGAACAACTACAGACTAAACCATGTAATAGACCTAGCAGGTAATGGAAAATGATACTTATTGCTTTAAGGAAAGCATTAAACACCCAAGTTAGAGCCAGGAACAGCTTTACTTGGAAGTAACATAGCAAAATACAATGACAATGCAATAGAATGAAATAGAGTATAGTCCCTACTGTCATGACTGTGACAAGATAATAGGTGGTATCACAAAAGTTCAGCTCATGGTGACAACTTATAAACTTAACCACTACTCATTACAACCAAGACTTATGTTAAAAAAACAAACTTACACAAGAACATTCACCATTAACATTATACCATCTCAACACCTCCCAGAGAGTGCATTCCCCTGTAGTTTTAAAATCCCAGACACTTTCTTTGTTGGCACCCTTGATGAATGAGAGTTCAAGGGCAGCACTAGGTATCCCTGAATCAGCAGAGGCTGTCCAGATAATAAGAGTGAGACAGTTGGGTATAGGGCAGATTAAGACTGACATAGTGATAGCTGGTAATAATCCTGGATATAAAACAACAGCCAGCAACTCTAAGCAGGCAATCACTTTTCTTAAAAGCTCCCTGGCCTTCATCTCAGCACACTGCCCCTAGGACAAAGACTTTCACATCAAACCATCAAAGGGACTGACAGGGTCTCCCCAGACAAGGAGGATAATCTCTGGGCACTCCGACTTTCTACAATTGCCTGTGGGCACAGCTGAGGATCGGCCAGTACAACCAGTGCTTTCTGCCTGCAGTTGTCAGTAGATTACTGCTGAGTCAAAGGGCTGAAACTTGGGTGCTAACAGGCCTATAGGTGCAGCATGGCCGTAACACTGATCTCTGCGGGGATGGCTTGACAGCAGAGTCTCCCAAATCTCCAGATTCAAAACCAGGCAACTGCCACTAGCTCCTATCCCACTGGACACCCAAACTCTCTCCATTTCCCTCAGCCAGCCCAGGCCTTCGATCTCTTGCCTTTCCACTTCTGCCTAGATATGGGATCACAGAGCAAAGTTTAAAGCAATGCCCCCAGAGAGGACCAAACACTGCATCATGAGAATTGTAGTCCTTGCAGGGTCTAGCTCATCCGATTTAACTGGAAGTAGTTGTAGTCCTTTGGAGCCAATACACAGAGGCCTAAGCAGAACATCCCTGGCAAGATTTGGAGGCCCCCATAATGGGAGGGACTTACATTACCAAAATACTGACAGCATTGGAATTAGTACTGTTCATTGTTAACATATGTCTCTCCAGCACAGAAGTAGACATGCACATTATTGCCCCTTTTTGATCAGAGCAGCGAATCAAAATTTGGGGTCCTGAGGATGCTCCAACTGGGAGGTGAAATTGATGATAGAGTTTGTTATTTTCTTTGATGCCATTTTGATTTGTTTTATCAAGGAATGTACAAAGTTCTGCTTTTCCAACTGCAGCAGCAACCAAGGCAAAAGAGGTAGCTGCAAGCTACTTTTCTGCCTGCACTCCAACCCGGAACCTCTATATTTTTTCTCAGGGTCACACCATGTTCACTGGCTGCTGCTTGCCTTTTTTGCTCTGCTCTCAGTCTCTCACTGGTTCCGTGTTCTGCCTTCCCTCTCTCACACACCTACACACTTACCCAAAACAATACTCAGCAAAAGCCCCTCTGCTCAGATAGTCCAAAACTCCTAGGCAGGTTCACGTAACTCTTTGAGGGATCATGGTTAATTTATCCTTACAGTTATATTAATTGAAGGGTGCGTTCACATCCATTAATCTCAGTGAGGTTTTAGCTCAATTCATAACAAAGTTTCATCCAGTTCATAACAGCTGACATGGCAAAAGTTTCTATCTGAGTCCTTTGCTATGGGAGAAACCTGCATTGCATAAAAATATCTCTAGGTGAATAGCTTCCTGCTAATGTTGGATTTCAGCACAGCAGGTGTTGAACGGTCTCTGGTCTTCCTTCTCTCTGAGTGGGCACTCTGGTCCTCCCTGGACAAAAACAAGTCTGTACAAATTGGTCCATAGGATAAAATGATGCTACTGCTCCAAAATAGTGCAGAATAAAATAGGAACAGCAAGCAATAGAGCTTTCAGGAACAAGCCAAAAGGAGGAAAAGACAATATGTTTACAAAACTCTTAATCCACCTCCCTACCCAAAAACCACTGCATCCTCACATACGGCGGCTCAGACATAACTATGTCACTCAGGTCTGGTTTGACAGATTCCTCTAATGCTGAGCAAAGAGATAATTTCAAGTGGTAGGCTACATCAGCTCAAACCTACAGAGAGAAAGTAAACATGTAAAAAAATAGCGTCTCTTAGGAATTAAGTCTTGCATATCAGACAGAATAACCTAAAACAGAGGTCAGTTAAAAGTTTTCAAGAATGTAGTCACCTTTACTTGGAGTTAAAGGCATAAAGTAATCTAATTATATTTAATATACCTAATTGTGAGCTATGTTGTTCTCATTCATTACTGTGAGCTGTTGATTTTCTTTATTGATTTGTGTGTCTTTATCAATGTTTGCTATATTTATAGGCTATAAAAATATCATTGAACCATAAAAGGAACAGACATATCCATAGGATATGTATTAGCTATTATGAGAAAAATCTATTGCTGACACAGTGCCCTAACACTTACCACCTCAGACGTGAATGCCAACTGGCACACATATGCAAACAAGTTCAAACAGATTTCATACTGTCACTATGAAACTAGTTCATCCCTCAAATACACAGTGTCCCCTGCTGTGATAAAAGGAGACATGCCAGCCATGTTAACGTTATGCTGAACACAGAAGGAGAAATTTTAGGAAAAGGCTTATTCCCCGTTATCAAGGTTCAAGGTTAACCATTTTAAAATCCAAATATCTTAAAGCAGTTGTATGTGAACCCGAATGGTGCTATTTAAAAGATTTAATTTTTCAGGTTGAGCCCCCATGCCATACAATCTAGCAACCACTGCCATCACCCCTTCTCCCCTCCAGTAGTTAGTTCCATCCTCAAATTGACATTTTAAAATTAGGGTTAAACCTGAAAAAAGGGAAAATCATCTTCACATGTTAATAGTCATCTTATTTGGACTGTTTGTTGATGATGTTGCACCATTGGCAAATCAGAAATCCAGTGGCTTAAGTTTTCTGAACTAGCTATCAGGCAGCTTGTGAGTAAATAAGTTTCCAACTTGCCTATAAGTATCTACTTGTTCCACACAACAAAGTACTAACTTGAGCCTGGGCTGCAGAATTTAAGTTTGGTTTAAAAACTAGGGCACACTCTGACTGAAGTAACATGCATTGAAGAGACCACTGCTGATGTTTGTCAATTCTTCAGCTGATAATGAATATCAATTGTTTCTCCCTTTTGAAAGAATATTCATCCTCTACATAAAGCTATCAACATATTTTAAAAATGCGCAAAAACTCCACAAAGAAATGCTTCAAACTAATATTTTCCCCTGGAAAAAAACTGTAATCGCTTATTTGCATTGCATAATTTCACCCATTTTTAAGTCCTTTTTTAAAAAAAATCTTTGAAAAATCTAATGACTTATTTATCATCTCACTGTAAAAAAGCAAAGTGTGTTATATTCCTTAAAATATGTAAACAATTGGACCCCTTTCTGAATTGTACTGTCCCAAATGTTTTGAAAACTAACATCTTTTTCCCCCCTCATTTTTTGTCCTTAATCATCTTGTCCCAACTCTTTCAAATAAGAGACCTCAGACTACTTTTTTTTTTCCTTCTTGATTTGCTTCCCAATCTCTGGCGCTTATTTTTCTCCAGACAGAGATGCTAGAATCTTTACAGGATTTACTTCCAGTTATGGATTTCAATCATGTATTCAGATGTCTCTACCGGACATAAACCAGAAGATTTATAATAATACTACTGGAACTTTCATGGTAAATGAATTTTACCAATATTTCTTTGACAACAATGCCAGGCGGTTAGAAACATTTGAAATCAGTGAATCTGAAGAACTAACACTAGTCTTGCGAGTCTTGTCAACACCTGTGTGAACTGCAGTCTACGCAGATGCCCAAGAGAAGAAGGAGAGGGACAGAGAATTTGGAGTGTGACCCCGATCAAAGACACTACTCAGCTAATTGTTCTGTCTTTCTTTTCTCTTTCATTTCACTATTGTATACCTGATTAATTTTAGGGGTAGACAAAGATAACTGTAATGGTGACAAATGGTTTGACTGAAGGGGGGTTTTCTCTACATTATGTGCTTTCAGTCTCCTTTGCTGAACAAATGAATCAAGGCCTCACCATCAAGATATGCTGCTTTCAGAGTAAACTAAAAACGTTGCATGATTTAAACTGGTTATCTAGCTACAATGTGGCCCAATGCCAAGACCCACACACACACTCTAAAGATATGTAACTATATTGTACTACCACTAACAGTTCTGTTCTCATCAGTACAGGGGAAAGGAGCATGCTTGAGTTATCTTGGACAGCTTTATGTTGTGGCTCACCCCTCACTCAGTTTTTATAAATGCTGTTTCTGAAGGGAAGTATATGACAGAAGGGCTTAGGCTTTCACTATGCATCTTCAGAATCTCATGCTCTCTTTCAACAGACAGTGACAAAATGTGAGTACCCCATGCACATTCCCAGGCTCATGAAGGAGCACCATCCATTTTTCGGAATACATTTTCCTCTTGTCTACTTATTTGAATGAGCCAAGATAAGTTTCTTTCTGTGCACATGATGGGATAGTAGGGCTCCACGAAATCCACCATTGCTAATGGTCTGTCTGGAGAGGTGGGAACTGATACATTCTCTTCACTAGCATCTATTTTGCTGCAATACCTCTTCTGCTCCTCTCCCACTTCGTGTCTCAATCACTCATCACCTCCCCCTCCTTTTGTTGTTTTTTTCTAATGCTCATTAACACTTGTTAACACTGAATCCCTTGGCAGGTAGGAAGAATGCTAATGACATTGATCTGATCTCTTAAAGCTATTGCATACCAAACCTGCAGAAGAGCTCTGTGTAAGTGTGTCTCTTTCACCAACAGAAGTTAGTCCAATAAAAGATATTACCTCATCAGCCTTGTCTCTTTAACCTGATGTATATGTCAGATTTCTAAAAGCAAGGCTGACTTTGTATGTGTTCTGACCCAAACCCTGGATCTAAATACTCCTGAATTTTGGGGAAGACACAAAAGATCCAAAATTTGAGACCATCTGTGCTACCATTGAGTCAACAAGAGAGGGGGAAAGTCATAAAAAGGGATGTGTAACACAAAACTAATAGGGAAATATTTCAATCCATAATGTTGCATCTGCCAAGTAGTGTCCAAATATTGCAAATAGATTTAATCAGAATCCAGAGTACCCAAGACTGGACTTGTTGTTTGGGTAAGACGTGTATAGTTTGCCACTTTAATCAACATCTACACCAGACCTTTCTCATGGTCTGCAGACAGTAGTTCTGTCACATAAACTAAAAAAAAAATTGTTTTTAAATTGCCTTACCTTTTCGGTGGATCTGTGATAAACTTCTCTCTGCTGGAAGTCACTTTAACATACATCATTCACAAGCTTTATAGGCTAAGAGACTGGTGCCTAATAATACATTCAAAGTCACAGCACGGAATAGATAATGAAGCGCTGGGTCTAGGCAACAGCATCGGGAACTTCAGGTGTTTGTTTAATATTCATTGTGCATATTCCTAAATAGTCCATGCACATTTTAAAAATTTCCCCCCACCTACTGCTGCACTTTTTTAAACCCTGTAAGAGACACATGTTCAATAATACCCATTAAGTAGTGGGGCCTGGGGAAAAGGTGTCATTTGCTGCAAAAGAATTAGAAAGGCATTTAGTAGAAAGTGACATATCTTTGAGTCTGATACTTCAACAAAATGCTATAAAAATGTTTGTATTACTTACATTTCTTTTGGCAAAAAGAATTTGTATTATGATTTTTAGATATGTTTAATACAAAAATTACATAGCTAGAAACACATGAACAAATATAGGCACACGTAATGTGCATCCATATATACCTCTATACAGAAATTTCTATAATGTAATTAATGAAATTGTGGATTAGTAAAATAAATTATACATGTGCTCATAATAACACTGGGTTTAGACTTCTATTATTCTGGTCCCTCCTGCTACATTTCTGGATTCATGAAGCTTTCACAGCTCCCTCAACACCTACCTATCTCACTCAACACCCCCCCACCAACCTCCGCACCTACATTTTTTGTATTACCAATATCTAAAGAAAGAAAAAATCAGGCATACTATCAAAAATGGAGAGAAATAAAATGGACATTAAAGAAATCTCTTTAATATTAAAGAAATTGAAATGTGTCTATGTTACCAGCTTTAATGTTCACTACTATTTTATAGCGTGTTCCCAAATTAAGAAATCTTTCAAAATGGTCACTGGTGGTTATCAAAAGAGGCATACAGACTTTTGGTTATGAAAAGAGACAGTTTAGCTAGAGTGATTTTTTATCAAATTGTCTTCTGTCAAAATTATTTTTAAATGCTGAAGAAATCTATACAAACTATAGGCTGGATACTGTCACTCTAATTCATGGTGAGTCATCCCTAACTCTGTGAGTAATTTTTAGATTTCAGTGAAACTATTCACAGAGTAAGGTTTTATGAAAGTGAGAAAGGCAGAATCTGGCCCTAACATGCTTTTAAAACAAAGTATATGTACACAAACTCTTCCCTATATCCATCTTGAAACATACAATGCAAACAGATTGGGAAGCAATTCCAGTGCACTCTCAGGCCCTGTACTTAGTAGTGAACCAGAAACTACCTCTTGCTTAAAAAGAACACCACAAAAGAGTCATACTAAGAACCTAAACCATCTGAGCACATTGTTTTGTCTTATGCTGGAAGAGACCAATTTGAAGAAATACTCACACACAGAAGATTCAAAGGAGGCCTGCTACTGGAAGGGAAGGGGAAAGTAGTACTTACCATCTGTAAAATACGGGTGACATTTGCACTTAGTGGTCAGAAGACCACTCTAACACTCTCGGATTATGTTACAATGTACGCTATTCTCTCTGCCTCAAGGGAGAGCGAAAAAATTATCCATTTTTCATGAGAGGTGGGGCTTCAAGAGACCATTTTACTGCAAGAGCAAATAACCGCAAGTTCTTAGGAATCCACACTTCAGTTCAACATTTCATCTGAAAATGCTGAACTTTTCAAAACTATAATGGTGCTCTACCTGACTACAGCAGCTTTCCGTGTTAGTTGGTTGTAAAGCAAACCTGATGCACTTACCTGTTAGACTCACAGAAACAATCACAAGGTGGCGGGGAGGGGGGAAAAAAGCAAATGCAGCTCTGGCACCAGTAATATGCCCAAACTAATTCAGGTGGAATATTATTGTAAGTCTATTTTTGCATGCCCGTTTACATTCTGCAAGCTTCCATAAATGCAGTTATCATTACCATTGTTGCCTTATCACTCTCAGTGATTGCTCTCTTTCAGTCAAGTACAAAGGCAGTCTGAATATAAATGTTTTGTCATAAAACTGCTATTCAAACAATAAAAAGGGTTACAATGGTACTAAAAAAATCACCCCCGGGGCTGAAGCACAGACTGGCAGTATGCATATTCAGGCAGCACAAAAGCACTACCAGTCACATAGTTCCTACCCACAAGACCCTTCCACTGCATCTGTTCTTAATATCAGCATGGCGCTAAAAGTGATTGGAATATTCTTACATGTTCAGAGCATCCAGAACTGGGTTTAACATTGTGATAATGATTACTGTAATTAGGAAAGTTAGCATTTGGACTCGTGTTTAATTTTTAAGAAGAAAATTATTTGAATAATGTTTTCCCCCTTTCCACTGAAAATACTTTTGCTTTAATCAGCTTTAGCCATGTAATGACACCGAGGGGACAAATGCAAAACAGCCATCTTGCCAAAAGGCTCTCAGAAAGGCATTACAGAGTGCATCCTGGGCAGTCCTCCTCCACACGCTTTAGCATTGCCATTGCCTTGTCTTGGTGACTTTGCTGTCCTTTGCTCAAGTATCAAAACAAGGTCAACAGGTGGAGATGGGGGGGGGGGAGAGAAAGAATGTGTAACAAGTAAAGGACCACCAAAAAGAAACAAACTAATTACCCTGACAGAGCAACAGCATTGCTATCTCATCCAAAACACAGGTAGAGTTTAAAACAAAAGGTTTATCAAGTCTGCATGCCCACTGCCCTGAGTAAATGTGCCTTCTTGCAACAATAAAGACAAATAAAGTACTAAAAAAGGATAAAGGAGGAGATTACAGACCTAGCTGGGGTTTGATAAATGGCATTCTACTTCACTCTGCTTATTGTGTACTTCATACCTTGCTCTTGAATATGGAAGAGAATTTTATTAAAGATTTAGCCACGGTGGTGGTGGTGACTGGCTCACAGTAATTTTCCTACAAAGTAGTTTAATCTATCACAGGGCAGACAGTGCACCTTCTTACCATGTATCATATCTGTCTATTGAGTAAGTGCTATCCAAATCCAATTTCTTTTCATTTTTGGAACTCGTGATGCATATTCAAGATACATTTTCTTTTTGTCTGAGGCCTAAATTAGGTGCTGTATCAGGTGAAAAAAAGCACTAATAAAAAAGAAGTCTGGACACTATGGGCTCTATTTCTCAGTGGACATTTTCTTTTTAAGGAAATAGTGCAGTGCTAACAGTACAAAATATTGGTCACATATGGATGTCATTCTACTCATGACACTAAGAACATGCACTCAGAATACTTGCACCACTGCTTATGGGTTGACCTGGAAAAGACATTGCAGTACAGTTCAGATCTTGGCTTTTTGAAACTCACAGTGGTTGTTCTATCTATTCAGTGAGTAATAAGCCATCAGGAAAGTCTAAACCAAAATCCTGTGCTTTATTTTTCAGAATAAGGAAAATACCGAAAGGCAGCTTTTGAGTGCTATAGTATAGAGTCAGAGAAATTAGAAATCACCTACTAGGTCATCTTCTACGTTCCCCTGTTAATACAGAATTGTTCTCTATAAAATGTTTTTCTAATGCTTTGTCTATTTTAGGTGTAAATGATCCAAAACAATTATAGGTCTTCACCCTCCTGACTTGGGAAACTATTTTACTTAATAATTTCTAATTTTGGATAATTTCTCATTTCTGTTAGGTAATTCCCCTCCTCCCCCCTTCCCGCTATTTATCCTAAATTTCTCTTGTTTCATTTAGACCTATTACAGACTTAGTTAGAGATACTTTTTTGCTTCTACTCACAAAATGGAGTGACAGTTCACTAAGCTGAGTACAGAGGTATGTTCTCACGGCGAGGAGATCTAATCCAGAGTTGTTTATTACATCTGAAGATCACTTGGGACATTTGGAAAGTGCAACCCTCCCAGTTATCAGTACCTTCTGCAGGGAGCACATTAAACTCCAGATATGAGAGAATGCATCAGTTTCCATCTAGTTTCTAAATGCAGTTCAGGGTGTTGGATTTGATCCTTCATGGTTTAGGTCTTGTGAATCTTAGGCTACTTCCCTTCTCATTTTTAACCCAGCAGTTAAGATCAGTTTCTGTGTTCAAGCTGATAAATCTGTTAAACACAAGTGCCCTGGGCTCTAGAACTTGCACTAAGAGAATCCTAATTCATGGACCTTCAGGGCACAGTCCAAAGCATATCTGTTTATCCAGGTTGTTTCTGAAAAAGGTGAGATGCGGGACCTGGGCCTCAGAATTTGGAGAGTGAGAGCTGCTGCTGGGTCAACCTGAATTATTGTGTCCTTTTAATTACTGAAATGTTCATGTGCTTCCTAGAGTTTAAGGATAGGAATATTGTATAAATAAAAAATAACTAAAGATAAATAAATAACCCTGGCTCTGTTGCTATCTCTGGTTATAACCTAATGGAATTCACTTCAGCCCTGATCCTCTAAGGACATACACATGGGCTTAAATTTACACATTGTAAGTAGTCCCTTTGACTTTAATGAGACTACTCACAGTGCATAAAGTTAAGCATGTGCATTACATTTTTGTAGAATTGCAGCCTTGCACTCCCTGCAATGGTTTCCCTATATGTATAATGAAGAAAAGTCCATAAAGGACCTGCCAGCACTGAACCTGGTTTAAACCAGTACAACTGCTCCTCACTTTCTTGAGTGCTATATGAATCTAGATTTGGTTTTGTATCTCATTGGGGTGAGAAATTGCTCTATGTTAATGTAAACAGAACAATAATAATGAATGAAGGCAAGTCCAATAGTTTTATTGGTCACTCAGTTCACAGGCTACACTGAATTTACACACAGAACTGGATACATTGGCAACAAGACAAACCTACAAATCTTATAAGAAACGTAAGTAACTTGTGTTGTGACAGGAGTAGTTCTGTTGTTAAAGACTTTTTTGCTGAATTGTCACAGAATTAATGCTGAAATTAAAACTGTACCTTTCTTCTTCCTTTGTGTTTTAAACAGAGATAGGTCTTCGGCTAAAGACTTAGGTAACCTTTTGATTTTAATTTGTTATGGCAACTGAGCAGTCAAGCGGCTAGTGGACACCTGCAGCTGGCTGTTTGCACCTGCGCCAGTCTTAGAAAACCCCTTGCCTTAACCAGATTGTCTGGGGACTAATTCTAAAGGCCAGTTCACTGTAGGATAAGAGAAGGAAGTACTGTCCTAGAATGTTATTTAAGGTGAGGGGACATATCTTAGCAGTCAGCTGATAATTTTAAGAATTAGCTTTTGAGGTAACAGGCATCTAACATTCACCTTCTCTAGCGATTAAAGGCTTTGACTCTTAATTTCCTTTTCAGGAAATAAAGGTTTGTTTTGTTTTATTTATTTTAAAAGGTGCTTAAATGAAATGCTGATGTATTAAATCCCTTTTATCATTTTACTAATACACCAAAAAGGCCAAATGGGTCCAACCATAAAAATGAGATCTTTAAAATAACAAATGAGCTGCATTAATTAATAATTTCTTACATTTATATAATGCCTTTCATCCCAAAGAATCTTAAAGTGCTTAAAGAGTAAATGATTCATAACAATTATAGGCCTTCAACCACTTGACTTGGGGACCTCTTCCACTCTCATCATTTCTAGTTTATAACAATTTCTCATAGAGGGGCCTTTTAAGTAGGAGTATATTATATATACCTCCACTTGTTGACTTCTCTGGTCTTACTTAAAATGAGAATAAGATACTACATAGAATCATAGAAAGAGACCTACAGAGGTAATCCAGTCTTCTGCACTGAGGCAGGACCAAAGATACCCGGACCATCCCTGACAGGTGTTTGTCCAACATGTGCTTAAAAATTTCCAATGATGGGGATTCTACATTCCCTCTCCCCCTTTGTAACCTATTCCAGTACTTAACTATCCTTATATGTAGAAAGTTTTTTTTATAATATCTCACCTAAATCTCAATTTCTAAGCCAATTGCTTCTGGTCCAACCTTTGGTGGACATGGAGAACAATTGATTACCACTCTTTTTGTAACATATTTGAAGACTGTTATCAGATCCTGCCTCAGTCTTTTTTTCTCAAGACTAAACATGTCCAGTTTTTTATATCTTTCCTGGTAAGTCAGGTTTTCTCAACTGTTTATCATTTTTGTTGTTCTCCTCTGGACTCTCTCCAGTTTGTCCACATCTTTCTTAAACTGTGGTGCCCAAAACTGGACACAATACTTGAGTGCCAAGTAGAGCAGGACAGTTACCTCCCATGTCAAACACACAACACCCTTGTTAATACACCTAGAACTATATTAGCCTTTTTCGCAACTGCATTACACTGTTGACTCATATTCAATTTGTGACCCACTATAGCCCCCAGATCCTTTTCAGCAGTGCTACTGCATAGCCAATTGTTCCCCATTTTGTAGTTGTGCATCTGATTTTTCCTTCTTACGTATAGTACTTTACCCTTGTTTTTATTGAATTTTATCTTGTTGATTTAAGATCAATTCTCTAATTTATAAAAGTCATTTTGAATTCCAATCCTGTCCTCCAAAGTGCTTGCAACCCCTCCCAGCTTGGTGTCATCCACAAATTTTATAATTTCTCCATTATCCAAGTCATTAATGAAAATTAATTAAATTAATTCGAAAATAACAGAACCCCGCACTAGTTATGTCCTCCCAGTTTGACAGAGAACCATTGATAACTACTTTTTGAGTACAATCTTTCAACCAGTTTTGCACCTACCTTATAGTAATTTAATCTAAGCCACATTTCCCTAGTTTGCTTATGAGAATGTTATTTGGGACTGTGTCAAAGGCACAACTAAAATCAAGATATATCATGTTTACTACTTTCTCCATCAACGAGGCTAGTAACCCTGTCAAAGAAGATAATTAGGTTGGTTTGGCATGATTAGTTCTTATTAAATCAATTTTGGCTACTACTTATCACTGTGTTATCCTCTAGGTGCCTACAAATTGTTTGATAATTTGTTCCAGTATCTTTCCAGGAAATGAAGTTAGTCTGACTGGTCTATAATTCTCCAGTTCCTCGCTGTTCTCCTTTTTGAAGACAGGTACTATGTTTGCTCTTCTCCAGTCCTCTGGGACCTCACCCATCCTCTATGAGTTCCCAAAGATAACCGCTAATGGGTCCAAGATTGCTTCAGCTAGTTCCTTAATCAGGCCTGCCAACCTGACTACATCTAATTTATCTAAATATTCTTCAACCTGTTCTTTCCTTATTCTTTCGTGTGTTCCCTTCCCCTTGTTATTAATATTAATTGTGTTAAGCATCTGGTCACAATTAACTTGTTTAGTGAAGACTAAAGCAGACTAGGCATTAAACAAGTCAGCCTTTTTGGTGGCATCCATTACTAGCTCTCCTTCCCCACTAGGTAGTGGACCCTACACTTTCCTTCATCTCTTTCTTGCTCCTAATATATTTACAAAATCTCTTCTTATTGC
This sequence comes from Chrysemys picta bellii, assembly GCF_011386835.1. Classification (NCBI taxonomy): domain Eukaryota; kingdom Metazoa; phylum Chordata; order Testudines; family Emydidae; genus Chrysemys; species Chrysemys picta. The sequence goes on along the minus strand of NC_088793.1, from coordinate 75,454,576 downwards.
CTTGTGTGTCCCTTGCCTGGTGCAACTCATTTTGTGCTTTAGCCAATCTGATTTTCTCCCTGCATGCTTGCACTATTTTTGAACTCATCTTTAGCAATTTGTCCATGTTTCCACTTTTTGTATGATTCCTCTTTGATTTTCTGGTTATTAAAGAGCTCCTGATGCAACCATATTGGCCTCTTGATATTCTTCCTATCTTTCCTTCACATCAGGGTAGTTTGATGTTGTGCCTTTATACTGTCTCTTTGAGAAACTGCCAACTTTCCATATATTCCCAGATTTTAAAAAATGTCAAAATACAGTTAAAGTTAAGAAAACATATCCATAATTTAAGGTAAACATTACAGTGATGTTGTAATTGTCCCCAAAACTACCATTATAAATTCAGGACATTCAAGAGGTCAGGCTACACTAAAAAGAAATCCAAACATGTTAATGTATGAAAATGTGGTTCCAGTTCCCAAACAAACGTAACTCTGCCCTCTATTCATGCCACACCATTACCATAATTATGATACATTGTATGAGTGCTTGTAGACCAAGATGAGATTAAACTGGTTTTCAAAAACAGATTAGATTTTTTAATAAATTATTATTTAGAAGCAATGGATCAGATCCAAAGGCCATATAAATCAGTGTGACTCCATTAATATCAGTGGAGATACACCTGTTTATACCAGCTGAGGATCTGGCCTATTAGTCAGTTTAATTATGTTCATGAATCGCCTTGATTAGAGTACAGCATTAGAAAAATATCTTTTAAAGTATATGTATTTATTTTATTATCCAAGGGTTCAACCCCCAGGTATAATAGTTGCTTCTGATTGCAAGGCTAAAAGCTTGTTTCACAATCTCCAGTGATCACAGACTATTGGAACAGACATTACTCATCAATCTGTAATCAACACAATCAGCATATATGGTACACAGAGATTTGGTACTCTAATAACCTACAACTGGAGTTGGATTCTTCCCCAGTTTACTGAGCATCAGCTAGGAAGCAATTTTAAGAGACAAATATATTGGGCTGTCCCTGGTTGACAAGTCTGTGAATCTTGGGGTGGTCCATCTGTTTAGGGTTTTTCCATGTAAGGCAACCTTCCCCTCCTACTCCAGGATAGCTTAACTGGACTCAGTTAGCAAGTTGGAAAGCCTTGGATATGATGAGCTGTTCTGAGCTGTATATGCACTAACCAAAAAATACATTCTAAGAAATGTAATATTGTTGCAAAACCTAATAAAAACTAAGAGGAGATTCACTGATGTGGGAAGACTAACCTCCCTCCTTGGGCTCATTAAGGAAGTGGATAAGGAAATTACCTCTTCTGCCTAGGTATTCAACATCAGCTTCATCTGGAAACGTCATGTTTTCATTAGTGTCTGTCACAACATTAGCATCATATTAGACATGGCCTAAAGCCAATATACCAGACATAAAACACACACCCAAATCCTGGGAAAGACCAGATTCAGGCATTGCAACTCAGGCCCATCTCCACATATTGTGGGTGATATTTACAGCTAGTGAATTTTCCTTTTATTTTTTTAATATCAAATGTCTGGGATTATTTTGTCACATGACCCATGGCCAATAATCAATTTTTCTGTGATAAATTACACAAGGCATTAAGAACCTTCAAAGAAAAGAAAAGGGGCCATTTAATTATGTTACCATATGGTCTAAATATTTGATCAGAAGTGTTTCTCCAATCAATATTTTAAATGAGTCAAGGAAGTTTAATAGTTAAATCTTGTTCTCATTAACTTTGTCCTTTTTTAAAATCTTTTCAGAAGCCATACACCATTCAAGAGCTATGAGAAGATGAAACATTCACGTCACAAAATTTTCATTGAAAACTAATGGTTTTGTGAACTTCACAAAACTGCCTGAACATTTTAATGCAATCAAGGTGAAATCCAGAATATTGCGAGACTTTTTATTTTTTTGTTAGCCTCCATAGTAAATGTTAACCGCTTTATATTTCAGGAGTGGTTATATCCTGTTTTAAAAAAACCCACACACATAAAGACATTGTGGGTTCATCATGGTTAGTGCTTTGGAACAGGGATCATCTTTTTTGTTCTGCATTTGTACAGCACCTAGCACAATGGGATCTTGGTTCATGACTGGGGCTCCTAGGCTCTATCACAGAACAAATAAGTAATAATAATATAATGAAGTGCTGACCGGTGTTGAAATCAATAGACAGAAGTGCAACTGACAAAGCTATAGTCTCATTCACATTATAACCTACAGTAAACAAGTACATGCCACAGTAACATAAATTTTCAGTAGAAACATTACTGCTGTCTTCAGGCTGCAGATGTTTCTTTTATTTCACATTAATTTTTTAATGAAAACCAATATGAATATGATACTGAATCTTCCGCAGCATAAGTCACTAATGAAGAATTGAGCATGACAGGATCATATGTGAGATAGATATCTTAGGAAATAATACATAACATTTGTATTACAGCAGCAGCTAGGAGCCCCAGTCATGGACCAGAACCCCATTATGCTAGGCACTGTACAAACAAAACAAAAAGACAGCCCTAGTGGTCTCAGTGGAAAAACCCTAAACAGATGGACCACCCCAAGATTCACAGACCTGTCAGCTAGGGACAGCCCAATACACTTGTCTCTTAAAATTGCTTCCTAGCTGGTGCTCAGTAAACTGGGGAAGACTCCAACTCCAGATTTAGGTTATTAGAGTACCAAATCTGTGTGTGCCATGTACAAGACAAGAGGTAAGAGATGGATACAGACAGACCACCAGGTGAGCAATAAGGCAATATTGGCCAGCATGATAGGCTGTGGTGTCAGCACACCAGCAGCCTAACTATTATTATGCCAAATTCATTAACCATATATGATGCTGAGAATGTACTATTTTTAGGCTCAGATTTTCAAAGCTGCCTTGGGGAATTCTCATTGGAACTGAGCATTCTAATCAAATCACCTAGGCAGCTTTGAATGTATCAGTTTAATCATTAGGTAAAACACAAGAGTACTCTTTACACCCTATAAATACACAGACTGTGCTTATTCAAAGCTTTGCTAGAATTTTCTAGAAATCTAATAAAAAATTAGTTTACATTACCTCCCAAAAACATCGTTTAAATATTTCTTTTTTAAAAAGGTGCGAGACTTTAAAGATCTAGTTAATGTGATATTTTCCATGTGTAGTACAGTCAAGCTTGATCTGCTGTGGTGAATTATCAAAGATGACACAGACCTCTCAGATCAGCAAAAATCAAATGAACGCTCATAGTCTCAAGGGCCTTTTGTTGTGAAACTGAGAAAAAAATACATTTGTATACAGATGCAGTTGCTCCATGCTTTCCCTTGGATGATTATAAGCATAGTCACAAGCCTCGTACAGAGATGAGATACATTATAGAGTCAGGACAATAATTTTTTTTTTTATGACCAAAATCAAATGCAACTAATAATCAATTTAGAGAATTTTATTCATCTGCTCAGATCTCAGCCTTTGACATATTACACCAAGTGTGGTATATGAGTGCATTTTGGGGGTGGGGGAGAAACCCTTTCAAGAATTTTGAAGTAAATCATTTGGTGGGAAGGATGTGATGTAGTGGTTAGACCACGGGACTGGAAGCCTGAACTACTGACTCTGTTACCAATTGACTATGTGCCTGTGAGTCATCTGTCTCTGTACTTCAGTTGGGTATAAAAACACATACATACCTTACTGTGATGGTACAAGTGCATTACTGCTTGTGAAGTGTTTTCAGATGCACAGATAAAATGTAATGCTATGTAAGTGTAAGAGAGAAAGGCTGCAATATGGAAGACCTGAGTTTGAGTCTCTGCTCTGCTACAGGCTTCCTTGGTGAGTCATTTCATCTGTGTGCCTCAGTTCCCCATCTGAAAAAAAATGGAGATAATATTTTCCTACCTCCACAGAGGGTATTTGAGATTAAACTGAAGATTGTGATACTATTGTAATGGGGACCATAGGAGTCTGATTGTAAGTATTATCTCAGCTAGATAAGTGTAAATTATCATCAGAATTCCGGACTGGTCATATCATATCAGACCCCTGCTCCATCTATTCTGCCACAAAGCAAGGTGCGAAATCCTAATAATTCCATTTATTGTGAAGATTCAGTGCTGTATACAGGGAAAACAATCTTTCCCAGCTTCTTACAGAATGGAGATTTGATGTCTGTTATAATTGCCTCAGTCTGCAATTATTATTCTTAGTTATACAGTTAGCAAGCCCGGGTTTTGGTGGCATTTTTTAAGTAAAGCCACAGGTGGCAACTGAATATCAAACACCAAAAAAAGCTCAGCCATCTGACATTTTCACAAAGAAAAAGGAGAGAGACATGGGAATATATTTTTTAAAATGTACTAAAAATTCCCTCTCCTATTTCTTACACCTCAGTATAATCATCTCATCTAGCTAACTGCTCCTGACATAATATTGGAGCAATCCAATGGTACATGCACCAGGCAGATAATGCCAGGAACAGGAAGAAAAACAGAAAAGAAACCATCCAATTTTTAGCACAAGGGATAGCTGTTTAAATCTGCATAGATTCTAATTCTGAATCTAATCCAACCTACCCCTGATGGTGGAAGAGACATGTGGGACAAGCCACAGAAAAGGCTGCAAGTATCAGAGGGGCCCAAAGGTGTCCCATTGGCCTCAAAACTATTAATTAGCAACTAGCATAGCTGCACCACAGAATTGTTGCTCAAGGATTCCTCCTCCAGAGGTTGCTGTTAGTCTGCCTCATTATCATCTGGATGGAAAACAACATTCTTTCCTGGGAGCTCTCTGCAACAGTCTTATTGATTAAGTTCCCATAGTGTTAAATCATTCTGTAGCTTTCACTCCATTCTGCCCACCTCCCAAACCCTGAATAATAAAACTTTCAGTGGATTTACAGGGGTGGAGGAATAGGTGAGGAGCGTTTTGGTAAACACCTTAATATAATGTAGTTTCTATTTATACGGTGCCCTTAGTATCAGAACATTTCACATGCCAAGACAGTGTTTTTAAAAGTCAAATTAAACTAATCCAACTTTGCTCTTTGCATTTATACAGGTTCTGGTTGTCTGTACAGTCTCTGCCAAACACACGGGAACATGTCATTTCCAGGCTACTTGTAGAGAATTTGAAATAAAAGAAAGAGAAGCTAGTATGGTGATATGTCCCCTTCTATTTCCTTTCAGAGCTGGAATCTTAACAACAACAACAAAAAACCACTTCACAACAAATCAGCTGATGTGCTTGCATCCATGAGGTGCAAATTTATGTAATGCAATGCAAAAACAGTAAACCATGCATCAGAATATAAATATAATGTACTTTATATCTTCATTAAAAAATTGCACTGTGAAAGAGCCTATCGAGAAACATGGGCCCTGATGCCACAGTGCAGACCCCAGTCAGAGCTGAGCCCTGCACGAGTCTGTGCTAGCCCATCTTTCTTGTCAAACCAAGGGCATAAACAGAAATATAATCCTCTGCTTTCAGCAGCACAGAAGGTAACTGGAAGATATGCAAGGATTGTAGGACCTCCTAGAGAAAGATCCAGTTTCCATATTTCCATCACCCACCAGTATGAAGAGTCATGCCTTGGGGCAAGAAATTGCTCTTTTACACATTTAAAGGCTCCTTGAAAAAAGCTCTCAAAAACCTCCAAGAAGTAAATTGTTGGTGCCACCTACAGGGGGAAAAGGAAAAACTGCTTTCTGATTTGTATATGCACATCTTTGAAGTACTGTAGATGCTTTTTTTAGTAGCCGTGTTTTTATTTCTAATGAAAAATTATTTTCAGCAGGTAACTTCTTGTTTAATCTGTCCTGAAGGGGAGAGGCCAGCACAAGGTCGAAAAAGTGCCAGGTGTATTTGGAACAGATGGTGGGGATGTTAGCAGTTGTTCTTAGTTCCTGTGGGACTTCATTCCATAGTCTCAGACCAATCTCTGAGCAGGGCCGGCTCCAGGCACCAGCGCAGCAAGCAGGTGCTTGGGGCGGCCAACGGAAAGGGGCGGCACATCTGGCTCTTCGGCAGCGGGTCCCTCCATCCCTTTCGGAGGGAAGGACCTGCCGCTGAATTGCTGCAGAAGAATGAAGCCGCAGTGGTAAAGCTGCCACTGATCACAGCTTTCTTTCTTTTTTTCCGCCGTTTGGGGCGGCAAAAACGCTGGAGCCAGCCTTGTCTCTGAGAAAGCACCATCTCCTGCACTGATGAGTTTTTGCCTTTGTGGTAAAACATTCCATTTTGCCTGAGGAGCAAAGTTGTTCATGATAGTTGTGTCACCCAGACTTGTTGTTACCCATACTAGTTACTCAAAAGGCCAAGAACATGGAACCTTCCAACTGAAGGTCATTGTGAATGCATAGCCTGCCCTTAAGGGATGTAATGCCTAGTGGCCAGCCCACCCTACCACCTGCCGTGGCCCTCGTCTCTTCCCCAAACAACTGGAGAATGAACTGGGAGAAAGGGGCCAAAATAAAGGTTTTCTCCTCCCTCACAGTGGGGGCAGACATAAGCAGGAAGAGGGCTGGACCGGGGACTCCTGCCCCAAGGAATGAACAGACTGACTGAGATGCTACCTCAATCCCAGAAGGAGGGCTGAGGGAAAAGTCCGGTTCAAAGAAGGGAAACTACTGGCTACTCTAAGGCAGGGAGGCTGTCTGGAATACAACCTGTGGCTTTACTTAGAAAAGGGCTCAGGGAGAAAACTCCTTTTAAAGAGGAATACTGAGTGCCCTAAGGCAAGGAACAGAGAGATTGCCTGAGATAGAACCTCAGCCCTGGAAAGAGGGTTGAGGAGGAATCCAATTGGAGGAGGTAGATACTGACTGCTGTAGGGCAAGAGGCCTGGAATACAACCCTGGCCTCAAAAAGAGGGCAGATGGGGAGGGAAATACTGTCTTAAGGCAAGCTCGTAATACAACCCAACTACTGCAAGGCGGGACTGGGAATGGCTTCAAGGAAATGACTCTGTAGCTGGCAAAGAAGAAGTGCTGCGGAACCATAGCTTCCAGATAGGGGCAGTAGAATCCACAGACCTGGGAAAAGACATCAACAAGCTGGGCAAAGGTAGGAGCAGCCCAAGGAAAATGGTGGAGGAACTGAAGGACTAGTACTTAGCTGCCTAAATCAGGGTCCCTGGGCTGGAACCCAGAGGAGAGGATGGGCCTGGGTTCCCTTGCCACTTCCCCAGACTGAGAGAGAGAACATGGCTATTAAAAGAGGCCAAGAACAACAAGATCCAGATAGATGTCAGGAGACAGACTTGAAAGCCATTAGATTTTGAATTTTCCTATTTTGAGACTTTTCTGTTTACCCTGGAAGGCGAATGGACTGAGTACTTAGTTGGCTAGAGGGGTATATCATAGAAAATGATAGATTGCTGTGCAACCCGGAAGATGAAAGAGGACACTAGACAAAAAGAACCTTTGTTTGGGCCTGGTACTGCAAGAGGAGGCACTGTAAAGATGAAAGGCTCAGTCCGAGTCATAAAAGCAACCTGCCCATTGGTAGACTGATGTAAACTTTTCTTGCTAAACAATTGGTTGGGAAAGCTATCACACCTGGGAGCAGACAATCTTCAAAGGAGCTAAAATTAACCTAGGTTGCCAAGAAAGGAAAAGTCAGGCCAGAATCATAGAATCATAGACTATCAGGGTTGGAAGGGACCTCAGGAGGTCATCTAGTCCAACCCCCTGCTCAAAGCAGGACCAATTCCCAACTAAATCATCCCAGCCAGGGCTTTGTCAAGCCTGACCTTAAAAACCTCTAAGGAAGGAGATTCCACCACCTCCCTAAGTAACCCATTCCAATGCTTCACCACCCTCCCAGTGAAAAAGTTTTTCCTAATATCCAACCTAAACCTCCCCAACTGCAACTTGAGACCATTACTCCTTGTTCTGTCATCAGGTATCCCTGAGAACAGTCTAGATCCATCCTTTTTGGAACCCCCTTTCAGGTAGTTGAAAGCAGCTATCAAATCCCCCCTCATTCTCCTCTTCTGCAGACTAAACAATCCCAGTTCCCTCAGCCTCTCCTCATAAGTCATGTGCTCCAGTCCCCTAATCATTTTTGTTGCCCTCCGCTAGACTCTTTCCAATTTTTCCACATCCTTCCTGTAGTGTGGGGCCCAAAACTGGACACAGTACTCCAGATAAGGCCTCACCAATGTCAAATAGAGGGAAATGATCACGTCCCTCGATCTGCTGGCAATGCCCCTACTTATACAGCCCAAAATGCCGTTAGCCTTCTTGGCAACAAGGGCACACTGTTGACTCATATCCAGCTTCTCGTCCACTGTAACCCCTAGGTCCTTTTCTGCAGAACTGATTCCTAGCCATTCGGTCCCTAGTCTGTAACAGTGCATGGGATTCTTCTGTCCTAAGTGCAGGACTCTGTACTTGTCCTTGTTGAACCTCATCAGGTTTCTTTTGGCCCAATCCTCTAATTTGTCTAGGTCCCTCTGTATCCTATCCCTACCCTCCAGCGTATCTACCACTCCTCCCAGTTTAGTGTCATCTGCAAACTTTCTGAGAGTGCAGTCCATGCCATCCTCCAGATCATTAATGAAGATATTGAACAAAACTGGTCCCAGGACCGACCCCTGGGGCACTCCACTTGAAACCGGCTGCCAACTAGACATGGAGCCGTTGATCACTACCCGTTGAGCCCGATGATCTAGCCAGCTTTCTATCCACCTTATAGTCCATTCATCCAGCCCATACTTCTTTAACTTGCTGGCAAGAATACTGTGGGAGACCATATCAAAAGCTTTGCTAAAGTCAAGGAATAACACCTCCACTGCTTTCCCCTCATCCACAGAGTCAGTTATCTCCTCATAGAAGGCAATTAGATTAGTCAGGCATGACTTGCCCTTGGTGAATCCATGCTGACTGTTCCTGATCACTTTCCTCTTCTCTAAGTGTTTCAGAATTGATTCCTTGAGGACCTGCTCCATGATTTTTCCAGAACTGTTATGTGACGACACAAGCAGACTGTGGCTGCTCAAAAAATAAAAAAGCAAGAGCAGCATGGAGCAGGACCAAACATAGCTCACCCATGAAGGAGAAACTGAATCACAGCCAGAGTCCTCCTGAGAGGAGATAGTCAAAAGGAGGACAAGCCAGACCAGAATGAAACTGTCCTGAGGGGTACAAACCCAGTGAAGAGAATCTGGACCATGAAAACATGCTGAGAGAAGATCCAAACATAGAAATATTAGAAGTGTCTTGGGAACAACAAGAGGGAGCTGGGTTCCAAGGCAACTTGACCTCTCAGCAGAAAATACCTGTGTGGTATGTACATTTAATGTCTAATATTTCTCTATTGTTCCTTAAATAAAACCACGATTTGTCATTAAATAATATCTAACTCTTATATAGCACTTATCATCCACAGATCTCAAAGTGCTTTACAGAGGACCTGCAAAATGTTCAGCAGTGTTCTTATGGAATGGCTTTAGGAAGCCTTGCTCTGCATATAGGCAGGGTGAGTCCTGGTGTAAAATTGCACCTTACACAGATAACATTTTACAAGGCTGGAAATATTGTGTAGTTGGTTATTATTATTGTGAGTTGCACTGCTCCCCGGATCACCAAATCTGAATTCACCAGAGTCTGACTAGGGAGGGGTGACAGGTTAAGCAAGGTTTTGTTTGAGGCCCAATCTTTTTCATCTTATGACCTTTAATATCACAACAATGTCACTGATCAGCTTGTGCTCTCACTACGGTTGCACAAAATTAAAAATATAAAGAAAATGCATGCAAGTACCATTTTAACTGAAGAAAATAACTAATATTGTTATGATGAAAAAGTTGCTGGTACTGGAAGTAGCCTGACTCCCTTAAGACAAACAGCAAGATTTCCGTTTTCTTTTCTAGTCATTTTTAAAGGAGCCAATGTGTTGTCACAAATGTGCCTGTTAAATATGTGTATCTAATGGAAGCCTATGCCCACTGTTAGCACAGTGTCTTTAGCTCTGTCCTTTAGCTCTAGGTGTATCATCATGAGTAGCCAGAAGGAGCTAAGCCTGCAGTGAGGACATGTTCTCTCTCTACCAAACACAACAGTATGTATTGTTTCCTGTATTCATTCTTGCCTAGATGCACTACCTATTAATAATTGATAGGAAAAATATTCCCCAAAACAGGGAGGAAAAACCCTTGATACTCCAGCCCTTTCTGGACCTTTATCAAGTATGTATGCATTGATTGAACAGGTTTGGGAAAGACAGTTTTATAGGTAAGACACTAGAGGTCTGAAGAGCTCTGGGTTCAATTCTCATCTTTTGGAAGAGATTTAAAACTGAGATTACTGATAATTGTGATTTTAAAAGGTCCTATGGCAAGAGTAGGTCTATTAGCCCTAACAGCTTGATTCAATCTCAGTTCAAGTAATTACAGTCTGCTACCTAATTCCTCCTACAATTTTACTGGGATTATTTATATTTTGTTTCCTGTCCTCTTCTGTTGAATTCCTCCTACAATTTTACTGGGATTATTTATATTTTGTTTCCTGTCCTCTTCTGTTGAATTGTGCCATGTTAAATAGTTGGTTTCAGAGTAGCAGCCGTGCAAGTGGGCTGTAGTCCACGAAAGCTTATGCTCTAATAAATTTGTTAGTCTCTAAGGTGCCACAAGTACTCCTGTTCTTCTTTTTGTTAAATAGTTGCCATATTTCACCCAAGAGGTGGGATTGCATTTAGTGATGTGTCCCTTACTATTGTTTCTATGGACCACATTTTATCTACTTACGCCATGAGTAGTGCCATTGACTTCAATGGAGTGCTCATGGAGTGAGGTACTAAATGTGAGTGATGACAGCAGAAATGGATACTAAATAAGTTCAAGTATTTGGGGACCCACTGGATTCCAAAGAGCTATAAAGTTGTGAGTTATGTTCTACTCTTCTTAAGGTATGTCTACACTGGAGCTCGAAGGTGTAAATTCCAGCTTCAGGAGATATATACCTGTGCAAGCTCTGATCTAATTAGCATGCTAAAAATAGAAGTGTAAAGCGGTGGGAGGGGCTAACCACCCCAAGTATGTACCTCTAGTCTCTGACAGGATCGTACAAGGAGGCTGCTAGTGCCTTGCACCACTACAACTATACTTCTGCTAGCATGGGTATGTCTCCTCAAGATGGAACTTACACCTCCATCTCCAAAAGTAGACATACCCTAAGAGTACTGTATACGTGGGGTATATGCAAAAATTACTTGAAACTGTCCCCACCAAAATCAAGTTAGAAGTTGTTGGAACAGCTCTTCCTCTGTTGTCAAGAGACTATCGAGAGCCAGCAGCCCTTTGCAAGCTGGTTCTCCACCTACTTGCCAAAGCAATAACATCTGGGTAGTGTTCGCTTTCTTCCACGCCCTTAACAGAGGTGGAAGATTTTCACCGCATGTATTTTGTTGCTGAGCAGGGCTTCACCCATTGCACAATAGGGACAGATAGGGAAATGTCTTCAAAGGGCAAAGCTGCATTTTTCATGTGCAGAGGTTGAGAGACAGGCTATGCTTTTAGCTTATCTCAGGAAGTATAGTTAGGATCAGTAGAAGGTTCTGGGGTACTTCACTGAAGTTTTCATTTTAACACACTTACAACTTTTGCTGAAAGATGTAGTTACAAGGGCACGTCCAATGATTGTCTGGCTAGGCTGGAAGAATGACAGGAAACATTAGATATGGGTTTAATCAGGCCACAACTTTAGTATTAGATAGACGTCTGGGACTAACCCAGCAGATAAAAAATGTGCAGTGCAGGTGCAAAATTTGTTTCCCTCCAGCAGATCCACTGTTGGGACCCTCCAATTCCAGCCAATTTTGGGGGGGGGCTTCCACCAGCTCCCCCCTTTTCCTCCAGGTCCCTCCAGCAATTCCCTTGCCGGGACCTTACCAATTCCAGCCAATTCGGGGGGGGGGCTTCCACCAGTTCCCCCCGCCCTTTTTATCCAGGTCTGTCCAGCAATTTCCTTGCCAGCACCAGGACCCTCCAGCAATTCCCTTGCCGGGACCTTACCGACCACCCCCACCCTCATAGGAGGGGTTAAGGTGGACTATGATGATGGGGGTGTTGGCTCCCTGCTGTAACAATCAGAGGAGTCTCCAACAGCCCCCGGCTTGCTCAATTATCAAGCACTTCTCCTTAATTCCTTTTCCAAGCCATTTTTCCATTCTTTCGTGCCTTAATTTATGGAGTACCTGCACTGCACATCGCTATACAGTTAAATAAAGAGTTGCAACATATGGCCTACCACCCATCATGCTGTGCATGAACAGAGCCCACCTGAACCTGCTGCGAGGAAGGCGAAAAAACCCCCACTGCACCTGGCCAATATGGTGGTAAGGGAAAAATTCCTTCCCAGGCCCACTTAGCGGGGTGGCTAGCGTAATGCCCACAGCAGATATAGCTAAACATCTGGCATATTTGTGACCTAATTAGGGAGGGAGGGTGGGTGCTGCCCAGCCTGTTCTGAGTGGAGAGGGGAGTGGCCAAGCCCATGCTTCTCTTTTTAAACCCCTCATACCTAGGTGGTGAGTCATCCACCACTCTGACTGCTTTTCCAGCAGTCTTATGTCTCCCCTTCTCCCACCAAGCCAGAAAGCATTGCCCTCTTCTCCCGGCCAGCCAGACAAACCCTCCTCCGGTTTAAAGTGCAGGTTGGTGATTTAGACATTGTTTCTTCTAGGAATGAATAAATTAAATTCTACTGAAGGGAGTATATTAGTCTATCAGGGCTGGGTATTACATTCGGCATATTATATAATTTGCTAAGTAATATCCCCAAAATACCCATAGAAAAACAGTAGCATATATTTTGAAATTTATTTTTACAACGGGCAGTTGTTCATCAGTGAATGAGAGATACCAAAAGGGCAAAATACTAGGCACATACCACTCAGGCTATGATGTATTATTATTTAAAACTGAAAAAGACAATAGAAAACCAATCTTAAAATTCACTTCCGTTGGTCTAAAGTAGCAGATTAAGATCCTTTATAAGGAAACATTTATTTATCCCGGAGATGATAAAACAATCATTTTATAAAATAAAAACACTACATTGACAGGGAATTGCTTGTATGTCACTTACATGTGTTACAGGAAATTTGCAAGATATATTCCAATCACTGCTATTTTTGGTTAACATCATCTACTGAAATTAATCAAAGTTATCCTTTATAACAACTATGAAAGTGTCTTTGTCATGCATTTAAAGTGGGAGCTGAATTTCAAGTCTGATCAGGCAGGCGAGGTGTGAAAGAGTGAAGGGAAGACGGTGGGAAAAATACCACTCCTCCAGCATCTCTTCCTAAAACAAGACTGCCATCAGGATGCATGGTGCTGGATTCCACACCAGGCAAACCTTACTCGGGTTCTTCCAAGTACACCCTCTTACAAGAGGAAATATCCTCTGTGCATGTGAAGATGGCTCAAATATGTAAATAGGGTCTGAATGAGATCTGACCCTGACATCTAGTAGAGAGCTAGAGGAGAAGACTTCAGGAACTGACCTTGGTTTGCACAGACACACCCACTATGCCCAGGTCTGCAACATGATGGAGCTGCTTTGCCCAAATGACCATTTTTGGTTGGTGCTGGATCGCAAGTCACTTTGTTACTGGGGGGCAGGAGTAATAGAGGGTTGTTATCCTTGTTGTGTGAATCAAGGACAGCAGAACAGTGCTTGGCATGCCATGATTGAGGGACTCACCCTCAGCTGAACTGCACTCGCTAGGCAGGGCTGCCAAAGCCCAGTGGAGATGAGAGGAGATGAGAACAGGTGTTTCTACTTGGTGATGTGGGCTTTGCCTAAGGCTTCCAGATACCATTTAACCCTCTCTTTCTCCATTGTGTAATGGCAGAGCTGACTAAGATTCAGTTGAGAGCCTTTTTTGTTGTGGACCACTAGAGCTGAAATCACTGATAACCAGGCCTAAGCATTAGATCTGGTATGAGACACTGTCACTGGTTAAAGAGACTGCCCAGCCTGAGGTTCCCTCATTAAACAGCTGAAATCACTCAGAGCTGTGTTAAGTGATGGGACCTCAAGACTTCCCAGAGGTTTCAGTAGAGAAGGCAGTAGCAGAGTGAGCAGCTAATGGAGAGGTGGAGAAAGCAAACGGCCAGCTATACGAGGATGGAGCAAGCTGCTGGCAGAGCTGCCAGGAGATGGTGGGGCAAGTGGCCAACAGAGCAGCCGACGGCAGAACAAGCAGATGGCCGAGCAGCAGCTGAGGCACTGCTTGTCATCTCCCACCCTGACCTCATGGGTGGCAGGTGAACTAATGCAAATTCACCTCTGAACTCTGGGTCTTTGCTGCCCAAGGACAACAACTGTGAGTAGGATGCGGTGGAGGGAGAGGGGAGTGGCACATTGAAGAAACTTTTGTTTGTTGAACTTTCTCATCACAAGGTGAGAATCGGAAGATACTGTCCAACCTACTCTGGGTGGGTGTTTTGCTCATGGTCATATGCTTCTTAATCATGCTTCCAGCATTTTCCCAAATTAATGCCAGATTACTTTCCTCCTTTTAAGTTTCTTTTTTACACACAGACTTGGTGCTTGCGAGAGGGGAAGTATTGCCTCTTAGAGGCACCCAGGGGTGGTGTGTAATTTCCCCAGGTTAATGGGTGGGGGCTTGAGCCGGTTCTGTATTGTATTGTTAAAAACGAACCCCTAGATATTCAACCCGGCCCTTGTTGCTACAAGCGCCACCTGTCATTCTGAATGAGGGTTAAAGATAGGATCAGAGGTATCCATAGGCTGATTGGGGACATAACTAAGCACTGGATTTTCATTTAAGTTTTCATCTCAATGTGCAGAAATTACAGAACTAACTCCAATTTATAGATGTATTAAGTGCATTGAGATCAGCATATACCACACAAAATATTTATCCAATTATTCCCTAGAGTGGGTAACAGTAAAAACATTTCTACACACACTGAAGGTAGAAAATTTTCTACTGAAAATCTGTTGGTGCCATTAAAAGCTTCTGGACATGAACTCTGTCTTACTGTATATTTGCATAGCTCCTAGAACAATGAGGCCCTGATCATACTTGGGACTTATAGGCACTATCATAATCCAAATAATAATGTTGCCACTCTGATGTGTTTGCAGTGCAGGGTCTCTGTATTTGTAAATATAGGAGGATACTGGAGTTATTGCACATGCCTGGGGTGATTGATGTTGAGTTTTTCAGAAAGCCAATTGTAACAGTATTCTGACGCAGTCTAGTCTTAACTCTAAGCACTCTTTGGATATTCAAATAAAGAGACATACTGCACTAGAAAATAAAACCAGTAAAATAAGAATATGTAGAAACTCCCTTAGGTTTAGCCTGAGGACAGTAAACCAGTTTAGGCTTTCAAACAATATGATGTTAACAATCATTCTTAGATAATTTGTTTACTCAGAGATGAGGGGGTAGCACCAGTATCAAACAACTAAACCAGCTGGATTGTGAAGTCTGTGCTAGGTCTTCCAAATACAAACTGCTGAATGCACTGTTCTCTCTTATCAACATTTGGCAGGAAATACTTGTCTTTTTTTTTTTTTAATTACTATTGCAATACACCCCATAAAGGTTTGCGTGATAGTGATGGAATGCTGACCCTACAGAAAGAGAACAAGAGTTTTAGCTCAATTAATGAATAATAGTTGCCATTTTCTATAATTGTTTTTTCTCTTACTGTCTCAAATGGCCTTATGATAATAATCATGCTATATAATCTGACACAAGTGCTCTTAAAGAATTTTTTAGTAAAGGACTGCAGCCTCAGTGGGAGGTAACTGTTGGAATTATCTTAAACTACTACCTGTCTTCCGCTACAATAGAAAAGGCCTTTAGTCGAAATAATCCTTTTTTCAAAAGAGCAACTTTTTTCCCTCTGCAATTCACTCATCTTAAAAAGAGCACTATAGCTTTTGTGCATAACTTAATTCATTCTTCAAGACAAGAACAAAATTTGTCACTGACATTTAGCGCCAGCCGTAGGCAATGGATAAAATGAACTAGTTAGCAATTTAACCTGTAAAAAAAAAATAAGAGTGGGATGAACAATTTTCTGCCATCAAAGCAAATGGCTAACATTTAGCAAGATTTTATTTTTATTTTTCAGCCTATCCCATCTTCAAGAAGAAAGAAGTCAGGATAACATTTTTTCAGGGTCCTAAATCTTCC
This sequence comes from Chrysemys picta bellii, assembly GCF_011386835.1. NCBI lineage: Eukaryota > Metazoa > Chordata > Testudines > Emydidae > Chrysemys > Chrysemys picta. The sequence goes on along the minus strand of NC_088793.1, from coordinate 75,438,362 downwards.
TCTCAGCCTATTCCTTTAATGCTTTAAAGTAAATGACTATCCAGAGGATAATTAGGCACTGTGCTGTCGCATCGTGTCAGGTCACAGCTGGATTTAGTCAGCATTAACCTTTGGGGAGAATTGGAATATCAGTATCATTTAAAATTAAAGACGTGTAAGCAGGCATTTCTGGAGATGTTAGAAAAGTAATTGTCTGTAAATTGTTTGACCTTGAGATTTAATTGCATGCACAACACACACTCCAGCAAGAACCCTGGACTGTCTTCATTCTCTCTCACCTCCGTACCATTCACTTTGCAGAACCCATTAAGCTACCTGTGGATTTTTCAGTAAAATATTAAAGATTGTTTTATATTGAGAACAAATGCTTTGAAGCAAAGCTTCTTCCAAATAAAAGGAAATTGTTTAAAAAGGTACAGTAGAGACTTCTCAGATCTGCATTTTAATCTTTAAATCTTAAAAATATTTACACACACAGTACTCCTGTTAAAGAACTATGCTTAATTTTGATTCTTTTTTTTTTTGTTGCTAACAAGTTTGCATATTATGCCTTATTCCCTTTTTCCCTAATGAGACAGCTTATGCTTTCAAAGTCCCTCAAGCTAGGCAAATCTCTCTACTGCTTCCACTGTTAATAATGAAACTTCATAATTATACAAATCCAAGGTGGCCAATCAGCTTTTCAGGCTAAGCCTTCGGGTACCTCATGCATTATTTATGTGGCACTTGGGCCTGTGAACTCACGTGCTTATATTAGAAGACTAATTAATATTTAATCACACGTACAGAGGGCACATGGAGCTGTGCTAGCCCCTGAAAGAAGTGCAAGTAGAAGTGTGCACAGGTGAATATGTATGTGCGTGATATAATACACGCATACATATGCTAATACAAACACACACACGAAGTATTAGAAATGCTCATCTTAAGCTCTGGGATATATGCATGCAGTTGAAGATGTTGACACACATTGATAAAGACTTATACATCTTCAGCCATGGCTGAGAGACAGCCCCTTTCTCATGCTGAAACCTGCTGAGGTTCTCAAACTAGATTCAAACATATAGGGATTACTGCCAAGGAGCTCCGTTTAGGTGTCTTGACTCTGAAATTCACTCAGAGAACATCCAAGGGCCCGATACTCCACTCACAATGGTATAACTCCATCAGTTTCAAAGGAGTTTCTCCTGATTTCACACTGGTATATAGGCACTGTGACAGGTTGCCCCCCTTAGGACACCATCTGATGTGCTGAGATACTGCTGAGCCTGCCTGTTATGCCAGCCTCGGCTAGGCTGACCAGATAGCAAGTGTCAAAAATCGGGACAGGAGGTGGGGGGTAATAGGTGCCTACATGAGAAAAAGACCCAAAAATCGGGACTGTCCCTATAAAATCGGGACATCTGGTCATCCTAGCCTGGGCACCCTTTTTACCTGTGTTGCTGAGCCAAGCTATTAAGCCTCCTCCAGCACATACACAGGCAGGGCCACACCCAACTGCGGAATGAAACAAACACTGAGATCAGTTCTGGAAAGGCTCCACTTAAGGGATTTGCCCAAGCACTCAGGTGTCTACCTCCCTTGGAGTGCAGACCCAAAGATATATTATGAAATCCGTCTCCTCCCGCAATGTGGAGGAAGATATGCACAGCCTCTTACCTTTCCCCCAATTATGAATTGTACACATGGGGTTATGTTATAAACAAGAAATAAGTGTATTAACTACAAAAGGTGAATTCTAAGTGAATATAAGCGATAACAGAACAAAGCCGATTACTGAGCAAATAAAACAAAATACGGAAGCTAAGCTCAATATACTTAAGAAACAGGTTACACAATGTAATTTCTTACCCGAAATGTTATTTTGGGCAGGTTGCAAAGTTTCTGTGGCTTAGAGTTCCAACTATATTTATTTTCAGACTGGACCCGTCTCAGTCTGGACTCCACCCTTGCCTTTCCTTCAGGTGTCTTTAGCAGTCTCTCTCTTCTTGGGCAGACCAGCCATGGGGAGGAGGAGCCCCCTTTGCCTCCCCCCCCCTTAAATAGGATTTACATAAGGTGGGAATCCTTTGTTTCCCAAACTTGATCCCCCTTCCCTTTCAGTGAAAAGTTACAAGAAGTCCCAGATAATGTTTAGTATCAAGTGACAAGACTAGCTGACCTAGTAGTGTCACAGTTACGTCCCCGGACACTTCCAGGAGGGACAGAGATTAGTATCTTCATGGTCTTGTTGTTCCTTCCTGATTGCCCATCAAATCTGATGGCCTGTAGTCTGGTGAGTGTCTTCCCATTCTTCCATTGGCTTAATAACTCCAGCTTCGTGAGGGGCAGTAGCTATGTCAGCAGGAGAAGCTCTCCTGCCGATATAGCGCTGTCTACCCAGGGGGTTAAGGTCGGTATAACTATGTGGATTTTTCATACCCTGTGTGACATAGTTATACCAAAGTAAGTGTGTAGGGTAGACCTGGCCTCAATGCTTGTAAAGAGCTTTTGAGATTCTTGAATGAAAGGTACAAGTGTTATAACTGTTGACTAATTATGTTATGCAGATATTTTTGAAGCAAAGCAGTCTCTATTTTTCCTCACAGGCCTGTTCTACACCTAAAACTTAGGTTGAGCTAGCTATGTCACTCACAACCCTGAGAGATGTAATTAAGCTGACCTAAGCCTCAGTGTAAACACCCCTAAGGTTGACAGAAGAATTCTTCTGACTTTGTTTTGCCCCAGTAAACAGCCTCTGTAAACCGTGCACCTGCCATCTCTGTCTGAAAGCATGGATCCTGAACAACTGACCAGTCTGGTGAAACAGAAAGTGAATCTGTGATGCCTGCCCTGCTGTATCCAATGGAAAGAAAAAATTCAAGATTACAGATGCACACAGTGGACCATCGGTACTGGGCTCGGGAAACAAGCACTGAGTGGTGGGGTTACATCATTATGCATGTATGGGATGATGAGCAGTGACTGCATAACTTTCAGATGCACAAAGCACCTTCCTGGAATTGTGTGCGGAGCTCACCCCTGCCCTGCAGCACAAGGACACCATAATGAGCTGCTCTTTCACTGGTGATCACTGTGTGGAAGCTGGCAACTACAGACTGCTACCGGTCAGTTGCGAATCAGTTTGGAGTTGGAAAGTCCACTGTGTAGGTTGTGGCGATGCAAGTGTGCAGGGCCATTAATTGCCTCCTGCTATGAAGGACTGTGACTCTGGGTAATGTGCAAAAAATAACTGACGGCTTTGCAGCAATGGGATTCCCTAACTACGGCGGGGCGCTAGATGGCATGCATATACCAATTTTGGCTCCAGACCATCTTGCAACACAGTACATCAACTGAAAGGGCTAATTCTCCGTGGCCTTGCAGACTCAGGTAGATCACCAAGGCCATTTCACTGACATCAATGCAGGTTGGTCACAGAAAGTTCATGATGCACACATCTTCAGGAACACTGGACTATACAGCAAGCTGCACGCTGGGACTTTCTTTCCAAACCAGAAGATTCCAATGGGGGATGTGCAAATTCACATAGTGATTCTGGGAGATCCCGCCTACCCCTTGCTCCCGTGGCTCATGAAGCCTTACACTGGGAACCTAGACAGCAGCAAGAAGCACTTCAACAACAGGCTAGGCAAGTGTCGAATGACCATTGAATGTGCATTGGGCAGATTAAAAGGTCACTGGTGCTGCTTTTTTGGCAGGTTAGATCTCAAGGAGGAAAATGTTCTGTTGGTCATAGCAACCTGCTGTGCTCTGCATAACATTTGCAAAGCAAAGGGGGAAAAGTTTCCTGATGTGTGGAGTACAGAGACGGATCATCAGGCTGCTGATTTTGAGCAGCTAGATACGAGGGCAATTAGAAGGGCTCAGCGGGTGGCTACTCAAATCAGAGAGGCTCTGAAGGAGCATTTTGACAATGAGCACCAGTAATGTGTCTCCATGTGATGCATTCAGACAGGCAATATTTACTTGCCACCTTAAATGACCCCTGTAATGCTTGCTTCCTGAGCCTTAATTACAGTGAGCAAATGTTCCCAGCTATAGCCCATATTCGAATTTTAGCAGAAACTACCATGTGCATGATACAAATAAAGACTCATTTTGTTTCAAATACTAGTTTTTATTTAAAGAATAAAACACATTTTGGTTGCAAATGGGGGACATGGCAATGAGGAGCAGTCGCTTGGTTCAGGTTCCCACAGTTGTGTGTAACTCCAGCTTTCATCATGAAACCAGTCTCTAGGGATGGATTGCAAGTGGTACTGCGACAGAATGGGAACATGCAAGGAATGTATTTGGGGAGTTTGGGAATGGCATGGAATGGCATTCTGTATTGGCTGCAGGGAGAGTTATGACAGATGTGCTCATACTGCAGTACTATGAAGGACTTGAGCATCTCTGTCTGTCCCTCCAAGTTTTATCATCTGTTCCTGCCCACATCTCCTTTCCAGGCTATCTAGTCTGAGTTTTTCATTAATTGTCTCCCTTCATGCTCTTGTTTTGCTGTGTGCTGCATCTGTTGATTGCAGCATTTCTCTAAACCAGCGGTTCTCAAACTGGGTCACAACCCTGTTTTAATGGGGTTGCCAGGGCTAGCTTAGATTTGCTGGGGTGTGGCGCTCAGTTACAGGTCCCCTTAGGTTTCAGCTTTGCCCCCTCCCACCCCACCCTGGGCAATGGGACTTGGGTAGGCTCAGGCTTCTGCCCCCCCTACTGTGGTCATGTAGTAATTTTTGTTGTCAGAAGGGGGTCACGGTGCAATGAAGTTTGAGAACCCCTGCTCTAAATATATCCTCCTTAGTCCTCCTTATCTGATTGAGATGCTCTGCCAGTGTGTAGGGGTTGGTCCTCAAGCAGTGGTGCTGGAACAATTTGTATTAGTATGGGTGCTTAGAGTCATTGAACCAGACTATAAATGCTGTACATGATGGAAACCACTTTAAGCCATGTGGCATGACAACACCCCCCACTCCCATAGTTCCAGCACCTATGTCCTCAAGGGCACATCTGCAGCAGCCAAAGAAACAATGAACAGAGATGGTATTGAAAGTGCATTCAAAGCCATGAATCACAAAAGTAACACACTCCTTTTTCTCACTGTCCCTTTGCTAGCACACAGCAAGAGTCCCAAATATGGTGAGTTCAGCTGGGGGGCGGGGGGGGGGCAGCAGAAGGGGTTGGGAAGGGGGAATGGGCAAGAAGGGACAAAGGGGCTGGGTAGTTTGGGAAGAGGGTCACTACATGTGCCTAGGGAGAATATTGGCACCATTTTCCACAGGCTCGGGTATTCGAACCTGATATCTCACTCCTAAGGGTAACCCAGGATGCAACTCCTGCATGCGTGCAGCTTCAGACCAAGTCCGTATGCTGCTTGTCTGTGTGCCGCCTTGGTCCCTGCAGAAACAATTGCTGGTTGGCACAGCAAAGATTCCTACAGTGAGGGGAGAAACAAGGGAGCTCTGCCAAGGAACCTTCGGCAGGGGATTGCTGAGTACCTACACGGAATTTCCTAGAGATGGAGGATTCCGGGACATTACATTAACAAACTTTTCCACCGGGCCCGCACTGCGTAGCTGCACAGGCTCTGTTAATTTCTATCTGTTATCCCTCCTCTACCATATAACAAAGTAAACGAGACCTCAATCTCCTATCACCATGCAGTATCAAAGCAAAATGCATGTTTACCAGAGTTTGTCTCTCCTGCTTCATGAGCATCAGAGCCAGAGGGTTGGGACTGGCTAGACCTCTCCAGCATCAGAAATAGGCCCTGGCTTGCCACACCACCGGATGACCCTGTCGCATGTCCCACATCCTCCTCCCAACTCCACTTCCTCTTTCACCTCTTCATCCTCAGGGTTGACTCCGCTGGCCACTGCCTCCGTCTCCCTGAACTATCCATGGGGCTCTTGGTGGTGGCAGTGAAGTCACCAGTGAGGATGGCATCCAGCTCCTTCAGTGCTGCACCAGAGAGACAGTTGGCCTCCCTTGCCTTCTGGTACGCCTGCCTAAGCTCTTTGATTTTAGCACTGCTTCATGTCCCTTTCAAGTCCCTTCTCCTGCATGGCACAAGCAATCTGCCCAAAGATCCTATGGCTTCAGCGAAGCTGCAACTACAAAGTCTCCTCTCCCCACAGATCCAGCAGACACAATAGCACCAGTGTACTCCATACTGGAGTGAATCCGTTGCGGAAAGCCGGTCAGCTGGATAGATACTGTGTGAACGGTCCATCTTTCTTATCTGTCTCCAGTGTGTAGAATGCTGCCATGACCTCTTGCCTGTGGTGGTTATGAACTCCCAGGCCTGTGCTCTGATTTCCTCTCTCTCTGATTCCTTTGTTCCCAGCACCATTCTTCCTTGAACCTGGGGTACTGGTATTTCCCAAACATGGCTTCTCTGATTCTTAGTAGTGTTTCCACTTGCCCCTCCAATCCAAGAATCTTTTCCTCCAGCACAGCCACCAACCTGCACTTCTGCACACTTTCTGTGTTGAGGCAGGAGAGAGAACACATCACATCCATTGCAAGCCACCACCATTGTTCCATTGCTGGCCATCTTGGTATCACATGTAGTGTTGAACCTGAAAGGAAAGCTTATTATACTCCCTGTCTCGACTTTCTCCAAAACGCCTCTTGTCTGATAACAGAATCAGAGAAACTAGATATATATTTTTAAAAATTCCTGAACAATAACCCCAGATCCTTCAGGTAACTGAAATGGAAATTAGAAACCCAAATACCTTTGAGGATCTGGGTCATAGTTCATTGCCCATTCAATATATTCTCCAGTGTGTTGGTCAGCCTCACATTAAATTATTCAGATGACGATAAGGAGCCTGATCCTCAACAGGCATAAATCAGTATAGGGGATAGATCTCCTCTTCCCTTGCCACCTGGGGTACAATTCCTAGCTACTACAGGAGTTTGCTGTGAATGCAGTTCAGCAAGAGAGGTAGAAGAGGAAGCAGAGAAGTGAAAATGCAGTCCTAGAAACTTGACTGGTCTTTCCTAGGAACTGGTTGAAGGCTGTGGAACTCCTGCAAGCATTGCCTCTTTCCAATCCAAGTTCAGGGCACACTGCTTTGACCTTGTCTTACACACACACAATTTTTTTTTTAAATCACAATTTTCCCTGAAGAGAGAGAGAAGAAAAAAGGAGAAAAAAATCACGTGACAAATGCTAGTCATATCACTTAATGCGCTGCTGGAAGGTGCTCAGATATTACTGATGAGGGTAGTAGCAGAACATGAATGAAATAGAATAAAGAGGTGAAAGCAAATCCAGTGAAAACCAACCTCTCATTCTGAGTTCTTGCCTTAGAGTGGATTGAAGCATTGGTATGTGCCCTTGGCTAGAATCTAGGAGGCCAAAGGTTAGGAATGAGCAAATGTTTTCACTATCCAAAAAAGTGCCTCTCCTTAGATTTTGGTTTATAAGATAAAGTCATATTTGTGGGCTACACATTTATTTCTAAAATCTCATAGTATTTGGAAAAATCAGGTTGTGCCTGCTCTGCAAAATATCTAAGGGAGCTTAATGAAGGCATCCAGAGACTGGAAAACAGAATTAAAAGTGGCAATTCAACCATTAAAACCTGCTTTGGGATGGAGGAAGAGAAAAGAAAAAAGAAAAGAAAACTAAACTTACTTCTCTTCCCATCTTGCATAGTCAAAATGTCATGCAGCAATTTATTTTCTTTTCTATAAAGTACTTTTATTAAACCTCTTTTTATTGAAAGGGTTTTTGTTGTTGTTTTTTTGCTGCTCAGATAGTCTTTACCTTCTCATATATAGATAGATAGACACACACACACACACAAATCAATAAATTTTTCACTTCTGATCAGAATAGTTCATTTCAAATTCTCAATTCATTTTTGATGTTACTGTATAAAGACAGAAATATCAGGACCCTGAATTTCAGTGCAAATGCTCCCAAAGAAAGTTTGCATTAATAATCAAAAAGTCCCAGAAACAGTCCCCAAACACTATGTACCTTTTTTCTGTGGCTTTTTTATTTTATTTTTAGTTTTGCTGAAACTTTAAAATAACTCAGTAGCTTTTGCCTAGGAAAAATTATACACAGTATATTTTGGAACCACCAGTGTAAAATAACACTGGTCTACAATTTTTGAGAAGTCGTCTGCTTCAGAGATAAAATGTGCTATTTATTATGTATTTTGATGTGCTGAATTCAAATATGACAATTAAAACAACTGATTGGCTACTGTTTCTAAGATATTTAAGTTTTTACATTTTATGTCTATATATATTGTGTAGATAGTAGAGTTTTAATCATAAATTGTAAACCTAGGTCTTTTCATGTGTTTATGGTTGCTTTACATGATAATATTTCACCTGTCCTATTTATGTAACACTTTAAAAATCAGCAAAAGGGTTATATAAATAAAATGTATTATGAAACAAAAGGCAAAAACTATTATGTACATAGTTTAGTCCTATTCAGTGTCTACTCGGTGCTTCTTGGCTTGTCTCTTGTATTCATTAAATGGACAGGGCCGGCTCCAGGCACCAGCTTCTCAAGCAGGTGCTTGGGGTGGCCGCTTGGGAGAGGGGCGGCAAGTCCAGGTATTCGGCAGCAATTCGGGGGACGGTCCCTCACTCCAGCTCGGAGTGAAGGACCTCCCGCCGAATTGCCGCCGCAGATCGCGATTGCGGCCGTGGCTTTTTTTTTTTTTTTTTTTTGGTTTTGGCTGCTTGGGGCGGCCAAAACCCTGGAGCCGGCCCTGTAAATGGAGCATCTCTTGTCACTGTCCAGCAATAGTCTGCAAGCATTGATGGGCTCCATTTGCCCTGATAGCGTTTCTCCATTGTTGCAATATCCTGGTGAAATCGCTCGCCGTGCTCGTCGCTCACTGCTCCGCAGTTCGGTGGAAAAAAATCTAGATGAGAGTGCAAAAAATGTATCTTTAGTGACATGTTGCAACCAAGGCTTTTGTATTCTTTGAGGAGGTTTTCCACCAACAACCTGTAGTTGTCTGCCTTGTTGTTTCCGAGAAAATTTATTGCCACTAACTGGAAGGCTTTCCATGCCCTCTTTTCCTTGCTATGCAATGCATGGTCAAATGCATCATCTCGAAGAAGTTCACGAATCTGAGGACCAACAAAGACACCTTCCTTTATCTTAGCTTCACTTAACCTTGGAAATTTTCCACGGAGGTACTTGAAAGCTGCTTGTGTTTTATCAATGGCCTTGACAATATTCTTCATCAGACCCAGCTTGATGTGTAAGGATGGTAACAAAATCTTCCTTGATTCAACAAGAGGTGGATGCTGAACGCTTCTCCTCCCAGGCTCCAATGACTGTCTGAGTGGCCAATCTTTCTTGATGTAGTGGGAATCTCTTTCACGACTATCCCATTCGCAGAGAAAACAGCAGTACTTTGTGTATCCAGTCTGCAGACCAAGCAAGAGAGCAACAACCTTCAAATCGCCACAAAGCTGCCACTGACGTTGGTCATAGTTTATGCACCTCAAAAGTTGTTTCATGTTGTCATAGGTTTCCTTCATATGGACTGCATGACCAACTGGAATTGATGGCAAAACATTGCCATTATGCAGTAAAACAGCTTTAAGACTTGTCTTTGATGAATCAATGAACAGTCTCCACTCATCTGGATTGTGAACGATGTTGAGGGCTGCCATCACACCATCAATGTTGTTGCAGGCTACAAGATCACCTTCCATGAAGAAGAATGGGATAAGATCCTTTTGACGCTCACGGAACATGGAAACCCTAACATCACCTGCCAGGAGATTCCACTGCTGTAGTCTGGAGCCCAACAGCTCTGCCTTACTTTTGGGTAGTTCCAAATCCCTGACAAGGTCATTCAGTTCACCTTGTGTTATGAGGTGTGGTTCAGAGGAGGAGGATGGGAGAAAATGTGGGTCCTGTGACACTGATGGTTCAGGACCAGAAGTTTCATCCTCTTCCTCGTCTGACTCAAGTGAGAATGATTCTGATGCATCAGGAACCGGCAGTCCTTCTCCGTGGGGTACTGGGCGTATAGCTGATGGAATGTTTGGATAATGCACAGTCCACTTTTTCTTCTTTGACACCCCTTTCCCAACTGGAGGCACCATGCAGAAGTAACAATTCCTGGTATGATCTGTTGGCTCTCTCCAAATCATTGGCACTGCAAAAGGCATAGATTTCCTTTTCCTGTTCAACCATTGGCGAAGATTTGTTGCACAAGTGTTGCAGCATATGTGTGGGGCCCACCTCTTGTCCTGATCTCCAATTTTGCAGCCAAAATAAAGGTGATAGGCTTTCTTAACCATAGTGGTTATACTACGCTTTTGTGATGCAAAAGTCACTTCACCACAAACATAGCAGAAGTTATCTGCACTGTTCACACAAGTACAAGGCATCTCTGCTCACTTTGGCTAAACAGAAATGTGTCCGTTTGCAAAATCAAACACTGACAAATAAGAGAGCACGACACTGTATGATTTCTAGAGCTGATCTAGGGCAATTTGTTCAGCAGAGTGATGTAAGCTTCGTTATGATTGCATCATCCATGACCTCTAGGAATAATATGATGCAATTCATATCATGTATGACGCAATACCAGCTTCAGATTGCATCATTCATTGTTTTGCCTAAAAAGCAAGTACTGTCCAAACCCAGTCATAGATTTATTCATAGATCCAGTCAAAGATGTATTTTAGTCATTTCTGGTTTAAATTGAGATCCCTTCCCTTTATAACTCACTTATCCTCCGCCATTCCCAAGTCCAGGGTCATATATACTGACCCAATAGAATATCTTGAAAACTAGAGCCAATCAACAATTTTAAGCATCATTTTCGTTCTCAGTGACTTAGAATTAGTAAAGTTTGACTACATTTATTTCAGAAGCATTTTGGCTGTGTAGAGCAGTGTAATTTTACAATAAGGTTGCAATATACCATATATATACCTGTGCTAAAGGTGTCCTGGAGTAGGTTTAGCAAAAAAAAAAAAAAGTCCTTGGTACAATTCATCTTAATGCCCTCCATCTCAATAATATACAATTCATCTTAATGACCTCCATCTTAATAATATACCATACTGAGGTGGGGAATAGTTTACTGCTAAATATATCAACACATTCAAAGAGCAGCAGATTAAAACAAGATTTTCTGCATTAAGTGATCAAACTCATCACTATTAGGAGGTTCATGTATCTCACACATACAGTTTTTAATTTTAGGAAGTAAGAGCAAGACAAGACTTTAAAACAGTTGTAATAAATTTGCCAGATTTCATTCCCACATATTTTGCTGATTATTTTTAGTAAGTCAGATTCGCACTACTTCCTAACCCCTCTAGTTTCACTTGGAATTTTAAAGTCACACAAACCCCAAATTTCTTAAAATTCCAGCGAAACAGTTTAGTTTCAACTAATCTGTTCCACAATCAGATTTCAATTAGTTTTCTAAAAATCTCAATGGTGGTGGTTTCTTATTAAAATTCCTTTCACGACAGATCCAGCTCCTCTGTAGCTGGCAACAGAATATGCTGATTTGGGGCAAACATTTTGCAGAATCCCCTCATTTTGCTGGCTCCAGAAAACAAAGACAGTAAGTACTGTATAGTAGAAGTTAGGATCACAATACATTGGGGAGTTTGAGATCTGAAACAAAAAAGGTGACTTTCACCTGGTTTCAAGGTTTCATTATGACTGGTTTGCATAGGTCTAGTGCTGTTTACTAGTGACATTTGTGAATCGAGTCTACCAGTACAGAAACCTCATCGTGCCAATACAATGGGCAAGATCCTCATCCAATTGAAGCCAAAAATTTGCAGTTGACATAATGGGGGCCAGATTAGCCACTATGTAACGTAATTTAAAACAATTATTTGTTGAACCTCAGCTAGCATGCATGCTAGTTTTAAAGAGTTTCTTTACTTTCACCTTTAAGATAATCAGTTCAGAGTTTGTAACATCTGCACAACTTCATTCTTAAATTGCAAGGATGAAAACAAGAAATTAATGTCAAGTGCCTGACACTGCACCTTCAGTTCCTGTAATTTAACATTGCAATAGGAAGTCTTTTTGGCGGCAAATAAAAACAGAGACAAAACACCCACAACAATGTGAATTCTATACTACAACTACAATAAAAATAAAAGGAATGAACTCACTCAAATGTAAAAGAACCCCAACACATACAATACTGACGTACACATTCTGATGCATGTATCTTTAATATCAAACAACTTTAATATTTATAGAGTGCAGTGTTATCACCTTAATATGCAAAACTCACAACCAAAGTGAGCGATGTTTTGCAAAATATTTTGGTTATGTTAGAAGTGTTGAGAATCTTCTACATAGGGCTCTGGGGGTATCTTCACAATGTTTAATGAGTGTTTTAATTATAGGAACTTTATGCCAGCAGTCTTGCTCTTAGAGAAATGCTTTTAAAACTTAGAGAAATTATAATGCGATTTTTTTCTCCTTTTTTCTGCTTAAATTAACTATTGTACCACTTGAAATCTAAAAGTGTTTTTAAAAACTGCTGAGTTTTATGCTTTGGGTTTAATATAAAAAATGCCATTTGAGAGTTACACTTTGAACAAGTGCATTTCAGTGTCATGTCTAGTCTGTAACCTTTTGCATAGGTAGCTCTAATTTTCCTATTGTGCTGCTATATATCTGCATATTAATAAGTAAAGACATTTAATGAGAGGAAGTAGTCCAAAGTAACATAGTTAACACACTCCCTTTATTCACCATATCATAGCAAGTACATACGTTTATGCCGAAGGGGGATTATGCTTTCAAACTGTAACTGTGAATTGCAACTAACTAACATGCTAAAGCAAGGATGTCAGTTACGCAAAATTACCATTTCCACAAGAGCCTGTTTCCTGTGGAGAGCAGCAGCATATTTATAAGACATCCTTTTCATTTGTTGAAGTTACTCTTTTTATATACGACTCCATTTTAAATAAAGGCCCAATTCAGCAGTCCACCCATATCCATTAAAGCTCTTACTTAACTTTAAGCACATGATTAAATCCCATTTACTTCTGTGAGATTTAGCCACATGCTTTGCTGAATGGGGATGGACTTAAGCACATGTTTTAATAGTTTGCTGAAGTGAAGCCTAAAATATCAGGGCAACAAAACTTAAATAAAAATAATACCTCTCAGACATTTTAGCTAGAGCAAGTTTTCCCAAGCTCCTTTTGGTATTTCTTTTTCAAATACATGTTTTAGCATCATCCAGTCTTATCACACAGCACATACTGTAAGCTTATTACAAGCCAACACAAAGTTTGAAAAAAATATTAAGCTTACTCATATTTGAATCTTTAAGACTACACCAGTGCTCCTCATGGCTTTAAGGACCATAAGCTCTAAATACCAGAGTGGCTTCCTTCTTCATATTTGAAATGAAAATGCTAAGAAAGGTAGCTGTTGCTTATACAACAGGTTGTAAGCCAGAAATAAGCAGAATAGAAGGGAAAAAAACCTCCTGTATCCCTAGCTTTTCCCTTTCTACCCTGTTGCTTTTCTTATGCACAATCTTGGTAATAAGAAAGGCTTTTGCTGGATAAATATTACAGAACCCAGGAAAGTTAGTGTAATTTTCTTTGAAACAACCTCCAATAACCTAAGTGTAAATAAAATATGTTCCCAAATTGTACATGCTATAAAAATGTGATCAGTATATTACTTTAGGTCATTTCAATGGCAAAGAAGGAAAATTATCTGTTCCCCCCCACCCTAATTCTCCTCTGTATCGCAATCAAAGCTTAAGAGAGACCCCTTTTCACACAAATGCCTTCCCAAGTCTCCACCTCCAATCTTGAAAATATCTCTTATTAAAAACAATGTTAGAATAGTAGCCACTGACTCTGCCCAACCATTATTTATTATACATATTTAAGATTATAACCCACTGGGTTGTGAATCGTTACTGCAGAAAGCTATACAACTTCATTATAAAACTTGTGTCACAGCCACCACTTCTCTGCTTGGAAAAAACTGCACACAACTCCCCCTCCTAGCCCGCCAACACTACTCATAAATGGGACAGCAGGTCACTGCTATTAAGATACCACACAAGGTATTCCTCCCTCACAACACGCTAATTATGCTCTCATAGAATAAGGTCTTAGGGCCTAAATACAGGATTGAAAAATCAAGAAATGTGTATTCCATTCATCACATTGCCACAGACTTCCTGTGCAGATCTTGGACATGTCACAGCTTCTTGTGCATCAGCCTTTCATGTCTGGGAAATGGAGATAATAATGGTAGGAATGCTGGGAGGCTTAATTCAATAAAATTTGCAGATCAATCGATGTAAGGTGCTATTATCAGGTTAAATCTTCTCTGTAATCTGTTTTTAACTAACTTACAAAAATAAGATATTTCTTTAACAGAAATAATTTTAGATTTTTACTGTATGTCCCTGAGGTATATATCTCATGTACACTAAAGTAACTCATTGAGTTGTACAGTAATGTTAGTGTGCTATTGGGCTAGTATACAAAGGAGTTTCTCTGAGATTTAGAAACTGCCTTCTTCAGATGGAAAATTAAAATGAGACTAAATTCAGTGTGTATATACACAAAATACACAGAGTATATAGGATATACACTGTGTGTGTGTGTGTGTGTGTGTGTGTGTGTGTGTGTGTGTGTGTGTGTGTGTGTGTGTGTGTGTGAAGAAAAATAGAAGTGTACTTGATTGTATTAGAAGACCAAGATTCTGAAAGGTACATGTTGTTGAACAAATACTCAGTAGTTACAGTGCCTGTAATCTGCATCTGTAAGATGCTTTGTTAATGTACTATCTCATTTTAATGTACTGTGGTAAAAAACAAAATGAAATGTTTAGCAGAGGAAGCACTGAGACATTTTTTGCTTTAAAAAAAACTCTACTTTATTCTAATAGTATTTTTCCTTAGGTTTTTTTTTTCTTTTAAAATAAAAATTCTATTTTCCTGTCTGGATTCAAAATGATTGACTAGAGCACAATATTAAGTAATAAATAAAACAGTCCTACTGCCTGAAAGACTCCTGAATAAAGAGAAAATTATTTTTGGATTTTCCTTCTGATCAGATATGAAATATTCTGAAACACCACCTCTATAATTTGATAAAAAGCTTGATATCCCCAAATGAAAATAGGACTCAGCACTTTCATTTTTCTGTCTCTAAAGAAACCTCTAGGTAAACTGATTTTAAAAAAATGAAAATCTCAAGCATAAAGGTAGGAGTAATGAAGCAAGTTTAAATATGCGCTGACCTTTGAAATGAACTGCAATCCATGTTGTTTGGTCAAGAAGCTGGCTGTGTTACTGTCCCCATTGATTTCTACAGCATAAAAGATGTAGGTATTGGAGCTGCCCTGCTCTCTGGTGGATGTTGACAGGCATCGCTGAAAATACACTAGCACTAATAGAAACAGCCATATGTTCATTGCTCTGAAATAATAAAAAGAAATCCATCAAGGATAAAAATATAAGGAGTCAGGGGAGAGTAATGTTTACCATAAGAATGTATCCAGAGGCAGATTTCTCTTTTTTCCCCTCCCAATTAAAAAAAATTGCTATCCTTTGTTTACTGGTGAAGTACCAAAAAAAAGTATACCAGAAAAAGTATCAGCTCTTGGAGGCTATGAAATATTGTTATGTTGTTTGATGACATTGGTTCCTGTCAGATGCTATGTTACATGCTTTTTAGGCAATACATGCTCCAAAATAAAACTAAGATCTTGCAGCTTTAGCTACAAAGTAATTATTTCCTCCCTCCCCCAGATCTATCTCTGCTTCAATGGATTTTATTTATAAAATCAGCGAAAGCAGGAGCTGTTCTTTAGTACTGAATACCAAGTGGTTCTCCTTTAAAAAGTTACACGTTTGGTAACACAACATATCAAAATGCAATGCTGCCACTCAACGCTTGAACTTCACATTGTTTTGGTAAGTGCCACTAAGAATATTTAAACATGTGAAAGCTCATTTTATGGCTTCCCCAAATACATTTATAAGTCTTAGCTAAAATGACAAACTCATGATTCAATCAAGTATTGGCTAGGAAGATAAATGTTAGAAATGACAAAGCCAAGGGGAGCCTCTGCCATTAGTGAAATAATACAGGTGACCTATTTAGGTAATATTGGTACAGAACGCTGATATTTTAAAGCTCTGCAATGTTAACTCTTAAGGACTAGATTCTGGTTTTTAAATCCAGGATAACAGTGGAGCAACCATGTTGCAATGGGAGAACTCACATGAATTCTGGCTGACTTAGCCAGAATTCCTTCTGGGAAGGAGACACTAAGCAGCTCTGACAGCTTTGCAATGAGCGCAGTATGCATTCACTGTGCATAGCTCCGGGGGCTCCGTGGAGAAGGACAGCAGGATCAGGGACTTTTCAGGTAGCCAGTGCAAGCAGAGCTTTAGCAGGTACAGTGCCTGCTCTTGAGTGGAACTGCATCCAGTCCCCATCATGGGAGCTCAACAGAGGGGAGGGTCTTTTTATACTCTCCCTTTCTTGTGCATCTGATTAGGTCTGTGGTCTATCACGTCCTAAGTATTATTAATCTATTATCCAAAGCATTTTAAAGGGATTATTCCTTATGGGACGGCATTCTGCTCATTTCCAGGTTTTAACATTTTTACCATATCCACCATTTTGCCTCTCCCATCCCACCTTCATTCAAAGGGGTTTTTTAAAATAACTTTTAGAAATAATTTTATAGGCAATTACATAAAAATATGCACAGGTGGACTGTGGTCTCAGTTTAGCTCCTTGAAGACATGCCTACATCTCATCCATCCCAACTAGTAACCTTGTTAGAAGCCTTAGTACTTCAGCAAAGATAACAAGGACCAAACGTGACAGGTGACTGTACTAGCCTTTCATCCCCCAGCAGCATCCTTCACATTAGGCTTAAATTAGGGAAGCTTGCACTATTGTTGCCACTGCTGTTCTTATTCTGTGGTTAAATAGAAAACCTGGGTCTTCAACAAAATGAAACCATTGCTAGAGCTGGTCAGAACATTTTTGACTAAATGAAATTTTATCCAAATATGCCATTTAAAAGCCAAAACATTTAGTGGAGACATCACTGTTGACAAAGTTTTTGTAAGGAAGAGAGGCAGACTCTCTCTCTCTCTCTCTCTCTCTCTCAATAGCCTGGAGTTTAAGGCACTGGCCTGGGATATGAGAGACTCAACTCTGCCTAATTCAGAGTGATCTGGGGCAGAGGTGCTGAAACAATTTGTATAGTGGGGGTGCTGAGACCCATAGTGCTGAGAGCCAAACTGTAAACCCTGTATATGATGGAAACCACTTCAAGACAGGGGATGCAGCAGCCCCCTCTGCACCCCTAGTTCTAGCACCTATGGTCTCTTGGGTGAAAACAGCTCTAAAACAGCCAGAGCAGGAATCAATCCAGGATCTCTCACATTCCAAGCCAGTACTCTCACCACCAGGCCACATACATATCAAAAAATTGAGGTTTTGATCCAAAACCAGAGATTTGACAATTCAATTTTCATGAAAACAGTCAAAAGGTTTTGTTCTGATTCCAATATGAAATGAAAAATTTCAAAACCTCAAAAGTTACTATGAAACAGAATTGTTGTCCTCTGGCCAGCTCTTTCCATCACCTTTCATAAGCACTATATTCATTTACAATTTAAAAAATATGCAAAATACAATCAGGGTCTTGTATGAAGTCTCTCAAACTGGGATGCACCAGTAAGGCTCCAGTCCAGGGTCTGAAATGCAGTACGTCCAAGGATATTTTACAGAGTCCCATCAGCTGGGTTCTTTGTTCAGTTTGGGGTCTTGTATGGTTAATGGGCCCCACTGAGGCTGCAGGTAGCCTCTGCTCCATGCAGAAGCTAGAGCCAAGGAATAGGAACAAAAAAAGCAGCTACTTCCCAAAACTGCCACAATCTCCTGATGGGCCAGCTAACCAGACGTTAAAGCACCACTAAATTCGAGCTAGAGATTGCCGGGGGGGTCATGCTAACTGTACTCAGAAGACACACCCTGTGATGTTCCATAAAGTGACTGTTGAAATGTATTAAAAGTTAGGTTGGTTTTTTTTTTCATATTACATAGCATGTTAACAAATACTTTTTTATTCTCTAATTAGTGGACTAAATAAAGGCAGAAGATAGCTAGTCCAGATATTATTTGAACACTGAGGAACTGTGTGTAGCAACCCATAACCCCACCCACCCACCCACCTACACACACAACATTTATATCTATTAGACAGTACTAACCATATTGGAGTAGGGAAAATTTGGGTACAGAAGAGATGGAACCAAACTGCTGTCTTAGAAAATGAATGAGGATTACTTAAATTAGGATTTGGTACAAAGCCAAAGGTACTGAGAAGGACTCAGGTCAGACAAAGACTTCTGCTACAGATGTCACTAGTACAGTAAATGGTAGAAAAGAATGGATAAGTTACAGCTCAAACAAGGGAAAGGTATGTTCTGGAAAAGTAACTATTTTATACAAAGTTGTTGAGTAAGAATAGGCACTAGCATTAGTCAACATATACACACTAATGCAAGAAGCTTAACAGCGGTTGAAGAGGTGCTTGGCACACTAGGCATTTCTTACATAATAGTAGCTTATGCTATCAGCTACTGGAACAGAGAAAAAAATAGAGTGTCCAATCTTGAGAGATTAAGGAGGAAACAAAATCTAGAAGGAATAATTATGGGCTGCTTCAACTACCCACATATAAACTGGTCATGTGTGACATTGGGACAATGATTAGAGAAGCAGTTGATAGAAATATCTGAGGAAAAAACGAATCCAAGTAGTAAGACATTATATGTCAAAACAGAGAACCTATTACACACAGAAATCCCTCCAAACTCTGAGGAGAGAGAGTGGTAATCCCAAAAATATGTCTTCCCAGAAGGACAAGTACAAGGTTAGTAATTTCCCCCTCTCTGAAAATATCAACAAGAGGTGGATGGGGAGAGTCTCACTCCTGGAGTGTTAATACCTTGATGGATGTCACAAAATAAAGTGTCTCAAACACACTGCAGCAGGTAGAATGAACAAGGTCAATGCCAGTAGGTAAAAGTTTATTTTACACAAAAGTAATATGGGAAGGGTAAAATACCTTCCCAAGCATGCAGCTAAACAAACCAAAACCTGTAGAATGCATCTAGGGTGGGGGAGAAAAATTTTCTAAAAGTGTGGCCAACTCAAATGCAGCCCTTCCCATGACATGTGGCTCAAGCCTCTTCCCTGGTTCTTGCTACTTGGGGTGGCTTCTCCCCTTTCCTTGCATGGGTTGGGTCCTGGGTTCTTTCTTGTGATTTCTGGTGCTCCACCCAAAGTGATGCCTCACTGTGCCTGGGAGACCAGGGGAGCTGTCCTTTGGAAAATGAATAATGCTACTACTGGTGGCAAGGAGTATAAAATGCAGTATACAAAAAACAATAAAATTCATTAGCATAAACTCCAGGAAAGGAACGACATATGCAAAAATATATCGCAAAAGGGGAGTTTATTGGGAGCAGGAAAATAGGACCTTGAGAAGGCAAGGGTTAGGGTTAACTACTACTAAGTACTAAAACATCAACAAATCAACAATTTCCCCACCTCCTAGCACTCAACTCTTCCAACCCCCAGCTCCCTCCCTGGAACCTTCCCAGGCATATGGTGCACTAAGGGTGAGTCCAGACATGAGTGCTGCAGCACTGTGAACATAAGCTGCTTTAAAAACGGGGGAGGGAACACTTATGGTGTCTTCTCCTGACTCTCAGTAGCTGGTGCAGTGTCGGATCTCTGACACTCTGGGTGCTGGTCTCTGCAAGGATGGAATTGCTTGAGCCATGCACTAGATCCACTGTAATTCAAAGTCTACCTTTGTGGGGAGGGGATTGGGACTTAATCAGACACTCCTTGAGCTGCTCTAAATCTCTCAATTCCCAAACTCAAAGCTGAAGCTAAAATTGTCTTTGTCTCTGGGTCAGGATGTCCTGTCCCAATGAGGTGGCTGAGCAGTCCTGGTTCATCAGTGGCCCAGAAAACTGCTTTTCCAGATCACCCTATGCAGAAGCCTACCTTTCCTATTGGCCTCAGCAGGAGGTTTTTAGTCCATTCTGTCACCACCCCTGACTCGAAGCAGGCTGGGAAATGGTGTCAGGGGACTCTGGTAGTCATTACTGTTGTAGTTCCTTGGGTAAGACCCCATAGAAGCTCAGTCCAGAGTTCCACGGGTCATACTTTAAGAAACAAAACTCTGGGGATGGGTGAGTTGGGATTTGGAAAACAGGTTTTGCGGAAGAGTCTGAAGTGAGACTCCTCCATTGAGGTTCTACTGGCCAGGTTATGCACAGAGACACGAAGAAAGGCACAGAGACACGAATACTGTATGCCAATATTATAGCTGTGTTCAACTTGTATCATTTCAAGTGTTAGGTTGGGTTGAAAACCCTGTAGGGAAATCTGAGGGTATCCTCCTATGGGAAATCTGTTAGAAATACCTCTCATTTGATGCAATCTGGTCCATTACAAAGAGAAAACATTTTCTCTGCAACAGTATATGATTAACCACATTCAAATACTACAGTGATGGAGAACATATAAAACATTTAGAAAAACCAAAAACTAGAGATAAATCATCCCTGGCAGAGTTGTATTCCCAGTATCCAGGGAAGGGGATGAAGTGACGAAATCTACTAGTCATGAAAATATGGTACAGCCCAAACTTTTTCTTCAGTTTGATGGAAAATTTAACATGAGGCTCCCAATAGCCCACCAAGAAACACCTCTAGCAAACTGAAGTCAATGGGAGCTGTACTTTTAACATATAAAGTACAATATAATGTTAAATACGCTGAAAAAATCAGATCCTAGGCGTCTCAAATTCAGCAATCAAAATGAATGGATACACTTAACCTTACTCTCTCTGCCTCAGTACCCCACCTGTAAAATAGGGACAACAATACTGTCTAATCCCACAGGAATGTTGTGAAAATAAGTATTTGTGAAGCACTCAGATACTGTGAGTACCACAGAATGATGAGTTATACAGAAAAGCCCAAGAGGTAATTAATAATTCTGTCTTCAGAGCAGGGTTTGAACAGTGTGCTATAAATAAGGCATGGAGCCACACACTGAAAAATGAGGCGAGAACAAAATATTGACTATCTGCTCATTAAGTGAGCACCATCCATCCTGTGCACTGAATGAGGCAGGGGTCCTATGGAAAATATAGTATGTGGTCTTGTAATTACACACAAGATTGTTGAATTAAGGTTGCCCAAGGATTTTCTAAGTTGATTCTGTACCCTTAATAATGGTCTTTTAATGCAGTTTTTGTATGTGTGTAATTAGCAATATAAGCTATGAATACTAATGTGTCACTTACGTTAATGGGAATTACACATGCACATCAAGAGGAAAGCAGGCTTCGCTTTATAATAATTTAGGATTACTTGTAGTTACTTAAAGCCAAATTCTGGTCTCAGTTACATCACTTTAAATTTGGGGTAAATCTACAGACAATTATTACAGATTTACTCACTTGAGTAACAAAGCAGAACTTGGCCCTGTGAGTATATTACTTGCATTATGAGCAAAAGGGAGCAAAACAAAATTAAAGGCATGTAAGTGATCAAGACTCTCACTCTTCAATAACAAAAACTCACATAAGATAGACTTCTGTACAACTCATCCCTTCTTAGTGATTGCCCATATTCAGCTTCTTCTGTGAATTAAACATGACTTAAAGCAGGGTCAGTAACCACTGACTCTAGTAGTGGCTAATGTTACACCAAGAAGCAGATGCTTGATGTCTTACTGCTTCAACCTGTCTTATGCTCCTGCTCCTTAAACATGGAAATATTATCCACCCTATTCAGTGAAACAAATATAACTAACTAGTCTGCATTAGAAGTCATATAAAAAAGAGGGAAATAAAAAGATAGTTTAATGAGAAGGAAACTGGGCATGGTTTTTTTCAGCCTATACTAATAAACATTCTCCTTAGATGCAAAACAGTAGCATCTCATTTAGGTACAAAACAGAGACCCAGCAAACCCTTCATTTTAAACAATACAAATGAGATTTCTAATAAAGGCACTGTCAAATAGTTTAGGATCAGAACACAGGATTTTACACAATCTTTTATAGTATGAATTACTTTTTGTTAATTTCAGGGGGAAACGTATTTAAATCCCCCCCACACACACACACACACACACTTAGTGCTCTACTGACAAACAGTATTGTGCTAATGCACTTGCCAGAAAGTGAAACTATGAGAATCTTCAAACTGACTGAACTGCAAAAAATAAACTATAAATAGTAACATGCAATGCTTAAGATGAGATGTTGTTAGTAACAGAAAAGGAAAACAACATTTAAAAAATATAATCTATGGCAGGTAATCTCCCTTTAACAAGGTGACTAACATAACTGTGATAGATCCAGTACTTTTAAGTATGACAACACTGAAAAATGTATCCCACAAGATAATATATGCCAAGCACTTTCTAGTTCCTTTCAGTTTGTCCTATAGTCTCCAAACAAAGAGTCTTTCTCTCACATTATTTTAATTTTGGGATAAGAGTGGGGATCAGGAGCAAGCAGGTACCATTGTGTCTCAGTGCATATGCATTACGCCCATCGTGTGCAAACAAAGAAGAAAATTTCTTGAACTGGACTTTTAACAGTCACTTATAGCTAACTAGGCCTAATGCTAATCACCCTGATGGGTTCTATCAATAAGCCTTGCACTTGGACATGTTCTCATTTACTCAATCTGGACTTGTTCACATTTTCTGTTCAGGGTGAGATAGCATGGCATAGGATATTTTGAATCAACATTAAGTCTTTCCCATGAGGTCAGTGGCAGATGAGAATAATGTTTTACGATTATTACTCCCGAGTGTTCTGTTTTTGTTATATCAGCAATTCCCATTTTAGATTCTAAACATGAATTATAAATCCTACAACAAATTAGTAGCTTGCTAAAATGATTACATGTTGCATGCTTATCTTTCTGCACCCTAATTTTGCCAGTTAAGCAAAAAATATGTTTTCTATTCATGTTTGAACAGAGGTCCCCAAACTGTGGGGTGCACCCTTAGAATGTTCAGGGGGCATGGCAGGGCCTGGGCCAGCCCCGATGAGGGGTGGGGTAGGAACGCCACCCAGCCCTGCTCTGGCCCCGGCCACAGCTCTGGCTCCTGACTGAGGCTCCACTCCCGGCCCTACTACCAGCCTCACCCCCAGCCTTGGCTCCCAACCACGGCTTCCACTCCCAGCCCTGGCCCTGGCCACACCCTCATCCTCGGTCCTAAGCAGCAGCTCTGCTCCTGGCCCGGCTCCAGCCCCACCCTCAGCCCCCAGCCACGGCTCTACTCCCAGACCCGGCTTACAACCAGGGCTGAATTGACCTTTGGTGGGCCCAGTGCCAAACTTATTTGTCGACCCCCCCACATGGGCAATTGGGCATGGCACAAGGGGGTCGGTCCCCGGAGTAAGGGGCCAGTCAGGGGCAATATGGCATGGCAGGGGCGGCCCTGCTCCGCTCAGCCCAGCCCAGTGTGAGAGCACTATTTACAAACCAGCAGTTGCCAGATGCATGATGGCTCGCCCAGCCCTGTGCTGCCAGCATGTCCCTTCCGCTCAGGGGTTGGCCCATGCCATGCCATGCCACACATTCCCCCCCCCCCCGATTCCCTATGGCCAAAACCCCCCAGACCCGCTATACCCAGCGCCCCCCCCCCAACACTGCCACAAATGCACAGCGCCCTGCACAACACCACAACTGCCCAGCACCCCACACAAAACCCCCACTCCCTAGTGCCCCAACACACAGAGAGCTTTACCACCCCCTCACAGTGCAGCACCCACCCCTCCAGAGACCCACTCCCGCGCGCCCTGCCTCCCGGCCCCACTCACCGGCCCTGCTCTAAGGTGACTGTATCTGCCAGGCTGAGCCGCAAGGGCTGGTCCCAGAGCAGGGAATCACTCTGGTCCCTTGGAAGTGGTGTGATAAGCCAGGCCAGGGACTGCCCTCCCTGGGCTCCGTCAGGACCCACTTGCCTGGAGGGGCCCAGCCAACACACACCCCCATCAACTGGCCGAGATTGGCCAGGCTGCTGCATCAGTCCCAGGCGGCCCAGGGAGACAGGCGGGCCCCACGGGTGGTGAGAAGCAGAGACTGCATGGAGTCGGAGGTGCACTGGGGTCCGTCCAGGAGGCATAGAGAAGCCAGCGGGTGGGGCCAGGGGGTGGAGAGGAGCCCTTGGCTTGCCGGTGGGCAGGCCGAGAGAGGCAAGCGGTGGGCTGGGCAGGGTGGTGGGGAGTCAGCAGGCTGGTGTGGTCTCGGGGCGCAGTGCAAGCGGAGCAGGTCGGGGCCCCTTCTGAGCATGGGCCTGGCTCCATGGCACCACTGGCGCCATTGTAAACCTGGCACTACTTGCAACTGCAGCTCCACTCCTGGTCTGAGCACCAGCCTCACCCCCAGCCTTGGCCCCCAAATGCAGCTTCCACTCCCAGCCCTGTCCATAGCCCCAGCCCACAGCCCTCCCTCCCCAGCTGCAGCTCTGCTCCCGGTTTCATGGACCACTGCTTTCAAGTCACGCCCATAAGAATGGGTGGTAACAAATCTAAACTTCTTAAGGGTGAGCTAAACAGTTGTGGGCACTCAGCAACAGTGCTCAGTGACTACTACTAAAAGTATTTGCAAATATTAGTTCAAATAAAATCCATGAATCCACTGGTAGTATTCACAATCTCAGTTATTCATTTTCCACAAATATTCGTATGAGTGGTTTATATGCAAGGATTTTCACAGAAAGCTAAAGTCTCACAAATACATGTGCAAAAGTTCTCCACAAGCATTCATGAAACTATTGTGAAATCTTTCATAACCTTCCTTCTGTTAAAATGTTAGTCACACTCTTAAGGAAAAGCATCACCACCATCTGATTTAGGTGACCAATCACGCACCATGAATACCTAAAGAACCTGTTTGAAGCAAAGAGATTGTGAACCAACATGTCTGAAGTATATTTGCACAGCACATATGAACAATTTTATATAAACAAACTCATAAAATGAAAGTGAGTTTGCCAATTACTCAGAAATAGAAAAAAGGGGAAATGAGTCAAATGGCTATCCTAGCTCTATTCAGCACATAATTATTTTACCTTAAATAAATATTCTATCTCCCTCCCCTTCCCCTTCTGTGAATTTTTTGGCATTCCCCAGTTTTCCAAAGACATTCCCAGATGTATCACTATTTCAGATATCTTTTCACATGAAACTCATGCATAGCCAACCAGGAAACACTCCAGCAGGGAGGGAGGAATTATTTTTAATGTAATATCAAATAAACTGATTCATGTGCTATTATCTCCCATAGCTTGACCAGTTGAGACATTTGTCACCTATTTCTGGATTTCATTTTAATTTTAGACTTTTAATTAGCTTTTTAATTAAAACAACATGACCTCTCCTCCAGGCCAATTTGGTTTTCAAACATTAAAAATTCCTGAAATAGAAAGATCTACTAATTTTATTTTTCTAGTGATTTTTGAAAAATAATTATTCTGTTCCAAAACTTATGGACCTGCCCACCACAATGAATGGATCACACTAGGATACAGGATTCCCTTAAGAGAAATCCACTGCTCTGGTGCATACATGTGCAACATATTGGGAGTGACCTTGACTTTCATCCAGAGGAATCCGAAAGCATTTTAGTAGCTGGTCCGCAAATTCTGCAAAGTAGATTGATAATCATTTCACCAAGCATGAAAATGCTACATTTCATCCCAAAGGTGGCTGAAACTACTTTTCAGCATGCTTCAATGCTATACAAAGATTTAAGACAGCAAGCAAAGAATGCTATGCCTTATCAAAACTGCAGAGAATATTTTAGGTAGCCAGAATATTACCTACTGAATTTTTTCCAGGACAGCAGGACATTTCAGGACATTCTACCTCTTGCAAAAATTGTATGGGACCTTTTATAAACATAAGAGGTCAAAACTTTGGTTTAATATCGCCTCTGACACTTCCTGCAGCACAGCGCCCCTTAATTAGAGCAGGATAAAAAAATTCATCATAATTTGACAAAAAAAGTAATTTGATAAAACGCAAAATTTTCATTTTTGTCAAAAATGTGAGGGCTTTTGTAAGACAATACAATACAATGGTGGGGGGAATCAAAATGTTTTGATTAAAACAATGTTTTTGTCTACATTTTTTTCATAGGATTTTTTTATTTACTTTTTAAAATGTGTTTTTGTCCTGCTGTCCTCCTGACTCATAGAATCATAGAATATCAGGGTTGGAAGGGACCTCAAGAGGTCATCTAGTCCAACCCCCTGCTCAAAGCAGGACCAATTCCCGACTAAATCATCCCAGCCAGGGCTTTGTCAAGCCGGGCCTTAAAAACCTCCAAGGAAGGAGACTCCACCACCTCCCTAGGTAACGCATTCCAGTGTTTCACCACCCTCCTAATGAAATAGTTTTTCTAATACCCAACCTGGACCTCCCCCACTGCAACTTGAGACCATTGCTCCTTGTTCTGTCATCTGCCACCACTGAGAACAGCCGAGCTCCATCCTCTTTGGAACCCCTCTTCAGGTAGTTGAAGGCTGCTATCAAATCCCTCCTCATTCTTCTCTTCTGGAGACTAAACAATCCCAGTTCCCTCAGCCTCTCCTCATAAGTCATGTGCTCCAGACCCCTAATCATTTTTGTTGCCCTCCGTTGGACTCTTTCCAATTTTTCCACATCCTTATTGTAGTGTGGGGCCCAAAACTGGACACAGTATTCCAGATGAGGCCTCACCAATGTCGAATAAAGGGGAACGATCACGTTCTTCAATCTGCTGGCAATGCCCCTACTTATACAGCCCAAAATGCCGTTAGCCTTCTTGGCAACAAGAGCACACTGTTGACTCATATCCAGCTTCTCGTCCACTGTGACCCCTAGGTCCTTTTCTGCAGAACTGCTACCTAGCCATTCGGTCCCTAGTCTGTAGCAGTGCATGGGATTCTTCCGTCCTAAGTGCAGGACTCTGCACTTGTCCTTGTTGAACCTCATCAGGTTTTTTTTGGCCCAATCCTCTAATTTGTCTAGGTCCCTCTGTATCCGATCCCTACCCTCTAGTGTATCTACCACGCCTCCTAATTTAGTGTCATCTGCAAACTTGCTGAGAGTGCAGTCCACACCATCCTCCAGATCATTAATAAAGATATTAAACAAAACCGGACCCAGGACTGACCCTTGGGGCACTCCGCTTGAAACCGGCTGCCAACTAGACATGGAGCCATTGATCACTACCCGTTGAGCCAGACGATCTATCCAGCTTTCTATCCACCTTACAGTCCATTCATCCAGCCCATACTTCTTTAACTTGGCGGCAAGAATACTGTAGGAGACCGTATCAAAAGCTTTGCTAAAGTCAAGGAATAACACATCCACTGCTTTCCCCTCATCCACAGAGCCAGTTATCTCATCATAGAAGGCAATTAGGTTAGTCAGGCACGACTTCCCCTTCGTGAATCCATGCTGACTATTCCTGATCACTTTCCTCTCCTCTAAATGTTTCAAAATTGATTCCTTGAGGACCTGCTCCATGATTTTTCCAGGGACTGAGGTGAGGCTGACTGGCCTGTAGTTCCCCGGATCCTCCTTCTTCCCTTTTTTAAAGATGGGCACTACATTAGCCTTTTTCCAGTCATCTGGGACCTCCCCCGATCGCCATGAGTTTTCAAACTCATCCTGACTCTCACTGGTTTGACTTTTCTTCTTAGCATATACACAACATGCCTCCGGTAGCACATGAACCAGGGTTCTTCACCAACTTTTGTCTGCTGGTTGGATCACTAGCTTCCCCAGCTCAGTCTGGGTACTGACAGGGAGTGTGACATGAACGCTGATCCATGCCCCCCATTAGCAGAGAGAGCCACATACTGAATAACTAACAGCACTTTCTGTAAGACAAGAGATTTCCTTGTACATTTCCTATCTATGTACTGACCAGGCCCATTCTTGCTCAGGTTTATGAAATCTGGCAAAATCATAGTCAAAAATGATCTATGCTGCAGGCTATTCGTGTTTTCTGCTCAGATTGTTCATAGATATAATACCATGACTGTGGATACTATACTTTCTTTGCTTTTTTCTTTTATTTGACAGAAGTTTTATGACTTCAAAAACACTGAGATCTGAGTTTATGGCATTATTTCTCCCAGCTAAGAACAAGCACCAAACCATGAAGATGTATTGACAAGCATCACCTGGTTATATAAAGAAAGGTGTTTTGTGTTGGTTTTGTTTTTATTAAAGTGCAGGAATAACTGAAGTGACCAATACTTCACAATATACATTAACTTGTCACCATGTTTTTCTCAATTTGTTATTTAAGGTTAAAAAAAATAGGTCTAATGGTGCTGACCGTGTCTCTTTTAGAAGCGTATAAAGGTAATCTATAAATCAACATTTCCCAGTTTCTATAACTTGAAATACAATGTTTTAGTGGCTTCAGTAGATTTTCAGAGGGCATTAAAGTTGTTAAATTACAGATAAGTATCATGAGACTTCCAAAAATGGACACTTTTTGTGGAACTTTTTTCAATTTTTAATAAAATAAAAGCAGGGAAAGGTAGCATTTTCAGAAGATGTTACACACTAACTTTTGAAAATCAACCGATTTATAAGGCATTCACTACATTTTGTAAAAGGGAATTACCATTTTTATTGGTAGCTAGCTAATAATAGAACTTTTCTATAATGTCTGTCATTCAGAATTATCTCAAAAACACAGGATATAATCAAAATTATGGGAGCATAGTAATCTGCAAGTTGGAACAGGACAACTGATCAGGCATGCACAGCACCACTACACAACTCCTAGTAGAGAAAGTGAGGAATCATTTTGTATCTAAAAAACTTCAGAGGGTATTTAAGACAGACAGAATGTAGTTATCTCGATGGAATTTAGACAAGAATTGGAGTTAATGCACCTACCCTTCAATCAAGGTTATGTGGGATTTTTAATGACCAAAAATGGTTCCTTCACCAGTTATAAATCTCAGGCAAAAGACAAAGGGCCAGATCCTCAACTCCTGCTAAGGTTTTTGCACTGCTGAAGCAGCACAAAGGGGACTTAAATCAAGCCCTAAAGAGGCTGATGAAGATTCCTTCTTCATGGCAGTGGTGGGACTCTCCAACTGGCATAAAGTTCATTTACACCAGAGGAAGGTAAAGTGGCTGGGTACAGCCAAGTAAGGGTGAAAAGGGACATGCCTGGGGCAGGCCCTATGCGACCATTCTAACCTGCATAACTTAGGGAAACCCTTAGGTAAAAGTGAGTTAAGATCAATCAAATTTAGGCCACTTTAATTCTGAAGTGAAACGATTTAATGCAGTTTAAATTAATCCACTTTAAATTCACACCTTAGTTCATTCAGATGAATTTCCCTGAGTGTCTCCATGTATATAAACCCTAAATTAGGCCATTTTAATCTCAGCATCAGGGAAGCAGGAAGATGCCTTAAAGCCCTCTCCCAAAAGTGTAGTGAGCATAAATTCAGTACACCAGAGGATCTGCTCCCATATCTTCAGAAGATAATGCATAGAAACATCATGCTAAGGCAATGGTTTAAATACTGTTTCAAAAGGAAGAGAGTTCTCACCGCCACAACTGTCATCCAACGTTTGAAGATCTAGTCAAATTAACCACCCGGTAGGTAGAATTCATCCTACTTGAAATGGATACCAATCCCATTTTCTAGAAATATTCCCATGTTTTCTTAATAGCTTTTAGAAAAATGACTCCCATATAAAGATCCTTAACAGTGTACATCACTTCACATCAGGGTTATCATGCAATGGTGAGAGTGAACTATGGAGGAAGCTCTTAACACTCCGGTTTCCCTCACATAACTTCCTCTGGGTAGTACTGAACTACATAGGAGAAATACAGATAGATTTTCCACCTATCACACTTCTTCCCCATGTGCTTTATTGCTATCAGTGATAATGCAGCAAAATCACCTCAGGAAGACAAGAATCAGGAGAAAACTACTTACCCCATGGCTGTGCTCCTCCAGCATGTGTTCAGCAACAGCACATAGGGACGTAATGAGGAAGAAAGAGCAGTGGAGGAAGTTGTAAGACAAACAAACTATGTATTACAAAAAAACAAATATGAAATATGGTTAAGTATGTACCATAGTGGGATTGGGAGTCATACAGGTTACACAAAGATGAAAGAATAGGTTGTTGGAGAAGCTAGAAAGAAACTTCACAAGAAGCCCAGGTTAAGTAAGCAAACAACACCCTCCCCTTTCAGGGCTTTACATTGTATTTATCAAGCTCTCATTCAGCCAAAATATCACTAACCAGAAAAGTCTCTAGCCATAGTTTAGAAGACTGTAAACTTCAGAACAATATAAACAGAACAGTACTTCAAGAACACCTTTTCTTTTAATCCACAAACTCCTTTCTCTCCCACACCAACACTAAGCCACTCTAGCCCCATTTTAAGGCTCTGAGTCTAACTAGGTTCAGCTACATGGGATTGCTTCAGCCCAGGAAGACACACCCAGCTCGCAATTTTAACATCCCTGTTGAGTTTTAAACTTCTCTTTCCACAGCCACACCCACCCACAACAAAACTTCCATTTGTCTCAATAATGGCACTTCTGAAGAGATTGGGGGCATACAGAGCAGATTGACCCACCCAGTGAACACTAAATGATTGGTACACTTAGACAAAATGTTTTGAGGGGGCATGTTATGGTAAATTCTATAGAATTTAATAGAAAATAACCTTTCTATAGATTTCGGACCTATTCTGTAGAAGGTAACGGATAATGATATCCCTGCTATAGATAGTGAATGAGAGCCTATTCAACTGTATAGGGTTTTAAAGTAATTTCTGTACAACCCCATTTAATTTCTATAGAATTATATTGTTTTCCTCCATGTTAAATTCTATAGGAAGTTTTCCTACTCTTCCCCTACTTAGCTCCTTACATGGGTCCAGCACTCGTTCCAGGAACACCCTCTATGCTGGAGCCCACATCACTTCTCACTTCTATAAGCCTCTACACACACTGAGGGTTCTGCTCCTATGAATTCAACAGATCTGGATCTGTGTGCTGTTTTGCTGGAAGATTGAGTTGAAGGGCGTAGTGGTATCTGAGTACAGAGTTAGCTAATGAGCAGGGATGGACTGTAGCTCAAAGGTTAAATCAGTGGGAGCTGGATTAGGCACTGAATGAATGAATGAGATCTGGAGTAGGAAACTGTTACTCTGCTACTTCCAAGCTTCTATGGATATATCTACACTGCAATTAAAAATCCGCTGCTGGCCTGTGCCAGCTGACTCGGGCTCACAGGACTTGGGCTAAGGGGTGTTTAATTGCAGTGTAGATGGTCGGGCTTGTGCTGGAGCCCAGCCTCTAGGACCCTGCAAGGCGGGAGTGTCCCACAGCTCGGACTACAGCCTGAGCCCATTGAGCCCAAGTCAGCTGGCACAGGCCAGCTGCAAGTGTCTAATTGCAATATAGACATACCCTATGACAACATAGCTTCAGTACAGATGAAGTTCCTGAGACCGCCCTGACAATAACTGTCCCCATACTCCCCTCCAGTGGAGGATTTGATAGCATAGAGGGGGAATTTGCACAAGCAAATGGTTTGCCTAATCCTTGGTCCACTAGGAGGTTACACCAGCACTGGGGCCTCAGCTCACCTAAGATACAGTTTATAAGATTCTTTTGCATACACACTTTGATCTTCACTTAATTTCTTGATAGAAGGGAAGTAGAAATCGCTACAACAAACCATAGCAATACCAGAAGGACTCTACTAGTCCCACTGAGGTTTTGGCTTTATTGTAGTAATCAAAGCAATATCAACCTTATCATTTGAAAGATTAAGTACTCATTCAACTGAGTAATGTTCTGTCATGAAGGATACCCATGTTTGATTCTTGCCCAGGAGCCAATAAGAGCTGGAAGAGTTCCAGAGTCACCTTCAGTCAACTCCACACATCATTCAACAGTGATTTCTACAACCCACTGAAAAGTGGAACTGATAGGCTTTGAGGTAGCCATGTCCAGCCCTTTGCTGAAAAGATGATTGCTGTGACAGAAGATCCTGAGGGTGGGAGGTTTAAAGGGAGGAATAAGTGATGGATCCTGTGGTCCCTGGGATACATATGACTAATTCCCTCGGGGAAAAAGAAAATTAAATGCTCCCCTGGGCAAAGGAAATTTTTATAGCACATAAATAGTGTATGTATAAATTATCTTGACAAGAACATAGAGTCAGCAACTAGGTTATTAAAAATGTAACTATTGAGAATTACATTGATTATATTCATAAATATGCCTTTAAAATGTCTACCTGTCAAGTAGTTTAGGCCCAGCATCTGACCTTTCTTAAAGTTATTATATTCTAAATGAGGAATGTCTTTTGGGTTCAATATCTACTTTTTTAACCCATTCATGCTCAGTTTATTGATTTTTGCATATAAATGCAAATATACACATAATTCAAAGACCTTCTGAGAAATAGTAATAAAGCTGCTGGTACATAAATAATAAAAATATTCAGCTTATTTAATAACATTTAGCATGTATATAGGGCTTTCAAAGAGCTGTACAGACATTAATTTATGTCACAGCATAACCAACAGATGTGCAACACTAAAATGGTATACAACTCCAGACACAGGTACTAAACCAACTGCTAAACTGGACAAATATGTAAAATAAGAACAGGTATTTGTTCCATGGAATAAGAATGAGAACAAATCCATTTTAACACCAAAAAGAAAAACATAATTGACCTTATTACATAGCTTTATTTGATTCAATTAAGTGGAAAGATGGGTGGGAGGGCAAAAATGTTTAGAAATGTAGGTATATTCCAATCTACTGAATAATTAACTTTAGTAAGTTGGGCATGGGGGTCAACTTTTCTCCCAAGGAAACAAAGTTTACTGTATAAATAACCATGACCAAGATGCCATATAATACCAAGGTAAGATCAGATGGTGCTTCACTCACCCTAGAATCACATTGCTATTGTTCTTTCATCACCAAGAGGATACAGGGCCCAGATCCTCAAAGATATTGAAGCACCCATCTCCCATTACCTCCCACACCTTGGGGATCTAGGCCACCTTGCCCAGAACCAATGCCATGAAGGGTGAGGCTGATGCCGAGGACTTAAGTACTGTTACAGGCTAGACCACTCAGGAATTCATAAAAGCAGTACGATCCTGTTGCTCTAATTTGTCCCCTGGATAACAATCATACAGGAACACTATGGTGATGTTCTTTTGGAATATTGTTATTTCACTGGCAATGTACCTGCGCCACGGGGCAGCACAGGAGGTACAATTTGTTTCATGTACCAGATATGTAAGCCATCCCTGCAGCTGTTCTCTGGGATGATTGCCATGAAATAAAATCAATCCAAAGCATTTCAATAACTTTAGACAATAAATTAAGGGCACACAATTGTGAAACCTCTGTTTAAATGGCCTGTTTCCAATAGTTATCAGGTGTGAACTGGTGTTCACTAACCAGCTTAATAGTTTGCATCTTTATCTTCACTCTTCTGCTTCTCTACTTTATTACGAGCTACTAAAGGCATTAGCTTTTACATTATCATTTAAAAATATGTTTCTGTTTTTGTTACACTCTGATCATTTGGAATAGTGCTTAATTGTCACTTTCTGTTTCTACTGTGGTTTGCCATTTAAGAAGATTCTACTGCATGAAGAAGGGGAAACTATTTCCTGTGATTAACACCTCCGGTCCAGACTGCTGTCATGTTTGAATGTCCTTATTTATAGAACTATGCTTGGATCAGTCAAACTGTTAACATATACAATTAAGAGCTTTTATTTACAGTACAGAGGAATGATACTTTTACATTAACCCTGTGTCCAAACTACTGAGGTTAAACAAGTTAATTGTAGAGAATGAAACGACTTTAGAGAATGACTTTGACTTAGTACTAAAAGCATTTTCTTTTCTTGCCTGCATAACTGAAGCAAACTTCTGAATTGTGTGGATAATCACAAACTGCATTTTCTATGGCAGCTTATATAATATGCATTTGAGTTTTATCTAAAGGATCTGTAGTTTACAACTTTTACCAAAGCAGAAATTAAGAAATTCTTGCTGAGTGTATTATGTTGTACTCTTTCATGACACTGAGTCTTGTTTACTTTTTCTATTTAGCCATTGTTCACTGCACCCATCTATTCTGACCTATCTTTTTTCATAGGGACTGGTATCTTCAGGATAAAACCTTCTATACATTTTAGGGTATCTTTCCCTAGTTTATTAAAGAATATTATCATTAGATGATTATGCTGAGCTGCCTAAACTTCCATATACTTTCCATTATTATACAGCCTGGAGGGCAGCAGGTGGGCCTGAGTTACGGCCTAAGAGCCTTGGGATGTCCATGAGGAATCAGCCTGGATACCCATGTAAGATTTGAAATCTGTGGGATATCCAACATCTTTTCCTATGGATTTCCAGCCTGAGTAGAATCTGGGCCATGTCCCCACATGTTCTGCACTACTACCTGTCTCACATTTCCAGGGAGATGATGCATCAGAACTAGTTTCACTCAGAAGGACTTTCCTTGTAATTGCATTTGTTCGTTGCTCCAAACTGGGGTGTGGCTGGGGACTGGTACTGAGAGCAGGGAGCCTGCCTTTCCTGTGATTTTGATGACCTTACTTTTCTGGTGTCCATGCAGCATGGAAAAGGAAGCCACCTGATTTGAATGCAGAGGGGACAAATGCTGGATTGGGCAGAGGGAAAGGAGTTGATTGGCATAATGATTCTGGGACTAGGACAGGAGGTGGGTAGAGAAACAGTGTGGGAGTTGGAGGGGAAGCCTGGGATTCTGAAGGATGAGATTGTTTTTATATATAACTGGTTAGATTGTAAACAACTCTTGACAGGAATCTTGTCCTTCTACGTGTCTGCATAATATTGGGTACACTTAGTAAGAAACATTCGTAAACATTAGTCATAGTTTTTATTTTTAATATTATTGGAGTCACCTTACCCGGCCCAATTTCAGGCTAGCTGCTGCCTCAGTTTCCTTTCAATCAGGTTGGATCGCTAGATATTTCCAGGAAAGGCTCACTGCAGTGGCCAAGTCTCTTTCCTGGCAAACGTTATTCTTCAAACATAAAACTTACATAAAACAGCAAACAAAAGCAGTTCATCTGCCTGCCCTGAGCTTCAGCTCTCAGAGACTTTTTCCCATTGCCTCTCTCAGAGCTGAAAGGACTACACATCCTTCCCTTAAATCCCACCACAGGAGCCCACCTCCCTCATGCAGCTTCTTCAACTAAATTCTCTCAGCCCTTTATAGAAAACACCCAAACCCATCCCAGCTGGCTCCGATAAAGGACCAGGCCCAGGCATACTGGCCCTTTTCGTTTAGAAGATTTCTTGTGTAAGCCTTAAAGAGACCTTATGGTTTTTTTTTTTAAAAAGTGTGATGACTGCAGCTATCACTCTTAGCACTGGATGTTTACTCAGGGGAAAATGGTGTTTGTTTTCTTGTTTCTTTCACTAGTGGTCCACACTGATTAGTTACACCTCTTTGGGCCTAATCACAGAATCCTTAACTAGGTAAATTCCCAGTTATTTATTACTTCTCCTGATATGATACACCTGCATTTTGAGGTTGTTTATCTGGACTAGTTGACAGTTTTGGTTCTGCATTGGCTCCAAATCTAGAAAAACTATCTTTCTTAGATCTGCTTCAGCAATTAATTATATATGTCTAACAGTCAGGCAATTTTAACAATCCATCTATCACTCCATGCCATCTCCTATAAGCTGTGAGCGATACTGAATCCAAAATGTAAAATTCACTTGATCCTCAAATCACTCTTTAAATCCCACTTCTTTCATTTGGCCTTCCAATGATGACCCCCTTCCAACACTTCCTGCTTCTGTTTGCATCTTCCCCTTTCATCCTGTATGTTGTTTTTGTAAATTTGTGTGTGTATATTTATTTTTGCGTGTATGTATATCCACAGACACACAGACTCTTTTTCACAACATGATTTGCTGCAAAGAAATGGTAACTTTTTTCTTCGAAATGCCATATCGAGGTCTAATAAAAGAAGTGAATTAAGGATGAACCAAATGGCAATTCGGTAAGCATGGTGAGTTTATTGACTTTTGTCATGTAGTTATATCTACTAAGAAAAGATACAGTAGAAAAGCTAGTGGCAGAAATGCCATGTACAGTGGAGTCTACCTTATTTGACATACTGATGTAAAAATGATTATTGATCAATTTTTAAAAAAAGACAATTTTCCAGAGACTAGATTAGAATCTGAAAATGCTATTAACCTCCCAGCAATGGAAACAGAGTCATGTTGCCTTTGATGAGGCAACTGAAATGAAATTCAGGTTATGTGCCAATCAACTCACAGAAATTAGTTCACCGTGCCAGGTGCAGCAACAAGCAAATATTGTTTTGAACATCCTGTGACTGGATTTGATGTTTCTGGAAATGCCAATGGGTGAATGCATATCTTCGTCAAATTCTTAAATTAGTCTCCTTTTTTATCTTTGTCTTTTTGTTTTGGTGGGAGCAGCGGAAGGAAAGAACAGATGAGAGATATAAAAACAACTATTTCCACATTGTATATTGGAATATCTTTTTTCTAAGAAAAGAAGGAACCCCAAGTATTAGTTCTATGAGGAATGTGAGCTTTTGTATCAACTGAGACAAATAAAGAGCAAGCTTACACTCATGCATGAAAAAAAATGGAATGCAGCCAGGGAGGAAGTCTCATGGGGGCTATGCATACAACCATTCAAGCAGTAGCATTTTATAAGAGAATCTATGAAATAATAACAGATATTTATCCACTGTTTAGAGGCTAAAGTTAGATATCTAAAAATTGGCATGATTTTCAAAGTTGCTTAGTTCCTCGTTGTTTCTGAAAGTCAGGCTTTTTAGGTAGGTGTCCAACTTCAGGCACTCAAGTTGGAAAATGCTGCTTCATGATCATACAATGATCCCTGGGGCTGATCTAAGGGCTTTGGAGACAGTTAGTGAGAGAATTCTTTGAGATAAGCCCCAAATTTAACTGACTCATAAAAGATGCGTGTGTTGGGTGAATTTTTAGGCCCCACTCCAGCTCCTGCTATCAAGGTGGATCCCAGCTGCTTCTTCAACCCAGTGATTAATGCAACTCAGATTAGGAGAGGAGCTTAACAATTTAATACACTACACATTCCTGGCACTACAAGTAAATGCTATTAAAGAATCTACTCTTAGATCAGGATACTATAAAGTAGGTCTAAATGTTGCCTATTGACATATTATCAAAGTGAAACAAGAAAGTCGAAATTATTCATTTAGACATTCTCATTGAAAATTGTAAAAACCAGTACATTCCCATGAAAAGTTTCAATATCAATGAAGCTGCATTTTTGAAATAAAAAATGTTCTGTGGGAAATTTTTAAACCAGCTCTAGTTATGCCATGAAGGCACACCACTGTGTTGGGGAAGTTTATGCAGAACTTGTGGGGAGCATAACTCCTACATCACTCTTCAAACGAATGCAGCAAATACTCCTGTCTCAGCCCAGCCAGTTCTACTGACTGAGTTAGGCTGGAACCATCAGAGTGTGCACTAAAGCCTACCTTATTTGACATATGATTTTAAAATGATCTGATAGCAGCGGTAGCATGGAGCAATCTTTGCATTCAGTGGAGCACAGGGACTGCAATTAGCGCCAAACCAACCACGGGGATGGAAAAAGCTCCTTGTGCCTTTGTCCCTTTGCGAATCTGCATGTAAGACCAGACTGTGTTCAGTGTATCTGTTGTAGGTAACTTCTGTGCATTTGTACACTTTTCTTTAAATCACAGCGCTTTTCATTTGCACTGAAGCAAAATTCAGTGTCTTTAAGATAGCAATGCTAGGATATCCTCTGGCCCTGACAATCTGGCTATTCTGCTCTTCCCACTTGATGTTTAGCCTTCCATAGGGAACGTTAAAAGAAAGCCACATAGGAAAAGCCATATGTGAAGGGGCTTGTTCCTTTATTCCTTATCTTCTGATATGCTGGCCCTTTAAAAGCCCAGTCCCATGGCTTTACCAGCTCTCTGCCAGCCAATC
This sequence comes from Chrysemys picta bellii, assembly GCF_011386835.1. Classification (NCBI taxonomy): domain Eukaryota; kingdom Metazoa; phylum Chordata; order Testudines; family Emydidae; genus Chrysemys; species Chrysemys picta. Next base: position 75,400,173 of record NC_088793.1, on the reverse strand, counting down.
CTTGACCCTATATAGTTGTCTCTCCAAGGCCTGACAGCATGGTCTCCAGAAGTCCGACCTCCCTCCCTATCGCTATTGTCCACCAGTCTTACCCTCCACTCCCCGCGGTGGGCCTCTGGGTCTGCTCCTTGCCAAGCTATTGCTGAGGAACCTCCTGAAATAGTCCCCAGATGGCTGGCAGCCATCTCCCTTAGCCTGAGCTGCAGGTTTTATCCCAGCTATTAACCCCTTTGTGGTTGCTACTGTATGGTGTTTCGATATCCCATCACACCATCTGAAAACCCCCCACACCTTGTTGGAGTTCAGATTTCTGAATTAAGTTTACTTGTCACCCACCTCTGAAAGTCATCACCAAATTCAACCTAATGTTTTCTCTTCAGCAAGGAAACTTTCCTGCTCATTTCTGTTTAATTTCCCTCTGTTAATGAACTGATTCAGACCCACAGTAGTTCTTTAGTTAATATAGTCCGGTAATCTTAATTCCTTATTTCAGCTAATATGTGGTTACAAATTTTTGAGAAAGAAGAGAATTCTGGACTGCTGACACACAAATAATACTGAAGAATGATTTCACAGAACTAATAGTGTTCTCTAACTAGTCAAATAAAACGAATAGACCTTCAGCTTGAATCTCAAAATACTGGTTTACATACTGTTTTCCAATGAACATAGTATATAAAGAACTTAAAACAGAAGCATATCTCAGAGGCAAAGGGGAGGATAATCACCATAGTACACTACCTTTCGAGAGGATCTCATTATTTTGTGATTTAATCTCTGCCTGCAATTTGTGTGTGTGCGTGCTATAATCACATTTAACCTTGAGGAAATCCTGTATCTAGTATATGTTTTCAGCAGGAAGTCCTTATACTACTAAATGTGAGGACTATGTCTGACTTTATACTTGCTGTGATGGTAACAATGGCTCATACAATTACTTGATTGCTTTTAACTGAGTGTGAAGGATTTCTTATACCAGATATCAGTTATTACCTTGTGGTTAATATTCTTCAACTATATGTCAGTGCAGGTCATAGAGAAGGCAAATCATATAGAAAATATCTGTGGTCATGAATAAAGAGTTTGAAAATAACATTATTTCTCATTCATTGTTTCATCTGCAACTTCGTCTTTCACATACTGACCTCCACAGTGCAGACACCTGATGAGAACATAAGTATAGCAACAATCAGGTTTCTCAATAATTCCTGCTTGTCAGGAATTTTTTCAGCATTAACAACATTCCAGGACAACTCAAGGTCAACTGTATCTTATGCTCAGGGATACAGCCCTTGTTATCAGCAGAAGTGGGCAAAGCCAATGAAAGCTTCAGCCAGTCTCCAGCTGAGTAGTTGCTACTGGCTAAGCTATGTGCCCATGACTAAGGAAAGCAAAGCCACTGAGAATATTCTGGCATTATAACTTGGCAATCAAAGTGACTCTGAATATCACTGTGGTAGCATTTGTCCTCTCTCATATGAACATAATTGGCTCTCTGTGTTTGGACTGTGTTTTGGATCATAGAGCCCAGACAGATCCCTCAACATGGCTCTCTCTTTAAATCCTTCTTTCTCACCTGCCCTTGATAGTGTTACACAGGGATGTTTACATGAGGATGAACTATCCTTTATCCATTTCTCTGGTGTATTAAAAGATCCAAAACTGCACAAGGCATATCATTAATTTTTTTGCTGTATCGCTTTGCAAACTTATTTTATACATCAGTAAAATTGAGAGAATATTAAACCAAAAAGAGATGAATAGTAATATTATTTTGTTTACTCCAGGGCACATATGCCATCTTTCTTTCTTGAACAAAGACATTTTTGTGGCCAACATAATGAAAATCCAACTTCATATTTTATTTACAACATACCTGTCACCCAGTAAGACACATAGTAAAGGAGAAGGTGAATTTTCTCCAGTCTCTCATGGTTGGTGCTGTTGTTTGTTTGTTAGTTTGCTTTTTTTAAAGATCCTCCATTAGGTGTCCAATGCCACAAAGCAGTTGGCAGAACAGAGACTGCCCTTACGCACTAACAGTTTCAGCTCTTATGACACTGAAATTGTTTTCCCTCATCTTGTAAAGATCCATATTGTGACCCTTGTCCCATTGCCAAAACATTCCTTGACATCAGCAAAAGAGAATATGATGGCAGCAGTTCTTAGGACATTAGAAGTGGCAACTTCAATAGCATCAATTTCATGAGAGCAGTGGACTGTGCTAAGGCAATTCTTGCCATCGTACCAACCCATTGTTGTTCCTAAAAACTGATGGATGCAGACTCTGTTGCTAAATGCCATGTGGAGTGCTGACTGGGTGCACTAAACTTGTATGGTGGAAAAGTTTTCTGATTCTTTCTAAAGAATTCTTTGTGACACATTTCTTCACAGGGGGACATCAACTATTCATTTACAGCACTTGACATTATTAAACACTGCTTTACTGAATCACCAAGTTCTGCAGTGATGATTTACCTGATGAGTTCATATTCATTAAAGAGTTATAGCTCCAGGTCACTCTGAGGTTTCAGGTTTAGAATTATGATGAGTCTTAATCAATAGTTTGGACTCTAATCAAGGGGTTTTAAGATAAGTCTTGTCATTGTAATAATTCATTCTCCAATTAACAGTCAGATCCACTCACATCTCCCAGTCTCTTCAATGCATATTCAAATAGGATATTTTGATAGGGGAGTACTCAAATGTCAATTTGCCTTAATAATCTGATAATGTAACACAATTAGTGTATGAAATACATCTACTATATTTTCATCCTAGTTAATGATGTTATTTGATCATGCAATCAAAAATCTTACTTCAGTGTCTATGTGCAAGGGAGTAAGGATGAGCATGGTGTTGAAAGGAGAAGAAAGAGGGACAAAAAAGACTGATGAGAGAAAGGAGGTGATAGCTCAGTGGTTTGAGCATTGGCCTGCTAAGCCCAGGGTTGTGAATTCAATCCTTGAGGGGGCCATTTAGGGAATCTGTTTAGGGATTGCTCCTGTTTTGAGCAGGGGGTTGGACTAGATGACCTCCTGAGGTCCCTTCCAATCCTGATATTCTATGATCCTATAAGGAGGGACTAAAGAATGAATCATAGAACTGGAAAGGACCTTGAGAGGTCTTCTAGTCCAATCCCCTGCACTCCTTGCAGGAACATGACAACCTTTATCTCTAAATTTTCTGATTTTTTTTAGATTAACACTTTTGGCATCTGATCCCTCTTTGCCACCCCCTGTATGTCATCATATCACTTGTCCCAGGTCCCAGTCTAGCAAAACATGTAAACACATGCTTAAATTTAAGCATGTGAGTACTCCCATTGAAGTCAATGGAATGATTCACATGCTTAAAGTTAAGTACATGTTTTAATGCATTGCTAGACTGAGGCCTTTTTGATAATAAAGGATCATTTCTGCAAAAAGGTTATCTTCATATGTGTTGGTACAATGGCTAGCACAATGGTCTCTCACTGTGATTGAAATATTTGGGTATTACTGCTATGTCAATATTAATACGAATAATGGATGTGCTAGTTATTCCTAATGTCTTTTTAATCATTTATTGTAAATTACAATAAGTATTCCTCTTTAAAAGTCAGATATGATATCCACAGTCAAATGCTTCCTTTCTATAACATAAAAAATAGAAAAAATCATCAGAACAACTCAACGTTGGGGTATCCAAGTGATATCAGATTACTAAAGCTTTCAATGCAACGCTTTAGAAGTGAACCTCAGAAATAGTAAACATCACATACTGTATTTCTAAGTGGAGATAGAACAAGTGAGGATTTCCTTGCTGTTAAAGGGAAAGGGATGACAAACTCTTCAGATTGTTTGGCAAGGTAATTTCTATCCACAAACTCTAAAAGGGAATCTTGATTTCTCTGCATTGCTTTTGTTACTGTTGATTTTAAGTACATACAGTTGTCCATAGCTGTATGGAAACATTAGTTCTTTCTCAACTGCTTACTCATGATTACAGTTTTAATTTCACTGCAGTCCACTTGAAACCTTCATCTTGATATGTTTAGCACTTACACCTTTATCATACCGTTAGGTTATGAGGCCAAACATATGGGAGATGTGTAAATCAACACTGAATACATATCAATGCTCTCACTAGTTCATATGTCAGTCACCACCAAGGAAGCCAACACTGAATTAGTTACTCATGCTTTTATCCTCATTGCAGATTTAAACACATTGCACTTAAAATATTCAGTTCTAAATGTTTAGTGCTCCTATGTGAGTTACTTGAATGTGAAGTAAGAGACATGCTTGCATTGTTGGAGCTGAGCTGCTACTAATAGTTGGCTCTCCAGAGAAATGACTAGCCCAGAGTTGTGTGCCTTTCCTTATTTAAATAACAAAACTGAGATTTTTTGGGGGGGGGGGGAGAGAGGAGGAGAAAGAGGGTAGGGAGTTTAAAGTCAGGATAGAGCCGCACAACTGGTTTCCAAAATAAGCACTAATTTTATTACATTAAAATGTTAGATACATATTTTTATATATCAGCACCAAATTGTGTTTTCAGAAAAGTTAAAAATAAATCTATTTGGTAGTAAAAAGCAGTTTAAAATTACTCCTTTTTTACATTATTTAAAAAAGGATTATTAGACTTGCAGGACTCATCCCTCAGCTATGGCTAAGCTTTGCTCAGCACAGCTGAGAGGATGGAAGGGAGAGAGGATGAGCAAACACAGCTCTAAACCACCAATGCAAATTAGGGTAGCGTTAAGCTGTGCTGTCTACAACTAGAGCCCTGAAAATCCGCCGGTCTCCGCTTTGTATTCATGGATATCCGCAGACCATTTTTGCGGATCACAGCACAGATGCGGATACAAAATTTGTATCCGCACAGGGCTCTGCAGCACACACTCACCCCTGAACGGAGCGGCTGTCACCCAGCCTGCAGGCTCCAGTTCAGCTCTCTGAATCACACAACAGCATGCTGGGCATTCTGGGACTTGTAGTCCCCACCTTGCTCAGAGGGAGGAGGTAAACTACACTCCCAGAAGGGAGTGAGCAAAGTGCCATTTTGAAGTTGGGGTTGTTCTTTAAATGAGCAGGCAGCAATGGTTGCATGCATTAGAGCCACCGCAACTGCATAGGGGGTGTCTGAGCCCCCCATGGGGAAGGTGGCGCTGCATAGAATGACCCAGAAGGAGCTTCCCTGGTGCTGATATTGGAAGTGATCACAACCTTGTGATGCTAAATTTTTGGCTGCCGCTAAGGAAAATCATCAGGCCAATGTTCACCAGAACCAAGTTTGACTTAGAAAGACTCAGAGACCGAAACATTGCAGAGTCATTCCAACTAATAATCGACGGAAAATTTGCCCCGCTGCTTTCTCTAGAGGAAAACGTAGAAACAATGATCAACAATTTCAATGCTGTAATGAATGAGACAGCAATGAACATCCTTGGGAAACACTGTAAGAAGACAAAACCATGGGTCACAAATGAAATACTACAAATGTGTGATTTTGGAAGAGAACTTAAGAGAGAGAAGAACAGCACTGAGGGAGCTGATAAATACAGAGTGATTGGCAAAAAGATCAAGAAAGGAAAGAAGGTGGCCAAGAAGATATGGATTGAAAAACAATGCTCTAACATTGAAGAGTCTTATCAATAATAAAAATAGCAAACGAGCCTTCCAGGTTGTAAAAGATCTGACGAAGGCAAGATGGACCAAAGCTAACGCAATTCAAGACAAAAAAGGGAACAGTCTTAGAAAAGAAAGGGACATCATCAATAGGTGGACAAACTATTTGCAATGATCTATACAACCACCAGACAAATGGAGATGCTAGTGTCTTAGACAGTCCAGATTCAACAAAGGAGGATGACTTTCCAATACTACGTGAAGAAGCGGAGACAGTTGTGAAATCACTCAAGAATGGAAAGGCTACAGGTATTGAAAACATCCCAGCCGAACTGATGAAATTTGGAGGAGAAATAGTAATAGATGTACTCACCAAGATTTGCAACAAGATCTGGAAGACTGGTGAGCGGCCCTCCATGTAGACACAGTCACTAATTATCACTCTGCCAAAGAAAGGCAACCTGCAATTGTGTCAAAACTACTGGACCATAAGCTTAATTAGCCATCCCAGCAAAATGATGTTGAAAGTCATATTGAACAGATTGAAGCCACAAGCAGAGAATACCATTAAACAACTTTATGCCAAGGCCACCAGTGCAGTTCTGGTCAATGGCACAATAGGAGAGAGGTTTCGTACCACTGTTGGGAGTCTAGCAAGGCTGCCTTCTTTCGCCCACACTGTTCATCATCTACTTGGAGCGCATAATGACTGATGCCCTAGAAGATCACATATGCACAGTCAGCAGTGGGGGCGAACAATCTCAAATCTTTGGTTCGCTGATGACATTGATGGCCTGGAAGGCAGCGAAGATGAACTTGTCAACCTTGTGAAACGATTGGATGAAACCTACGCAAAATATGGCATGGAAATCAGTGCAGAGAAAACCAAGCTGATGACAAACAAATGTGATGGGATCAGCTCACATATCACTGTGAGTGGACAAGAGCTGGAGAGAGTGAAACAGTTCAAGTATTTGAGGGCAATCATCACTGATGAAGGATCCAAGGCAGAAATTTGGGCAAGAACTGCACAAACAGCAGCAGCAGTGGCGAAGCTAAAGCCAATTTGGAGGAATAAGAACATCTCCCTGGAATCCAAACTGAAACTGCTGCACCCATTGGTCATCTCCATTTTTCTGTATGCGTGCGAGACATGGACCCTTACGGCAGAACTTGAACGGAAAATACAGGTAGTAGAGATGAGATACTTCCGTAAAATCCTGGGCATTTCCTACTTCGACCATGTCATTAATGAAGTGGTCCACAACATCATCACCCAGTGCGCTGGGTCATATGAAGACCTCCTGACGACCGTGAAGAAGCTCAAGCTGAAGGGGTATGGCCATGTAACAAGATAATCTGGCCTATCCAAGATCATCCTCCAAGGGTAGACCGAAGAAGAGATGGATTGACAACATAAAAGCGTGGACAGGAATGGACTTCGCAGAGACTCAAGCACTGACACACAATCGTCAGCGGTGGAGACAACTGGTTGATTGCTCATCAATGAAGGTTATGGGAGTGATGATGATGATGAGGCACAGCCAGAGAACATGCTGCTCTGGCTATGTCCCCTCCCTACTGGCCACACCAGCAATACAGCCCTATGTCAGGAACTGAGGCAGTTCTAAGCCAATGACAAACTCCCACACACACTGAGGAAATTTGGTTAAGCCACCTTTACAGGCCCTTTGTGCTGCCAGAATGGTAGGGTCACACTCAGTCTTATCCTTTCTTCCACTTGCTAAATAGCTGAGTTGTTATATTTTAGGTCCACAGAACTCTAGACTAAAATTCAGACATAAAAATCTAATCTGTCTTCATTTACAGGAAAAGAAGCCAAGAAAGGATGCTCTCTCTATAACACAACCAGTTTATAGCACTTCACCTACCTAGCCAAAAAAACTGATAATTTCATTGCCTGGGCTGGCTCCCCAGCACAAGCCACTGCTGATGCTTACAATGGCCAGAGCTTGTCCATTAATCACATAATATAACTACTTGAAATATAATACATATGCTATAATATATGAGGTATGGAGAGCATTTTCTATAGATTAATGATCAGAAAAGATAAGCTGATGAGTAAAATGTGGCAAAAAGACATTAACATTAGCTGAACATACAGATTTTTAAAATAGTTTGTCTTTGTCCCTCCTGCCTTTTTTTCTTTCCTAATCATCAATGTGTAATCATAAAGACTTCTGAAATCTAGAATTCTCATAACATCATCGTCTGCTAGATCTTGACAGTTAATCTTCCAGAGTATCTGCAACATTCTCTTTTCTTCTGTGTACTTGGGGAGAAGGTGGATTGTGATAGGTCAGATAAAATGGAGGAAAGTTTTGAACATTATTGATTGGTAGGCAATTATTAGGGCAGTCTATCATATTACATTGAAATTACTAATTGTATTTAATTATTATGTATTTTGATTTTTGTGAAAGACCTCAGAGCATTAGATGGTCATTTATTATGCTATGAAAATAAAAGGTTCCTGATGTCTCTGATGTCAGTTTTAGTGCTTTGTATGCATATTGAGCTTTTCTGGAGAATTAATGCTTGGTATATTAACCAATTAGACCACAGAAATTGTTCCATTCACTTTAAAGTACATTTTATTCAAAATGCCCTTGAAAGCATCTATACATATCTTGACTGTTCCTTCCTATGTACTCTTTAATCCTTGCCAATGAAATTAGTCTCTATTGATTTCCTAATTCCCTAACAAAACTGTCAAAATAGAAAAGATAAATGAAAATACTATTGACCTCAATTCTGTACACTCTCTGCTCCTCTTTCCGTATATGGCAGCTTTATTTATGATTGTTTTAACATTAGAGGTATCAGTCTGTCTAAAGCAAAACTTGAGTATATCATTATCTTTTCTTTCTTATGGTGAATGCTGATTTTTCTACTCTGTTTCCTTGTTAGAGAGGTGAATAAAAAAGAGCCAGATTGTACTCAACAGAACAGCCCACTAAGAGGATATTTCATGTGTGGATTTTCCCCTTTTCACATGGAATAGGAGTGAGGGCCAACCTCTCAGGATCAGATCTCTCCATCAAGTCCAGGTTCCACAAGTAGAGAATTGGCAAGGCCAGAAGTCCACACCCCTGTCCCAGTGCCTAGTGATTTTTTGTAAATAAATAATCAAATAAACAGGGCCGCCCCGGGGGGGGGGGGCAAGTGGGGCAATTTGCCCCGGGCCCCACAGGGCCCCCCGAGAATATAGTATTCTATAGTATTGCAACTTTTTTTATGGAAGGGGCCCCCGAAATTGCTTTGCCCCTGGCCCCCTGAATCCTCTGGGCGGCCCTGCAAATAAATAATGTAGCTACAAGCATCATTAACGTTTTTGTGGCCTTAATTGAGCTAGGATCCCTGGGGAAGCTGCAAGCTGGGGAATCCCTGGCACTGGTTTGCCTCATTTGAGCCAGAGGGTTCCAGAGCCAGCCTGGAGTCACAGCTCCTATGTGTGAATGGCCCTGTGTCTCCAGGGTACTGTAGGGTCTGGGGCTTCAAATGCTTTCCTGTTTATATGATGTCAATTCCCAATCCCAAGGGAACAATTCAAGGAAAATTCTGCTACAGAACTTCACAGAGAATTCCTCACCCTAGTTCCTGTTTGTAGGTTCTTCCATGGGACGATATGTGATCTGGCCTATAGTCATATTGTTTGATAGTGCATAATCACATGCTTTTTTTTTTTCATTATTCATTTATTTTTGACATTTTATTTGTATGTTCATTTTAGGATAGAAGGGAGTGTTGACAATTAATATGATTTAACTTCATTTTGGAATATTTCTCATTGTTCTGTAAATAGTAGGGCATTCCCAGTGGTGCTTTTCTTCCCTATTATATTAGCAAAAGGAACAAGATTCACACTTGTAGATTGGCTTTCTGATTTCCTTTTAATTAAGATAATTCTCCATTAATCAGGAAACCCAGGAGATGACTTTGGATTTAACTTGCAGGTCATATACCCTATTAAAAATCTGAGGAAAGGAAGTTTCATTAAAAAAATGTTTAAATGACTTCATCGTTTTTAGAATTATTAATTCATGACACAAATAGCTTACAGTGCCAACCTTAAAACTTCCCATCATTAGAGAATATAAAGAAAAGGACAGATAACAGCATTAAAAGTACAATGCCATTATATTAAAAATTGATAGTACATCCTCTCCTTGAAAATTACTTTCAGTTTTGTTCACCACATCTAAAAAAGACAAAGCAAAACTGTAAGAGGTGAGAGAAGAGCAATAAAAATACTTGGAGGTGAGAGAAGAGACTGAAAGGACTAGCACTAATTTGTATGAAATTCTGCAAGATAAAAAAAATGTATAGTATATGGGTCAGTCAGACATTAAATGAAACTGACTAGAAACAAAAGTGAAACTCACTTGACAGTTTTCTTGTTCAAGGTAATTGAAATTCAGAAGTGAACTAACAGTGCAGACTATGAAAAATAAATTACATTTTAATTTCTTTCAACTTATATTGAATAGGAACTAATACTTTAAATTATTAATAGTTCTTTTCTTTGATACACTACAGAACATTACAAAGTCTCTCATTTGTGTTGTTGATCATTTTTATCCAGAATCATCATATCCTTACCAATTACTTGTAGCCCAAGCAGATCCTCAAAGAGCTGGGACATGATGCTTTGGTACACCTCAGATGCCGAGACAATCCCAAAAAGGAAGTTTCTTAAAAATACATCTCCCAAAAGATGCTATAGAATTTGTATAATGACATTGAATTTTATCATCTAGTCAAATTCTGCTTTCATTCTTTTCTCGGTGCTAACTGGACTTTAGGTGAATGTATTTTTGTGCCACGCAGAGATTTACATTAATGTGATGTATTACATATTCCATTCCATTAAACACCTGCATTCCATTCAGTAGACAAATTATACACATTGGATCAACTGTAGTTGCAGACCACCTTTCAAACTACACACACGGAACTTTCTGTTCCCTTATTTCAAACTCTACTGTGTAGTATCTGTCCTTGTACCAACATATCAGTGCGGCTTTGCCTTAGGGGCTCATTTGGGACCTGCTATACGAAGCAAGCTTAGTTTTTCAATTTTAACACAAGGCAGGTGCTGCTCTCTTTCAATATGTATGCTGTGATTATGTTGCACTCAATTTCAGTACCTGAAATTCACTTTGTTTATTTAGCTCCAATATCACAAACCAGTCTCACTCCTTATATGTCACCCAATGTGACCAAAACCCTCCATCAAGCAGGCCTTAAGACTTCAGCTTTACATTCAGTTACTTATGCCCCTGCTTCAGGCATCAATTACCAAGATTCAATGAAGGAGAAAGGAGAAAAGGAGGAGAGCCAAAGAAAAACACACTGGCATAAATGCAAAGCACCAAAAATGGAAAGAAAAGTAGCAGCAACCTATACACAACAGCCTAAGAGAATCTGCCGAACATTAACAAATAAATACATCAAACCATACAATTGGGACGTGGAGTTAAAATGGAGAGGGTCCTAACAACAAGAGAAGAGAGACACCTAACGGTTAAAGAAAAATGAGTTTAACACACCTTAAGTAATTGAAAGAACAGCTTTAATATTATAAGCCAGGAATTCTCAAACTTTGTCACAATGTGTTTCAGGGTACGTCTACACTGCAGCTGGAAGCATGCCTCCCAGTCTGGCTAGACAGACCTGTGCTAGCTCAGCTCAAGCTAATGCACTAAAAATAGCACTGACACTGCTCTGGCAGCTGCCTGGCTTAGCCACCTGAGCTTGGAACCACCCAGCCTCCTGGGTCCGAGCTCAGGTGGCTAATCCAAGCCCCCAGCTGTGCCACACTGTCCAAACGGACAGGTTTCAGAGTAGCAGCCATGTTAGTCTGTATCCGCAAAAAGAACAGGAGTACTTGTGGCACCTTAGAAAGCTTATGCTTTAATAAATTTGTTAGTCTCTAAGGTGCCACAAGTACTCCTGTTCTTTTTACTGTCCAAACTGCTATTTTTAGCACACTAGCTCAAGCCAAGCTTGCATAAGACTGTCTACCGAGGCTGGGAGGTTTGTGCCCAGCTGCAGCATAGAAATACCCTACAGAAGGAATCGTTATATCATCTAGTCAGACATGTGGATCACTATACAGAGATTGTCTCATAGACTACCTCCCCACCCATTCATGGGCATGCAGATCAACTCCCTTTTGCAATTGCACAGAACATCTCCCTTCGCATTCAGGATCATATTACATCCCTGGGCCAACACAACTATTACTCTACATGGAAAGTGATCATAAAGAACTGTTTAATGTGCATTTAGTTTCTTTTAATACAGCTGCTGGAAATAAGTAGGAGGAGCCAGAACAATGTGATCACGTAGCTCTCTGTGGAATTCCAACACGTACTCATTGATCACAGTTTCAGAACCTCTCTTACAAGAAGACTGAATAATCCAATCAAAAGAAAAACACAGGAAATATGAAAGAGCTACAGCATTCCATTTTCCTAACAAGGAAAAACACACAGTAACCCAAGAATACAAAAAAAAAAATCACTTCAATATGAGCTAAGTAGTTTCCTGCATCTCTCCTGCAGAATCCAAGGACAGGAAAAGAGACACTCTCATTCACAGAAATATAACCTTTCAGTCACCCAGCATTCAGTCAGCTGAGTCAAGGAGAAGAATCCTAGTTTCAGAAGAAATTGAAGGGAGATGGATCTCCCTACTAAGTGAATGTTTATAGATATATATACATACACATACCCCAAATGAAAACTTATCTCATTGTTTTCAAAGATACTGCAAATTTAAGGACAAAAGCCCAGAGGTAAGTCAAAAACATGAAGACCTGGAAGAAGGGTTTGAATCTGGGGGGAGTATGGGCTGTTAGAGCAGGGATAAGGGAGAAACAAGAGAGAACATGGGGGGGGAATCAGTATGTTAGATGTCTGTATACTAATACAAGAAGTATGGGGAATAAGCAAGAAGAATGTGAAATGTGAGTTAATAAATACAACTAGGGTGACCAGACAGCAAGTGTGAAAAATTGGGACGGGGGGAGGGGGGTAATAGGAGCCTATATAAGAAAAAGACCCAGAAATCGGAACTGTCCCTATAAAATTGGGACATCTGGTCACCCTAAATACAACCATGGCAAACTCACAAAGAGTTGGTGGTATAATACACATGACTGGAATATTGGTATAAAAAGGTACAGCTTGCTCAGGAAGGACAGGCAAGCATAGGTGCTGGAACTAGGGGTGCAGGGGGTGCTGCAGCACCCCCTGGCTTGACGTGGTTTCCATTATGTACAGGGTTTACGGTTTGGTTCAATGGTTCTCAGCACCCCCACTATCGAAACTGTTCCAGCATCCATGCAGGCAGGGAAAAATGGAAGGAGGTGTTGCCTTATATATTAAAATGTATACACTTGGACTAAGTTTGAGATGGAAATAGGAGACAGACTTGTTGAAAGTCTCTGGATAAGGATAAAAGGGGTAAAAAACAAGGGTGATGTCATGGTAGGGGTCTACTACAGACCACCTAACCAGGAATAAGAGGTGGATGAGGCTTTTTTTAAACAACTAACAAAATTACCCATAGCACAGGACTTGGTGGTGATGGGGGACTACAACTACTCATACATCTGTTGGGAAAATAACACAGCAGGGCACAGATTATCCAACAAGTTCTTGGAATGTATTGGAGACAATTTTTTATTTCAGAAGGTGGAGAAAGCTACTCCGGGAGAGGCTGTTCTAGATTTGATTTTGACAAATAGGGAGGAACTGGTTGAGAATTTGAAAGTAGAAGGCATCTTAGGAGAAAATGCTCATGAAATGGTAGAGTTCATTATTCTAAGGAATGGTAGGAGGGGACACAGCACAATAAAGATAACGGATTTCAAGAAGGTAGACTTTAGCAAACTCAGGGAGTTGGTCGGCAAGATCCCATGGGAAGCAAGTCTAAGAGGAAAAACAGTTCAAGAGAGTTGGCAGTTTTTCAAAGAGACATTATTGAGGGCAAAAGAACAAACTATCCCACTGCATAGAAAAGATAGGAAGTGTGACAAAAGATCACCCTGGCTTAACCAGGAGATCTTCAATGATCTGAAACTCAAAAAAAAGTCCTACAAAAAGTGGAAACTAGGTCAAATTCCAAAGGATGAATATAAAGAAATAACACAAGTATTTAGGGACAAAATTAGAAAGGCCAAGGCACAAAGTGAGATTAAACTAGCTAAAGCAGGCGTGGGCAAATTTTTTGGCCCAAGAGCCACATCCAGGAATAGAAATTGTATGGTGGGCCATGAATGCTCAAAAATTGGGGCTAGGGTGTGGGAGGGGGTGCAGGCTCTGGGGTGGGGCTGGGGATGAAAGGTTTGGGGTGCAGGAGAATGCTCCAGACTGGGATTGAGGGGTTTGGAGATCGGGAGGGGCATCAGGGCTGGGGCAGGGAGTTGGGGCACAGGGAGAGGCTCAGGGGATGCAAGCTCCAAGCGGCGCTTACTTCAAGTGGCTCCAGAAGCAGTGCCATGTCCCTTCTTCGACTCCTACATGGAGGAGCGGCCAGGCAGCTCTGCACGCTGCCCCATCTACAGGCACTAGAGTGACCAGATGTCCCAATTTTATAGGGACAGTCCCGATTTCCCAACTATCAGGATGGTTAAGCACTGGAATAAATTGCCTAGGAAGGTTGTGGAATCTCCATCATTGGAAATTTTTAAGAGCAGGTTAGACAAACACCTTTCAGGGATGGTCTAGATAAGTGGTTCCCAAACTTGTTCCGCCGCTTGTGCAGGGAAAGACCCTGGTGGGCCGGGCCGGTTTGTTTACCTGCTGCGTCCGCAGGTTCGGCCGATCGCGGCTTCCAGTGGCCGCGGTTCACTGCTCCAGGCCAATGGGAGCTGCTGGAAGCGGCGGCCAGTATGTTCCTTGGCCCATGCCACTTCCAGCACCTCCCATTGGCCTGGAGCAGCGAACCGCGGCCACTGGGAGCCGTGATCGGCCGAACCTGCGGACACGGCAGATAAACAAACCGGCCCGGTGCGCCAGAGGCTTTCCCTGCACAAACAGCGGAACAAGTTTGGGAACCACTGGTCTAGATAGTACTGAGTCCTGCCATTAGTGCAGGGGATTGGACTAGAAGACCACTCAAAGGTCGCTTCCAGTCCTATGATTACTATGATGACTCCTAGATCAGCCCCTAACTTAATCTCTACAGGCAATTTTAGTTGTCCCTCACACTGCTTTTTCACTATACTCCTGAATAAATCTTTGCTCATGCCTAATCCTCCCTTTTTTCTCATATAATTCCTCCATGCTCTTATCAATGAAAGAATCCTCCACTTCCACTGACTTCAATAGGAGTGTTGCCACTTGCAGCCTCTGACTCTTAGCAGCCTAATAGTTCACTTTTGGAGATGCATTTTCAAACATTTCATAAATATGCCAATAAAATACTTTCTACAAATTAATAAGAATTGAGAGAAACAGCAATAACCGCCCCCTCCCCCGGCAGTCTTCAGGGGTAAAATAATTACCTTAATTTCAGGGTGAGGAAAAAGCAAGACAGAAAATGACACAATCAGAAGAAGTTCTAGAACCTCAAGAGTACAAAAGACATGTAAACACATTAAATGAAAAACCAGACCATATGATGACCAGGACGGGCAGGACCAGGATGGGCAGTCTGACCTAGTGAGGGGCCAGGCCAAGTCAGATAGCAGGAGATCAGAGTCTGAGACAGGCCAGAGGGTGAGTCAGGCATAATGAATCAGCCAGGGTCAGGTTACCAGGAGGTCAGAGTCAGGCAGTAGGAACAGGTAGCACAAGGAAAGCAGTCCTAAGCAGGGGAAACTGAGTTTCATGGACAACCTCCTGGTCCTGCACTTAGTTTAAATACAAGCAGGGAACCAAGCAGGACCCTCAGATTTCTGCCAATCAGAGCACAGGACCGGTGTCCTCTGTCAGAGTTCAGATTCTAGTTCTGGTGACTGTTAGAATGTCACTGGCTGGCAGGTCAGAATTTATTGGTTCCTAAGTGCCCTGTGAACCAGGATTCAAGATCCAGTCTCTGGCAGACCAGTTGTGCCAATATGTATTGAAAAACTTATTATGAATATAGAAGTAGCTCAAGTACACTACTAGCATTCTAGCCTAAAAAACAGGAATCCCCTACAGCAATATCCACAATATGTTCCATCCAATACAGATTTAAATATCCAACAATGAAGAAGAAATAATCACAGCCTTCATAAATGGTACAGGAACTTTTCACCAAATAGTTAGGAAGAACCTAATCTCACTTTCAAAACTCAGAATTGCTTGAAAAATCCAAGCTCAATAATCTTACTTAATACCAGGTGGCAGCTCTCACAAAGCCATTAGAAACAGAAGGTTTAGGAGGCATCATACCCCTTAGAATACACAAAAACCTTCTAATAAGACAGACTCTTTCACAAATTCCATGAAACAAATGTGTAATAAAACTTACAAGAATCACTCTCATAAATTCAAATGTCAAGCTACCTCCTTCAAACCTCAAAACAGCAATCACCAAAACATTACCCAAAGACAAGGGTTTTCTCCAAATACGTTTCTTCCAGAACCATCTCCTTTTTTTGGTGAAGATTTTATTGTCTGTACCAAATAAAATATACTAACCTCACTAATTAATTATTTCAGATACCTAGGTCATCCTGCTTCATAAAAGGAAGTCCCGGCTCAAATAACCAAAGAAGGATTTCAGATAATATTCTCCGAAACTACAAACTCTGCAGATGGCTTTCTGCCCTGGCACTGCTGGATACAGAGAAAGCTTTTGACAGGGTGAAGTGGACATACCTTTTCTAGCTGATGAAGCACCTGTGATTCAACTATAAAGTCACAATGAGGATTTAAAGCTTTACATTTGTCCCTCTCTGCAAGGGCATATGCGTGTTTCTTCAAGTCTACAGCAGGAAGGACTGAAGAAAAAAATAGGGAGAAACTCAGCAATGAAGTAGGCAGAGAAAGTACCTTTAGGGATAATACAATACCATTTTCTTTAGTATAATAACATTCATTTTTCAGCATTAGGACAGTTATTCTTTTTTCAATTCTTTGTCATTGTCACAGATTCACAGAGTTTAAGATCAGACGAGTCCATTATACCATCTAGTATGACCTCCCGTATATCACACACCATTACATTTCACACAGTTACCCTTGTATTGATACCAATCACTTGTGACATGACACGGTGTCAAAAGTAAACTAATTTTGAACAGTCATAAATAAAAGAAAAGAAAAAAGCCAAAGTTCAACCCTCTATGACACTTTCAGTTTATTAAGCTATGGAACGGATTAAGTGGAATCGGCACTTCACCAGATTTCATAAGCGTGGCAAAGTACAAGTAAGCTCAATCATTTATGAAAGGAGGAGTAAAGATGAAAACATTCATTAATCAGTCAATTGCCTCCACTGAGAATAGAGGTAAGATAAATATTATTCTTTAAAAAGTTTGATTTCAACTTTTTTTCAGAGTATGTACTATGGAAATCCCTGTACTGTATCCAGAAAGATGCCAGTCTTTCATTTATATACTAAATAGAACTGGGCAAAAATCTTCTGTCAAAAAAACTGATTTTCGATTTTTGGGGGGAGGAGCGTACTCACAGAAAAAGTTTTCCATTTTCTGACCAGCTCTATTGCTCGCTAGAAATTTTTCACAGAAATGAAATTACAACAAAAATGGGTGGGGGTCACTAATTTTCCCCAAAAAACGTATCAGTCACCTCTAACATTTAGGTGAGAACCTGAGTAAGCGCATCAAAGGCTTATGAGAAATGCTGAGAAACTTATATGGGAGGCCATAGAACCATCTCTCCCAATCAGAATGCAAATTCTCGTGCATCTACTTGATTACAAGAACTACACCAACTACTTGTGCAATTATGAGAAAATAATATTGCACCAGATAAAAACCAAATGCTATGTTTATTCTTTTCTAGGATTATATTGTACTATATTTACATATATCTCTACCCTGATATAATGCTGTCCTTGGGAGCCAAAAAATCTTCCTGCATTATAGGTGAAACCGCGTTATATCGAACTTGCTTTGATCAGCCGGAGCGTGCAGCTCCGCCCCCTGGAGCGCTGCTTTACCGCCTTATATCTGAATTCGTGTTATATTGGGTCGCGTTATATCGGGGTAGAGGTGTATATGTTAGCCTGTGTACTCACCTGTAAATACCCTATAAAATATAGGTGAAAAATAAAATAAACTAGTTGACAGTGTCCACTTAATGTTTAAGACAATAGTCCTATGAAGTACTTGAATACATAAAACCCTGATCCTGCACTGTATCCTCTAGTATGGACTTCTGGGCCCACATGAAATCTCATCATCTTTGTTGGATCAGGACTAAATATGGATTTCGATTATGGCTGGGTAAATTATTCTTCAATTCTTACCAGATCAGAGGGAGTTCAAATTCATCCAGACTAGCAGATGTTTTGTGTTGGTATAGTGGCTATTCATGAGCACATATAATAGGTATCAGAGGAGTTGTTACCAAAATGATTCTAATAAAATTACAAACTGTTAGCTTTTTACTATTTAGCTCCTATGCGTCTAGATATATTCCAATTTGCTTTAGTTTTCTAGAATGAAATGAGAAAAATTGATGACAAAGAGATAACAATTAATCGAGATGACACCATATTAACTGAGGATACTAAAGCATTAAAAAAATCAAACTGATGATTTAGCAATATGCAAATTGTCTGATTGGCAATCATTGCTGAAGGTACAGTATATTGTTTTTTGCAATTGCAGAAGAATCTTGGGAAGGGAATGGATTACTTGGAACTAGGCACCTGAAAAATCCATTTAAAAGACAATTATTTGAGTAATGGATAAAGTAGTGAATACTAGATACCAGTAGATGTAGAGGAAAGAAGCCAAGAGTGGGAGGGAGCCAGGCAATAGGACAGACAGTGGAGTAGAGGTCTCTAGGGCTAGAGAAGGGAAGTAGGGGTAATAACCTTCTTCTGGCAGCCATGCTAGCCAAGATCCTGGTAACTGAACTGATTTTTTAGAATGAGATTTTTATGAACAAGAAGCTAGAAGAATTGCTGAATTCATTTACAAAGTGACACTGACCTTATATGATTCTTATTGGAGTCCTCTCCACAGTAGATCCTAGCTCATTACATTCCTAATGAGCCTATCAGACAACAACCCTATGTAGTGTCTGCGGATAAAGCTAGAAGACATATTGAGATTTTCAAAGGCTAGTTTTCAAAGACCTCAGAGTAAGCATGCAATTAGGGACTCAGATATGCAAAGGTTTACGGGGGATGGGGGAAACTGTTTTAAAAAGTGCAATGGGAGAACCTTGTGCAACTAGAGATAACTACATTTTCACATGCATTGGGTCTCCAATTCCTTAAAATAAACACATGCTCATTACATTTAAGAATAAAATTTGTGTCCTGTGCTGAAAATCATTTGCATTCTTTCACAGATAGTCATGCTCTAGATTTGCTCACTTAAAATTGTTCTCTTGTTTGGACATTATATGGTAATGTGCAACCAACTGAAATCGTGACGGAGTATTTTGAAGGTTTAGCTGCATGTTTTGTGCAACTATTTCAGGAACATCTTTTGAAAATTTTAGCCTATAGGGGACTTTTACCTGTCCAAATAAAACTCTTTCTGCCTTGAAAGAAAGGTGTATTTTAATACCAGAGAAAGAACTGGTTGGAAGAAGATTTCTGACCTGACAGTTCTGCAGGTTGACAGGCAGAGGCAGAACTGACCATCATGAATCACGACATGTAGGCATACCCATAATGATGTTTTGAGTGGTAACATTTTAGCAATAATATTTGTTCTCTTTTTATATTATTGTTCTGCCAAATGCACCCCCCTCCCAAAAAATGTTTGGAGAAATTTCTTGTGGAAACGTTTGTCTTGCTACTGTGTCAGAGTGATAACATTTGTGTTACAGAGTTAGCCACGCTGCAGGTAACATGGCAGGAATCCTAAAGATAATTTTAGCAAAATTGGGGAGGAGGGATAGCTCAGTGGTTTGAGCATTGACCTAGTAAAGCCAGGGTTGTAAGTTCAATCCTTGAGGGGGCCACTTAGGGATCTAGGGCAAAAACAGTATTGGTCCTCCTAGTGAAGGCAGGGGGCTGGACTTGATGACCTTTCAAGGTCCCTTCCAGTTCTAGGAGATAGGATTTATTTAATTGCTTCACTAGACTGAGATTTTGCGCATGTTCTGGACTTGAATTTGTCTTCATAGTTTTCCATGAGAGGGTGACTCACATGGATTCTGGCAGGGAGTGGTTTTACTCTGCCTCTGAAACGACCAACCACTCTACACTCTACTAAAAGATGTAGGGGCCAGCAGATTTGCCCCTCAACAACGCTGTGAACCTTGTCAGCAACAAATAAACTATTCCCAGTGAAATAAAGTATATTTATATTTTATATATAATATAAGTATTTACTTACAAAAATGTTGTTAAACTGTAATTAAGATTGTGTAACCCACACACCTCCTGGGTGTGGTGTTCTGTCCCATCTAGTGGCACTGAGACCACTTAGAGAGAGAGAGATTAATGAGTTTACTCTACGGCCTAAGCTAACAACTATATGGCTTTTAGCTCATAGGATAGAGGCTCATGCATTTGGTTCCAATTCAATCCCACCTGCCAATGACAGGAGTCTCCCGGTATTACAATTGCCCTTGCAATCTTCTTGAAGGTGGGACTTCAAAACACCAAACTCAGATATTAGAAAACCAGCATCACAGGGTATTTTTCAGTTTACATCTCATTAAGTTAGGTACTATGAAAAGAGCAAAATCATAATAAGTATTTAGTAAATTAAGTGTGCTTTATATCTGTTACTGCCTACATTTTATTGCATTTATCTGGAAAACATCCACAGCTCTGTATATGGGTTGGAGGAAATGACTAAAGAATATTACTTTTGATAGGAAGACTTGGGTCAAAAATACTGCTGTTCCTATAGGTAATGTAACACACTTAATGTAGAATTTAAAGTGAAAACTATCCTATGAGGCTTGTTGTGTGGAAACAAGTCTTGCACTGCAACTTAATTAACAGTCTTTTAATGTTTGTACTGGCCTAAAGACAAGTTAATAACAGTCTTAAATCAGTTAAATGATTGACATTCCTTGGCTTTTTAACTAGTAATAAAGTATGTGAAACATCCACATCTTGATAACAGTCTCAAGACTTCAATGGAGTCAGGATTTCACACAATATTTCTGGCTGAATCCAGTATCTTGCTTTCCGAAATACTTAAGTTGAGTGTTCAATTTTTGCAGAAAGTTATGCTGGAATACACAGCACCTCACCAGAGACTAAATTATTAATTTTAAAGATTATCTGCAGCATTTAATTTAAACTCTCCACACCTTCCTGTAAGCACCCACCAGCAGCCCCACAGATCAGCACCTCCCCCTACCATCCTCCTCTCCTCCCGCAGCACCTCCCACCTGCCGGTGATCAGCTGTTCAGTGGCATGCAGGAGGTGCTGGTGGTAGTGGGAGGAGTAGAGGCAGGAAGAGGCAGGGGAAGGGACAGGGAGAGGCAGGATGGAGGCAGAACAGGGGTGGGAAGAGGCAGGGCAGGGGTGGAGTCTTGGGGGAAGGGGTGGAGTGGTGGCGGGGCCTGGGGCAGATCAGGGGTCGAGCACCCCCTAGGAACTGTGGAAGTCAGTGCCTATGATGGCCATGATCTAAAGTGTTTCCTGGCATATAGAATCTGCTGATGTGGGTAAGAGGCAAATTGCCTGAGCTTCCTAAAGTTCTCTGTACTTTTATTTTTGAGTTGCCATACTCCGATCTGAAGAAACTATACATTCCAGTGCTTGTTTATGGATGGTATGATGCATGCTCAGAGCTGGATTAACACAAGACTTTAGGGGCCAAGGCCTCAGGCTAAGAGGGCCCCCACAAAAATAAATCCATAATTATATACAATTTAGTGGTCACCAACCCATTGATCGTGATCAACTGGTTGATCCTGAAGCCTCTGCCAGTTGATTGTGATCTCCAGGCTGCTAAAAGTCTAGCGATGCAGCAGGGCCTGCCTGCCATAACCCCACACCGCTCCCGGAAGCAGCCAGTTGCTGGCAAGTCTCTGCGGCCCCTAGCGGGGGGAGAGGCGGCTTTGCACGCTGCCTCCGCCCCCAGCACCATCCCCACATCTCCCATTGGCCAGGAACCAGCCATTGGGAGCGGCAGGGATAGCACTTGGCGATGCTGCCAAACAGCTGTGGCTGGTGAGTGCTGAGCAGCCACTCTTTTTTTCCCCATGGGCGTTCCAGCCCTGAAGCACCCCTGGAATCGGCGCCTATGTATAGTTGCAAATATGGCAACTGAATGGTTGAATTGAATGTACACTCACTTCTTCTGTAGTGAGTGTACATTGAGAATCTTTGGATCTGCTGAAGTCACCCTGCAGACATCCTCCTCTTCATTGGTAATCTCTATGTCCTCAATCACTGCATGTACTGCTGCTTTATTTTTCTTCGGGTAGCTATGGCATTAGGACATGAAATGGTTCTGTTTCTCACACATCTTGCACTGTTGCCCACAGGCTGGGCATTTTTTTTTTTGGCCTTCCATGCTGCTGGACAATGATGATTGTATTCTCAATTGGTCTTTCTCTGTCCTGCCTCCTGGGTACCTTTAGCTTGACCCCATATAATACAAGGTGGAACAAATTGTTTAGCATAAGTAGTTAATTCATATTTCAACAGATCGTTCAAGGAGAACTGGCCCATTAACATCCTTCCTATCATAGGGAGGAAAGGAGGGGCGAAGTAGCTGAGGAGGAGGGGGTTTGCTAGAGGGTTATAGATCCTTATAATAAGCCAGGGCCAGACTTAGGGAAAATGGTGCCCTGGATGAACTTGTATTTTGGTGTCCTTTCTTTGAATTTGAAAACAGCAGGGTGGGGTGCAGGGAGCGAGGACCAGCTTCTGGTCCCAGAGCCCAGCTGGACTGCACGGGGAGGAGTTTCTGAGCCCACCTAGCAGGAGGAGAGTGGGTGCGTGGCCACTGCCCATGCCTGCAGGGAGAGGGGATCCAAGGGCTGGCCCCGCTGGTTCCACAGGGATGAGCCCTGCTGCCTGTGGCTCACCACCAGGCTTGCAGCTCTGGAAGGCATCACCCGCCTCCTGCCTGATTGGTCAGGGGCTCCAGCCCCGGGCTTGCCTGCACTCACCCCACTCCAGCAGCCCAGGCACGCAGCTTCTGGCACTCAGATGGCGCCCACCGCCCTCCGACTGCGGAGCCCTGGATGGTCGCCCATGTCACACACCTGTAAGGCCAGCCCTGTAATAAACCATAAATCCAGTGTGTCTATTCAGTCCATGATTTTTAGTGTCTAGCAAATTTATGAATTTAAGCTCCCAGGCTCCTCTTTTGAAAGTGTTACAACAATCTATCACACACTAACAACCCTTCCACCCCCCACCACCAGCAGCTGTTTTCCACATACATCCCTTCCCTCCCTGTGACTGAAGGGGTCTTAACAGGCCACTTCACCTTGAATGGTCCCTTGAAATACATATTAATTGCTTATGCTAAACAATCACCTAGTATTTAGCTGTGACACTCTGAATAAGTTTCCCAGACTGGAAGAAGAGCTCTGTTTAAACTTGAAAGTTTGTCTCTCTCACCAATAGAAGTTGGTCCAATAACAGATTTAAAATTTTTATTAAAGTTAATGTTTAAAATTAAATATACACAAGTTAAGAGGGAAGGTACTGTACATCTGGGGTCAGGCTTGAGCTATGAGGGATTACAGGTATCGGTTGCAAGGATGAAGAGATACATACATATCACATAACCAGCATAGACCCAGACCTCACTTACCCACCTTGTCTCTCTAGCTGCCACCATGTTTCATGTACTGTGTACTGGGAAATAGCATGAGAAGACTCCTGGCTTGTAAAACTAAAAATTACATAGTTTTAATACTTATCATTATTTCCTTTGTCTTTGTATTGTGCTTGGCCTGGCATGACAGTGACTCTAGGCCCAAAGGTCTGATCCTTCAAACATCTGTTAACATGAATTGTCCAGCTGACTTTAATGGAACTACTAACGCCAGATCCTTATGTAAGAAGCATTTACAGGATCAGGCCCTAATTGTTTACCTCAGGTCAGATTTTTGACTGGCCCTTAAATGCTCTGTAGAAGGGAGCCATACAAGGAGTCTTCTGGGAGGGGCTCAGGGCAGGGGCAGAGGGTTGAGGTGTGGGGGTGAGGGCTGCGGGTGGGCCCGGAAATGAGGGGTTCAGGGTGTTGGAGAGAGTCAGGGCTCTGGGCTGGGGCCGGGGATGAGGAGTTTGGGGTGCAGGAAGGGGCTCCAGGTTTTGGGGGAGGCTCAGAGCTGGGGCAGGAGGTTGGGGTGCAGGAGGGGGTCAGGGCTCTGGGCTGGGAGTTCAGGCTTTGGGGTGGGGCCAGGGATGAGGGGTTTGGGGTGCAGGAAGAGGCTCCGGGTTTGGGAGGGGCTCAGGGCTGGTGCAGGGGATTGGGGCACGGGATTTGAGTGTGGGATTACCTAGGGCGACTCCCGGTCAGCGGCGCAGCGGGGGTGCAGAGGCAGGCTTCCTGCCTGTCCTGGCATCGCGGACTGCCCTGCGCCCCGGAAGCAGCCAACAGCAGGTGTGGCTCCTGGGCAGAGGCACGCAAGCAGCTCCGCGTGGCTCTTGCCTGCAGGCACCCCCCCCCCACAAGCTCCCATTGGCCGGGAACTTAGGGTGACCAGATGTCCCGAAAAAATCAGGACCGTCCTGATATTCAGTCGTTTGTCCCACGTCCCGACGGATGTATTTGGCTTTTGTTTGTTTTGTTTTGTTTTTGCTTCGGCGGTGCTCCGGACCTGCCCCCCCATGTGTCCCGATATTTTGTTCATGTAATCTGGTCACCCTACAGGAACTGGCCAATGGGACTGAGGAGCCAATGCTTGGGGTGAGGGCAGCGCGTGTGGCCTAGGAGCCAAATCTGTTGCTGGCTGCTGCCAGGGAACTGTGCAGTGTTGAAACAGGTGGGGACTAGCCTGCCTTAGACGGGCAGCACCACTGACGGGACTTTTAATGGCCCAGTCGGTGATGCAGACCAGAGCCACCGCGACCCAGTCCCTTCCATTCCGCAAGCCAGTTCTGGGTCACAAGCCACGGTTTGAAAACCACTGAACTAGAAAATATAGCTTAGATGAACCTACAAATAGGTAGTTGCACAAGTGGCTCAGAGAGTAGTTATCAATGGTTCACAATCGATCTGGAAGGGCATATCACGTAGGGTCCTGTGTGGATATGTCATGGGTCTAATTCTATTCAATATCTTCATTAATTATTTAGATAATGGCATAAAGAGTACACTTATAAAGTTTGCAAATGATACCAAGCTGGGAGGGATTGCGAGCACTTTGGAGAACAGAATTAGAATTCAGAATGATCTTCACAAATTGGAGAAATAATCTGAAATAAATAGGATGAAATTCAATGAAGACAAATGCAGAATACTACATTTAGGAAGGAATAATGAATTACACAAACACAAAATTTGACTGCCTAGGAAGGATTACTGCAGAAAAAGACCAGGAGGCCATAGCAGATCAGAAACTAAATATGTCAAAAATGTAATACTGTTGCAAAAAAGCAAACATCATTCTGGGATGTAGTAGCAGGAGTGTTGTAAACATGATATAAGAAGTAATTTTTCCACTCTACTCAGCACTAATAAGGCCTCAACTGAAGTACTGTGTCCCCACACTTTGGGAAAGATGTGAACAAATTAGAGAAAGTCCAGAGGAGAGCAACAAAAATGATCAAAGGTCCAGAAAACATGACCTATGAGGAAAAATTGAAAATATTGGTTTTGTTTAGTCTGGAGAAGAGAAGACTGAGGGGGGACATGACAACCATCTTCAAGTATATAAAAGGTTGTTTTAAAGAGAAGGGTGATAAATTGTTCTCTTTAACCACTGAGGGCAGAACAAGAAGCAATAAGATTAAACGGCAGCAAAGGAGATTAGATTAGATTAGACATTAGGAAAAACTTCCTGTCATGGTAGTTAAGCACTGGAAGAAATTAACTAGGGAGGTTGTGAAATCTCCATCACTGGAGTTTTTAAGAACAGGGGACTGGACTAGAAGACCTCCTGAGATCCCTTCCAGTTCTACATTTCCATGATTCTAGGATTTCTAGGCTATTCAGAGGATGAAGGCACCAAATACCAGCAGCAGTAGTAATTAATGCTCCCTCTCCTATAAACCCCCTCTTCTATCGTAGTGTTGGACATTGTGGAACACTCACACCATGTAATCATGCTGATTGTACCTTTGTTGTCATGATTTTTTTTCTGCCAACATGTCTGTTTCAAACTTAGCATGGGATTGGAAGTTGGAGGACTGGATTCTCTTCCCAACTCTAGCCCCACCTTTCTGTTGTAACAACTCACTTTATGCCAGTGATTAGCCCATCCATAAAATGAAGATCGTGCTTACCTACTTTCGTAAAATGCTTTCAGATCAGCTGAGGACAATTGGTGTCTATGTGCAAAGTACTGTTATTGTTTTAATAATGGCTAATGGCTCCTTGTTAGAGAGCTGTATTGATTTCTATTGAAATCACTAAACATTTGTTTTTACTATGTCCTATTAAGTTTTAGGAGGCATTTCAGAGAGAGAGAGAGAGTTACAGATAATCTGTCCCCTTCATTCACGCCCCCCCCCCACTTGACAAAAAAATGTCCAAAACCCAATATGAATTAATTTTAGTGGCTTGGGATAGCAAGCTGGTCTCTAACCCACAGCCATTTCAATATCTCCAAGACCTTGACACAAATATTGTAGCTAATATCTTAATGAAAAAAGAGTTTCACCACTATATGATTGTGTTGTCATGTTCATGTAGTGCAACCTTCCTCACTGATATCTAGAAAATAGAAGTCTCTCTT
The DNA here is from genome assembly GCF_011386835.1 of Chrysemys picta bellii. NCBI lineage: Eukaryota > Metazoa > Chordata > Testudines > Emydidae > Chrysemys > Chrysemys picta. The sequence goes on along the minus strand of NC_088793.1, from coordinate 75,373,558 downwards.
CTGATAACTGGAAATAGTGGTAGCGGTATATAAGGTGTCTTCAACTGATCAACACTGACCTAAACCAAATTAAAAAGAAACCAGATCTACAGAGCTTTAACACAACTCAAAATAAAAATTAATATTTTTATGGAGTTCCCCCAGCAACTCTGGAAATAAACTGCTATTCTAAAAATGGAAAGAGTTTTGCATTTATTAAAGTGCTCTGTCTACAAGGTAGCAAATGTGTGTACTTGTTTGGAAATGCTGGTTTCCCTGAGGAAAAATAATTCCAATTGTTTTTAATATGAAGTTGATAGATTATCAAGTATTTATTGCATGTAAATTCTTTCTAACAAGACATAAAAGTATGATTTGGGCAAATAAAACGTAACATCTTGAATTTCTTTTACTCATTATCTGATGAAATGATTTTTATTTAGTTTATTTATATTGCTTTAAGTTCAATGAGCAATGTGGTCAAAATGAATGAAAGAAGAGAAAAAACTGACTTATGCAGGTCTGAAATGTTCATTTATGATGCTAGAAAAAGAAGGCAGTCATCAAGGATATGTAGTATTGTGTGGAAAGCACTGGATTAGCATCCATAATACTGGGGTTCAGTTCCTAATTCCACTGCAAACTTCCTATCTGACCCTGGGCAAGTCAATTAATCTCTCTGTTTCTCAGCTCTCCACCCATAAAATGGGGAAAATACACCTTTCCTCTCACCTTGTGTCTCTTTGGACTATAAGATTTTCAGGGCAGGCACGGTCTCCCGTTATGTGTTTTTAGAGTGCCCAGCACAATGGGGTCCCAATCTCAGTTGGGGCCTTTAGGAGAGGAAAGATGCTCCATTGGTTGAGGTACTAGCCTAGAATTTAGGAGGCTGGGGTTTAAGTCTACCACAAAGACTCAAAAGTTACCTTTTGCAAGTTACTTAGTCTCTTTGTGTGTTAGTTCTGGAAAAATGGAGCTAAGAGGATTACTTTACCTCAAGATGGTGGTATGAGTGTAAATACATTACAGACTATGAAGTGCTCAGATATTATGGTGATGGGGCCCTATCAGTACCTAAGATCGACAGATACTGTAATACAAATAAAGATAATAATGGGAGTTTCTATGTGTGGCCTGAAGGCCAAATAAGGCCCTTTGTATAATTTCAAAAAATGTATACATGTGCCAGGATATCTCACTGCGAACATATGCTGATGTTTTAGCTTAATAAAGTAAGGATGCATACAATCCAAAAGGAACTACAAAATTTGAGATGAAAAAGCACCTAAGCAGTGGTGTGTTTTGGGTCCTATAGAAATTAGTTTTTTCATCAAAACTTAAGCATAACTCGTACCACTGACATTAGAACAAGGCACCTGGTACACTTTCCAAACAAATGCATGTTTTCTCTAAATTTAAAAAAGTTATTTAGAGAAGCACAGAGCAAAAACAAGGAGTAGCCACTGGATGTTGATAAGAATGAGGAAGGAATGTTGCTGAAATGTGAAATGAGAAGTTGAGTTATATATCCTCATTTACTGTAGCTTTACAAAATATATATAGGCCAGAAACTCTGATTGTTTCTTGAATGATTCTTGTACTTCTTGGTTAGCACTGGTCATAGATTTGAAATACAAATTTTATTTTTAACTACATATTTAGAAACTAGGGAGGTGCCCTAGAAGTTCCATAGTTATGATTTCATTATGAACCTCTCACCCCACTTCAACTCACCTACCTGCCCATGCTCCCACCTGCTGGGAGCTGAACCTGCCAGGGCAGGGCTACATGAAAGAGTTCAACTGAGAAGTGAGAGGGGATTTCACTAGCTCAGCAATGAACCACATTCCTAGCCCCACAACCACCGCTCCTGCCAGATTTTGTGTAAGCTAGAGCCAGGGAGGCTCCAGCTCTCCCCAGAACATGGCCTCCCTTTGGCCCTGAGCAGATACCTCTTATAGAGACAAGGTGAGGCAATACACTTTTATTGAACCAAATTCTGTTGGTGAGAGAGACAATCTTTCAAGGTACACTGAGCTCTTCTTCAGGTCTGTGTAGCTCTGGGTAGTTTGAAAGCTTATCTCTTCCACCAGCAGAAGATTGTCCAGTAAAAAATATTGCCTCACCCCTCTTGTCTCTCTCATGTCCTGGGACCAACACAGCTACTGAAACACTGCACACATCTTCTTATACTCCCTTTCCTCTTACCACCTCCATCCAAACACCCTCAGCAGCACATCTTCCAAGTCATAGCTAAGCAGAGACTTTTTATGGGATAGTATAATAACTTACTTTTTTTTTTCTCCACTGGAAATTCTATACTGGAATTTAATCATATTGAGAGTCTCTGCTTAGCTTAGGTTGGAAAGTTATGCTATATGTGTTCTCCTCCATTCCTTCCTCTCCTTCAGTTCCAAGCCCCTTCCACCAAACCCCATTCCCTCTGCCAGAGCCATACACCAAATTCCCACCAAATATCTTTAGCCAGACATCCTCGGTCCATAACCAGAATACAGCCTGCACCCTAGAATATCTACATCCCTCAACACCCCATGAATCAAACACCTTACCCCGTCAAGGTTTTGCTTATCTCCCACCCTCCTGACCAGATCCCTGACACACCCTCCCAGCTATAACACACCCAAAAGCAGCCTGTAATTTATACCCTACACCACAGTACACAGTTTACACAGAAAGCTCACAGCCCTGATACTCCCACCCCATCTCTTCAGCCAGTCTCCCACATCCCCTCTATCCAGATCCCTGCATCTCCCATTGCCTTCCAATAGATAGCCCACATTCTTCTCCTGTCAGCTAGCCCCCTACCCCACTCCAGTGCTCCCAACCCTACCAGAGACCTACATTTTACCCCCCAGCAGCTCCTTGCACTTTCAGGTGTCCCCATCATAGCCATGGGTTACTCCCCCTCAGTCTCTTTCAGAACCCTGCTACCCCACCATAACCACTCCCCTCTCAATACCCTCAGCCACCACTCCTTCTGGAAGAAAACCCCCCATTCCCCAGCCAGTCTCTTGTACAGACAGCTGGCTACAGTCTGCTTCTCCCTCAGCCCTACCTTACCAGAATCCAGCACCCCGCAACCAGAGCCTACATCCCCTCTGTGCATGCACCCACTGGAGCTTTGAAACCTCCTATGGCCAGACTCTCCCCATCAAAAAAAAATCACACTCACCACAGCCTGCACTCCTTTGAGGGGGAGTGTTGGGCAGGGAAAGTGGAGACACTAGGGAACATTCGAGAAAAATATAAGGGGGTCAAAACCTGCTGTTCTCCTATTCCCCCATTCTCTCCCCCTCATACCCGCTAATGCTGATTCCTCAGTACCCCTGCCCAACACTACCCCCACATTTTTAAAAAGAAAAAGGAAATGTCACAAAACGCTGTGGAGTCTGTCAGTGTTTTTAGGTATTAAAAAGCCTAGACATTAAAGTATGTGAGCTGAGGTTCGTAGGGATGCTAATGCTGCCTTTTCTGGTGGTTTCCTTGGGCTTTAGTGATAGTGCCATGCAGGAGGCTGAACTCACCATTGGAGTACCCCCTTCTGGCTGGGCCTGGCATAGACGCTCTTTGCACTCTAGATCCCCCTATTGATGGTCATTCTGGTCTGCCTCTTCTTGCATCTTGGCCTTCCAGCCAGGTCAAAGTTTAGTCTCACCCGTTCTGGAATAACATTGTAAGTCCAGCAAATAACAGTCTCAATGTCCTTATAAAAGGTCTTCAGGACCAACTTTGTGTCCTATAGTCTTCATGCCTCTTCTCTCAGGGCTTTCAGCTGCCCTTATCCCCTTCTCGGGAGCTTCACACTTTTCCAGGAGCTGGTGGGGGAACCCAGGACCCCCAGCTATGCTGGGTTTCAGACCAGAGACCCTGTAACCAGTTGCTATGATCTGCTCCACCAGACTCCTTGCTGCTGCCTCCATGGACCTCTTACTGCCAATCACAACCTTCACATCAGGCTCCTGCAAGCAAGTGCCCTACAGTGTTCCACTGTCCAGGCCCTCCGCCTGTGAATCCTATGCCTGCTGTATTCCTCCAGGATCCCCCCTTGCTTTCAGGTTCAACCTCTCCTGGCTTCTTACAGACTCTACCTCATGGCCTCCCACTGGAGTCTAATCTGCTCCTTTTAGTTCCCACAGGAACCTCCTGCTCTTTTCAGCCTCCATCACAACTTCCCTCAAACTTCAGTTCAATACCTCCCCAGCCCAGGTTTCTCTCTACCTTTAGCCCAAGAGAGGAAACTCCCTGCTACTCTCACCTGGGTCTCCCCCCCGATGCTTCTTCCCACTACCTGGGTCTCCTTCATTTATGAAGGCCCAACTGATCCTCAAATAGATTTGATCTCCATTTATGCCAACCACCCCTCCCAGTGCCTTCCAGTGGCTGAACGGGGTTCAGGCTACCAATGACCCTGGTTAACCTCATCACATGCTGATATGAAATATACTTGAGTATTATTATTATTATTTATATTACCATTGCACCTAGAACCCTTAGTCATGGACCTGAACCCCACTGTGCTAGGCACTGTAAAAAAGTCAGTCCAAGAAGATGATCCCTGCCCCAAAGAGCTTACAATGTATGTATAAAACAAGAGACAAAAGACAGATACTGACAGACAAATGGAGTAATACGAGGAAACAATGAAACAATATTGGTCATCATGATATGCAGTGGTCTCAATACACCAGCAGCCTAACTGTTATCAAGTTTTTTGTAGGTATCCTAGCAAAGGAAAGTTTTAACAAATGATTTGAAGGAAGACAATGAGGTAGCTTTGTGGATCTTTATGGAGCGCTCCTCCCAAGCAGAGGGAGACACGGTGCTTGTTTGAAAATTTAGCAAGTGGACAAGAGAGGTTGGAATCATGGGAGCCGGGCATCAACATCTCAATAGTGAATGACAGAAGGTACTAGGAGTGGAGATAGGCTATTAAGGGCCTTGAAAATCAAGACAGGTAGCTCATAATTGATATGACAAAGAAGAAGGAGCCAGTGGAGGGATGCAAAGAGAGGGGTGACATAGTCAGACTCTTCAGTTAACAAAGTTTTTGTGTGCTATTAAATATTCTTACTCTGTTTTTTTCTGGCCTACTATAAAATATGTATAAGAGTCATAAAGATTTCATAGATTTATATTTTTATGGTCACATTATGTTTGAGCTCATATGGTCTATTAAATCTTGCTTGACTTGGCGATGATTCTTTGTTATTTGTAATAAGAATATTTATCAGTGTTGTGTTGTAAAGTACACACTGTCTTCGGCTTGGATAGACACTATTTTAAATCTAAATAAATATTGGATTAACTATATGGAATTTTACTGTATATTTGAATTTATTTACTCTGTTTTCCCAAACAACTCTAGTAAAATATTGGGAAGCATAAATATGATCCCATCTGTGATTTCCACCAGGTATCCTGATTATAATTGTTCTATACACATGTACCTTTTGGTGGAGATCCAATTTCTTTGGAACACAAATCACCATCAATGTTCAATTTCTTTTTCACGCTGAATATTTTAGTTCCTTTTAGTTGCCCCTTACTCTCAACTTATCAAGCAAAAACAATAATTCTGAAGTGAGGCATTCTGGCACATGTACTTGAATATAATTTCTGAAACTATATTAGGCTCAGTCCTTATAGTCCTGCTACATGCAATATTTCTCTGGTTTCAACGGGATCTATGCACATGAAAAGCTTCAGGCCCAAATTAAGAGAAGGCTTTCAGAGATGCATAAGCCACCATTCCTCTTCACAGATTTTTACTCATAATGCTCCTTGAACTTGGAGCAATATAAACAAGATCAGAAAATATCACCCATTTGAATGCATTATGACTACAATCTTCTGATCTTATCATTAGTATTAAAATGTTATTGAATGTCCTTTATGTAGTTGTCATGTCCTAGAGGCCAGATTAAGGCAATCCTGGGCCCTAGACACATGACATGCCCCCTCAACTTTGCCCCCACTTGGAGGGACCGGTGGCATGGGGTCCTCCCTTCCCAAAGAAGCAGGAACATAGGTACAGAGCCCCATTGTGTTCTGCAGAAGTATTATCAGGCCCCCCTCTCCTCAGGAGTACATGAGGTCCCCTCAACCTCCTGAGAGACTGGGTGGAAGCAGGCTTATCACTCCCGAGTATATACCTCACAGCTGGAGTGCATATGTCTGGTGGGTGGGATGGATCCACTGTACTCTTCTGCATCTACAACATAGAGTCCTCTGCTGGAGTGTTGTTGGTAGGGTGGGGCATTGGGTTAACATCAGATTGAGATGCCTTGAGTATCACTCAGAGCTCTTTCAGGGTGTATGCCTGAGCTGGCAAACATCACTGCATCAGTTATGCCAGGTCACATTTCCAAGCTTTCCTTCAAAAGACAAGGTCTAGGAAACTAACTTTCTTTAAATTAAAACTTAGAATTTGTCTACGTGGAGAAACTGACCAGCAGAACTAGACTGGTCAGTTGACCAGTGACTCTACCCTGGAAAAAATGATTTTATTCTGATATAATTATTCTTCTGCAGAACTGGTGAATTTTCCCACAATTTCTGCAGTTAGGATTTTGTGTTTCCTCAGCAACTGTTGAAAGGAAAAGGCACAATCCTGCAAACACTTAGGTCCTGATCCACAAAGAGATTTAGGTCTTGCAACACCTAACTTTTAGGCATCTAGAAAATCAGTGAAACAGTGGGATCCACAAAGGCTGAGTTAAGTGCCCAGACTCCCTATATAATTTAGAATGCAACCCACAAAAGCCAGAACACTAGGTGGGGAGCTGCTTAAACTAGCTAATAGGAGATGCCAAGGAGAGCGGTGGTTCCTAAGCCTGACCACTCTCACAAAGATAGGTGGCTAAGCCTAGGAGGCACCTACCTCTGCTAGTGATCCACAACTGGGAACCCCTCTCCTGGAGTCAGGCAGCTTAGTCATTTCTTGTACGAATGAATTAAGCACCTGCCACATCCCATGCAAAATGATGCCATTTTAGCCCACTGGTTAGAGCACTCACCTGGGAGATCTGGATTCAATTTCCCCCTCAGGCAGAGCACAAGAAAGAATTTAGATGGGTAATACCCATCTTTCAGCAGAGTGCTCTAACCACTGAGCTATGGGACACTGTGATGTGAGGCTCCCTCACTCTCTTCTGTTGAAATTGTTCCACTGTGTATAAATACTTTAAAAGTCATTGGGCCAGGAAGAGGGATGAGAGAGGGAGAGAGAGAATGACTCTATAGTCAAGTAGTTAGGGCACCCACCCTGGGAGGTAGAAGACCCAGGCTCCAGCTCCCCGGTCCAAGGACTCCAGAAACCAAGAGTGAGGCAGCAGAGCGCATGCTCGGAAGCAGAAACTTAGGCACTAAGGGAACTTTTACTCTGAAAATTTAGGTGCTGAGTGAGTGAATGGGCCTACAGGTTTCAGCGGGAGTTACATGGATTATAGTGGAAACTAAAACTGAGTTTTAGGCATCTAAAGCCCAGATTTAGGTGCCTAAGTTCCTTTGTGGATCCGGGACATAGTGCCTACTATTGGCTGTAGCAAATAGATCTATGTCTGCTATACGCAGTAGCCTTAGGTAGTTGTTAGGTTATTTCAGGATCAAACCCTAAAATGATTCAGGGAACCCTACTATCAGCTGTTGAAGGGACAAACTGAATTCTGAACTTAGGGCTTGGCAAGAAAGTAAAGAAGAATCTGATTTTCAAATATTTTGTTTTAAATTCTAGATGTACTTAAAATTATTAAGACTTTGTCTATATCTGAGAACTAATTTGAAATCTTTGATAGTTTTTTATATCTATATTAAACTTGGTAGTCATCATTAAAAATCCTAACACCCAACTTGCAAACACTTAAGCATGTAAGTAAATTTACTCTCCCGAGTATTGTCTCTGAAGTCAGGAATACATATTAATCAGTGTTAAAATCAACACTCTCAGCTCCAAATAAGATACTGAGATTTTAAAAACGACAAACGTGCCCAGTGAGTTTTTTCCAATTAAAATTTCATAAGACACTTTTAGCACAAATTCACAGCGGCCAACCTGACCAGTGCCTGAATATGACAAAAAAGTTATGGTGATTCTTAACTTTTTCTCAACTTCCCTTATCATCACCAACCAGCAATGTGAGATGTAAGGATATGATGTAACCATGCATACTCCCCTAAGTTAAATCACCGAGCCTTACATAATACAAGGTCAGTGATCAATACAGAAAGGGAGGATTGGCACTCTGAGCCACAACAGCACTTTTAGAGTTGGTATTTTTTAAGTGAATAACATGCAGTTTTCTAAATCAACATGCATTCCAAAATATGCTATAAATATACTATAGATTCTGAAGATTGAAAAAAATGTCACTGCAGCCATGCTGGTAATTGGTAAGTGCTCTCAAAGTTAGTACATATAACAAAACAGTTACTTGTTAAACCATAATAGCTTGATTTAGTTGCAAACTTCTGGGTTCAACATCAACTATAAAATCATTAAAATATATTTAATCACTCTGTTCTCCTATGCATTGTTGCTATCTGATGTGTAAATTACTGTCTCCTTTTCACAACAAAGTTTATTTTAAAAACTATATATAAAAAAATGATGGGGAAAAACTGTCAGTCACAAACTGCCAAAAGCAAGGAAATTCAAAGTTTAACTTAACTCTTTTAACTTGCTCCCCTGAACCTAAGTGTTGCTGCACATATTGTAACATACTATCACGTGTTATTTTTAAGCCTCCTAAGCACAATGGATGAGAAAGGAACATAGTTTCAGCCTTAAATTTGAACTCCCCTGCTTTTGTTAGTATGTGTCACAACCTTAACATTATCTCAACGGTAGACTTTTATCTGTGAATATCTAAGTCCTGTCTGGTGGAAAACTAATTACTGAGCCACTGAGAGCTTCATAATGTCCTGCATTTAAGTCCTGAACATCATACATAATGCATAGGAAGCAGTCTCTGCACTCTGATTACAGAACACTGTCATTAAGTGAGCAAATTAAAGATGTGAATAATTCACTGGCTGAGCTTATTGTCAGTGCTGCATTGTGAAATTAGAATTTCTAATAAGTACTGCAATTTTTAACCCAATTAACACAGAGAACATCTTGAGTTTGATTAGTACAATAAAAAATATTACCTTATTCTTTTGCTGCACAACAGCCAAATTAAATACTATACTTAATTATGCAGCATTCATTGCGTCTCTGTTAAAATAAAAACCCACTATACTTTAATAAGAGTTCTAGTATTTGGGATGCAATCGAAAAAGACAGCACATGCATCTGTAGCTCAATATCTTATTGCAAAGTTGTTGTTGTTTTAAGACTTTGCAGATCAGTTTTAGCACCAGCTGTAAACCATGATGTCACTCCTGAAGTCTGCTTTGGAAACAAATATCGAACAAACAGCACAGAAATAATTGACAAAGTAATCCTTCCAAACGGACTACGAATATGTTATACATTAACTTTTTTTCTGGGTTTCTTTAAACACAGATAAAACACATTTTTGCCTCTTATTGGTTTAAAATTTAAAATATATCCAGTTTTAAAAGAAAGTTCAGGAAACGTGATTACTAAAACAAGATTCTTACCTCGGGTCCCTATTTGGCACAGGATAGATTACATTATCTCCTTTCATCCTCGAAGGGAGCCAGGGAGAGAAGTCCAACTGAACATGCAGCATGTTGATCCTCCCCACGCACGGCGCCTGCTGCCATGTTAAATAAAGAAAATTATCATTTAGGCTGCAGCTTTTGTCTCCGAATATTTTCTCACGTTGCTTTTTAATGTCAAGGACCCCAGAAACCCGGTCACGTCTGGCAGTGGCCACCGCTGGCTGCAGCTGCAGCAATGTGATCTCCCCCAATCCTGTTTATTTCCAGCTCCTTTTCCAGCTCCATCCTGGGGAAGTTTAATCACCGAGCCCGAGTGAAAAAATGGCATTGCAATGATGAGCTTTTTTCCCAAAGACAGTGACTGCAGCAACCACCTTGCATCTTTGTCTGGATATTTGAGCCTGTGCGTTTGAGAGAAATAAAAAAATAAAGGTGCCCTGAAAACCAGACAGACACAGTGTAGAGAGAGAAAGAGAGAGAAAACAGAGAGACTGAGAGAGGGAAAGGGGGCTGTCAGTGCAGATAAATCTGCATATGGAAATCAGGGTTATCCTGGGTACAGTTTTATTTAACCATGATGTACTGTTTTTTTAATTAGACAGGAATTTAGAGAAGGAAAAAGAGAGATTCTTGTAAACCCAAGAGTAAAAGTAGCTTTCTAGTCACCACAGAGGCTTTCACAGCAATAACCCCACCAGCTGTAGCAGCAACAGCAGAACTTTTTTATAACTTTCAGGTTGGGAACAAAAGTTTCGTGCACTTCTAGTAATTTATGTAGAAAAGCCAGAAAGAGTGTTTTGTAATTACCAAAATCAAGACAATCCATAATAATACAATAATTATATAAATGAATAATCGGTTATAGGCAGCACAATGTTAACCTTAATAAAGCTGTGTCACGCACAGAGCTTAGAGGGTTTTAAGGCTTTCACAGAGGGCACCATAATGACTGAGTAATCAAGAGTTTTCAATTCATAACAATGGCAGGATCCGACCTGGATGTTGTATTTATCAGGCACTTTTGTGCTTATTGGCTGAGAACTTGTGTTCCTTCCATACACTGATGTATTGGCAGAGAGGAGTGGGCAGCCGAAGGGGGGGCTGATAGGAATACAGAAGGGACAGGAGAAGGTTAATTTTGGCTGGCATGGGAAAGGGTTGGGGACTCTTGTGCAGACTATTGGCTTGTGGGAAAGATGGATTGGGTGAAAGGATTTGGGTGGTAACATGAGAAGGAGTAACAGGAGAAGACCTGCGGGTTAGTAGGGATCTATGGCAGGAGGCACTAGTTTGGCTGGTTCCTGGCAAGGCAGCTATCATGGAAATGTACATAGAATGGATGGTGAGTGAAAATGGGTGGAGGGTGGCTGGTAAGAGAATGGGGTTTTGGCAGGTAACGTGTAGGAGGGGAGCTTAGGTGCAATTGGTGGGGGCAACAGTGTGTGTGGTGCTAGTTCAGGGAAGGATCGGTGGGAAGCAGAATTTAGATGGGCGTCTGTCAGCACAAAACGGGAGGTTGGCTGGGTGGGAATGAGGAGCTGTCTAAATGGGAGACTGAGGGAATATGATGGGCAGTTGGCAAGGAATTTGGGGTTGGATGGATGGGAGAGAAATGAGTGGGGTCACAGGAAGGAAACTGTGGCAGGTATTGTGGGAAATGACTAGGAAGGATGTGGTTGGATCCGTGAAAGGAAATGTAGTGTATGTGTGTGTGTGTGTGCCTAGAAGGGAATATACAGGTGGCTGGTAGAAATGATAGGCAGCTGGCAGGGAGTGGGGTGTGTGACCAGGAGGGGGAAAGGTGGACAGCAAGGAATGTGGGGATTTGAATGGGTAGCTGGCAGGGAATGTGTGTGTGGCTGATAGAGAACTTGTGAAAGGTGCCTGGAAGAGGGAGATAGGCAGGGAGGGTGACAAGGAATGGCTGCCATGAGTGTGTGGGATGGGCAGGGCTTAAATTCTCATAGAGTATTTTCCAGAGCCCCCCATGTCTCAACATGCTATAAAATCTCCAGGAAATTTACATGTGCTCCACTCCAGACAGCTCTGGCTGAATATAAGCCCTGGGCATACAGGAGATGCTTGGGTGGCTGGCTGTCAGGAAAAGTGGGAGGTTGCTGAGAGAGGTTGCTGATGAGAGCCTGGCCCAGAATGTGTGGTGGGGCTGATATGGAATAAGGAACCTGAGGGTGTGTGTAGCACAGCCTGATGGATGAATGAGTGCAGGAAAGGTGAAGGATAGCTGGGAGAGGGTAGTCTGAAATACAGGTGGTGGCTGGGAGGAAATGTGTGAATGCTGACTGCTAGGCTGATGCGTGCGGATGACTGGCTGATTGGGGCATTGGCTAGTGGGGAGTAGCACAGAGCCCTATGGCAGGAACGACAGGGCAGAATGCTGAGGGGGTTACTGGTGAGGAGTGGTGCAAAGGCCTGGGGTGGAGCTGGCGTTAAGGGGTGGTGTGTGTGCGTGTGTGAATGGCACAGAGCCCTGGGGTGGGGTGACTGGGGCCAATGGTACAGACCCCCGAGGTGGAAGCAATGCTGGAGAGGTGGCTGGGGCGGATGGTGCAGAGCCCTGGGGTGGTAGAGGCAATGCTAGGAAGGGGGAGGAGGGCAATGCTGTGGGGGAATGGTGCAGAACCCTGAGGAGCAATGCTGTGAGGGCGGCTGGGGGCAGGGCGTTGGATGTGGCTAGGGGTATGTGGCAGAGCCCAGAAGGGTGACGGGGGGGATGGAGCAGAGGGCTGGGGGAGAAATGGAGCACTGCTCAGGAGAGGGCAGCCTGCCCGTCCGGAAAGCAGCGTGCGTTGGGCGGGGGTGGTTCGCATGGCTGTTCCCCCTGCAAGCGGCACACAGGCAGCGGCCCGGTAATTTGCAGATGGCCCCTGCCAGGGGTTTGTCTCTTTCAGCCTGGCGGGCCGCAGGCGGAAGCGAGGTTGGGAGAGCGCGAGCGCCTCTGGAGACAGAGTGGGCGGAGTCACACAGGGGCCTTGTCCAATGAGCAGGGAGCGTGGCCGGAGATCCTGCCTTCGAGCACGCGCAGTAGCTGGAAAGTTGTTGTGCGCGGGACGTACGGAAAAGTATCGGGGTTCGAACGGAGAAGAAACCAAAATCCCGAGACACGTAGGTAGCGCGTGCCCTGTGCCGAGGGCCCAGCGCGTGCACCTGGCCCCGGGGCTCGCACCTTTCCCGGCGCGTGCTCCTCCCCGCGCGCCGCTCTCCTTCTCTCGCCCTGTGCCCGATTGTCCCTTCCGTGTGCACCAAGTGTCTAGTGGGGACCCTCAGGGCATGACCTGCAGTGACTGCACCAACCTGGGTTGTCCCCAGCGCCCTCCCTTCTGCCCCCTGTATGGCCTGCACTGACTGCCTTTGTACCCAGCCTGGGTTATCCCCAATGCACTCCCAGCTGCCCAGTGCATGGCTTCCACCGACTGCTTCTGTGCCCAGCATTTGTTATCCTCAGTGCACTCCCCTCTGCCCAGTGCCTAGGATATATTTTCTGTAGTGCGCTTTTCTCTGCCCAGTGTGTGGCTTCAAGTGACTGCATCCTTTACCCAGCATGTATTATTGCAAGTGCATGTGCTTTATGTGAAGTGTGTGTGTGGCCCTAGTTTGTATGCCCCATCAGGGTTTGAGAAAGCCCCATAGAAGTAATGATTAGGAAGCTTTCTCTGGCAAGTGTGAGCACCCAACTTAACAAGCTCTTATGGTGGTGACGAAAACCTTTCAAATGTGACCTGATGCAATGTCGTATTGCCTGTCTCTGCAGCCAGACAAATTCCTAGGAAGCGGTAATGGAAGTCTTGTGTCTGTTGCACTGGGGCTATTCAGCACCCTCTTATTATGACCCATTTTGGTGTTACTCATGTCAGTTACGTTCATTTGACTGGAAAACCAATAAGCAGCAGAATGGGAGAAGGACTCCAAGATGCTGGGGCGGAGGGTAAGTTAGGCAAGAGAAACTGGTTTCCAACAGTCAGAAAGTAATGATCGGAGGAAGGAAGAAAGTGGTTCCTTTTGTCTTTGTGGAGAGGTGTAGGGAGGAGAAACTTCCAATTTATCATATACATAGCAGCTAGATTCTGATACAAAAGATATGTGCCCTCTGCATGGTGGTCGGAATTGCCGCATGTTTTTCGGCATCTGGGGCTACTCTCCTTCCTAAAACATTGACCCTAAAATCATCTTTTTTTATTGTCCTCTTGTTTGCATCTCTGACACTAGATATCTGATTTTTTTTCAAATGCTTACTGTAACAATCTAAATAAGAGAGAGTAGTTTTGCATTTTAAAGGAGGTATTTCTTCACTAAGAGCTTGCAAGGAAAGTTAGTAAAATCTCAAATCAGCCATTGATTCAAATGTTCAGCAATACTGCAGGTGGGAAATGCACAGAATTGTATATGGATGGTAACTATGAAGATCCGTCCCTAATCCATCTCTGGAGTTAAATTAAAATGTGCTGTCCAGAAGTCATTGTCCTTTTTCTCCTTAAGGGATTCCTTCTGTGATCAGTTCCTACTGTATTTATAGTCAGGGTTAGTTCAGGAGTGTATGAATTGATCCCTTTAATTTGGGTCAGCCTATTAAGCTGTACGTCTATGTTTACTGTCATTTGCAAAATTACAATGAATATGCTTAATAATTCATGGGGAAGTTCAAAACCAGGCATAAAAGGTTGAAGATATGCTTAAGCAATTGACTTGAGACTAAACAATACTGCAGAGTTAGTTATATCATGTAAAACATTACTAAGAAGTATCAGCAACCAAACTGAAACCATGTTTGAACTTAGAATAGACATAATTATGGTAGAGCTCTATAACCTGCACTTTCAGGTTACTGTTTAAAACATTAATTTTCTGTTGTTTTTTTAAAGTCAGTTACAAAGTTTTCTTTTAGACATATGCCCTTGTTTAGTGAACATTAGTCTTCTTGCTTTTGTTCTCTCCCTTTTCACTTTCAGACTTTTTGGTAAACAGATTTTAAATACAAGCTTTCTTGCAGCCTTAGCTGAATCCGAATTAATCATATGGTAATTTTACTCACTTTATCAACATGCGAGTTACATAGTTGCATAATTAATATTGGAGCAGTGATTCAGTCTGCAGATTTATTGCTATTTAGCATGCACTTTAGCTGCTGTGCTCTTTTATTGTAGGTCATGGATAACAGGGGAGTCTTTAACTCAATTACCTTTTTTCATTCAGTAGGGAAAATGTAGCTATAAGAAACCCATTTTCAGAAAACTAAGTTTTATTTGGTTTTTAAAATATATTTTCAGGAAAAAGTGTAAACAATGGATGATGACTTCACTATTTCCCTCACACCCCCATACCTCACTGAAAGCTTAGAGATGGCTATGGAAGTGGAAAAGGAGAACTCCAGCCCCCCTTGTTTTTCCTGTGCATTAGACAATCGAGATGGAGGGAGAAACTTTTCTGTAGAGTCTCATCTAGCAAGTGGGTCTCTTAAGAGGTATGTTTATATTGAATATAAAGTATGTTATACTTTTGGAATGTTTCAGTTGCTTCTTTGTGTCCCTCATACAAGCCTGCCACTCATACCAGGGAAGAAGAGCGGTTTTATGATTAAAATACTCAGGTTTTTGAGTTTATGATTAAAATATTCAATTCCTAGCTCTGCCACAGACTTCTTGTGTGGCCTTGGGCAAATCACTTCATCTTTATTTTCCCATCTATTCCCCATTTGTAAAATGAGGATGATAATTTCTTTCTCTGCCTTGTCTAGTTAGACTGTAAGTTCTTAGGAACACTGATCAAGGTATTCAGTACCTAGAACAACTGGGCTGCTTGGCACAACGGTAATACAAATAATAATCATACTATCCTAGGCTGTGATTGGCTCACATCTCATAAATAAATAGTGTTTTGGTCCTCACCTAGAAGTATATAGGTGTTGCAGGAAGTAGCACTGGTAACTTAGTAGGTGCTGCCTTTCCCTCTGAGTACTGAACTATGTAGCCAAACATAGTGTCACTATGTTTTCTTTACAGTTAAACTAGAAATGCTGTTTCTTGCTTTTCTTTAAGCTGTGTGCAGTAATGATGCAGAATCGACAATAGGTGGCTGAGGTAAACCCTGAAGTCCGTAGAGCACTTGAGTGTTAAGATAAAATTATTTTCTTGGTCTAGAGTTAGAGTAATTTATTATGAAACCACAAACTATGTGGATGTGATTATTTCAGCTGTTGAAGGTTATGTTCTGTATCTATGTCCAAAGGGTTACTTATAAGTACTAGTAAGTCCACATAGAAGAATAAATGCTCATTCTAGAGATAATTATTAGACATGCTGGACCATTCAGGTGGATCAGTATTTCAACTGTGACATACATTGCAGTGGAGCGCTTTAGGTAATGTAGCAGTCTCCTTCATCGTATTAAAAACAAACTGTATATCGTGCCTCAAGCAGGCTCCTCTGTAAGGGTGAAAGATGCTTTAGAATGATGGGCTAGTTTTTCTTTGTGTCTAAAATTTATTGTAGTTTATGACAGAGAGATGCTTTTATGCTGTTGGAGCTAGGAGCCATATTTTATATGCTAGATATTGTATCCTTATAAAAGGTTTAACAGCCTTTCCTTAGAGAACATTGTTGGAACTTCCGGTCTATAGCATGTACACTACAGATATATTGATAAAATAACACTGATACACAAGTCATCTGTAAGTACTGTATCCTTTATAATATAGAAGAATCTGTGAATGGTGCTTGCTTTCTTTTTCAGGCTTTTGCTGAGACTGGATCCTTCTCCAACTGACTATGAAGAAGATACAGTGGAAATATTTGGCTTTCATTGGGTTACTGAAATTGCGTTAGTTGAGTCCTGTAGACTTCTCTTTGGTTTACTTAGGTATGATATTCTTATTACCTCATTGGCCCATTTCCAAGATTTAATTATACTGTGTTGCTTAATAAACTTCGGGGGTTTCTACATATGAAAGCCATAGACAAAATATCTTAAAGTGTAGTAAACATGATATTATGTGAGCAGTGCAATCCAGTGAGTGGCAGGTGACTTACTGGTAGAGTAACTAAAATTGATGAACTATACACTAGTGAACTATGCATTAGAATTGGAGTGTAATGTGACTGGATGTTGAATTTCTACAGCAGCATGGCGCACGAGAAGAAATATATGTATTGCAACAATTTTATGCTTAATTCATAATGTACAGTAATACTTGTCTAGTTTCAGAGTCCATCCCTAAACTGTATCAGGTTTTGCTTTAATTAAATAGACTAAATGAACTTTTTTGTATGTGCACATAAACAAACGTGGATGCTATAAATCAAATACTGTAAATGTTGGACGAGGCATTTTCTTCACTTGTTTGGATTAGGATAGTGTCAGCAATCTCTTTGGATACAGTTACTCTGTATTTGACTTATTCAGTGCACATGTTTAATCTGGTCAGTGCAAACATACAGATCATTGATAATCCTCTTTGCTACTGTTAATCCTCAGGATGTAAAGCACATGGAGGGTGGACTGGGTTTTTTTGTATGATACTTCAAACATCTGTCATACATCCCATCACTCCTTTGATTACAGTGAATTCTACTGTACCTTGAGGGTATGACCATGGGCATGTCATGGAACATGTCATTAATAGGGTCTGGACTTTGTAACATAATGGCACAGATCCTGAAAAATGGGGGAGAAATGATTTTTAAAAAATACATTGGCTCTGCTTCTTTGATATAAGCTTTGACTTCACTGTGGGTTTTTTCCCACATAGAAAAAAAGATGGCAGGATAGCTCGTTAATGGTTTTGATTAGTTAATTGAATTTCTGTGTATCCCTTTTCAGCATTCTATCTGATTCATTTTGTGCCAAAAATTGATCCTGTTTGGTCACAGGAGTGTTTTCTATCCATGTAACTGATCTTCCTAACCCCTCACAAAGCCCTGCTCTCTAGACTCAGATTATCTTGTAGGATGGTAGGGAGGCACTAAGCACATTAATTGCCATCACCGGTGTCATTCTCTAGACTCCAATTGTCATATATAGCAATCAGGCTGGTGGAGTCACAGAGTTCGCCCTGGGGAAAGCAGCAGGGCTAGGTGGCCTTCTAAGGCTGCTTCTGATGAGGAAGCATTTCTTCAGCATAGAATAGAGCTTGTGTGGCATCTGAGCCCACAAGGTATGCATAGCTTTAGCTAACTCTTCACCTACAGAGGCAGTTTTGTAGGGAATGGGGCTCTAATATGTGAACTCTGCTTAGCCAGTTATTTTCACTAATAACATTTGCTTAAAATTGTATTCTGTATGTTTATTGTGCGCATAAAAAAAATTGAACGTATCTTTCAAATGAGATATAAAACTGAGTTCCTGAATATTTGTGGCCAGGAAACTTCCTCTTGAGCTTTTTATAAGAATACAGTCATTAAACACTGGTGTCCTGGCCCAAATCCAATTTTGGTAATTACATTTTGCTAGATACATTACCCTTGTGTTTAGTGTTGGATATGGCTGTGTTCATTCCATCCTGCCCTAAAGATTTGTTTAGTGGTAAGGTGATTCCAAATTCCACATCAAATATTATTTCAGTTGTGGGTGAAGTGAGCCTTGTACGGATTTTGTAGCTGAAGTGTAAAGCACTTATCTTTCTGGATGAAATATACTCTATTAATCAAGGCAATATAATTATTCTTTATTTCTGTTCGTTGATGTCTCCACCAACTCCCAATTAGAATCTCTCTCACTCTCTTTACATTTTCCCAAACAGCGATCTTTATCTCTCCCAATACCATTTGTTCTCCTTCACCAATACTCCATTGCTTTCTTTTTTTGTGACCTGAGGCTATGTCTACACTACAGACCTTACAGTGGCGCAGCTGTACCACTGCACCTGCACCACTTTAAGGTCTCCTGTGTAGCCGCTTTATGCAGGAGGGAGAGAGCTCTCCCACCAGCATAATTAAAACAGCTACCACCGTTTATTGGGTGTATTTCGGTGGGACTTTTGTCAGTGAAACGTATGTCAGTCACGGTGGGTTTTTTTTTCCCCCCCGCCCACATCCCTGACCGACAAAAGTTTTGCCATCAAAACTGCTAGTGTAGACAAAGCCTGAGTCTAATTGACTCCTCTCCTCCCCTTCCGCCCCCCTGGGCTCACTCCTTCTCTGCACTATATTGATTTAATGATTTCTTTTTTAAACTATTACTTTATATTTGACTCCTATGCTTCCTGCTCTCTCCACTTATCTAACTTTCAACTTTGGTACTCCTCTATGTTGAAATCACCAAGTTCTTCCATCTTTTCCCACACAATGGATGTGGTTGAAAAAACTTATCCAGTGTCTAATAGAGTTTGTAGTGTGGATGAGATATAGCTGGCTGAAGCTCAACCCAAATGACTGAAGTGGCTTTTGTACAATGTGGGGAAAGAATGGTGGAACTTATTTTGGTGTCTCCACTTATAGGAGTATTCTCAACTCTCCTTGTACAGGCATCCAACTGGGGCTTATTGGATCCTTGCAGGATAGCTGGAGATTTCATAGGGTTTTTAAAATTTGCGCTTGACAAAAAGGATGCAGCCTTTTCTTTCGTGACCTCACCATGGTTATGTATGCCTTTCTCACATCCAAATTACTGCCATACACTCTACATGGGGGCTACACTTGAAAGCAATCTGAAAATTACAGTTAGTGCAGAATGTAGCGGCATTATTATTAGTTGGCACTTCCTGTTGGGTTACGTTGCACCTGTGTGCTGTGATTTGCAGTGGCTGTCAAACACATTTCTAAGTGAAGTTGTTGGCTTTCACCTACAAAAACCATGAATTATTGAGCTCTTCCTACTTTAGAGACAATCTCCCCTTACCCAATACTGTGGCTGTTATTATTAATTAAAGTACCCCAAATTAATAATAGTCATCACCCTACTTTATATAATGAGGGGGCTGCTGGCTGGGCAATCAGTCTCCATGGGGGTCTTCTATTCTGTAAATCATTTCTGCCCCACTTGTTTACCAGAGCTTGGAATTGGTGGCCTTAAGTGTGGGCTGCATGACTTGTCTGTTCTCCCAAATTTATATTGGGGGCAAGATGGGGGTGTTGAGGAGTGTTTGGGGATAGATGATAAGAGGAGAGTCTGTTGAACTGACTTTTGTAGTTGTTTACTTTTGGACACAAATTAAGAGACTGACTAGTACATTTTATGAATCTAAATAAATCACTTAAGCTACACCTTGCTTATCTCTTGTCTGATCCTTTTTTTGGCTTTCTGTTATCTGACTTCTCTAGTTTGTTATAAATGCTGCTAAAGTCATCTTCTGCCACTCCATTCATATATTTTCCCCCCAAATCCCTTCAGTAGATTGTCTTTTTCCATATCAAATTCTTCACTTTCAGAATCCTGCCCAGTCTTGCCCCTTCTACATCTCTATTCTCATGTCTGCCTGCTCTAGCCCTATACACTTCTTGCTTTAGCCATTATTTTTTCTTGGTGCCCTCCCTGCCATGCTTGGAACAGCATTGCATTTTCCTTATGATGATCCCTCCTATTTGATGTCTCTGTAGTCTCTCCTGAGTGACCTGATGCCCAGTTTATGCTCTTGTAAGCTTTTCTAGGAAGAGACTGTTTCTTATTTCGTGTTTTGAAAAACATTCTATACATTTACAGCACTATAAAATAAATGTTTGTGAAATATCCTTTAACTCTATAATACATAGTTTTGTGGTATCTTTTTAATTAGGCAACACATAAACAAATTGGAAAACCTAGTACAGATGAGTTCATCAGACTTTGGTAAGTTTGACATATTTCCATTTATATTGGGGTGGAAGATGGTCTTTTTATTATATGGGTGTAAAGAGTCTAGCACAACAGGGCTTGATTCCTGATTGGGGCTTCTAGGTGCTACTACAATACAAACATTAATAATATGTATTAGCATAAGCCTGCAATTTCTTAATATCTCTGGCTGTATATATTTCTGACATTATTGCTGTGGTAGGCTAAAGTGAGTGGGAAGAAAGACGTCTGCTGTTCTTAGCAGAAGTGTCGTGACTCACTTCAGTACCAGCCTAACTATATGTTGATTATCTAGGAAATGCCTAGGGTGAAATCTCGGCCCTCTTGAAGGCCATGGGATTTTTGTCATTGACTTCAACAAGGCCAGGGTTTCACCCATAGTGCAGGGCTTAGTGAACCGTTAATTCTTTGAATTAAAAATAAAAAGTTAATTCAAGCTCTCAATGATTTTAGTTATTAAGATAGCATTTTTCCGTATCCTCCTGGCTTATATATAAACAAGCTGTTATATTTGCTTAGTTTAGAAATTATTTATAGACTTCATTTGTCCTTGCAACAGAATCGATGAAATGGCAGCGCTACAAAACAGTTAATTTGAATTAAATACTAAGGCATGAGAAGTACGTTTCTGAAGGATTATTGCAGCCTTAGGCTTATTGTGAGTTTGAAGGCCAAATTACTTCAGCGAGTTGAGAACTGAAGTAATTGCTCAGAAATACGCTCCCTATGGTATCCTGTTGCTACTTGGAAATACTTGTTATAAAGGCACAAATAAATATCTGCTCTTTTTGTTTGAGATTCTTATAATGGTGTTAATTTAATTGATGATCCAACCAATCAGCTGTTCCATTATAGTTGTAGGTCTGAGCTTGTTGTCTTGCTTCTTTTATAAACATCTAGTTTCAAGGGCTAGTTGATTTGTCATAAAAGTCTAGTCTTGGCTGAGATTTTACCTTTAAGGTCTCAGCCTGGAAAGGATTTTATTTTAAATTCCAGTTAATCTTCTATATGTTGTTTTTGGACCAAGAAAAAGTAATTTATTTTTTAAATTTAAGCATCTATTTGAGGCTCTTTATTTTATCTTGTTCACTTTGTCAGATATCAAGGTAGCAACATATAATAAAGTAAAATAGTTAACAAAATAGTACAGAAATGTTTGCCAAAAATCAAATGTAGGAGCCATACTATGTCTTCTTTAGGTGAGGCGCCATGTACTTCTGGGCAGACTTAGCCTAAATTCTGTGGCACTATTGCTGCTATTTCCTCTTCCAGTGAGTCATATGTAACTTCTGTAACGTTACCTGCTTCTGGAAAAACCTTAATAACTTCATGCAACTGCTAATGCACTTCCTTCTTTTACAGTCTTTGGTATAATCATGCTTTCATTCATGTAAGAAATACATGCAGGAGTGTGCTGTTGAAGTGCCAGGGTTGACTGAAGACATGGTTCCCTTCAGGCCCTGAGGTGCATGCAGTCTGTAAGAGACACACACAAAGCAAATGTTTGTAAAGCATTTGGGTGTCCTTTGTTCAAAGGTATCATAAATATTATTGTTACCAGACCTAATGCTAGAAAATGGAGCAAAGTCTGAGTAAAAGCAAACAATTTGCTCTCCTGAAAATAATTGCAAAGCTGAAGGATTAAATCCTCTGCCCCAGTTGCCCAGAGTGCACATGCAACTAGGCCACAGCCACTAAATACAGAGTATTTGAGGGAGGAATGGGCCAAACCTGCTTCTTCCATCATCCCCCAAATTTGGTTTGGGCCCTGTGGATGGGTTGTACATGTACACCAGGCCAACCCATATTACCCTCCATTTCTCCATAGGCTTTGGAGAGTCACTGCAGGAATCTCTGAGGTGTGACGGGTGTGTGCAGATCCTTTTTCCCTTTTATGTTTTTGTGTTTGATATTTCAAGTCACTTACAAAATGTTTTACTGTAATGGGAGTACTCACCTCTTGAGTGCATCCTAGCAGATGGGTTTGGTTCTGCAGTCTCTCGCACTCTGCTCTCCCTCCAGACTGCCAGTCAACGCTGGTGGATCTTCAATGGCTCGGCCCTCCAACCAAGTCACAACATCCAAATGAACCTCTTCTAGGATAGTAGAGAGTCCAATAAATGAACAGTCCTGTTGTCCTCACTAGTGTCTTCAGCCTGTGCTCTGGGCCCACTTAATTCAGTCTTGTTCGGGCTCTCAAATAACTCCTGTCCCCTTCTTGGGGTTTATGCCACTATGGCTGGTGGGGGAATCCAGGCCTGTTTACTACTCTGGATTCCAACCCCCGGACATTATAAACAGCAGCTGCACCCTGCTTGATTTTCAGTTCGTTGGTGCTTCATCTCTGGGCCTGTTCCTACCTGGCCCCTTTTAGTTTCACCCTTATATCAGGGTTAATGTTCTTGGGTCCTCTCTCTCTCTCTCTGCAAACCTAGCTTAAGCAAACACAGCAAGAACTAAACTCTAGCTATCCCCCATACACCTTTGACCAGAAAGGCACTCCCTTCCTCACCCCTCTGGTCCTAGCGACGAACTGACCTGCTGAAACCCTGCAGCTCCCTGCTGGGCTTCGATTGCATGCTTCTGTGAGGTCTCTTTAGACATTCCTGGAGAACTCACTTTCATTGCTCCTTTCCTGTCATTTTGCTGCTTCGTGGGGAGGGGTGTAGTAGGACTTTTGGGCCTCCCGTAGGGAGCTGCATAGGCCAGGTACACCCCATCACATACTTCAGTTACAATGTCAAACAAAATTAACAATATTTAACAGCATGTTGCATATTAATTGTACCTGTTTATATCATTCCCCTTTCCCCTTCTTTCAAATGATATAAATGCAACTGTAACATGATATATGTATATTTAATCATTCATATTAATTTTTAAAACCTTTATTGGGAAGCTGACTATTTTCCAGGGATGAAGGGGAAGCTAGGAAATATGGAAAGTTAGAGGTGGGATTGGGAATGTAAGTCAGTTATTGTCCTACGTGTATGCCCTTCTTGACTATTTATTGTTCCTGTAAGTACAAGATTATTGTGTTCACATAAAAACATCTTGATTACTTCAGTATTTCTGTTGTATTGTTTTCCTATCTAAAGTAGACCAATACTTTTATTAGTTTTTATCCCTTTTTTGACAATATCAATAAGTAATAATCTCCTCCTGCTTCGATCATTGCAAATAATTTTCATTACTGGGGCTCAATATTTAATTTAAACAACTTCCCCATTTAGGTCTTATGTCAATGTCCAAGTATCTAATTTTATTATCCACTACTTTTGTTGAGCATTTGTAATCTTTTAAGACTCTTTTGGATGCAAGACATAGTATTAAAGGCTTGTCTACTCTTGAAATGCTGCAGCTGTGCTGCTGTAGTGCTTCAGTGTGGACACTACCTACACCAACGGGAGGGGTGGTTCTGTTGGTGTAATTAACGCAAGAGGCAGTAGCTAGGTCAATGGAAGAGTTCCTCCATCAACCTAGTGCTGTCTACACTGGTGGTGGGGTTGGTTTAACTATGCTGCTAAAGGAGGTGGATTTTTCATACCCTTGAGTGGTGTATTTAAACCAACTTCATTTTCTAGTGTAGACTAGGCTTTAGAGTAGTTTAGGCTGTACCCCAATTCCTGACCAAAAGCTTCAGTTATTTCTTTTATACTAGCCAATTTTTATTTATAACTTGCATAACAAGCATAAGGTCATCAGCATATAATGAAACTGTTTTCTATTCTATCTATACACTTATTCCTTGAACATGTGTCCCTGAAATTTTGGGCTAGTGCTTTGATAATTAAATCACGTAAGAAGGGTGTAAGGGACATCCTCTCTTATTCTGTGTAATGGTATTGGCTCAGTATTTTTCCCCAGGTGCATGTCATAGGATTTTTATAGATTGTTTTGTTCCACTTCTGCAAGTGTCCCTCAAAACCATATTTCTCTAACATTCTGAATAGAAATATGCATTCTATTGAGACTGTTCATAGTTAGAATGTAGACCTCTTTAGTGCTTCTGGAGTGCTGTACCACATATAAAAGTTTTCTTCTTCTTGCTTGCTGCTTCTTTGTGCTTGCTCGTGTCAATTCTATTTTAGTTGTGTGTGCTCTCACGTGCATGGTTGTTGAAGATTTTTGCTTTAGCAGTATCCATGGGGCCAGCTGGCCCACCCCTTGAGTGCCGCACTCGTGTGTCTGTATATCAGGCACCACCAGCTCTCAGTTCCTTCTTACCGCCCGTGGTGGTTAGTCGGAGCGCCTTTCCTTACATAGCAAGGGCTAGCGGCTTCATTTCTTCTGACTTCAAGCCTTAGGGTCTTGTAAATAGTTGTTTATAGTATCAGAGGGGTAGCCGTGTTAGTCTGAATCTGTAAAAAGCAACAGAGGGTCCTGTGGCACCTTTAAGACTAACAGAAGTATTGGGAGCATAAGCTTTTGTGGGTAAGAACCTCACTTCTTCAGATGCAAGACATCTTGCATCTGAAGAAGTGAGGTTCTTACCCACGAAAGCTTATGCTCCCAATACTTCTGTTAGTCTCAAAGGTGCCACAGGACCCTCTTTTGTTTATAATAGTTAGTGTTAAGTAGCTGTTAAACATAGTTAGAAGTTAGAGTCCCAGCGGGGACTTTGCCCCAGGTGGGCCATGCTCCAGTCTCCGGGGTTTAAGCCCTGCACAGACTGTAACAGGCATATGCCTGTAAGTGATCCTCGCAGCAGCTGCCTCAAGTGCGTATTTGTAAAACTCTTTGACTCAGGACTCATAAAGAGTGGGATATTCATTTGTGAGCGCTCCGTATGGAGGCTGCCCTTCGTCTGGCTTCTGAGTTGTCCCGCCAAGACTAGCCTAGTACCTAGGCCTCGGTGCGCAGCGCACCCCCGTCACCAGTGCCCAGAAAGAAAATGAAGAAGCACAGTTCTGCAAAAAAGGCCATGGGGCATTGGCCAAAGGACCCAGTTTGGGCTGCCCAGCCACTCCAGCCCATGTGGACGTGCCTCCTTGGTCGGGGCCCTTAGCCCCTTAAAGGATCCACGACTGACTCCGGGGAGTGGTAGGGGACCCAAACTTCTGGCAGCATTGACGCTTTTCTAAGTTTCCCTGGCGTGGAGAGAGCGGAGGCCTCCACAGTGGTGGCACCATGTGCGCCGCAGGAAGTGGCAAAGGCTCCCTACGAGGGCAAGCCAGCCTCTAAGACCCCTCATGGGGCAATGGAGCGCCGCCGATCTCCCGGGCCAAGGCAGTGCTCTCCATCTTTGCACCGCAGATCTCCGGCATTGCAGCCCAGATCTCTGTATTACTGGCACCGTTTGCCCTCATGTCAGTCGTCCTCTAGGCATAGATCTTGGTCGCCTGCCCCGTGGGAGCGTTTCCCATCACGATTCTGGTCCCCCTGGCCCTGGTCCCCTGGATACTGGCACCAATCTTCCCACTCCGAACACCAGTCTCTGGCAGCGACGGTCAGCAGGCAGACTCAGAAATCAGCCGCCCCGCCGTGGTCCCCAGAAGGGGATTCCTCTGGCACGGAAGGGCAGTTTAGCCTCTTGCCAAGACCCCACCAGCGCGACTGGGCACCTGAGGCCGCATTGACATCTATGGCACTGCCTTGGCGGCATGGCCAGTGGTCAGCAGAGTGGCCTTATTGGAGTGTGTGGGGCATGTTGGTGATGATGATGCCCCTTTTGCACCGCTCATCTGCCACCACATCGGAACAACAGCTGTCGGCACCGGCAGCACCGGGCTCAGTACATGAGACGCACTCGGAGGTCTGGGTAGAGGAGGCAGTGCCCACCCCAAAACCCTCCTCTCCCATGGAGGATGACCTCCGCCAGTGGTATAGTCGTCGTCCTCATCCCCAGACGCGGCAGTTGCGGGATCCTTGAGGACCAACCCGCTGGATGATTTTAAAGAACACCAGGCTTTGCTTCAATGGGTGACTGAGAACTTGGGCCTAGAGGTGGAGGAGATGGCTGAGCGGTCGGACACCTTGTTCAACGTGTCTCAGCCTCTATCCCGTCCGTGTTGCACTATCAGTGCATGACGGGATCCTGAAAATTGCCAACGCCCTCTGGCAAACCCCATCGTCCGTCCGTCCAGCTCATCTCCAGAAGGGCTGAAAAGAAGTACTTCGTCCTGGCCAAAGGATTCGAATACCTTATGCCCACCCACTTCCGGGTTCACTAGTTGTCTCTGCGGCCAACGAGAAGGACAAGCAGGGGCACACCAGTTCAACGCCCAAAAATAAAGAGGCCAAAAGACTAGACCTTTTGGGGAGAAATATTTATTCAACAGCCAGCCTGCAATTCCGGGTGGTGAACCATAAGGCCCTCTTGGGCAGGTACAATTTTAACTTATGGGACTCCCTCCATAAATTCAAGGAGTCCCTCCCTCAGGGTTTGGCCGAGGAATTTGGCACCCTGGTGGAGGAGGGCATCACGGCGGCTAGGTGTTCTCTCCAGATGGTGTGGGATGCAGCGGACTCGGCAGCTAGGATGGTTGCGTCGGCAGTGATCATGAAGCACAGCTCCTGGCTTCAGACCATCGGCCTGTCCAAAAAGATGCAGACCTCTATCCAGGATCTCCCATTCGACGGGAATAGTCTCTTTTTTCAGAGCAGACTGATGCCAGGCTGCATGAGTTAAAGGACACTTGGTGTGACGGGTTCCCCTTCTCCCTAGGGTGCCACTTGGAACTGGGGTACCACTGAGCCCACCTGACCCACCAGCCTGGGCACCCTTTACACTGTATTGCTGAGGGAAGCCTTCACTCGGGCTTCAGACTGTACTTTACCAGCACACATACAGTTAGGGACACACCCAGCTGCAGTTTTACACACAGATGCTGGAACAGCTGTTCTGGGCAAACCCTTCCCTTTAATCAGTGAGGAGATATTCCTGTACTCCCCCAAATTGCTTCTCAACTTCCTTTGATGGGCCCCCCTCTAAAACACCCATCTCTGTGCTCTCTAGAGTGGGATCTATCCCCTGTTCAGTTGTGGTCGCTCCATCTGGAGGTGGTCAGCATAATTTTCCAGAGGTGGAGGACTCCCCAGGTAGACCTGTTCACGTCCAGGCAGAACAGAAAATGTCACGTGTTCTGTTAGATCTGGGAAATAGACAGGAGCTCCTTATCAGACGCTTTTCTCATTCCATGGTTGTTGGCGCTGATGTATGCCTTCCTGCCAGTGCCATTGATTCATAGGGTCCTTATGAAGAAGAAGCAAGACTGGGCGAGAGTTATCCTAATATCCCCCATGTGGCCTCGCCAACACTGGTTCGGCATGTTGCTGAGCCTTTCAGTAGCCGCCCCACTGCAGCTACCCCACTGGCCGGATCTGCTGTCTCAGAACCACGGTAGCATTTTGCACCTGAACCTGACGGTGCTGCACTTGATGGCTCAGCTACTGCATGGCTAAGCATGGACGAATGGGCATATTCGCCCCATGTTCAGCAGGTCTTGTTGGGTAGCAGGAAATCCTCCACCAGAGTGACTTACCTGGCCAAATGGAAAAGGTTCATGGGCCGGGCCTCAGAACAGCGTATCCAGGCCGAGTAGGCCCCACTGCAGGAGATCCTGGATTATCTGCTGCAGCTCAAACTCCAGAGTTTGTCCCTGTCATCGATCAAGGTCCACCTGGCCGCGATCTCGGCTTTCATCCTCCGCTCCAAGGCAGGTCAATCTTCACTGACCACATGATGGCACAGTTTTTGAAAGGTCTGGAGCATCTCTATTTGCACGTCTCGGATCCCGTGCCTTCCTGGGATGTAACTCTCGTGCTGTTGAGGCCCCTTGAGCCTCTGACTTCCTGCTCTCTCCTGCTTCTCTCCTGGAAGGTTTTGTTCCTGGTTGCAAT
This sequence comes from Chrysemys picta bellii, assembly GCF_011386835.1. Lineage (NCBI taxonomy): Eukaryota > Metazoa > Chordata > Testudines > Emydidae > Chrysemys > Chrysemys picta. Next base: position 75,345,310 of record NC_088793.1, on the reverse strand, counting down.
AACGTTGGCTTGCAGGGTGTCCGAGATCAGGGCGCTTACTTCAGAAAGCCCTATACGGTCTTCTACAAGGCTAAGGTCCAGTTGCAACTGCACCCAGCATTTCTGTCCAAGGTCATTTCCCGGTTTCAGACTGGCCAGGACATATATTTACCTGTCTTCTTTCCAAAGCTTCCTACGTCAGATAAGGAGTGCAGGCAACACACCCTGGACATCAGAAGGGCGCTGGCATAGGTAGAAAGAAGCTATTCCATAATTCAACGCAGTTGTTTGTTGCAGTGGCAGACAGAATGAAAGGTCGCCCAGTGTCTGCTCAGAGAACACTCGACTAGGGCTCAAGCGTCGTCAGTGGGCTTCCTAGCACAGGTACCAATCCAAGAGATCTGTAGGGCCACTACCTGGTCGTCTGTCCACACGTTCGTGTCTCATTATGCACTTGCCCAGCAAGCTCGAGATGACGCTAGTTTTGGCAGAGCAATGCTGGAAGCTGCAAGACTGCGAACTCCGAGCCCCCCTTCTTGGACACTGCTTGTGAGTCACCTAGAATGGAATCGACATGAGCAAGCACTCGAAGAAGAAAAAAGGCAGGGCACTGCCAGATTGTTTGCTCTCTGCCAAGAAGCCCTCCGGCTCTGGGACTTCTGTCTGTAGCACGATATCCATCTTGGAGCCACTCACCTCTCTGGGGCCAAGAATGCCTTTGCAGATCACCTCAGCATGACCTTCTTGCCTCGCCATGAGTGGTCCTTCCATCCGGATGTGGTCAGCTTCATCTTCCGCAAGTGGGGAACTCCCCTGGTGGACTTGTTTGTGTCCAGGCAGAACAAGAAATGCCACGTTCTCTGTGCAATGCGGGGTATGGACAGAGGACCCCTGTCTGACGCCTTTTTGTTCCCATGGTTGGGGGCTCTGAAGTATGCCTTCCCTCCGGTGCCGTTTCTCCAGGGTCCTCATGAAAATCAAGTAGGACAGGGCAAGGGTGATCCTCGTAGTGCTGGCTTAGCATGCTGAACCACTGCTAGCGCAGCCGCTGGACCTCTCAGTGGCCGCTCCATTCCAGCTACCACTCCAGCCGGACCTGCTGTCCCAAAACCATGGCAGTCTTCTGCATACGAACCTGCAGGTGCTGCACCTAACAGCTAGGCTGCTGCATGGTTAAATGAGCAGGAGCAGCAGTGCTTGGCTGATGTCCAACAGGTCCCATTGGGCAATAGAAAACTCTCCACCAGAGCGACCTACCTGGCCAAATGGAAGCGGTTCGCCTGCTGGACCTCGGATAAAGGCATTCGGACTGCACGAGCCTTGATGCAGTTAATCCTAGATTACCTTCTGCATCTCAAACTCCAAGGCCTGTCCCTTTTCTCTGTCAAGGTTCACTTGGCGGCTGTCTTGGCCTTCCATCCGCCGCTTGCGGGTAGGTCGGTTTTTGCCCAGGACATGACTGCCAGATTCCTCAAGGGCCTTGAGCGCCTCTACCTGCACGTTCCTCTGTGGGACCTGAACCTGGTGCTGTCGTGGCTCACGGGACCCCCTTCAAGCCTTTGGCTTCCTGCTCTCTTCTTCTCCTGTCCTGGAAGATTGTATTCCTGGTCGCAATAACATCTGCCCATCCGGTCTCAGAGATTAGGGCGCTCACCTCGGAACCAAGGTCCAGCTGAGACCACACCCGGCTTTCCTGCCCAAGATGGTCTCCCAGATTCATACAAGCCAGGACATTTTCTTACCTGTCTTCTTTCCAAAGCCGAATAAATTGGAGGAGGAGCATAAGCTGTATTTCCTAGATGTCAGGAGGGCATTAGCCTTCTACATTGAAAGGACCAAGCCATTCCACAAGTCGACACAGTTGTTCATCGCGGTAGCCGACAGAATGAAAGGTTGCCCAGTGTTCATCTTGGATCACCGCCTGCATTCACTTCTGCCATGATCAGGCGACCCTTATTGTGGAACACCCGGTGATTGTAACTGCCCACTCGACCAGGCGTCTTCGGCAGCCTTTCTGGCCCAAGTGCCTATCCATAACATCTGCAGGGTGGCCGCTTGGTCATACGTCCTCGTCCCACTACGCGCTTACCCAGCAGGAACAAGGACGACACTGGCTTCAGTAGGGTACTTCAGTACTATCAACCGCCAGACTGTGAACTCCGAACTCACCTTCACATACACTGCGTGTGAGTCACCTAGAATGGAATCTACATGAGCAAGCACTTGAAGAAAAAATGGTTACCTACCTTTCATAATTGTTGTTCTTCGCGATGTGTTGCTCATGTCCATTCCATTACCTACCCTCCTTACCCCTCTGTCAGAGTTGCCGGCAAGAAGGAAGTGAGAGGGTGTAGGGTCGGTGGCGCCTAATACACCTACGCATGAGCGTAGCACTCAAAGAGGGCACCACAGCCGACCCTACAGATACCGCTAAGAGAAAAATCTCCACCAACTGTGTACGTGGGGGCGCACACACCTGAAATGGAATGGACATGAGTAACATCTCGAAGAACAACAGTTACGAAAAGGCAGGTAACCGTTTTTTATATTATTTCAGGGACTTCTTCCATCTATAAAGCTAGCTTGGTTTTGGTGAATCAGTTCAGAAGATGGAAATGCACTTAGTAACAAGGGTGTTATCTGTGTTTTAAACATTTTATAGAATTCAGAGGTGTCTCCATCAGATACAGGGCTCTTCCCTGATTTTAATGATGAAATTATCTGTTTCTTCTCTGTTATTGGACCAGCTAGTACTTCTCTTTCTTTATATGTCAGTCTGGACATTTTAATAACCTGCAGTATGTGCCAGTTCTTCCAAATTTTTGTATCTGTTAGTGTAAATTTCCCAGAAATATTTTACTAGTATCATGTGAAGTTCTTGTAAATGTGGTCTCTGCTGTGCTGCCAAAACCTTGTCCCTCCCTCCCTGTCCCATGCAGCTGCAATGTAGCTTTTAAAAATGCTTTTGGGCTTCAGTGTCCACATATTTCAGAGTAGCAGCCGTGTTAGTCTGTATCCGCAAAAAGAACAGGAGTACTTGTGGCACCTTAGAGACTAACAAATTTATTAGAGCATAAGCTTTCGTGGACTACAGCCCACCTCATAGTGTACCTAGGAATTTGTCTGATGATGGTGTTTTTCCATTCTTCCATCTCTTCTTATTAAAACTAATCCATAACAATGCTTGCTTACATCTTCACAGATTCTAAAGTTGTGCTTTTCTGTTGTTTAATCTACTGTGTCAGGGAAAACAAGTGAAGATAATGTGAATGATTCCCACTGTACTGAACTATGTATGGCATTTTCTCTTTCTTTTTACCTTTAACTGGACCGTGTTTTGTGATAGTTTATGTGGAGGATACTTAGCAGGGAAAAATTGTAATATAACATTTTATTTACAGTTGAACGATATTGTTTAAACAGAATTGCTCTTAGAACTTATTGTGAAATATTTTTATCACTACAGTGTCATTAGTATTATAAAGATTTCTTTTGAAAGAAGTGATTTATGCCTCTGACTCGTTAATTTTCTGTTTTCAGGTCAGGCTGCAAATCTACACTCTGAAGCAGGCAACATCAGACATCACTGTATTGCATTTCTGCATTATGTGAAGGTGTTCATCTTCAGGTGAGATGACATACACAATTTCAATAACTAGTTAACTTATTGTGTGTAATTAGTTTTGAATAACCATCTGTTATGCACCCTTTAATTATATATTGATGTGCTGTTCATTCAGATACCTGGAATCACACAAAACAGAGGATGACGGGCTACTTCATCCATATGAAGAACTGGAAGTCCAGCTCCCTTCAGTGCTGGTTGAGGAGCTTCATGCCTTGACCTTACATATTGGACATCTGTATGAACTCCCAAGTAGTATCCTGGGAGCATTTACCATTCAACATCAGGCAAAGGTTTGGCTTATCTTTTTAATACATCATACCACAGTCCAGATTTGACTCTTATAAATTATGATGAATAAAAGTTAGTTTTATTTAAAAAATGGGAATGCATCTCATGCACTTATTAGTTAAGTGTCATCCTATATTGCTCAAACAGTTATTTTTTGACATTGGGTGTATTAGACCTTGCATTTTCTTTGTACAATATTTCTCTTTTAGAATCCTTATTGGCATTATGCAAATAAAATGTAATTTATATTTAGAGGTGAATAAATAGGCTTGATCAATCGGCTTGTCATAGTGCTATTATTTGTTTTTCAAAAATTAATTGTGTTTATCCATGATTACAATGAGAACTCTCGAGTTCCCAACTAGAAGAGGCACTTTTATAAAGACAAATTCTGAAACTTGTCTAAAACAGGAAAAGAGCATCTTTGTGCAGGAGAAAACTGCAATAACTCCATTTCCCTTTTTGGGGGGAGGGATAGTTCAGTGGTTTGAGCATTGGCCTGCTAAACCCAGGGTTTTGAGTTTAATCCTTGAGGGGGCCATTTAGGGATTTGGGGCAAAAATCTGTCTGGAGATTGGTCCTGCTTTGAGCAGGGGGTTGGACTAGATGACCTCCTGAGGACCCTTCCAACCCTGATATTCTATGAACATTTAATAGACTAGAGCAGTATACAGTTGTAAGATTTTTCCATTTGGGGTAGGGAATATTTTTATTTTATTTTGTTTAAAAGGGATTCCATGATTAGAGCGCTATGCAAATCATTACGATGAAGGAAAATACCTATGGTAAGGAGTGACATTTTGATTCCTGCCATTCAGTCTGTTTGGGTCAAGGACTGATGAAGAACTGATGTTCTCTGTCTCTAGGGATGGATGCGTTACACTTTGAGTAGCTCTGAGGTCTCAGAAGTTAAAATGGTTAGGGCTCTGAATAAAAAAGTTGATCCTTATTATGGTCCATTTACCAGTTCTCTGCTGTCTAATAATGTGTGTGCTAGAAGGGCACATAGGGATTTGATGGTGCTTCACCTGTTCACCTTGAACTAAGATGTTTTGGTTAGTTGGATTGTGGGTTAGATTAAAGATTTTGTGAACCTGCTCTAAACAGAAGAGTAAGTGTGTGAGGAAGAACATTTTCTCTTTCACTTTGGAACGTATTATTTAATGTGATACTTGCCATCAGTGGGACTCCACATGGTCATAGGAGTCTGCCTGTCCTCGTGGTTCTTAGGATAGGATCCAGGCTTTGCTTAGTAAATATGAAATTAGAAAAAAAAAATATGTCTTTTATCACAGCTGTTTCCTCCATCGTGGCATTTACTGCATCTCCACTTGGATATCCATTGGCTAGTGCTGGAAATTCTTCATGTCCTAGGCGAGAAGATGCTGCGTAAGTCCATCTGTTTATGGTGCATGTTTATGCTTTGCATATTTTTAGTGATTTAGTTTCCGCCCCCCCCCCCCCCCCCCCGGTTACATATGTTTCTGATCTGAAGTTGTCCAAATTATTTTACTTTCTTTGGGGATTAGTTTCTGCATTTACTTTATTTTTTTTTTTCTTTTTAATTGCTATTAGATACATTGGCTAAAATCAAGAGTGGTGAGGGCAGGTTATTTCCAAGTTTTCCCACATGCTTTGGCTAGTGCATCTCAATCTGGATGTACAGTACAGTTACTAATCCGGGGTTGATCCTGTCCTAATGAAGGTTGACAATTACATCAAATTGTATTGTGGATTTGTGCTACTGGGATTAGACTGAGCCATCAAATTATTTTCTCTTGAAACTTCAAATGACTCAAGTTTAATTTAAAAAAATACACTTCTGAATGTTGCTTGCAAAAAATCAAAAGATGATGAACAGCACACAATAATTTGATGTGAACGGGGTGGAAAGGGTATCCAGGGATGGCTGATACAGATTTGAAGAGAATGGTCAAGACCATATGTTATGTTGAGGCCATGATTTTAAAAGAGGACACTTCCTCATCAGTTCCAAGCAACATGTCTGTGCTTCATTTATGAGAATTCTTGAGGAGATTTTGTGATTGATTAAAAAAAAAAATCCACATTTTTGTGCACAGGCGACCACTGAGGAGGTATTGGGAGAAGAGAGAGACCTTCGCCAAAGGAGTGTGTGAAAATATAGTGAGAAAAGGGCAAACCAATATGTGTGTGTGGGGGGGGTTTAGTGGCTTTACAGGGCAAGGAGTACACTGAAACTAGTAAGCTGTTTATGGTAGCAACTAAAGTAAAAGGTCAGGGAATGCAGTCGAGGAGAACAGCTTCAAAGCAATTCAGCTTGCTAGAGAAAAATGGTTGAAATACGAAGGAGGGCAATATGAGTTGCATTGTGAGGATTATTTATGTATTGTTCATTTGTATGTCAGCCAAGTCAAGCACAAAAAATAATTCTAGAGTACTATTTCTTTCCCCTTTCTATAAGTGTTGTGTCACATTGCATTGAAATCCACTTTAGTATAGAGCTTCTAAATAATGGTCCAATACTGGTACATATGTGAATTACAAAAATTGTAGTAATCTAGACATTGAGGTATATGAGAGCCAGCTCCTCTTTTAGTAATTCATTTGCTGTTGTTGGGGTGGAGTGAAGGAGGCCAACAAGACTTCCTTTTAAGTTTCCATTCATAATACAGTATTATGGAAAGGCAGATATATACTTGTCCAAGAACTACAGTAACATTTAACTGCCACGTACAAGTTGGAGTAATAATAAATATATTTGACATTCATATAGCACTTTACGTTAACTAATCTCCACAACTTCCCATAAGAAAAATATACTAAAACATATAAGGGGCAGATTCTGCCACCTTTACTCACGTTGAGTAAAATCTTACTCCATGTGGGATCCCATTGACCTTTCAGCTGAAATTCAACTTGACCTAAATAGGACCCAATAAGGTGTTGATCAACATGAGAAAAGGTGGCAGAATTTCGACCATAGCTAATACATTATATAATTGTACAAAATATATTATAGTAGGATATTGCATAATAAAGAGTTTTCAGCAAAAACAGTTATAAAGTATAGGTTCACTTGAATTCAATAAGCGTAACTTTGATATTAGCTGCCCTCAAGCAATGAATTTCTAAACATTTATATCACTTGCTTTTGTTTTTTTTCATGTGTACAAAAAATTTTAGACACTTGATTGCTCAGTTACTTGAGACCCAATGCAGCTGCTATTTAAATTAATAACAAAATGCCTCATTATGTCACTAAGAGCAGTACTCATGCTTGGTCACTTATCCACAGTGTTGTGAGTCCTCCAAAATATTCATCTTTGATTTTGTTCAGCAGTTTAGTTATGGATTCCGTATCCAAAAAAAATCTTGTATTCCTGTGCGAATTCTGCACTACTGTGCACATGCATAATTAATGAGCCATACATATTTTAATTTTTTGCGCAGAAAAAAGCTTCTGCTGAAATGTTGCTGCAGTTCTGCCTTGTGCCCACCAGAGGGCGAAGTGGCGCAAGAACAGCAGCAGCTCCCAGCCAGCAAGGGAAGAGAGCGAGCCTGTAGTGCCGCCTTTGTAGTGCCTGTCAGGCCAGGTCAGGAGACAGGGGCTATGGGTTGACAGACAGCATGGGATGCTGGGGGGAGGGGAGAGTGTCAGACAGGGGCTCATAAGGGCTAGTGCAGGAGGATAGACTGGGGTTGGGGCTGAATGGGAGTGGAGACAAAGGACCATGGGGGAGGTGCAGGGCCACATGGTGATGGAGGGGGTGTAGAGCTACATAGAGACAGAGGGTGGCTGGGTGGAGGCACACAGAGACAAATGGGGACAGGCAGGAGGGTACAGGGACACAGACAGGGGAGTGGCTGAGTGGGGGCACAGAGCCACATGGGGATGGGGGAGGGATGCAGGGCCACATAGGGATGGGGGGAGTGGGTGTCCGAGTGGGGGTGGAGGGACACATGGGGATGGGCAGATGTGCCTGACTGAATGGGAGAGGCTAGGGGTCTGCATGGGGAAAACTCCCTAACAATCCCTCCCTGCCCCGCAAAAAAACCTGTTCCATACTTTTCCCACCCATACCCAACAACCCTCCAAGTTCACACCCAGGTTTCTTCCCAGCAATTTACCTCCATCTCCCTCAGCTCCTCTGTTATCCCAGAATCCCCCCAAGTCTTTGCACTGTTTCTGATGGGCGTGGGAAATACGGTAGTTTAAAGGAATTATTACTCAGAGTCCTGTATTAATATGCCTAGTAAGGAATCTATTTGTCCAAAAAAAAAAAAAAAAAAGACATTTTCTGAGTCTTTTTTGTTGTCTGTCTTGTTACAGACAAACTTGCTGACTGGTATTTTGAAATAAATGACCCAAAATAATTGAAACTGGTGTGATTAACTCCTCACTTAACATTGTCCCGGTTAACGTTGTTTTGTTGTTACGTTGCTGATCTATTAGGGAACAAGCTCGTTTAAAGTTGTGCAATGCTCTCTTATAACGTCGTTTGGCAGCTGCCTGCTTTGTCCACTGCTTGCAGGATTCTCTGGAAGAGCAGCCCCTCCTTGTGGGGATTAGAACCAAGGGGGGCCATCAGCTCACCTAAATGAGCTCGGCAGCTGCCCAGCAGCAGTTCAGCTGTCCCTCCCCCCACTGCCGTGCTGCTCCTGCCTTGCCCTCTGCCTTTGAGCTGCTCCCCATCTTTTTAACCTCTCCTCTTATGGAAACTGTTCCATATACCTAATAATTCTGTTAACTTTTTCCTGCTTGCTGGGGGAGGAGGGGGAGAGGGGTGTTGATATCAGGATGTCCCCCTGCTCCTGCCCCTCCTCCCCCGCTCTGTACCCCCTCTCCACAAAGCGGAGGAGGGGACAGAAGGTGTAGGGGGGGAGCTTGCTGGAAGCTGTTGCTTCCTGTTTGAACTGGCTCATCTGCTTAAAAGGGCAACATACTTGAAGTGGGGTCAGTGACCTTAAAGGGGAAATGCACGTCTCTCTCAGGACAGGTCTTCACTATGGGGGGGGGGGTTGATTTAAGATACACAAATTCAGCTATGCGAATAGCATAGCTGAATTCGACGTATCGGAGCCGACTTACCCTGCTGTGAGGACGGCGGCAAAATCGACCTCCGCGGCTCCCCGTCGACGGCGCTTACTCCTACCTCCGCTGGTGGAGTAAGCGCGTCGATTCGGGGATTGATTGTCGTGTCCCGACGAGACATGATAATTCAATCCCCGAGAGATCGATTTCTACCCGCCGATTCAGGCGGGTAGTGTAGACCTAGCCTCACTCATGCATGCACCCCCCAGCACTTTCGAAATTCAGCCTCTGCACCCGTGCATGTGCTGTCAGGAGGAGGGAGTGGTGCGCTCCAGCTGGATAGCGTGGGCTCATCATCATGTTCAGTTTTTGCAGGGAAGTGTTTGCAACTACTGCCCTGCATCTATTGTGTTTCCTTCCTCCATGCTGCCTTGTAGAGTGTGAGGCTACATTAACAACAGCGTATTAACCCTTGAGGGCTCAGCCAAATGCTAGTTCATCATTTAGCAGCACAGCATTCCCTGGGAAATATTTCACCCTCTTACTCCACCACCTCAACCAAGCTTCACAATCATTCAATGCTGTGTACAATATTAAACTGTTCGTTTAAAATTGTTTAAAACTTATACTGTATATGCATATAATGTTTTTTGTCTGGCAAAAATTTTTTCCCTGGAACCTACCCCCCCCCTCCCATTTACATTAATTCTTTTGGGGAAATTGGATTCACTTAACATGGTTTCGCATAAAGTCGCATTTTTCATGAACAAATCTACAACATTAAGCAAGGAGTTACTGTACTTCCTTTTGTTTGTTTTAAACCCGCTGTCTATTAATTTCACTGGGTGACCTCTAGTTCTTGTGTTATGTGAGCGACTAAATAACATTTCCTTATTCATTTTCTCCACACCAGTCAAGACATCTGTCCTATCCCTTCTTAGTTGTCTCTTTTCCAAACTGAAAAGTCCCAGTCTTTTTAACCTCTCCTCTTATGGAAGCTGTTCCATACACCTAATAATTTTTGATGCCCATCTCTGTACCTTTTCCAATTCCAATATATCTTTTTTGAGATGGGGCGACCACATCTGCTCGCGGTATTCAGGATGTGGGCGTACCATGGATTTATATAGAGGTAATATGATATTTTCTGTCATATTATCTATCCATTTCTTAATGATCCCCAACATTCTGTTAACTTTTTTGACTGTCAATGCACATTGAGCGGATGTTTTCAGAGAACTATCCACAATGACTCCAAGATCTTTCTTGACAGCTAATTTAGACCCCATCATTTTGTACGTATAGTTGGGATTATGTTTTCCAATATGCATTACTTCGCATTTATCAACATTGAATTTCATTTGCCATTTTGTTGCCCACTCACTCAGTTTTGAGAGATCCTTTTGGGGGAGGGATAGCTCAGTGGCTTGAGCATTGGCCTGCTAAACCCAGGGTTGTGAGTTCAATCCTTGAGGGGGCCACTTGGGGATCTGGGGCAAAATAAGTACTTGGTCCTGCTAGTGAAGGCAGGGGGCTGGACTCGGTGACCTGTCAAGGTCCTTTCCAGTTCTAGGAGATGGGATATCTCCATTAATTATTATAATTATTATTATTTTGTAGCTCTTTGCAGTCTGCCTGGGACTTAACTATCTTGATTAGTTTTGTATCATCTGCAAATTTTGCCACCTCACTGTTTGTTTTCCCAGTTCATTTATGGATATGTTGAACAATAGTAGTCCCAGGACAGACCCCTGGAGGACACCACTATTTACCTCTCTCTATTGTGAAAACTGGCCATTTATTGCTACCCTTTGTTTCCTATCTTTTAACTTATTACTGATCCATGAGAAGACCTTCCCTCTTATCCCATGAAGCTTACTCTGCTTAAGAGCCTTTGATGAGGGACTTTGTCAAAGGCTTTCTGAAAGTCTAAGAACACTTTATTGATTGGATCACATGTTTGTTGACCCCCTCAAAGAATTCTAATAGAGAGGTGAGGCATGATTTCCCTTCACAAAAAGCCATCTTGACTCTTTCCCAGCAAATCATGTTCATCTATATGTCTGATAATTCTGTTCTTTACTTTTGTTTCAACCAGTTTACCTGGTACTGAAGTTAGGCTTACTGACCTGTAATTGCCGGGATAGCCTCTGGAGCCTTTTTAAAAAATCGGCGTCACGTTAGTTATCCTCCAGTCGTCTGGTATAGAAGATGATTTAAGAAATAGGTTACATACCACAGTTAATAGTTCCTCAATTTCATATTTGAGTAACTTCAGAACTCTTGGGTGAATACCATCTGGTCCTGGTGAGTTATTACTGTACAATTTATCAGTTTGTTCCTAAACCTTCTGTAATGACACCTCAATCTGGGACGGTTCCTCAGATTTGTCACACAGAGGCATTTGTTACTGAGAAGAATTTGCAAATGAAGAAACCTTTACTGCAATGTAGTGACTGCAGGGATTATGCCAGCAAAGTAACTATATAATGCCAACCATTCTATTGTCAATCAGAATAATATCAAACTTTTATGAAATGGAGAAGACGACAGGATTAATTTGGAATGGGAAAGCTTTCCTCAAGTAATTTTTCTGCTTGTAAGCAAAAATGATACTCCTCTCAGAATTGCTTGTTGACGCAAATACAGTGAATAGAAATTGTTGTCTTTGTTTCCATAGAATCAAGCCCAAGTATTAAGGAGATCTGATCTTTTGTTGTGTTTTAGGACAAATTGTGTACGCTCACCAATTCATGAACCTAACCGGAGAAAATTTAACCAATATCAGTTTATTTGAAGCACACTGTGGAAACCTCTTCTGTGATTTGATAAGCTTGTCAATCAACAAATATACCAAGGTATTATTATTTTATTTCTTTTATGCAGAAAGCATCTGAAAGCCCCAATCACAATCAGGGCTGCTTTGTGCTAGGTGCTGTACAGATGCATAGGAAAACATAGTCCCCTGTTATTGGTGTTTTAAAATTTTGCCTTTGGTTTAATATTCCCAATTTTTAAAGAGTGTTATTTGTTAGAAACTCATACTGTGTTGTATTTATTCATGACCATCTGGCAATTGATTGGGAGAGTAATTTTGAAATGCACTGTGTACAGAACTGAAGTGTGTGCCACATTTAATAAGTTCAGTGTGCTGGGTTTCATGCCAAACATGAGCTATAGATGCAGAAAATATCTTTCCAAACTCTCTCAAAAGGAACAAAAAGAGAGTGACTAAAACCTTGGCAGTAAGCTAACTAGGCACTTACTTACAATGTCATATTACAGTTTATATTTACACCACTCCTATTTCAACAACTTCAGCTTTCCGTTACAGCTTCTTTACGTTTGTCAAGGGAAACTTTGGGTAGACAAACAAACACTAGTTGTGTTCAAGTTAGTATGCTAAAAATAGCAGTATAGCCAAGGTAGCAGGAGCAGCAGCTCACACTTGCCACCTGAGTACAAACTGGCCCGGACCTTTTGGATGTGTACTTAGGCAGCTAGCTCATGTTACCCCAGCTACACTGCTATTTTTATCGCACTAGTTGATCAGAGCTAGTGCTTTTCTCTATACCCGAGCAGCATGCTCCAAGCTGCAGTGTAATGTACCCTTTTTGTGTAACCTCTTTATTTTATTTTTTTAAAGATTGGTGCGCTGACTTTTCTTCACAACCTCCTATCATTAGCAGATCTAAACTAGGAAGTCTAATTGCTGTATATACCAGCCAGTAGAGTAATCTCACATTCTTCTTTGATATGTTGTCACTGTGGATTCCGCTCTAGGTGCACCCACACATCTCTGTTTCTCTATTCAGAGTGTGAGAAACTGAAAGGTAACTCACCACAAGACTGCTTTACATATTAAACATCAGTCAGAAGAGAATTTCTTTAAACAACAAGTAATGATCAGATAACACACACGACTCAAAATGTGCTCTTTGGAGCATGTTAAAATAATGTCTTACCGCAGGACTACCAAAATGCTGCTATGTGAAATATTGTAGGGACATTGAGGCATTTTAACATACTCCCATGAATTAAAACTATCTTCACATGAACAAATTCTATTCTGTTAGCATTACACATAACCATTAAGGGATTTGCATGTTAAAAATAATAAATATTAAATCATTTGGAAGCTTTTTCTTCTCTTCCCAGGAACATCAAGTGAATCTAATCAATCATTTTCTCTCTCTTTCACTAGTAGACAATGAATTGGTATTTAGTGCTGTTTCTTTTCATTAGTACTTAGATCATCCCTTTCACTTATTAAATATTTTTTGAAAAATCATTTGAAACTGGTTCAGTAAAAGCTTAAAAGTAATGCTGCTTCTACTGTACATTGGTAGATAATGGTTCCTTTGCTGTGTGCTTGATTTATTTTAGATGTTAATGGAATAGTGCATTGTGCTTCACAAGAATCCTCTGTAATTGTGTATAAATTCTAAATTGTTGCAACAAAGAATGGAAATATTAGTATGTAAAATGCAACTTCAAATACCCTGCTACTCTGTGAGTGAATGGACTTCATATTTTCTTCACCAGGTTAGACCATCGGAGGCTCTAACTAGTCACCACTACCCCTGTAGCTGCATTAAGGAATTATGGGTTCTGCTTATTCATCTGTTGGACCACAGAAATAAAGGGTCTCATACAGAGGTAAGTGGGAACATTGCTGCATGAACAGCATGAGGAAAATATAAGAAAGTGTTTATATCCAAAATATTCAAATAGTGATTGGTCAATTACCAAATTAAGCACCAGATTGTGCCATGAATGCACTAGTTCACATCCAACGTGATGCAGAGTTGCACTGCCCTATCAGGAGCTTTAAGAGAGATTATGCTCCCTGACATACAAGAGACAAATGTGTCAGCTATGCCAACTTAGCCCCCATGCTTGAGAGTTCATTGTGTCCTGGTTCGAGCTTTGTCACTGGTAGCTTTCTTGTGGCCCAGGGCACTGATAGGGAGCAGTCCCTGTTTTCAGAAAAGCAAGGCAATAGAGGCTGTTACTCTGTATTGAGGTGGGAGGGGAACCACAAGAGAAGGGAGGTAGTCCTTGCATAAGTGGCACGCGTGTGCACACACACCCACCCCACCCCCCACCCACCATTAGGTTTGCCTGGCAAGGCCCAGCTACAATCTTTCCCTGAATATTTATTACTAGAAAAACTCTTTTGAAAGCTGCCAATCTTCATAAAAATCCAAAGCGCTGTTCATCTTTCAAATGGGTTTGTGCACTGCAGTAATGCATATTTAGTCTGTATATCATCAAACAGCTTCATGGTAGAGTATTCAGACTTTTTAATGTGAGCAGACAAAAAAGTCTCTGGTGAAATTTTTTTTTTGTTAATTATTTGTGCTACAGTAGCATCTACAAGTCAGTCAGAATCAGAGTGCCATTGTGCTAGGTGCTGTACAAATGCTGAGCATAACAAAGTCTATGCCCTGAAGATCTTATAATCTAATTAGACAAGACAGACAAAAGATGGTTGAACAGAGGAGTGTTGTTCACATTTTTAGAAATGGTACATGTGCATGATTTGGGTAAAGGAATGGCGAGTATTCTTAACATTTGAGGATGACACCAAGCTGGCAGGGTTTGCAAGCACTTTAGAGTACAGAATAAGAATTCAAAATGACCTTGACAAATGGGTATGAATTCAGCAAACTGTAATTCAGTCAATACAAGTAAAAATTACTTCACTTAGAAAGGAAAAATCAAATGCACAACTACAAAATAGAGAATTACTGGCCAGCTGGGGGTTATAGTGGATCACAAATTGAGTATGAGTCATCAATGTGTTGCAGTTACGAAAAAGGCGAATATCATTCTGGGGTATATTAAAAGGAGTGTTGTATTTAAGACAAGAGAGGTAATTGTCCCACTTTACTCAACACTGGTGAGGCTCAGCTGGAGTACTATGCCCAATTGTGAGTGCCCCACTTTAGAAAAGATGTGTACAAATTGGAGAGCGTCCAGAGGAGAGCAACGAAAATGATAAAAGGTTTAGAAAACCTGACCTACCCTGTATGAGGAAAGGTAAAAAAAAAAAAAAAAACCTGGGCAAGTTTAGTTTTGAGAAAAGAAGATGGGGGGACCTGATAAGTCTTCAAATAATAGAGGACAATGATCAATTATTCTCCATGTCCACTAAAAGTAGGACAAGAAGTAATGGGCTTAATCTGCAGCAAGGGAGATTTAGGTCAGATATTAGGAAAAGTTTCTAACTATAAGGGCAGTAAAGCTCTGGAATAGGCTTCCAAGGAAAGTTGTTGAATCTCCATCACTAGAGGTTTTAAGAATGGGTTAGACAAACACCTGTCAGGGATGGTCTAAGCTTACTTGCTATGGCCTCAGCTCAGTAGGCTTGTCTTGATGACTTCTTGAGGTCCCTGCCAGCCCTATAGTTCTATGATTAAGTGTCTTGCCCAAGGTCACAAAGGAAGTCTGTGATGGAACAAGAAATTGAATGTGAGATTTCCACTTCTCAGGCTAATGTGCTAACCACTGGACAATCCTTCGTTCCCATTGTGCTGGGCTGTGGCAGAGCTGGAGACTATAAAAAGATCTGAGTCCCCATCCAGTGCCTTTAACACAAGATCATAATAAATATAAAAATGTCAGGCTAGCTCCTTTAATTAAAATAAATAAATAAATAAATGTGTAGCCCTTGTTCTCTCTTACTGGATCTCTCCCTAGATAATTATTTATCTGCTATATGAGGTGCAGGTAAACTGTTACCCATTTTGAGAACTAGGTTGTGTCTAAAGTTCCTGTTCCATTTGATATATTTTGTATATTCTGAGACACTTTTTTTTAAAGAATATTTTCATAAACTGTTTTTCACTATGAGAGTTAAATAGTTCAGGTTTTCTTTTGTTAGAGAGGTCAACTACAGTCTACACCAGTGCAAGATGATTCTGTTTTCTTGATTCTTTTGAGGATGGTAGAATACACCATCTTCTAGATCCCTGCTCTATGTGCTTTTGAGCTAGCCTGTAAAAATTCTAGGGGAATGTTCTCCCAGGATGACCAATGGACATCCTTTTACTGCCCTTGTTTTCCATTTGCCTTCTGAAGAATAAAATCCTAAAATGGCTCTAGGTTTTCCCTGGTGCCACTTAACTTTGTTATTCAGTATTTTTTTCACGACTATCAGCTTGTTTTTTCCTTTAATACCAAAAGCACAATCTTAAGAAGTAAACAGGATAGTATTGAGAGGAATCCCTTTAACATAGACTTAGGTTATTATTTAATCTACTCTACAAAGTCATTTAACACAGCTCTGGTTGGCTCTCTCTGTTCTCTGCAGTCTTTTTGGAGCTGGGTGAATAAACTACTAAAGAAGGTCTTTGAAAGACCCAGTACTGCAGAAGGGATGTCTGTTTCTGAGCCAGTGCAGTGCAAAGATCCATTAAGTTTTAGCTGGTGGATTATTACTCATCTGGCATCACTTTACCAGTTTGACCGTAACGGAAATGTAGAGGAAAAGGTAGGTTTGTATTTTCTAATATTTTAACATTTTATTTAGACCTGTAATCTCATACAGGTATTTGGTGGTGGGGTAGTAACATTACAGTAATTTTTGATGTCTACATTACAAAGTTCCTTTAAAGGTTCATGATTTTAAGGTGTACTGTTTACAATCTATTCCATGAGCCCTGAGCATATGGATCTAAAAAACAGATTCAGTCAGTAAACCAAGTAAGGGGACTAGAAAGTCCTGCTAGTTAGCAGTTCATGTACTTATTACTGTAGCATATGTTTTAAGACTGTCTGCCTTCAGCATAATTGCTTCATTGAGTTCACTGCTTCAATAACCGAACATATTAGAATGATTATCTGCATTGGATGCTAGCGTCATGTAGGTTTTCTATTCTTTAAATGAGGTGTAAAGCTGAAGCATTGACTGCACTCAGTCGTTAATGCCACTTGTCATAAGAGTTAAGGGTGTTAATGTTGGTGCTCTCACTGAATTCCAGTCTGGCTAATTACATTCTGCCTATGTAATTTCCCTTGCAGTTTAAATTGCATGAATATTTTTCTTAATTTCCTGTTCTAAACTGTTATGTAGTGTTGCTTTGTACTATTAAATAAACTGCATATTATTAAGATTGCTTGACACTTCCCATTAGAAGATCCTGTTTTCAATTATGTATGACTTTTTACCAAACTTTACCCATTTGGGCTGAAATTTCCCGTGCCAGATGTCTGCCGCAGGATGAGTTTTTTTGTTTTTTTGAGAAATTTCACTAAAACAATTAAGCTGTTTCTGAGCATGAGGCTAGGAAAAAATGTTGTTTTGCAATAATACAAAACAATTGGCAGCCTTTTCTTTGGAGAACTCTAGTGCCCTGGTGCTTTGGAGCAGGGGCTTGAAATTTGGCAGTTTGTGTTCGGAGAATGCCTTTTGTTGTCCCTGTAAAAATCCACCTGCATTTGGCCAGCATATGCTCAGTGGAGTCTTTTAAGGCTATAGCAGCTAAAATCTCTGAAGAATCTGTGCCCACTGGTTATGGTCCTGGTGCTGATCAGACTGTGCATGCCCACAAAGCAACTGAGCATGCTCCCTCCAGCCCAGGGCTATAAAGGTGGAATTGGACTTTCCCTGTAATGGTTGCTCCCAGCTGCCTTGGGCAGGAGTGGAACTGAAAGCAGGGAGCCTTTTATTCCTCTGCTCTCAGTGACCCCTCTCCTGAAATCCAGACAGCATGGAGGAGGAAGCCGTCTGGCTCCAATGCAAAGGGATTGGGAAGATGGGGTAGAATGGATTGGGATAAGGAATTTGGAGGGCGAGATTGGAAGTGGAAGCTGGCAGGCAGGGAGTGGGGAGGAGAGGGAAATTAGGACTGGTAATTGTGGGGAGACTGGGACAAGCAGCCAGTGGAAGACTGGGATTGGCTGGGCAAGGAGACTGGGACAAAGAGGCCTGTCTAATGTTGGTCCAAATAGCAGTAGTAGGTTTTTATCTTCTATCAGTTACCTCAAATGGCAGAGGTCTGTGCAGTGGTTCTAAAGGTTCCAACTCTGCTGGTGAACCATATGGGTGTCAATATGATGCCACATGATAGAATTTCTATTTTTTTTCAGATTGTATTTTTAAAACCTAGGAAATTACAGAAACACAAATTATGTTAAAGGAACATTGAAGTTACAAAACCAAGCAAACAAAAGAGGTGGTTGTCTTTAGAATCCCAGCTTCATTTGTTGTAAAAGTCGGAAGGTGTGCAGTGAATGAGGCAGTGTATTTCATGAAGAGCAAGAATGTTCTCCTGGTTAGGGCAGTGGAATGCTGCCCTAGAGAATTGGATGCTGTCCATATCTCTCCCACAGAGTTCCTGTGTGATGTTAAGCAAGTCATTTAAACTTTTCACAAGAGGCTGCTAATTGTGTACTCCTTACTTTCTGAGTGCCCAATGGAGACCAAGGGCTCTGATTTACAGAAAAGTGCTCATCATTCGCAGCTGAAGTCAATGGGAGCTGTGCTTGGACCATATTGAGTAGTATCTAATGTTAAGTACTCTGAAAAATCAGGTCCCAGGTGTCTTAAATTGGATACTTTTGACCTTTTGGACCTTAATCTCACTGTGCCATCTGTAAAATGGGTATATCTTCCTTCCCCAAATCTCACTGAGTTGTTGTGAAAATAATTGAATTTGTTTGTGAAGCACTCAGATGGCATAGTGATAAGTGGCACAGAAAAGCCCATGAGATAATTAATAATTCTGTCTTCAGAGTTGGGTTTGAATAGTGCAGTAAATAAGGCATGGGACCACATGTGAAACAGTGAGGAGATAACTAAATAATGAATAGCTGCTCATTAAGAAAGCACCATCCATTCTGTACACTGAATTCCTGTGGAAAATATAGTACAGTAGAACCTCAAAGATATGAACACCAGAGTTACAGACTGACCGGTCAACCGGACACCAAGTGAGACCGGAAGCAACCAGTCATATAGCAGCAGAGACCAGAAGGGGGAAAAAAGAAGCAAATATTGTACTGTGCCTGTATTGCATCTTAAAAGTAGGCACATCTGGGCGGGCTGCCTGTCGCCACCTCCCCACCCCATGCACGGGGCAGCCACTTACAGCAAGACGCTGGGACTACCAGCCCAAGGCAGCCAGAGCCAGCCAGCAGTGCAGGAGCAGCGCTTCACACACACACACACACCCCTCCGCCCCTGCCGGGAGGGGGATGCACTGATTTTCCCCCCACCCCCTCCATCCCTGGAAGGGGGACACACTGTTTTCTCTCACACCCACACCCACCCTTACGCCCTTACCGGGAGGGGGACAAGTTTGCAAAATCATGCCAGGGCTCAGTAGGCAGTTCAACTGCTGCTAAAGCCTGGCCTGGAGTGTCAGCTGCTGGCTGGATCTGGAGCCTGAACTGTGCTTTCTTCAGTGTTACAAACATTTCAGAGTTACGGACAACCTCCATTCCTGAGGTTTCTGTAACTCTGCGGTTCTACAGTATGCAATTGTTATGGTTCCAAGGTGAACTGTAGCTTTGACTTGTTACTCAGTCTTTCCTTGTGCACACCTTTTAAATGACAGACTCATGCCTTTACCTCTCAGGGGGGAATCAATTCACCTCATGCTAAGGGCTTGTCTACACTTAAACACTATAGCGGCACAGCTGTGCCACTGTAGCACTGTCACAAATATAGAGGAAAGAGTAGCATAAAATCCCTCCTTGGTAGCTGTACTGAATTGCCTTACTTGTAAGGGGTTAAACAGTTCAAATAACCTAGTTGGCATCTGACCAGAAGGACCAACGAGGAAAGAAGATACTTTCAAATCTGGGGGGGAGGATTTGTTTGTTGCTCTTTGTTTGTTCCCTCTCCGGACAGAGAGACAAGCCAAACAGGTACAACTCCTCCTGAAAATATACCTAGAGTAATCCCTCTAAAAATCACAGAAATTGTAAGTAGGGGAAGGAAATGCGTTACCTTGTGAATTTTTCCTGTGCTACAGAGGTAGTTTTATTCCTGTTTTTGTAACTGTGAAGTTGAGCCTAGAGGGGGAGCCTCTGTGTTTTAAATCTTTTTATTACCCTGTAAAGTTACCTTCCATCCTGATTTTGCTGGTGTGATTCTTTTACTTTTTTCTTTATAATGAAGTTTTTCTTTTAAGAACCTGATTTGATTTTCAGTGTCCTGAAGACAAAGGGTCTGGTTTGTGCTCATGTTGCTAAGGCAATTGGTTGGTATACTATTCTCAAGCCTCCCAGGAAAGGGGATGAAGGTGCTTGGGGGGATATTTTGGGGAGCATAGGGATTCCAAGTGACTCTTCCCTGAATTTTTGTGTAAATCACTTGGTGGTGGCAGCAATACCGTCCAAGGACAAAGAAAGGAATTTATGCCTTGGGGAAATTTTAACCTAATCTGGTAGAATATAAGATTAGGGGGTCTTTCATGCAGGTCCCCACATGTACCCCAGAGTTCAGCATGGGGGAGGGGATCCCTGGCATTGTCTACACCAATGGGAGGGGTTCTCCTGTTGACATAGGTAATCCACCTTGCCAAGAGGCAGTAGCTAGGTTGACGGGTGAATTTTTCCATTGACCTAGCACTGTCTACACTGTGAGGTTGGCTTTTTCACACCCCTGAGTGATGTAGCTATGGTGATGTAAGTTCCCAGTATAGGCTGGTCTATATATATGGGCTATAGGCCTGGTCTACACTAAAAAAATTATTTTGGTTTAACTCCATTAGTCAGCTGTGTGAAGCACCCACATTCCTGAGTGGTGGTGTTAAGCCAGCTTAAGTCCCCATGCAGACAGTGCTAGGTCGATGGAAGAATTTAAGGTCAAAAAGTCAAAGGTGGACTTACGGCAGTGGATTCACTTATTGTCCACTAATCATTAGCAATTCTCTGCCTTCCTGCAGAGGAGTAACCCCTCAGAACTGAATTAATGCTTTGTACCTGTGAAGCAGACAACTGATAGTATCCAAATAGAGCTACTCACAATGTTTGTTTGTTTTTATTCTGGCATCTCCCACATTCTTCACATTGATCATGTAATTAATCTAATTAAAGATTATCATGATGCAGATGCAAAAGGGGGGCAAGTTTAAGCTTCCACAAGCAACCTTAATTCTCAGACTTCCTAACTTTTGAGTGCTTGACTTGGTAACCTTAATATTCTTTTATAGTAGTTTTTGTAGGTAACTCGCTTCCCGGCTCTTTGAGCTCTGGTCAAGTGTAGTATCTATTCTGTGTTCCTGTCTTATGTGTAATGCCTGAGATGAATATAAATCTTTCTTACTTATTAAATCATTAAAGTAATGAAAGGTTCAGTCAAAATTATAATACTCCTAGAAGATTCTAAAATATTCAGTCTGCTCTCAAGGACAGATGCATTGAGGTCTTCCTAAACCACCATGCAAAAATCAAGTGCTCAAACCTTTGCCTCATGAATTGAATTGTCTTGATTTACTGTTGAATAACCCCTGTGCTCTCTCCCAAAGACCAGCTCCTGAAATAATGATGATTGTTTCCAGACCCTAAAGGGAGCTGTGTCTAATCTTTGGCCAAAGGGGAGGAATACATGCTTTGGGTTTTCAAACTAGGAAAGATATTTAGAGAGAGAGAAGATCTTAGTTCATCTCACTGCCTCACTTTGACTGTGACACTTGTTAATAACAAGGCTGGAAGAAGCCCAAGAAAATATACCTAAATTTCCTTCTCTGCCAAAATGTCTTTAACATGAGGATACTCTGGTCGTATCACCCTTCCCATCTCTCCTTTATCCTAACTGCACCCGTTGACTGATCCTACACTTTGGATAACCTCCACTTTCCCAAGCACCCCATACCCTTTGTCTCCTTCAAAATTGTCCTTAAATCCTACTTCTCCTGTGGAGCCTTCCTTTGTTATTTTTTATTATTTGTATTTTGGTAGTGTCCAATAGAGCTGGCCAGGAAACATTGTTCTTGTCCCAAAAGTTTTTTTTTTTTTTTTTTGAGATTTCCAAAAAATGTCCTACCCCAAATTGTGACAAAAATTTAAAATCTCAAATTTTTGCAAACAGAAAATCGGACAAATAATTTGGATCAGGTCAATTGAAACATTTCATTTCAATAATTTGTAAAAATGTTGTTTATATTTTGTCTTTTTAATTTTTTTTAAACTATCAAATTTCAAACCAAAGTCATTTGGAATTGAAAACGAGAACTTTTTCATTTTGAAAATGTCAAAACATCCTTTTTTGACAATCTGAAACGTTTTTAAAAAAAGGTTTCAAAATGAGAAGTTTGTCAAAACTGCCTCTTTTCTGCAAATGCTGTTTGTTTAACTTTGAATTTCCATCCAAAATTAATAGTATAGTAAATAAGAAGTGCATCATTGACCATTTTCTAACCTGATGAAAAATTAAGAAACTGAGTATGTGTAAATTAAACTATATACTTGCTTAAATAAATATGTATAGATACACTACACTGTATCTTCCTAGTAAGCAAAAAGGAGGACCAAATTTATTCTATAGGCTAATATTTAATTGCAGATCAACATGTTTTAACAAGTACAAGTCAATGAGAATCAACTTTTCTATAGGAAAATAACTATAAAATAGAAATGCAAACCATGACTGAAACTGATGGTTTCAATCAAGTTTTCCTGCTTGCTGATTGAAATCGTGATTAAAATGGGCGATTTTAAATCAATCCACCCAGTTGGGCGCCAGGGCTCCCAGGTTCCAGAGTAGGACCCCCGAGAGCCCCGGCTTAAACTGGGGGTTATCAGGGCTTCCGGGTTCCCTGCTGAGGAGTCAGGAGCCAAGCCCAGCTTGAACTGGAATACTCAGGGCTGCCAGTCTCTCTGGCTGTGCAGCAGGGAGCCTTTAAGCCTGGAGATCTCCTGCCCTGGGGCAGTTTGCATGGTAGAGTGTCCAAGAGCTGTGGACCCTGGAAGTCCTGGGATCCCTGATTCTGAGGCAGCGCTGCCCTGGAGCCATGGACCTTGGAAGCCTGAGCCCCGCAACAACCCGCAGGTGAGCTGGCAGGAAACCAGGCAGGTTTGCAATGGACCCTTGCCAGTGTTTTATTGGAAGTTCATTGAAACATGAAGTTCATGTTTCTGTGAAACATTTCAGTGTTGACAAGTCAGCATCTTTTGGTGAAAATCTGTTTTGTAGGAAAATTCTCAACTAGCTTGCACTCCGAGGTGCATAAAACCAAAATTTTACTTTCCAATTTTCTCTGTTTGGTGTTCAAAATAACACCAGAGTCTAAAATATAAGAGCCAAATACGAAGTGGAAAATATTAATATTTATATTTAATATAATATAAAAAGCCTTTAAAATTAAACGTATCTTTGTTCCAGTGCAGAAATATCCTACTAGGTCTATTGCTTCTCTGCTACTTCAGGCACCAAATTTACTGTCCTCATTCCTAAGCAGGTCACCTGCCTTAATATATGCCCATTTTACCTACTCTTCTTCCTAACAGAATGACATCTCCCTTTACCTTTCAAAATGGGAGTATTTTTCCTCTTTGCTGTTCCTTTCTGTTCTGTGTTCATTTGTCCTTGTCCTCCGCTCCTGCAGGCCCATCCTTTTTTCACCTCTGACCTCTAGTATTAATTTGTGAAGAACCAGTACCACCACCTCCATCATACTCCTTTGAATATTTTTTTTGTCATGCAAAAGTGTGATATCTGCTAAACTCTCAAATGGTACTAGTGTTGAAAAGTAGACGGCAGTATATCTTTTTACGTGAATTAGTATTTAAAATTCTCTTAGCTGGGATAGGCACTGAACTGAACCATAGTTATGTGAAGCAGGAGAGGATAGTTATTTTTTTATTACATTTGGAAATCCCAATCATAGGCCCATTATGCCGGACTCTGTGCAAATTTATAAAGGACGTCTGCTCCAAAAAGTTTAAAATTTAGATAAAGACAGGATTCAACAGAGGAGTGAGAGGAGAAAAGTAATGGGAAAATAAGGTTACAGAGATCCTCTATGTGGATATTGTAGCACAGATAAAGGAAGTAAGAGATTATCAGGGCTTTAAGTAATTAAGTTTGTGGTAGAAATCTATATGTACATTTTTATTGGCAGATGTTCTTGGTTATAAAAACATGTCTCTTCTTCCACACCTTACATAACCAGATGTTTAAACAGCTTTACTGTCTTTAGTTTAAACTTTGTTTTCCACTCAATACTTCTGCTTTGTAGAAGTGATCTGAATGCCCATTTGAAACAACTATCAAACTTGTCAGACATGAAGGTGATGAATTATGATCCTTGTTTGATTTACTCTACAATCTTTTGAGCTGGACTTTGTCTAAGCAACAGATTATATCCTGGACCAAGTTGGTACTGACTGACATTTATTAGCATTAAACAGCTGTTTGACCTAAGTAAAATGAGTTAGTGAAAGATTTGCAAAGAAAGCGAAGAATGAGTCTGTACTTTGCTTCCCTCCTTTCCATTTTAGAGAGCTGCTGATCTTTTTGTTACTTTTGAGAAACTGTAATACAGATTTATTACACGTGGAAGCTGTCACTAGAGGGATTGATGTACAAATGGCATAAACGTTTTGTTTCTTTACTAATTTTTGGTGACTGAGAGCTATGCATAGGAATAAAATACAATCTCCTGACAAGGTTAGAGTAACATTTATGCTATAAAGACAGAAATAGAGACACATTTTTTAAATTTTATTTTTGAGAGTGCAAATAGTCTAAAGCTGGAGGAAATATCAATTGCATACATAAATGCAAAGGGACTCTTTTAAACAAACTATTGCAAAATGCTTTCAGGAAGTGGAAATTTTCAGGAAATCTCTTGTACTCTTGTTTTTATGTTTTACAATATTATATAATGTCTACTCTGAAAAATAGATATTTAACATTGACAACCATTCCTTTCCAGAAACAAGTAGAATCCAATTGGAATTTTGTGGAAGAACTGCTGAAAAGGTCCACTGATGCTCAAGTAAGTACGGGGAGGAATAAAGAATAGTGGTTGAGGTGATTTTTGAGAAGCATGCAGCACATGAAGCAAAGTATCTAACCAACAAGTTTGTCTTTGGAATTTAGTTTCTTTATTTTGATTGTATGAACATCTTTGATGTAGCTGAACTAAGACAGTGTACAGTTGGCTTCTTGTTAGCGACTACACTTATTTTAAAGTGGTTGTGCTTGATGTTAAATTGTCAGATAAAGGGAAAAGATAATTATCCTGGAAGTGCATGTGGCTACTTTGACAAGATGTATTCAGAATAAGAGCTGGATGCTTAGAAAATGTAAACCGTACACTGAATGTAAGGCTATCAAGTTGAGGAGACATGATGGGAGAGATAGTCATTGCATTGAAAATTCAGCTATATCCTCATCACAGCAGGAAGGTGACTTGCCTTGCTGAGCAATTTGTCTTACAGGCTTGAATCAAACTCTTCCTGATAAGGTTCTAGTTTCTGAGCACTCATTTCATACCTTATCATTTTTCTTTCTGCAGAGCTGTTAATGCATTGCTTCATGGCCCAGAGGTCAGAATTGACCTCCTTTTTAAAGAGCTTTTAAATATGCTGTTCTTCACATTTTTAAACATGTTACATTGCAGCTCTGTATATGTCTTCTTAAGTTGTGTGGTACAAACAGTAATTTCTGTAACGACAACAGCTACCAAAATAATTGTGTGTGCGTAAGACTACCTACACACTAAGCAATAAGAATAAACCTGCTGATTATTTCCCTTTTGATACCAGTTGAGAGAAAAACATGTTGAAATATGATACGGTTGAAAGAGGAAGATTGGTTTTTCATTTGGGCCTTCTCTACACTATGGCTGAAAGCCATGATAAAGGGCGCAGTGTTTCTCACAAATACAATTGTTGCTAGCACAGCTCTAATGTAGTTCTCCTGACCATTGAAAAGAAAGATAAATATATTTTAATGGCGCTAGAAATTACGCTGTAGATTATAATCAGGCAGTGCCGCAAAGTTTTGCTTGAACAACTTCTTATCGATAAACTAGGCAAATACAATTTAGATGGGGCTACTATAAGGTGGGTGCATAACTGGCTGGATAACCGTACTCAGAGAGTTGTTATTAATGGTTCCCAATCCTGCTGGAAAGGCATAACGAGTGGGGTACCGCAGGGGTCTGTTTTGGGACCGGCGCTGTTCAATATCTTCATCAACGACTTAGATATTGGCATAGAAAGTACGCTTATTAAGTTTGCAGATGATACCAAACTGGGAGGGATTGCAACTGCTTTGGAGGACAGGGTCATAATTCAAAATGATCTGGACAAATTGGAGAAATGGGCTGAGGTAAACAGGATGAAGTTTAACAAAGACAAATGTAAAGTGCTCCACTTCGGAAGGAAAAATCAGTTTCACACATACAGAATGGGAAGAGACTGTCTAGGAAGGAGTACGGCAGAAAGGGATCTAGGGGTTATAGTGGACCACAAGCTAAATATGAGTCAACAGTGTGATGCTGTTGCAAAAAAAGCAAACATGATTCTGGGATGTATTAACAGGTGTGTTGTGAGCAAGACACGAGAAGTCATTCTTCCGCTCTACTCTGCACTGGTTAGGCCTCAGCTGGAGTATTGTGTCCAGTTCTGGGCACCGCATTTTAAAAAAGATGTGGAGAAATTGGAAAGGGTCCAGAGAAGAGCAACAAGAATGATTAAAGGTCTTGAGAACATGACCTATGAAGGAAGGCTGAAAGAATTGGGTTTGTTTAGTTTGGAAAAGAGAAGACTGAGAGAGGACATGATAGCAGTTTTCAGGTATTTAAAAGGGTGTCATAAGGAGGAGGGAGAAAACTTGTTCACCTTAGCCTCTAAGGATAGAACCAGAAGCAATGGGTTTAAACTGCAGCAAGGGAGGTCTAGGTTGGACATTAGGAAAAAGTTCCTAACTGTTAGGGTGGTTGAACACTGGAATAAATTGCCTAGGGAAGTTGTGGAATCTCCATCTCTTGAGATATTTAAGAGTAGGTTAGATAAATGTCTATCAGGGATGGTCTAGATGGTATTTGGTCCTGCCATGCGGGCAGGGGACTGGACTCGATGATCTCTCGAGGTCCCTTCCAGTCCTAGAATCTATGAATCTATGAAACTCTCAGAGGGAGGGGAAAAAAAAACACAATGGACTACATTGCTTAGAGAAGGCAGGGTATCAACAACCACATTTGTATTTAAAAAGAGTTACTATTAGCACAGTTTAAACAATGTTGGAGAGAGGTCCTAGATTATGATAACATGGCTGTTGAATGAAGACCAATCTCATCTAAGAGGACTCTTTTTTGTTAATTGTGTCCTACTGTGAAAATCTATTAGACCTGTACCTTTGTTTTAACATCTATCCGAGGCATGTGTGCAGGGTTCGAATGTACGGTCTAGATTTTGTTTAAACACTTGAATATGTAAACGTAGTCAATATAAAAATGGGTCATATGTTGTAAAAATTGACTTTCACATTGACAAAGGAAATTTATCTTCAAACCTTAATTTAAATTGCAAACTGTATTTCAATTCATGTTAGCATCTGCGGTTTTAATCTGTAATCCTGCTAGCTATGAGAAAGTTATTTTCATGTACCTGTTTTTGTTTAGAGAAGTCATTTGTTAGAATATTAGACTAACTGTCTCTTATTTTCATGGTTTATTGAACATTTCAAAGTGTGCGTAACTGCATTCATATCAAGGGTGTAGTACAATATGTACATTATAGATGTATCAAGGATTTTAGACAGAGAAACTAGAGAAATTTGCGATGGGAATTAGATGCTTAACATTTGGTATTACCTTATTAACCATTTTCCTATGCTCTGTCTTTTTATACTAGCATTTTTGAAGGCAAAGAAGACAATGCTAGTTTTATTAACATCTTGTACAAAATGTACTTATTCTGTTGTGAATGCTTAATGTTTTGTAGAATTTTATTTTTAAAGAAAAATGCAGGTTAAGTAGAAGAAATTTTTTATGTGCTCGTTAAACAAATTCTGAATAGCTGGGGTTCCACCATCAGATATAAGTCATGTTTTTTTGTTTTGTTTTGTTTTTTTAAACAAGGTTAATAATGACACCGTAAGAGGCTCTTTGGAGGTCATTGTTCTAAAACACTAAATCCTGATTCTTCCATCAGAAGGAAAACCCCATCTTCCAAGCTGCAAAATGGTATAGGGATAAGTTCAGGTCATGGGCAATGGTCTAAGACGACAGCTGGATTATTTTCTATTTAAGTGGTTCATTACTTAATATTAAATGGCTGCTAGCTTTGTGTAGAAAATATTGCTACGGGATTGCTCAGTGTTGTGTGTGTGGAATCAGTAAAAAAAAACCAATAAAAATAATACCTATCAAGGAGGTTTATCCTCCGGTATATTTAAAATAACTGTCACAAGGACTAGATAATGTAGGTGTGGGAAGGAGAGAAGTGCAGCAGGATGGCAGATCAAGGGAGCAGAATCACATGGAGAAACAGGCTGTGTAGTAGTAAAAGCCAATACATGACTGAAGGGTGGATTGTGTTCTTTGTGAAAATGGTAGGATAATGCTATTGGAATTAACTGCTCAGGCCTGGCCTCAAATTACTCTACTTCGTTGGTGTAACACTGCCTGGGGGTAACAAGGGTTGTGAGGCACCTCACCCTTAGCATGAGGAAGCCTGTCTGTGCCTGACATGGGTCAGCTTCCTAACTCTGCTGGCCACTGGCAACACAAGGCTCCACTCCACTCTAGGCTCCATGAGCCCCTGCAGGTTAGTGCTTGGCATACCACAACCCTCGAGCCTTCTGCATATCTCTGTGACCAGCCCCTGGTCTACTGGACAGTTGCACTATTCACAGATTTGCTGCTTCCAAAGAAACAGTTCACCAGTTCTGCCTCAGATTGCCTCTCCACTTAACACACAGCACTTAGATGTACTTGGTTTCCCTACAAACATAAGTTATGTTTAACGAAGCATAGAGATTCAAGTAATAGCAGGTAGATGTATTGGGACAAATGGTTACATACGAAGTAAAATCATAGCATGCATTCTAGAGCCTGGTCTTCATTAACTAGGCATTCTCATGTCTTGTCGAGTGATCACCCAAAGTCCTTGCACTTTATAACCAAGCTGGCTATGATCCTCCTTTAATGAGACGGGCAAACGGTTAGCTTGCTTTCTAGGCAAAGGACCCAGTGTGTTCCTTTGCCCCCCAAGATATACAAGTCTTTACTTGTCTTCATTCATAAACAAGACACCTCCTTGCTGTTTTGTTCCTGTACATTTTCTCTCTTGTAGCTTAGACAACCTTTTGACTGGCGCCTGGCTCAATATGCAAATAGGCCTGTATTGTGAAGCAGACAACCAATAAACGAAGAGACCATTTGTTACCCCCTGCCTGAAAGGACCATGTCCAAGGCATGTCACCTTTGGGTAACCTGCCTTAGCTCCAAGGCTTTATGAATGTAATTTTCAGTATAGATACATAACTTCTTACATTTTTATCCATACATATATTTCACAATGATTATTATGACCTGTGGGCTACTGGCTTTTACACGCCACACTTTGGTGAGCTATTGTGCATATAGCTGACCCCAGAGATCCCTAGAAATCCCTGTGACCCCTGTGCAAGTTTGCATCAAGTGGTCTCTGGGTCACAGTTGGTAACTCCTGCCGGACAAAGGAAAAGACATACCCATCCTTCTGAGAACTACAATAGCAGCTGCAAAAAAATAATCTTTAAGAACTCGATAGAGTTGAACCAATCATCTGTTGGCAGTACAGAGATAAGCAGTGATGAGATCCTATTCATGTAGTACATATATCTGGGAGGTTGGCCATTATTATTATTTAATATTTATATTCCTGCAGGGCTCATATCAGCATGGTGGTCCCCAGGTAGTTAGTGCTGTATTAATGCCAAAGAAGACATGCTCCCTACTATCAAGAGTTTATAATCTAAGGAGACTAGTGACATATGAAAGATGGGGGGAGATGTTTAGATAGTACTATCATTTTGATTATATCTGGTGTTGAACCCCTCATAAGCTCTGATTATATCCAGCAGCACAGGAGTTCATATTAAACAAAAAAAAGTAATCCTAAACGGAGAGTGCATGATACCCAATAATATATAAAGTCTGAGGACTGTTTCATGTTACATTTGAGATAAAATCTACAATGTATATCTTGTAGTAGAAGTCTGCTCTAATGTAATATTGGACACTGGGATAATGAAGGTCTGAAATCAAAGAAGAGCTCAATGTTGTTTTTTGTTGAATTTTTAAGCTAGGTCCGAGATATTATCCTGTGGGCAAAAATATGGCTCTAAGAATGGACACTATTAATTTTCTTCTTATAGTCCTTGGTATAACAAGTCTTGCAACTTGGTTGGTGTCTAGAGAAACTAATACGTTGGCCTGTTGTAATTCTTATATGCAAGATACCCACTTTCACTCTCCTTTAGAAAGAGGAGACACTGGAAACTGTTATGGTTGAGGAATCTTAGTTTTCAGATTAGATTTATTCTCAGGGTCTTCTTTTATGGAGATTATTGATTAATGTGTAAAATTATATTAAATGTAAAAACAAAAATTGGGAAGTCCTCAGCTGTAGTATATTCTTATACTTAATAAATTCACGAAGTATTTTCTCCAAAATTTTCTATGTTGGGCTCATTGAAGTAGAATGCAAACATTTGGGGGGTTTTCACATGCTTTCATATATAAATTGTAGAGAATATCCTTTTTCCAGATTTACAAGTGAAAATCCTGCTTCACCCTTTAATTTATTTTAGAAATATGCTATTTTGTGAAGTTTGAGAGTCTGCCAGGTGACCATGCACCCTATATTCATTGCACATAGGAAGAGAGGGCAGAGAGAATTTGAGTCTATTGCAAATGATTTCTTTGATTGACCACACTATTCTGATAAAATGTGGCAAATAATATTTTTCCCCAGGGATGTATTGATTCAGGGAGTCAAGTATGACTTAATGTGTTTTAATCTGCATAGCTACTTTAGCATCACAGGTTGAAATGGGGCTGGTCTGAAGCCCAAGAAAAACAACTAGCTACTTGAGCTACGCATTCTATGCAATGCGAGGACTGGCAGTGGGACTGGAATTGGAGGAAATAACTCCATGACCTTTATCTGTGGGATGGGCAGGCATTTCTATTCTTCCCCAGCAAGATATTTCAAAGCTTCAGATAGTAAGGCAAGTCCTGGATTCATAGAATCATAGAAGATTAGGGTTGGAAGGGACCTCAGGAGATCTAGTCCAATCCCCTGCTCAAAGTAGGACCAATCCCAACTAAATCATCCCAGCCAGGGCTATGTCAAGCCGGGCCTTCAAAATCTTCAAGGATGGAGATTCCACCACCTCCCTAGGTAACCCCTTCCAGTGCTTCACCACCCTCCTGGTGAAAGTTTTTCCTAGTATCCAACCTAGATCTCCTCCACTGCAACTTGAGACCATTGTTTCTTGTTCTGTCATCTGCCTCCACTGAGAACAGCCGAGCTCCATCCTCTTTTGGAACTCCCCCTTCAGGGAGGTACTCTTTTATTGCTCCTTTCTCTCCCCCTCACCCCCCCCCCTTAACTCCTTTAATTATTCTTAATATTGCATGAGTTTGGTCACTTAGAAATATGCAGTGGAATCCTCGAGTAGTGACATCCCTACATGTCTAGAACAATTTCACTGTAATCTCACAATGACCAGTATTTCAGGCTGGACTTGCCAATGTGTTAAAAACAATTTTTGATTTTTCTCTGTCTTTACTATGGCCCACATCTGGGTGGAATCTTGGGAGTGGTAAATGAACAGAATGCTCCCTTCTTTGCAACAGAGCTAGCAAGGATATTGAAAGCTCACAGGTGCCATAGTGGCAGTGGCAAGTCCCCAATCTTCTAATGCACATGGTTCTTCTGCGGACATGCTGCAGAGAGGGAAGTGCCTCCTGTTTGGAGCAGCAGTAACATATGCTGCAAAATGTCATTAAGTTATTGGCAATGGCAAGAGTAACATTACTTTTAGATTAGCTGTTCCCTGGCTGCTTCTTATCAGCAGTAGCTAGGCCACCCATCACTTTGTCACATTACTCAATGGAAGCTCAATGGGGCAAGGTCAGGCCTGATGGCTGTAAGCTGGCCTTCCTGGACCCTTAGGTTAGCCCTAGAATGTTAAAGGCTCTTTTTCTACAAGCTGAGAAGGGGTTACCTCAGGTCAATTAGGGACCCCTGAATCCAATTAAGTACTGCCTGAGGCCTTTAAAAATCTTTCCTCTGGAGAGAGAAAAGGAGAGAGAGACAAGCCAAGCTCCTGCCAGGCTAGTGGCAGCAGGGAAATAAGCTTCTCCAGGATGAGAGTTGTGCTTCTTCCCATAAGGGAAACATCCAAACCTGAGTGCATGCTAGGGGAAGGACTGACACCCTGGGGAAAACAACAGGACAACACCCTGCCCCAGTGAGGAGGCAGGGAAAGGTATCCCCCTTTGGTTTTGAGTTTGAGAGACTGTTTCCTTTTTGTTTGGTGGAGGATCACCCCTTAGGCCGAACCCGAGGCCTACCCTGAAAATACGGCCAAAGAAACACAGAAGGAGGAAGGCAAATACTGCTCAGAGTGGGGGTGATTTACCCCAGGCCCGCCACCACCAGAGGGGGAAATGCTAAGTCTGGCAAGACGAAGGAGGTGCCTCGCCACAGTAAGCTATGCATAACTTGGGCATGTGCTATTGGAGGATGCTACTGTGCCTCTCACATTCCTTGTAGTCCCTGCCCCATGTACCATCTTTTGAGGTTTCTGCACCATGCTAAGCGTATGGCCCTATAAACCTGGTTTCACTATATGTGAGTTTACTGTATCTAAATACAACTAAGAATGTGCACCATAACCTACAATTGTAGTTTAACAGCTAGCTGCTTACTTGTAGAGTATTACTGGGTGACAATGCCGGTATTGCATCACCTTCCTCAACATTGCGGTCAGTTTAAACAGTGAAACACTACAGACAACTATGTACAAGAAGCCACGGATCACTACATCTACCTTCATAGATCCAGTAATCACCAAGAAATCTGTTAGCTACAGTGAGGCATGGAGAGCTTGCCTAAACTTAAAATGCTTCAGCAGCACAGTTGCACCACCGTAGGGCTTTGGTGTAGGCACTACCGACGCCAATGGGAGGTATTCTCCTGTCGGCATAGGGAATCCACCTCCCTGAGAGGGGGTTGCTAGGTCAACAGAAGAATTTTTACATTGACCTAGCACTGTCTACACAGGGGCTTAGATTGGTTTAACTACACGGCTCAGAGGTGTGGATTTTTCACAACCCTGACCCACTTAAACTGACCTAATTTTCTAGTGTAGAGCAGGCCTTAACTACCACAGAATATGCTCCGAGGAGAAAGTTTGGGATATACGCCTTAACACACTTAAAACCGCCTTCTTCAAACAAGGACACTCCACCAGAAAAGTGGATTGTGTCATGGAGTGGGCTACCCAAATACCCTGAGAGAACCTACTTCATTACAGAAATAAAATCCCCTTCGACCGCACCTCCTTAGCGGTTACCCCCCCCACACACACACACACACTAGAACTCATACGGGAATATTCTCAAACTACAACCCATACTTGATGGGAACCCCACCCTGAAAGAAATCTTTCCTGAAGCCACTCTTCTGGCCTTCAAAGAACCACCCCAGCCTTTCCAAGCTCATCATCAGAAGCAAGCTCCCCACAGACCAACACTAGTCAATGTGACACCAGACCCTGCCAGAGCAACAGATGCAAAAACTGCAGACATATCTGCAGTGCTACAGTGATCAACACCCTCCACAGCACACCTTTCAAGATCCATGGATCCTATACATGCCTATCACAAAATGTTGGGTGCACCTCATCCAGTGCACTGAATGCCCCGTTAACAACTATGTGGGTGAAGACAGACACAATCACTATTATCTTGAATGAACTCTCATAGAAAAAATGAGAAAAGACAAAAATATATCACCTGTGAGTGAACACTTTTTTCACAAAACAACAATTCTACATCTGACCTCTCAGTTCTCATTCTCAAAGGAAATCTGCACAACACCTTCAAAAGAGAAGCCTGGGAGCTTAAATTCATAACTTTACTAGACACTAAAAATCTTGGACTGAATAGAGATGCTGGATTTATGGTTTATTACAACAATCTGTAAGCCACTATCATCATTCTGGCCCTCTCCCCCTCCAGCTCCCTTTTTTCTCTCTCCCTTCCTTTCCTCCTTGTGACTGGAGAGGTGTTAATGGGCCATTTCACCTTGAATGGCCCCTTGAACTATGTGTTAACTACTTATGCTAAACAATCTGTTCCACCTTGTTTTTAGCTGTAATACTCTGAGTACATTCCCAGACCTGAAGACAAGCTGTGTAAGCTCAAAAGCGTCTCTTTCACCAACAGAAGCTAGTCTAATAAAGGATATTACCTCACTCGCCTTGTCTCTCTGCCAATGCCTGTATTTGTCAGATATTTTCTAGCTCACTGCTCATAATAGTGGATACTTTTACTCAAAAGTATATAACTAGAAACAATATTTATACAAGAAGGTTGTCAGTAGTCTGGAAGTTATTTGTAATCTAAATGGGTTTTTTAATTAACATTTTTTTTTATTATTATAAGGCTGCTGTATTAGAGGAACAGATACGAATGCATCTTCAGTGCTGTTTGACTCTGTGTAGCTTCTGGGACTTGAATCTACCTACTGTCACCATACTCTGGGAGTATTACAGTAAGAATCTGGTTAGTAAATGCATATGTGAAAAACGAGAGTTACAAGTGTGCCCCCCCTCTATCTGAGAAATTACTTTATGCTCTGAACTACTTGAAATAGCAGTCACATTTGTGGAAAAAGTTCTAATCTGTTTTAGCTCAACGTGGGTTGAAATGTCCCATAAATTTGCTACCATGTAACAAAAAAATATTCTTGAACATTTCAATTTCTAGATATTGCACATGTCATGGGGGAAGTTTGGGGATGTGTTAACCTCCATTATCATTTGTGCTCAGGGCTAAGAAAAGTGAGATTTCCTAAAGAAGTTCTGAACGCAGTGACAGTGCGTTTTGTTCTGGGTGGCAGTAGTGATATGAAGATGACCTTTTGTTGTTTGTATGAAGGAATTTACATAGTTATTTAGCACTTAACATTCTTTTCTGCTTTTACTTTGTCTTCCAGAATAGTTCCTTCACCATTCCGTGGCTTGGTCTGAAGGGTCTAGCAAGTGTTAGTAAAACTCCTTTGTCTATGCTTGAATTGGTGAAAAACTGCTGTTCTGACCAGCAGAGCCCTGACCTGTATAAGTCCAGCAACAGTTACCTAATTTTTCTCTGTATTTTGGCACAAATGATGAAAGAAGCAATGGAGAGCAATGTAACCCATCCTTGGAAACAAATTAAAGGAAGGTATAGTAATCTTTTAACTTGGCAAAAACAACAAAGAGTCTGGTGGCACCTTAAAGACTAACAGATTTATTTGGGCATAAGCTTTCGTGAGTAAAAACCTCACTTCTTCGGATGCATAGAGTGAAAGCTACAGATGCAGGCATTATATACAGACACATGGAGAGCAGGGAGTTACTTCACAAGTGGCGAACCAGTGTTGACAAGGCCAATTCAATCAGGGTGGATGTAGTCCACTCCCAATAATAGATGAGGAGGTGTCAATTCCAGGAGAGGAAAAGCTGCTTCTGTAGTGAGCCAGCCACTCCCAATCCCTATTCAAGCCCAGATTAATGGTGTTGAATTTGCAAATGAATTTTAGTTCTGCTGTTTCTCTTTGAAGTCTGTTTCTGAAGTTTTTTTGTTCAATGACAGTGACTTTTAAATCTGTGATAGAATGACCAGGGAGATTGAAGTGTTCACTTACTGGCTTGTGTATGTTACCATTCCTGATGTCCGATTTGTGTCCATTTATTCTTTTGCGGAGGGACTGTCCGGTTTGGCCAATGTACATGGCAGAGGGGCATTGCTGGCACATGATGGCATATATGACATTAGTGGATGTGCAGGTGAATGAGCCCCTGATGGTGTGGCTGATGTGGTTGGGTCCTCTGATGCTGTTGCCAGAGTAGATATGGGGACAGAGTAGGCAACGAGGTTTGCTACAGGGATAGGTTCCTGGGTTGGTGTTTCTGTGGTGTGGTGTGTAGTTGCTGGTGAGTATTTGCTTCAGGTTGGGGGGTTGCCTGTAAGCAAGGACTGGCCTGCCTCCCAAGGTCTGTGAGAGTGAGGGATCATTTTCCAGGATAGGTTGTAGGTTGTGGATAATGCGCTGGAGAGGTTTTAGCTGGGGGCTGTATGTGATGGCCAGTGGTGTTCTGTTATTGTCCTTGTTGGGCCTGTCCTGTAGTAGGTGATTTCTGGGTACCCGTCTTGCTCTGTCAGTCTGTTTCCTCACTTCCCCAGGTGGGTATTGTAGTTTTACGAATGCTTGATAAAGATCTTGTAGGTGTTTGTCTCTGTCTGAGGGGTTGGAGCAAATTCGGTTGTATCTTAGGGCTTGGCTGTAGACAATGGATCGTATGATGTGTCTTGGATGGAAGCTGGAGGCATGTAGGTACGTATAGCGGTCAGTAGGTTTCCGGTATAGGGTGGTGTTTATGTGACCATCACTTATTTGTACTGTAGTGTCCAGGAAGTGGATCTCTTGTGTGGACTGGTCCAGGCTGAGGTTGATGGTGGGGTGGAAATTGTTGAAGTCCAGGTGGAATTCTTCAAGGGCCTCCTTTCCGTGGGTCCATATGATGAAGATGTCATCAATGTAGCGCAAGTAGAGGAGGGGCACTAGGGGACGAGAGCTGAGGAAGCGTTGTTCTAAGTCAGCCATAAAAATGTTGGCATACTGTGGGGCCATGCGGGTACCCATAGCAGTGCCACTGACTTGAAGGTATAAGTTGTCCCCAAATCTGAAGTGGTTGTGGGTGAGGACAAAGTCACAAAGCTCAGCCACCAGGCTTGCTGTGGCCTCATCAGGGATACTGTTCCTGACAGCTTGTAGTCCATCCTCATGTGGAATATTGGTATAAAGTGCTTCTACATCCATGGTGGCCAGGATGGTGTTTTCAGGAAGAACGTCAATGCACTGTAGTTTCCTCAGGAAGTCGGTGGTGTCTCGAAGATAGCTGGGAGTGCTGGTAGCATAGGGTCTGAGGAGAGTGTCCAAATAGCCAGATAATCCTGCTGTCAGAGTACCAATGCCTGAGATGATGGGGCGTCCAGGGTTTCCGGGTTTATGGATCTTGGGTAGCAGATAGAATACCCCTGGTCGGGGTTCTGGGGGTGTGTCCATGTAGATTTGTTCCTGTACTGTAGCTGGGAGTTTCTTGAGCAGATGGTGTAGTTTCTTTTGGTATTCCTCAGTAGGATCAGAGGATAGTGGCCTGTAGAATGTGGTCTTGGAGAGTTGCCTGGCAGCCTCCTGTTCATAATCTGACCTGTTCATTATGACTACAGCACCTCCTTTGTCAGCCCCTTTGATGATAATGTCAGAGTTGTTTCTGAGGCTGTGGTGCCATATACCAGTAGTTCCAATAATATCCTTTTCTTTCTTTCTATAGCCATTTCAACTTTTCCATTTTTAAGTTTTTCCTTTTTTGTGAGGTTTTAGTTTTGTTACTTTGTGAGTTTTGAAATATGGCAATAACCATAAAGGAATAATTAGGCTGTGTACAAAGACATATGAAAAATAGTTAACTGAAACATTAGTTTTTCTAATTTAATATAGGTGTGTGATGAACTTGTGTAATCAGGCGCGGACTCTCCCCTGCGGCGCCTCCTGCTGGTCGTCTCAGGAATTAGCTTGCCATCCTCCAGAGCACCCTCTGCAGGCCAGGTGTCCCGCCTGTCTTTGGCCCCCGTGTCCCTCCCAGACCCCGGTGCCCTTGACTTAGGTGCTGCCCCCCTGGCAGTACCCCACTCTTTCTCTCTGGGTCTCCCCACCCAGGGGAACCCCCACCCCTTCTCCCAATGTTGCCTCAGTCATGGCTACTGCCAGTCACCATCTAGCCCCCACACCCTGGGGCAGACTGCAGTCTATCAGCCAATCAGCACCGGCAACAAGGGGTTTGGACTGGCTGCCTTTACCCACCCTCAGGCTGCCCCTCTGCAACCCCAATACCTATATGGCCTAGGACCAGGCCCTGCAGCCTGGGGAGTTGCACTGGCCTAGGGCTTCCCCACCCTCAAGGCCTTTCCCCAGCCCTGCTTCACTCTAGGTCCCCAGGTGAGCTCCCTGCAGGCAGACTTGTCTCCCTCTCTCCTGTCAGAGGGAGACTCCTATGCGCTGGCTACCCTGGCCTTCTTATAAGGCTGAGTGGCTCAGTGTGGGGGCGTGGCCCCAGCTGCAGCCACTTCCCCAATCAGCTGGGGTTTTTGCTCCTTTTTACCCAGCCCCTTGCCCTCTGCAGGGCTTTTCCAACTCCTTCAGGGCTGGAGCGGGTAATCACCCCGCTACAACTTGCAATCTTGTATTTTAAGAAGAATAACAACTTCTGCTTCTGCTGATCAGTGAATGCGCTATAACTTTTCAAATGACTTGCATTTACAATGGTTTAACCTCTAAACAAGTAGATTTTCACTTCAGACCACAAATAAATTGATTAGTATTGTTATTGGATGTAGCAAACTATTAGATTAAGTTCTGGGTGTTTTTGCAATATCTTTATTAAGATTTTATTGGAATACAATACATTTATTACCAGAAAGGAAAGTGTATTGTGATAAACAAGGTAAAAGTTATACATATCACATTTCTGTGTTTCTCTTGTTATACTCAAAAAAGTTAAGGTTTTTAAAAAATGCTCACACGACCAAGTTTGCTGAATCAGTGTCTTGTTTTATTTAGCAATTTTAATTAATTTGCTTTATTGAAAAGAAACTATACTTAATATTTCTCTTATTTTAACTTGCTTTTTAATTCCTTAATTTAAGAGGGGGAATAATAATAGATAATCAATATCATGTGCAAGTCTGCTCAACCAGCATTCATCATTTCTACCTTGAATAAGTCAATTATACAAGTAACAAAATTTTAACAGCCTACAGCTATGATTTTGGGATGAACTCTGTTTTCGGCAGCTAACCAAGCATTAATTGGTGCATGAAAAACATAAATGCCTGTCAGTAGTAATTTACTACTAAACAACATTAATGGGATTGCTATAATTTTTGGTGGCTAGATTTTAAAACCTCAACACCATTTCTAACTACTATTTTTCCAGGTGAAAGGATAGGAGGAAATTAGTGTTTATGGAAGTTAACTATTATGCGTAGAACGGGTCGTAAATGGAGGGTGAAGAGTATACCATATTTTTTAACACCAAACAGTAAAAATTTGGACAAACCATGCTGAGTCCTTTGTTCCCTCATATCTTAAGAAAAACATTTAAAATATGGTAAAATTTCTTTAGAGTACAGTCTAACAGTCTCCACGTTAAAGGGCACCTACGTGAAAGCTTGGGATATGCAAAGTAGCAGCACTTCTTCTTGCTACACTTGACCACCAGTTATATGACCAATGCAGCTTAAAGCCCCCCATCACACTTTCCCACTAAATAGAAATTGCACTCTCAAGTGCCTCCACCCTCTGTCAGTGCCCTCTCAAACAGGAAGGGCGTTGCAGTTTACACAAATGAGTGTGTTTGGGCCATTCCAGATTTTTGGGGAAAGGGGGCGAGCATTCTGAAGAAAAAAGGTGGTCAATAGGGAATGCTGTGTCAACAGCCCCCGAACCTCCCTCCCACCTCTTTTATCACAAGGGGGATGAAGCTCAAAGGTCTTATCACAGCAGTGGCAGTATAGCATAGGAGAAGAGGTATTTTTTCATGTACGGTGTTCTCAAGCCATTGTGAGCTTTATAAGTCAAAACAGACTTCTTAAACTCCACCTGAAAACCAGTGAGCATCCATTGCGGAACCTGGAGCACTAGTAACACATGCTGCAACTGAGAGGCCCCACTTAATATTCAGGTTGCTGGTTCTGTACCAGCTTAAGTTGATGGTGATGTGTTCAGTTCTGAAAGGGGGAAAGGTATGAAGGAAACCATCTGAGCCAAAGCTTTGTTCCAGTAGTACTGGCTAATCTAATCTTTCTGCTAGAGGTGAGGCGCTTGCATCAACAGTAGTTGACATGGGGAGAAAGGTTAGGTTTCACCGTGGGTTGGAAATCCCTTGGCATGCACCCTGGATTGGGAAAAAGAAGGGAAGGAATTAGCTTGTTCCAGGTTAAAACAGGTTAAAATGATGGGGGAGAGAAGAGAAATTTAAAAATAGAGAAGAATTGCTTAAAGTAAGTGTGTGGAGCTAGAGTAAAGGTGTAAAATGGGACTAGTACAGCTCTTCAAGGAGATGGAAAGAAATATGCTTTAACATAATTTAAACTTTTTTGTATATATTTTTTTTATTTTGTAGAATTTATTCCAAGTTCCATCAGAAAAGAATGCGAGAGCTGACAGAGGTGGGGCTGCAGAACTTCTTTAATCTTTTCCTTGTGTTAGCGGCTGTTGCAGAGACAGAGGACATTGCAAGCCGGGTGTTGGATCTCCTGGATTTTCTTAGCCCAACCTCCACCAGCACGTCTCAGAGAGCTCTAATTTGGAGAGGCTACTTTGCCTTCCTTTTGATGTATATTGAGAAGAACATGGACATCAGCGTTCTAGCTGAGAAACTTTCACATGCTTTCTGTGAAAAGGCAAAGGAGTTTTTGGTCACCAAGAATGATCACACACACAAACAAAATCTCTGGACACCACTTTCCACTTACATTGATGGTGTTCAAGAAGTGTTTGAGACCAGCTGCTACTTGAACCTTTCCCAGGAAAAGTTGTTGAATGATGGATTTAGTATGCTGCTCCCGGCTTGTCGAGGAACTGAACTCAACATGGTCCTAAACTTCCTGCAGGTGGTTCTGTCCAGGCTCAGGTAAGTTATTCAGATAAATCATGAACACAGACTGGTATCTTGCTTTGTTTTTGTCACTAAATTGTAGTCATTGAACCAATAAGAGGTGAAGCCATTTTAGATTTGGTATTGGTGAGTAATGAGGACCTCATAGAAGAACTGGTTGTAGGGGACAACCTTGGTTCGAGTGATCGTAAGCTAATTCAGTTTAAACTAAATAGAAGGATAATCAAAAATAGATCTGCAACTAGGGTTCTTGATTTCTAAAGGACTAACTTAAAAAAATTAAGGGAATTAGTTAGGGAAGTAGACTGGGCCAAAGAACTCAAGGATCTGAATGTGGAGGATGCTTGGAATTTAAGTCAAAGCTGCAGAAACTATCTGAAGGTTGCATCCCAAGCCAGGGGAAAAATTCATAGGGAAGGGTTGCAGACCAACCTGGATGAGCAAGCATCTCAACCAGGTGATTAAGAGAAAGCAGAAGGTCTACAAGGAATGGAAGATGGGATTGATCAGCAAGGAAAACTACCTCTTGGAGGTGAGAAGGTGTAAAGATTAAGTGAGAACTGCCAAAAGTCAAGCAGAGTTGGACCTTGCAAAGGCAATTTCTATAGGGAAAGGTTCTATAGTCAGATAAACAAAAAGAAAACAAGGAAAGAAGAAGTGGGACCACTAACCTCTGAGGGTGGGGTAGAGTTTAAAGATAATCTAGGCATGGCCTAACACCTAAACAAATACTTTACCTCTATTTTTAATCAGTCTAATGAAGAGCTTAGAGGTAGTGGCAGGGTGGCTAATGGGAATGAGGATATGGAGGTAAAAATGACCACATCTGAGGTGAAAGTCAGACTCAAACAGCTTAATGGGACTAAATTGGGAGATCCAGATAATCTCCATCCAAGAATATTAAAGGAACTGGCACATGAAATTGCAAGCTTAATAGCAAGGATTTTTAATGAATCTGTAAATTCGGAGGTTGCACCCTATGACTGGAGAATTGCTAATATGGTTCCTATTTTTAAGGAAGGGGAAAAAAGGGATCCCGGAAACTACGGGCATGTTAGTTTGACCTCAACTGTATGCAAGGTCTTGGAATAAATTTTGAAAGAGAAAATAGTTAAGGACATAGAGGTGAGCAATAAGTGAGGCCTGGTCCACACTAACCCCCCACTTCGAACTAAGATACGCAACTTCAGCTACGTGAATAACGTAGCTGAAGTCGAAGTACCTTAGTTCGAACTTACCGCGGGTCCAGACGTGGCAGGCAGGCTCCCTCGTCGACTCCGCGTACTCCTCTCGAGGAGCAGGAGTACTGGTGTCGACGGCGAGCACTTCCAGGATCGATCCCAGAAGATCGATTGCTTACCGCCGGACCCGGAGGTAAGTATAGACCTACCCTGAGATAAAATACAACATGGTTTTACAACAGGTAGATCATGCCAGACCAGCTTGATCTCCTTCTTTGAGAAGACAACTGTTTTTTTGTTGTTGTTTTTTTTTTTTTTGAGAACTAATCTACTTGGATTTCAGTAAGGCATTTGATATGGTTCGACGTGGGAAATTATTAGTTACATTGGAGAAGATGGGAATTACTATGAGAATTGAAAGGTAGATAAGGAACTGGTTAAAGGGGAGACCACAACGGGTCATACTGAGAGGTGAACTGTCAGGCTGGAGGGAGGTTACTAATGGAGTTCCTCAGGGATCGATCTTGGGATCGATCTTATTTAACATTTTTATTACCAACATTGGCACAAAAAGTTGAGTATGCTAATAAAATTTGTGGATGACACAAAGTTTGGTCATATTGCCAATACAGAGGAGGACTAGAATATCATACAAGATGATCTGGATGATCTTGTAAACTGGCGTAATAGGAAAGATATGAAATTTAATATTGCAAAATGCAAGGTCATGCATTTAGGGCCTAACAACAAGATTTTTTTCTATAAGCTGGGAACATACGAGTTGGAAGTGACAAAGGAAGAGAAAGACCTGGGTGTATTTGTTGATAACAGGATGACTATGAGCCACTAATGTGATGCGGCTGTGAAAAAGGCTAATGCAGTCCTAGGATGCATCAGGAGAGGTATTTCCAGTAGAGACAGGGAAGTATTAGTACCATTATACAAGGCACTGGTGAGACCTCATCTGGAATACTTTGTGCAATTCTGGTCTCCCATGTTTAAGAAAGATGAATTTAAACCGTTACAGGTGCTGAGAAGGGCTACTAGGATCATCCAAGGAATGGAAAACCTACTTTATGAGAGGAGATTCAAAGAGCTTGGCTTGTTTAGCATAACCTGCAGTTATCCCTAATAATCCATCCCTCTTGGGAGCACTGGGAGCTTTCCAAAGCCATCAAACAGCAAAATAGACCAACTGAAAACCAGAATCTCCTCAGCTGAGGGGAACAATCCTGACCTGGCAGAGGGGAGGTGAAAAATGTGACCAAAGATGATTACTCTCTATAAATACATTAGAGGGATAAATACCAGGGAGGGAGAGGAATTATTTAAGGTAAGCACCAATGTCAACACAAGAACAAATGGATATAAATGGGCCATC
Organism: Chrysemys picta bellii; assembly: GCF_011386835.1. Taxonomy (NCBI): domain Eukaryota; kingdom Metazoa; phylum Chordata; order Testudines; family Emydidae; genus Chrysemys; species Chrysemys picta. The sequence continues at coordinate 75,301,927 of NC_088793.1, read as the reverse complement.
AACAAATTTAGGCTTGAAATTCAGATGATGGTTTCTAACTATCAGAGGAGTGAAATTGTGGAACAGCCTTCCAAAGGGAGCAGTGGGAGCACAAAACCTAACTGGTTTCAAGACTGAGCTAGATAAGTTTATGGAGGGGATGGTACAATGAGTCTGCCTACAATGGCATTTGGCTGATCTGCAACTGCTAACAGCAAATATCTCCAATGGCTGGTGATGGGACACTAGTTGGGGAGGGCTCCTGACTTAATACAGAAAATTCTTTCCCACGTGTTTGGCTGGTGGGTCTTGCCCACATGCTCAGGGTCTAACTGATCACCATATTTGGGGTTGGGAAGGAATTTTCCCCCCGGGTCAGATCGGCAGATTTGCCTTTCTCTACAGCATGGGGCACGGGTCACTTGACGGTTTCAATTAGCGTTAATGGTGGATTCTCTACAACTTGAAGGTTTTAAATCATGATCTGAGGACTTCAGTAACTCAGCCAGAGGTTAGGGGTCTATTACAAGACTGGGTGGGTGAGGTTCTGTGGCCTGCAATGTGCAGGAGGTCATACTAGATGATTGTGGTGGTCCCTGCTGGCCTTAAAGTCTGTGAGTCTATAATGTATTCACTTCTCTGTCAAACAGAACAAAACTGAAGAGGTGACTCTGCAGGATTGTGAATTACATTTTAAATTCTGAATTTCAATCCACAAATCTCTCTGTTCAGAAAATCTTTCTCTGCTGTTTCAGTCCTGAGGTGTGAGATCCCAGATATCTCTCTTTGCTATGAATTGATGCCACTGTAGGCCAAATTATTTATTTTCCATTTTCTTGGACAGCATTGTGAGCAAAACTGAAGTTCTCTGGGTTTTGGCCTCTTTTAAAATTATAATCAGTATTCAATTAGTAACATTTAATTATATATTGCACACTCTGCTCTAATTTTCCGGTCATATTTTTTCACCTACGCATTCATGCAACAGTGCACCAGGTAAGTACCTAGTTAGAAATAAAACACAGAAAATGGAGGCAAGAAGTGTCTGATGGAAAGAAGGAAATCCTATTTTATCACTAAATAATCAATTTTGCTTTGATTTATTGGTGTAGTTTCCAACATCCAAATTGCCCTTCCTGCAATAAACATTTATGTCTACTAATTCACTTTGGAGGTAGTCCTGCAGTTTAAAGCCAAAACTGCTTTAGGAGGGCTGAAAAAACATTTCCCCCATAATTCCAGTGCAAGCCATAATAAGACAGTTATTGATCTGCCACTACATGAGACCTTTGAGGTTGAGATTTGTGGAGGAGGGGCAGTGAGAAATGCACATTATGAATAGTGAGAAAAAATTGACCTGCTTGTAAGATCTCTGTTTAGCTGGGGTACTTTGTTACTGTCTAGATAGTTTGCCTGCAGCTGTCAATAGCTTATAAATCCAAAGTCAACTGCTTTTCAGGCAGCCTTTGAAAAAAGATAAAGTGCAGCTGATTTATTAGAAAGGTTTTCTCATTTCTGTTCAACTGAGTTTATATATTGGAATACATTAGAGACTTCAACAATATTGTGTATATTAACCAAAAGAGAAAACTACCCTCTGTGAGGAAGGTGAACCTCTTACTCCCACTGTGCCTTGGCCAAGCTGGCAATGGGAGAAAATCCTTCCCAGTCCCTGAGAAAGGAGTGGCCAGTGCAGTGCCCCCAGCGGATCCTGACCAAACCTGGTCTTTCACCAGGCCATTTCCAAGGCTGGGAGGGTGGGTGCTGCTCCACTTGGTCTGGATATGAGAGAGAGCTTTTCTCTCATGGCTTACCCCCCTACCTACTCTCCCCACCCTTCTAGTCAGGTCACCTGGGGAGATGCGTCCTCTACCTCTTAAAGAGGTATACCCCTTCCCCTGGCAAGCCAGACAACTGCCTCCATGCTTAAGGTGTGGAACAGTCCTTCTTCAGGCAATCTCATGGAAATCATTGGAGTACTTGAGGAATAAGGTACTTCTCAACATAAGAAAGGATATCAGTGTCTTGCCCCCAGTCCTCCTGTGCTTCAGTTTCTCCATATGTAAAATGGGGTTGATGGTACCTACTTAGCTACTTTAATGTTTGTAAATCATTTTGATATCCTCAGGTGGAAGGTGCAAGAGAAATGTAAAATATTGATGGAGCTTCTCTCCTATGCTAATAGGTGCCCTAAAAATAAATAAAGTAGATTAACACCCTTCCATTCATGGAAGGAAAATAACATTAAAAACTAAATGGTAATTACTTAGCCCAGTCTGAATACTATACCACTATATTTCTTTGCATCTCTGTGTGCCAAGCAGAGGTTAACCAGATTGATGATGCTCATTCTTGGCTGCATCTCTGACTTTGAAAAGAATGAAATGACTCACTGTAGCAATCGCTCCTGTTTTAAAATCCAGGTGGGAATAAGATAGCAGACCTTGCATAAATGTAATTTTTCTGTACACTGTACTGTGTAATAGTTTTATAACTGTATGACAGAGAATTTACAGGTAGGGAGGAAGTGAGATCACTGATTAAAGAGAGAAGCGGCTCCCTCTAGGCTGTTAGGAAATAATAACTTCATATGCCACTTTCTGCTAACCCAAGATGATGGCTCACAGGAGCATTCTTTATTGCTGATTAAGTAGCATTATGAAAATAGTGACTTGGTTATGTTAAGCAAATGTCTCACTATTTAAAGCTTAGAATGTCAAATAGTTTTAGCAATCCCCTTTAACTTATCTCATTGCATTTCTGGAATCACATTTCTGGTTTCCCAATTACTTTTATTTGAGGTTATTGTAAAACTGGCAATCGTTCATTTGCAGAGTGGGATGTAGCCAAAAGTTGTGCTTTAATTATAGCCATTCATGCTGCTGTGGTTAAGGGTCTGTCAGCATTTCCATTATAAACCTTTATTTTCAAGGGTTTGTATCATAGCTATGAAAATTTGCTCTAGGCTAAAACTTGTATACAAGGTCCTGTAAGAGTGCTCATTTTCTTTTTTTCTTAAATAGGAGTTGGAAAGCAGATACTCCTTTTTTTTCACTACTGCCTCTAATCTTTTTTTATTTTTTTTTATTTTTATTTTTAATTGAAGCTTTTTAGGCTTTTCCATATTGTGCTGTCCACTAGAAAAGTAATAGGAACACTAGAGTTTCCTGTCTATGTGTGGAAGATAGTATTAAAGTGGCAGGCTCTTCCACATAATTCAATATTTTCTTCTATCTTTTTTTAGGTTTAAGAATAGTAAATATTATGAGTAGTGTGTGTGTGGAGGGGGAATGGCTATGTTTTTGTTAGTAATTAATTTTTGATCAGTGGTGATTAGGATGCCCAAGCAGAATACTTGTTAGTACAGCACTTAGCACAAAGGGGTCCTGGTCCATGAGTGCATCTCACAGAACAAGAACTTGGTACTGATTGTGGGATGGGATTGTGAGGCTGTAATTAATATAGGTTAAAAAAAAAAGTAGAGTACGTTAAATTAAAAATGTGCTGATGAAGTCGTCCTGTATTTATTTGGGGTATTCCATACCTAACACAAGCTTTAGAGAGACACGGTTGGTGAGGTAATATCTTCTATTGGACCAGCTTCTGTTGGTGAAAGAGACATGCTTTTGAGATTCACAGAGCTCTTCTTCAGGTCACAAACCTTTTTCCCTTTTTTTTCCACAACACTGTCAACATGTTTAAACCCCGCCAAAATATCCTTTTTCCTAAAAAAAAAAAAAAAAGTAAATCCCATGCAACATGCATATTTATATTCATAATGGTGCCCACCAGCTCAACACATCCAAGTGCCCTGCATCATTAAAAAAAAAAAAAAATTAACGAGGAAATAGTCTGTAAAACAGGATCTGACAGAATTCCATTCCCTGCTGTTAAAATAAAGAACAGGGTGAGTTAGAGGCCTAAAACTTACTGAACTTGTGCTCTGGTGTCCACGCACAAGGAACGCATTCTGGTGGCAGAAGCCCTCCACTGACATATGTAGTAGAAGAATTTTAAATATTTTAAAATTTCTTTATTTGATAAAATTTCATCTCCTTGGTCAAAATGCATCACTTTAGGGTGAGCATTGTATTCTCATTATCTCATCTTTGTGTTTTACTTTGTGCCTCATGTAACAACTGAGATGTGTGTTTATGATACAACAGTGCTTGTCCTATCGTAATACAAATGCTGAATTCTAATACTCTTTGCTTAGAATAAGAGACTGTTGCTACTGATTCCCAAGGTAGATTTGATAATAATCACTAACCAAATAAAATAATATGTAATCCACATGATTCTTTATAATTTTACATGATTTGAAAATGTGTATGCCAATTTCTAGTGCTCTGGTAGGGTGGCAGGAATCAGAAATGTTACAGAAAATCTCAGTGCACAAATTTCATAGGCTACTTTAGTATGGCACTGTAACCTCTTGCACATATATGTACAGTTGTCCCGTTTCCACAACTATTTGGTGTCACTGGTAGATGCCTTGTCAATATCCTAGATACCGTATAACCTGTGTAAACTTGAATCACGATTTCCACTAATCTCTCACAGGACGGGTTTTCGTTTGCCTGGCTTTGGACTGGAGGGCAGCCAATATTCCCATTGGCAACACCACTTCCCAGGCTAGTGCCACCTGTTTTTCAGGCAGCACTGGGCCCTTATAGGATGGATTGAGACTTTCACCACCACAGCCATACCCTGCCCAGCAGACTTTTGTCTGTTGTGGGACTGGTGACCTGGTTTATACCATAAAAAGTTAGCTTAAACTGGGATGAATCTTGGCTTGTATATTATTAAGGAGACGGTAAAAATAGAATGCTGTCATCATGGCAACTTGACGATGCACAAAATTAGAAACTTCGGCTCCCATTTTACCTCACACCATATACTGATCCCATTGTCACCATCCTCCTTTGTTCTGTCCATTCTTTTTTTGTCTCTGTTCGTGTGTGTGTATGTATGTATGTATGTATATTCTCTCCCCCACCCTCCTACTCTCCCCTGCTTCTCTTCCTAATAGCTCTGATACTCCTCACCTTTCCCACACTCATTAGAAGGCTGCATTATGCTGAGAGTGCCCGCTGCCAGACAAAGCAGTACTAAAATATGGAACCAGAGAAGTGCAGGGTGGAGGAACTGCTGCCTGAGTCTGCAGCCCTGTACAGATGAAATGCTTATGCAGCCACCTTCATTGTGTGCCACAACAGGAGCAGGAAGGGGAGGTGGGTGGCTTTCAAGGAGTCATGTGCTGTTTTGCTAACCATGAGTCATCACTTTTGCTCCCTTTGAGTTTGTGTGTGGGTTGATCTGGGTCCTGTGGCTTAACCTACCCACATTGAACTCTCTGCCTGAGTCCCCCTGTGCTAGTAGGAAAAACTCTGAGGTAGAGGATAACAAAACAAACTAGTGTGATCCAACAGAATATGGAAAAATGGTGGAGAGATTTACACTGTAACGTACTATTTTGTTTTTGGGATATCAATATTTTTTGGAGGTTTAAGCCAAATTCTGACTATTTAAAAAAAAAAAAAAAGGTGTATGGGGAAAAAAAACAGTGCATACAGATCAAGTAATTCATAGAATATCAAGATTGGAAGGGACCTCAGGAGGTCATCTAGTCCAATCCCCTGCTCAAAGCCAGACCAATCCCCAGACAGATTTTTGCCCCAGAGCCCTAAGGGGCTCCCTCAAGGATTGAGCTCATAACCCTGAGTTTAGCAGGCCAATGCTCAAACCACTGAGCTATCCCTCCCCCACATTGTGTGCACACATTTCTGCATGCATACAAAAAAGCAGGTCTCGGGTATGAGCCTTTGTTACTCCCTTCAGAATGTAAGCCCTAAAAGTTATTTGAACTTGAGAGAAAGGGCTAACCTTGTGACTAAAGCACAGGATTGGAATGCAGGAGATGTGGGGTCAGAGTCCAGCTCTGCCAAACATCCTCTGTGACCTTGAAGAAATCATTTTAATATCTCTCTGTGCCTCCGTTACCTATGTGGAAAATGGAAATAGCAATCCTTCCTTGGTCTGTCATGCTTTTTAGAGTGTAAACTCTTCGGGGCAAAGGCCGCCCTTTACTGTGTGTTTGTATAGTGCATGTAGCACAACAGGCCCACGATATCAGATGTGCTACTGCAATACATAACAATAACCAACTGGTGTATGACTGCAGGTGTGTAGTTTGTAGTCACAAATGATGGTGAAGCCACACAGCAGAACTGAGGGTATGAAAGGTAATGTTCTCATTCTTTTATTAACTTTTGCCAGTGGCTAAAAAAAAATCCTAGTGTTTCTGCAGTTAACTGATTGTAGTCATTCAAATCTCAGTTATTTTTATTAACTGACAAGAAGGAAAATCCTCAGAGCACTGGGATTGAACAAGTTTATATTTTGGAAATCAGAGCATGTCTAAAAGGTGTGTTGTTTCTAAATTGTTTCTAATAAATGTTTAGCAGATTGCTCTGGAAACACTGGGTGTAGGTAAGTTATCCATAGCTAATTTCAATGTCAGTATGCTACTTCAAGGCGTGGCTCTGGTTATTAAAAATGAATTTCATTTCTCACTCTTTTTGCTTTGCCTGGGCTTGAAGTCGTTTCAGGTGTTTTATGTGTGAGTTGTTATGAGTGAAACATTTTGACTCCAAAATAAAATTGCATACTTAGATCTGCCCTCTTGTGTTGTGCTCTTCAAAGATAACTCTGGCGCAAGCTGAAGTTTTGATTGAATGTCTTTAGCTCTCAGAATAATTATACAAATGAATGAAATAAGGTACAGAATATAATATTGCTTAAGAGTGTGGAAGCAGAGAGAGGGGATGCATTGCATCCCCTTCCTGTCAGTTCTTTCTCTGCTTCCACAACAGATTCATATAGTGCATTGCAGCTATATACCCACTGTTTGGTATATGGAAAATCCTTGTTTTTAACTCTTGTTTTATCTAGCTTTGCTTTAGGATCTCATAAGTATTTATTTCCGATATTTAGCATCCATCTTCTGAATGAGTAGATGAAGATCATGAGAGAGCTACTGCTTAAAATCAAGTTCATATTAGCTAGCTTTTAGTGCAGTAATGGAAGAGCATCTTCCTTGGAATTAGTTTTAAAATAAACTGAAAAGATTGCTGGGGTCAGAGAATCTGTTAGAGTTGCTTTTCCCAGCTGCTGATTGTTGATAGCCAAGTAATGCCAACGATGGTAAATATTTGAAGTGAAGGAAAATCAGATGTATTGTCTAACATTAATTATGAAAATATGCTTCTCTTTACCAAGTGCTACAAATTCAAAAAGCCTTCATCCTTCATCCGATCCATTCACTTTCTCTAGTAAAAACTAATTCACAGAAACTTGTGTGTAGCCTACATGTCAGCAATACAAGACTTACGGTAGTGAAAGAATAAAATCCAGCAAATACATTTTCTTAAAAAAAAAAAACAAGCAAAAAAAAAACCCATGCAAAATCATTTTCAGGTGCCCTGAGCATCTGCTGCTTAGGACCCAATAGTTGTTTAGAAAAGTATGTACTCCTTGGAGAACATCAATGCAGATTTATTTTCTGGTTGAAGCGTTTCACTTTTGAACCTGTATTTTCCGCAAATGAACTTTTCTTTGTCTTCTCCCTTTTTCATTCTTTGCAGGTAGTATGGAAAAAAGCTTTTTTTTTTTTTTAAAGATTATTTTTTGTTGGGGTTGTTAAACAAAGAACTATTTTTGCTAATAAAAATATTAAATGCAAGTAGCATTTAAATCTCTTAATTTTGATTGTTTCTTCTTTACCTTACAAGATATATATTTCTTCTCTCTTTAGGATATCTCTTGTCAGATTTAAGGCTTATTTAAAATGAAAAGAAAGCTGAAGCAATTTTCTTTATTCCATTTCAGTCTCCTAAGGCCTATTTCCCCCTGGTGAGCTCATAGCAACAGGGGGGTTTAAGGGAATTCAGCTTTCTGCAAATTAATGTCTCACATCATGAAAATTCAGGACTTTTTTTTTTTTTTATATCTTGAAAAGTAATACAGTGAGTGCGAGTATTATTTCTTGCCAGCGGGTGGAAGATGAATGATTTTGTCACAGTTTTACTGCTTGATGAGCAGTGTCCTGAGGGTCAGGCTTAAGTCTGTGTCACTATGCTGCTCATTACTCTTGAGCTAAATAAGGGCTGATTGGATCTAAATTGCCTAGCACATGGGCCACAGATGAGCTCAGTGAGTAGGGGATGACCTGCTATTCAGGCTGGGAGTAACCCTGGTGTGCAAATGCTGCATTAGAACACCGTGGGAGAATGAGAGGCTACCGACCGCTGCCAGCAAAAGAAATCGAAATGTAAAAACTCTTTGATGCTGCAGTGTTAGAATTTGAAATGTAGGAAGTGACAGGTTGATGGTACTTATCAGCTTTGACTGGATTAGAGAACAGTGTCATCTTGCTTATATAATGACAGAAGAATGAAGCTAGCTCCTAACTACTCTGCAGTGCTGAGCCACTGCTGCCAGAATCAATGCTGCCTTCTACTGGTAGTTTTGATAGAGGGTTAGAAGAAAAGTTGAAAAGCCGTGAAGATATTCCTAAACTTTTTAACATCCCAAAATAGTAAGGGGGTATGTATACTCATGTGTAGATGTGTGTATTCATGTATGTAACAAAGATTTGATAGATAAAATAGTGAACACTTATTTTTGGACAGCAGCTCTCAAGTTCTGTAACTTGAGAATACGCACATCTATAGCACTGAGCTTTACCCTTCACTTGCTATAAAATACTTCCCTCATATTCTTTTCTGCACCACTCCCCTCCCCCCCCCCCCAATCTCTTTGGAAGGATGTCATCTCTGGAGAGAAATACTAATTTGCATCTGCATGTTTAAAGAAAACTTGACCTTTTAAAAGAGTAGAAAAAGCTGCACAAATACAAAAGAGCAAATGAACTTGCTTGTCTGTTAATGGAGGAAAAGTGACTAGCAGGCAAACAACCCACAAAGAGAGCTGAGTGAAACAAGGGTTTTAACTTCACACAATTGTGAATGATTGTCAATGGTTCAATAAGGATTTTTTTTTCTCGCATTGTTTTTTGGAGATTAGTAGAGGAGGATGCAAACTTGTCTTTCCACTTCCTTCATTTTCTGCCAATCTGTACCAGCATCAGTTACTTAAAACCCTGTACTACTGGCATTGACCTCCCTCACCTCTAACTCCTATGACAAAAGCTGCCTTACTCAGAAAAGTAATTTGGTTGGATCATGAATCCTGTGGACTAGATGATGTGAAGCAGAAATATGAATTAAATCTCTCTCTTCATATATGTACTGCTTATATGTATGCTACCTGTGGATATACCTTCTGGCTTTCCTCCCTTGGGATGCTGCTGCTTGCACTGAAATATCCTCTGAAGAGTTCTGGGACATTAAGCAGCTTGCAGCATTAGTCTATTAATTGCTGTTCACCTTAAATAATAATAATCAGAAAAACAAAAAATAGTGCCAGAAGCCTAGCATGCATGAGCAAACCTACAACAAACCAGTGTGAGTCCATGTGTTTGAGAGGGAAAATTGTGATAAGGAACCATTTAACTTGAAGCTTCTGAGCTACGTGAAAACTAGGGCTATCAAGCGATTAAAAAAATTAATCGCGCTGTTAAACAACAATAGAATACCATTAATTTTAAATATTTGTGGATGTTTAAATTACTATATTTGAAAATGTAGTAAATTATAACACAATACAAAGTGTACAGTGCTCACTTTATATTTACTTTTTATTACAAATATTTGCGCTGTAAAAAACAATTATTTTTCAATTCATCTCATACAAGTACTGTACTGCAATCTCTATCATGAAAGTTGAACTTACACATGTAGAATTATCTGTAAAAAAACAAAAAACCTGCATTCAAAAATAAAACCGTGTAAAACTTTAGAGCCTACGAGTCCACTCAGTCCTACTTCTTGGTTACAATTTGCAGAAGATAATGCTGCCTGCTTCTTGTTTACAATGTCACCTGAAAGTGAGAGCAGACATTCACATGACACTGTTGTAGCTGGCGTTGCAAGATATTTATGTGCCAGATGTGCTAAAGATTCATATGTCCCTTTATGCTTCAACCACCATTTCATAACTATAAAGGGAAGGGTAACAGCTGTCCTGTGTACAGAACTATAAAATCCCTCCTGGCCAGAGACTCCAAAATCCTTTTCCCTGTAAAGGGTTATAAGAAGCTCAGGTAACCTGGCTGGCATCTGACCCAAAGAACCAATAAGGGGACAAAATACTTTCAAATCTTGGGGGGGGGGGGAAGGCTTTTGTTTGTGCTCCTTGTTTGGGAGTCGTTCGCTCTTGGGACTGAGAGGGACCAGCCATCAATCCAGGTTCTCCCCATCTTTCTAAACAAGTCTCTCATATTTCAAACTTGTAAGTAAAAAGCCAGGCAAGGCGTCTTAGTTTTACTTTGTTTTCTCAACTTGTACCTTTTACTAGAGTGTTTATCTTTGTTTGCTATACTTTGAACCTGAGGCTAGAGGGAGGTCCTCTGAGGTCTTTAAGTTTGATTACCCTGTAAAGTTATTTTCCATACTAATTTTACAGAGATAATTTTTACCTTTTTCTTTAATTAAAAGCCTTCTTTTTAAGAACCTGATTGATTTTTTCCTTGTTTTTAGATCCAAGGGGGTTGGATCTGTATTCACCAGGAGTTGGTGAAAGGAAGGAGGGGGAATGGTTAATTTCTCCTTGTTTTAGATCCAAGGGGGTTGGATCTGTATTCACCAGGAGTTGGTGGGAGAAAGAAGGGGGCATGGTTAATTTCTCCTTGTTTTAAGATCCAAGGGGTTTGGATCTGTATTCACCAGGGAATTGGTGAAGGTCTCTCAAGGCTACCCAGGGAAGGGAATTAGCTTTGGGATGGTGGCAGTGGACCAGACCTAAGCTGGTAGTTAAGCTTAGAAGTTTTCATGCAGGCCCCCACATTTGTACCCTAAAGTTCAAAGTGGGGAAGCAGCCTTGACACACCATTCCAGAGGACTTGCATCCATGCTGATGATGGGTTCTGCTCGATAACGAGCGGACTGATGCATGTTCATTTTTATCATCTGACTCAGATGCCAACAGCAGAAGGTTGATTTTCCTTTTTGGTGGTTTGGGTTCTGTAGTTTCTGCATCAGAGTGTTGCTCTTTTAAGACTTTTAAAAGCATGCTCCACACCTCGTCCCTCTCAAATTTTGAACGGTACTCCAGATTCTTAAACCTTGGGTCGAGTGCTGTAGCTATTTTTAGAAATCTCGCATCAGTACCTTCTTTGCGTTTTGTCAAATCTGCTGTGAAAGTGTTCAAAAATGAACATGTGCTGGGTCATCATCTGAGATTGCATAACATGAAATATATGGCAGAATGCAGGTAAAACAGAGCAGGAGACATACAATTCTCCCCCCCAGGAGTACAGTCACAAATGTAATTGACGCATTATTTTTTTAACAAGCATCATCAGCATGGAAGCATGTCCTCTGGAATGGTGGCCGAAGCATGAAGGGGCATATCAATGTTTAGCGTATCTGGTATGTCAATACCTTGCAATGCCAGCTACAAAAGTCCTGTGCGAACGCCTGTTCTCACTTTCAGGTGACGTTGTAAATAAGAAGCAGACCGCAGTATCTCCCATCAATGTAAACAAACTTGTTTGTCTTCGCAATTGGCAGAATAAGTACATAAGAAGTACATAAGAAAGGCCGTACCGGGTCAGACCAAAGGTCCATCTAGCCCAGTATCCTGTCTACCGACAGTGGCCAATGCCAGGGGTCCCAGAGGGAGTGAACCTAACAGGCAGTGATCAAGTGATCTCTCTCGTGCCATCCATCTCCACCCTCTGACAGACAGAGGCTAGGGACACCATTCTTTACCTGTCCTGGCTAATAGCCATCAATGGACTTAACCACCATGAATTTATCCAGTTCTCTTTTAAACTCTGTTATAGTCCTAGCCTTCACAACCTCCTCAGGTAAGGAGTCCCAGAAGTTGACTGCGCTGCGTGAAGAACTTCCTTTTATTTGTTTTAAACCTGCTGCCTATTAATTTCATTTGATGACCCCAAGTTCTTGTATTATGGGAATAAGTAAATAACTTTTCCTTATCCACTTTCTCCACATCACTCATGATTTTATATACCTCTATCATATCCCCCCTGAGTCTCCTCTTTTCCAAGCTGAAGAGTCCTAGCCTCTTTAATCTCTCCTCATATGGGACCCTCTCCAAAACCCTAATAATTTTAGTTGCCCTTTTCTGAACCTTTTCTAGTGCCAGTATATCTTTTTTGAGATGAGGAGACCACATCTGTACGCAAGTATTCGAGATGAGGGTGTACCATCGATTTATATAAGGGCAATAATATATTCTCAGTCTTATTTTCTATCCCCTTTTTAATGATTCCTAACATCCTGTTTGCTTTTTTGACCACCTCTGCACACTGCGTGGACATTTTCAGAGAACTATCCACGATGACTCCAAGATCTTTTTCCTGACTTGTTGTAGCTAAATTAGCCCCCATCATATTGTATGTATAGTTGGGGTTGTTTTTTCCAATGTGCATTACTTTACATTTACCCACATTAAATTTAATTTGCCATTTTGTTGCCCAATCACTTAGTTTTGTGAGATCTTTTTGAAGTTCTTCACAGTGCTTTGGTCTTAACTATCTTGAGCAGTTTAGTATCCTCTGCAAACTTTGCCACCTCACTGTTTACCCCTTTCTCCAGATCATTTATGAATAAGTTGAATAGGATCGGTCCGAGGACTGACCCTTGGGGAACACCACTAGTTACCCCTCTCCATTCTGAGAATTTACCATTAATTCCTAACCTTTGTTCCCTGTCTTTTAACCAGTTCTCAATCCATAAAAGGACCTTCCCTTTTATCCCATGGCAGCTTAATTTACATAAGAGCCTTTGATGAGGGACCTTGTCAAAGGCTTTCTGGAAATCTAAATACACTATCTCCACTGGATCCCCCTTGTCCACATGTTCGTTGACCCCTTCAAAGAATTCTAATAGATTAGTAAGACATGATTTCCCTTTACAGAAACCATGTTGACTATTGCTCAATAGTTTGTTTTTCTATGTGTCGAACAATTTTATTCTTAACTATTGTTTCGACTAATTTGCCTGGTACAGACGTTAGACTTACCGGTCTGTAATTGCCGGGATCACCTCTAGAGCCCTTTTTAAATATTGGCGTTACATTAGCTAACTTCCAGTCATTGGGTACAGAAGCTGATTTAAAGGACAGGTTACAAACCTTAGTTAACAGTTCTGCAACTTCATATTTGAGTTCTTTCAGAACTCTTGGGTGAATGCCATCTGGTCCCAGTGACTTGTTAATGTTAAGTTTATCAATTAATTCCAAAACCTCCTCTCGTGACACTTCAATCCGTGACAGTTCCTCAGATTTGTCACCTATAAAAGCCAGCTCAGGTTTGGGAATCTCCCTAACATCCTCAGCCGTGAAGACTGAAGCAAAGAATCCATTTAGTTTCTCCGCAATGACTTTATCGTCTTTAAGGACTGAGTGGACTTGTAGGCTCTAAAGTTTTACCCGGTGTGGTTTTTGAGTGCAGTTATGTAACCAAAAAAAATCTGCATTTGTAAGTTACACTTTCACGATAAAGAGATTGCACTTCAGTACTTGCATGAGGTGAATTCAAAAATACTATTTCTTTTATCATTTTTACAGTGCATGTATTTGTAATAAAAAATAATATAAAGTGAGCACTGTGCACTTTGTATTCTGTGTTGTAATTGAAATCAATATTGAAAATATAGAAAAACATTCAAAAATATTTAATACATTTCAATTGGTATTCTATTGTTATAAGTGCAGTTAATCACGATTAATTTTTTGAGGTAATCGCGTGAGTTAACTGTGATTAATTGACAGCCCTAGTGAAAACATGTTCTTAAAATTATAAAAAGGATGACAAGACTGCTCTTTATTTATGCTAAATGTTTTACTTTAAGAACATAAGAACGGCCATACTGGGGCAGACCAAAGGTCCATCTAGTCCAGTATCCTGTCTTCCGACAGTGGCCAATGCCAGGTGCCCCAGAGGGACTGAACAGAACAGGTAATCATCAGGTGATCCATCCTGTCACCCATTCCCAGCTTCTGGCAAACAGAAGCTAGGGGCACCATCCCTGTCCATCCTGGCTAATAGCCTCCATGAACTTATCTAGTTCATTTTTAAATCCTGTTATAGTCTTGGCCTTCGCAACATCCTCTTACAAGGAGTTCCACAGGTTGACTGTGCATTGTGTAAAAAAATTCTTCCTTTTGTTTGTTTTAAATCTGCTGCGTATTAATTTCATTTGGTGCCCCTTAGTTGTTGTGTTATGAGAACAAATAAATTACACTTCCTTATTTACTTTCTCCACACCAGTCATGATTTTAAAGACCTCTATCATATCCCCCCTTAGTTGTCTCTTTTCCAAGCTGAAAAGTCCTGGACTTATTAATCTCTCCTCATATGGCAGCCATTCCATACCTCTAATAATTTTTGTTGCCCTTTTCTGAAACTTTTCCAATTTCAATATTTTTTTTTGAGATGGGGCGACCACATCTGCACACAGTATTCCAGATGTGGGCATACCATGGATTTATATACAGGCAATATGATACTTTCTGTCTTATTATCTATCCCTTTCTTAATGATTCCCAACATTCTGTTAGCTTTTTTGACTGCCGCTGCACATTGAGTGGATGTTTTCAGAGAACTATCCACAATGACTCCAAGATTTCTTTCTTGAGTGGTAACAGCTAATTTAGACCCCATCATTTTGTATGTATCGTTGGGATTATGTTTTCCAGTGTGCATTACTTTGCATTTATCAACATTGAATTTCATCTGCCATTTGTTGCCAAGTCACCCAGTTATGAGAGATCCTTTTGTAGCTCTTCGGAGTCTGCCTGGGACTTGACTATCTTGAGTAGTTTTGTATCATCTGAAATTTTTGCCACTTCACTGTTTACCCCCTTTTCCCTGATCATTTATGAATATGTTGAATAGGAATAGGTGCAGTATAGACCCCTAGGGGACATCACTGTTTACCTCTCTCCATTCTGAAAACTGATAATTTATTCCTATCCTTTGTTTCCTATCTTAACCAGTTACCAATCCATAAGAGGACCTTGCCTGTTATCCCATGATAGTTTAGCTCACTTAAGAGCCTTTGGTGAGGGACCTTGTTAAAGGCTTTCTCAAAATCTAAGAACACTATATCCACTGGATCCCCCTTTTCCACATGCTTGTTGACCCCCTCAAAGAATTCTAGTAGATTGGTGAGGTATGATTTCCCTTTACAAAAACCATGTTGCCTCTTCCCCAACAAATTATGTTCATCTATGTGCATGACAATTTTGTTCTTTACTATAGTTTCAACCAGTTTTCCCGGTATTGAAATCAGGCTTACCAGCCGGTAATTGCCGGGATCACCTCTGGAGCCCTTTTTAAAAATTGGCATCACATTAGCTATCTTCCAGTCATTTGGTACAAAAGCTGATTTAAATGATAGGTTACAGACTACAGTTAGTAGTTCTGCAATTTCACATTTGAGTTCCTTCAGAACTCTTGGGTAAATACCAGCTGGTCCTGGTGACTTATTACTGTTTAGTTTATCAGTTTGTTCCAAAACCTTCTCTAATGACATCTCAATCTGGGACAGTTCCTCAGATTTGTCACCTAAAAAGAATGGCTCGGGTTTGGAAATCTCCCTCACATCTTCAGCCATAAAGACCGATGAAAGTAATTCATTATGTTTCTCTGCAATGGCCTTATACTTTGTCTCATTTAAGATTAAAAACTATTTTGTAATGACTAGTGTTAACAGATGAAAATGTGTATGTTATAGTATTCTAAAAGTTGTATTGAAATGTAGTTTTAGCAGTACACACTTGATGAAGTGTCTACTGCTACAATATGCAGTGTTCTTGTATGTATTCCTATTTTGTACTGATGGGTACTTTGAGATTCTGGCCACTGAGCAGCAAAGGTGCTCCATGTGCAATAGGCTACCCGTATCTGGACCTGATATTTACAGAAAAGAAGCCTTAGTGAAGTGGGAAATTAATTCATGTATGTGAAGAGAATATACCTGAGACTGGAATTTGATTTATAAAATGTTTTAACTTCTGCTTTATATCTGGCAGTAAAGTTTGTGTGTGTAAGTTATTTACATAGCTTTTTCTTAGGTTCCATGAAGTGTGAAAAGTGGTGTGTGCTATATATACAACCAAGGAGGTATTATTGGAGAGCACTTTCTGTCTTTCTGTGTTATATGTATTTTTCTGTGTAGGTCTTAAAATCTTAATGAGAAACAGCTTTTAAAATACCAGGTTAGGGCTTTTCTGTGGAATGCTAATGTAGTCAGGGTGCAAGAATTTTTATGATCATACTGTGTAATCCTGCTTGGCATAAGTTATGACCAAGAGAGGTAAAAATGCCATATATAGCTTGGTCCCTGTCTAACCTAAAGTCTTTTCTATGGGAGAAAAATGTACCAATATACCAGTGTAACTGAATCTGTGTGTGTGTGTATATCTATCTATCTATCTATCTATCTATCTATCTATCTATCTATCTATCTATCTATCTATCTATCTATATCTTATGTCTATTCAGCTTAAGTCTGTAACAGATTTATATAAGGCACTCTTAAATAAGGGTGTTCATTCAAGGGGATTGAACAGTTGAATAAATTAGTTTCCAGACTGGTACAGCTTTCTCATGTAGACAAGGCCCAAAGCTCCTACTATCGCTAACACCAGTAGAAGTGCAATGGTGGGAGATTTCAAGGAAAATGCCAGTGTAGACAAAGCCTTGTCCATATTCATAGAAAGGAATCTGTTCTTAGGGGAAATGAATTTCTATTCCATTTAATGTAGGGGTGCTTACATGGGGAGTTTTTGCTACCACTGATTCCTTTACACAAGAGGTGAAACACTGGCAGCACTAGTATAAACAGGGTTCTAGGCAGCTGCTCATAGTCTAAGCTCAGAGCAGTTCTACACAACAGAGTGCTTGTAATGCCATCGACTTCTGATGCCTTGGTGTCACGAGTGCTCCTGCTTTTGCTGTCACACTGGTCTACAACTTTTGAGAAGTCGTCTGCTTTAGAGATAAAATGTGCTATTTATTATGTATTTTGATGTGCTGAATTCAAATATGACAATTAAAACAACTGATGGCTACTGTTTCTAAGATATTTAAGTTTTTACATTTTATGTCTATGTATATTGTATAGATAGTAGAGTTTTAATCATAAACTGTAAACCTAGGTCTTTTCATGTGTTTATGGTTGCTTTACATGATAATATTTCACCTGTCCTGTTTATGTAACACTTTAAAAATCAGCAAAAGAGTTATATAAATAAAATGTATTATGAAACAAAAGGCAAAAAACTATTATGTACATAGTTTAGTCCTATTCAGTGTCTACTCGGCACTTCTTGGCTTGTCTCTTGTATTCATTAAATGGAGCATCTTTTGTCACTGTCCAGCAATAGTCTGCAAGCATTGATGGGCTCCATTTGCCCTGATAGCGTTTCTCCATTGTTGCAATGTCCTGCTGAAATCGCTCGCCGTGCTCGTCGCTCACTGCTCCGCAGTTCGGTGGAAAAAATTCTAGATGAGAGTGCAAAAAATGTATCTTTAGTGACATGTTGCAACCAAGGCTTTTGTATGCCTTGAGGAGATTTTCCACCAACAACCTGTAGTTGTCTGCCTTGTTGTTTCCGAGAAAATTTATTGCCACTAACTGGAAGGCTTTCCATGCCGTCTTTTCCTTGCCACGCAGTGCATGGTCAAATGCATCATCTCGAAGAAGTTCACGAATCTGAGGACCAACAAAGACACCTTCCTTTATCTTAGCTTCACTTAACCTTGGAAATTTTCCACGGAGATACTTGAAAGCTGCTTGTGTTTTGTCAATGGCCTTGCAAAGTTCTTCATCAGACCCAGCTTGATGTGTAAGGGTGGTAACAAAATCTTCCTTGATTCAACAAGTGGTGGATGCTGAACACTTTTCCTTCCAGGCTCCAATGACTGTCAGAGTGGCCAATCTTTCTTGATGTAGTGGGAATCTCTTGCACGACTATCCCATTCACAGAGAAAACAGCAGTACTTTATGTTTCCAGTCTGCAGACCAAGCAAGAGAGCAACAACCTTCAAATCACCACAAAGCTGCCACTGATGTTGGTCATAGTTTATGCACCTCAAAAGTTGTTTCATGTTGTCATAGGTTTCCTTCATATGGACTGCATGACCAACTGGAATTGATGGCAAAACATTGCCATTATGCAGTAAAGCAGCTTTAAGACTCGTCTTTGATGAATCAATGAACAGTCTCCACTCATCCGGATCGTGAACGATGTTGAGGGCTGCCATCACGCCATCGATGTTGTTCCAGGCTACAAGATCACCTTCCGTGAAGAAGAATGGGACAAGATCCTTTTGACGCTCACGGAACATGAAAACCCTAACATCACCTGCCAGGAGATTCCACTGCTGTAGTCTGGAGCCCAACAGTTCTGCCTTACTCTTGGGTAGTTCCAAATCCCTGACAAGGTCATTCAGTTCACCTTGTGTTAGGAGGTGTGGTTCAGAGGAGGAGGATGGGAGAAAATGTGGGTCCTGTGACATTGATGGTTCAGGACCAGAAGTTTCATCCTCTTCCTCTTCCTCGTCTGACTCAAGTGAGAATGATTCTGGTGCATCAGGAACCGGCAGTCCTTCTCCGTGGGTTACTGGGCGTATAGCTGATGGAATGTTTGGATAATGCACAGTCCACTTTTTCTTCTTTAACACACCTTTCCCAACTGGAGGCACCATGCAGAAGTAACAATTGCTGGTATGATCTGTTGGCTCTCTCCAAATCATTGGCACTGCAAAAGGCATAGATTTCCTTTTCCTGTTCAACCACTGGCGAAGATTTGTTGCACAAGTGTTGCAGCATATGTGTGGGGCCCACCTCTTGTCCTGATCTCCAATTTTGCAGCCAAAATAAAGGTGATAGGCTTTCTTAACCATAGTGGTTATACTGCGCTTTTGTGATGCAAAAGTCACTTCACCACAAACATAGCAGAAGTTATTTGCACTGTTCACACAAGTACGAGGCATCTCTGCTCACTTTGGCTAAACAGAAATGTGTCCCTTTGCAAAATCAAACACTGACAAATAAGAGAGCATGACACTGTATGATTTCTAGAGCTGATCTAGGGCAATTTGTTCAACAGAGTGATGTAAGCTTCATTATGATTGCATCATCCATGACTTCTAGGAATAACATGATGCAATTCATATCATGTATGACGCAATACCAGCTTCAGATTGCATCATTCATTGTTTTGCCTAAAAAGCAAGTACTGTCCAAACCCAGTCATAGATTTATTCATAGATCCAGTCAAAGATGTATTTTAGTCATTTCTGGTTTAAATTGAGATCCCTTCCCTTTATAACTCACTTATCCTCCGCCATTCCCAAGTCCAGGGTCGTATATACTGACCCAATAGCATATCTTGAAAACTAGAGCCAATCAACAATTTTAAGCATCATTTTCATTCTCAGTGACCCAGAATTAGTAAAGTTTGACTACATTTATTTCAGAAGCATTTTGACTGTAGAGCAGTGTCACCAGTAGTAGGTATGATGGGAAATTCTAGAGATATAAGCCTAGTATGGAAGGGCATCACATCTTCTCACATGGTAACATGAAGAGAGGAGGATGCCTTCAGCAATGTGTACTTTTGCACAATTCTCATGTTGCGAGGTTCCCTATCCAATATTGTTTTGAGCAGGAGCAAGTAGGGAGGGAAAAAAGATTTTGTTTTATGTAGTTCTCTAACAGACTGAAAGTGCTGCCTATTCTCCTCTTACTTTTTCACAGCCAGAAGGTCTTGCTTATCTCTAATCGGGGTTAATTAAAGCCCTAGGGCAGTGCTGAGACCCTGCCAATGGCTAGAAGGTACAAACATAATCAAGACTACAGCGCCTCACTATAGGGAATGGAGAGGTAACCATGAGCCAGACACAGAATCTGATAATACAACTCTTGGTAATTCTCTTTAACTTATATGAGTGAACTTTTATCAAATCATTTTACACATGTAGTAATTTTCATGATTTTAGCACAATGGAATGGATTCTTCAACTTAGAGAGGGTGCCTGGAAATTTGTTATGAAATAGCACCTTTTAGTTTTCATTCATTCATTCATTCATTTATTTATGTGTGTATAAATAAAAACTGAAGAGTGTGTGTGTGTGTGTGTGTGTGTGTGTGTGTGTGTGTGTGTGTCACACTTCAGTGACTACACAGCCATTGCACACTCTGCAGTAGTACTTACTGCAACCTGGGATGTATGCAACTTGTTTCTCAGCAGCAGGGGAAGAGAAGAATATGCCATGTTTGCCAGGATACCAGTTCTCTCATTGTTTTTGTGTTCTTATTGCAGTTATGAAAAGTCAGCAAAGCAAGCAAGAGCAAATATTTGCCTCGTTGCCCTTAACAAATATGTCTCATTGCCCTTTACCTTCTTGACCTGGAATACTTTAATTGATGTTTGCAGTTGTTTCAGAAATATACATGTATAAAAAATAAGAAATTTTTATGAAAATTATTTTGGAGCTACTGTATAGGAATAGAATTGTGCTCACTCACACTGCAACAGTAAATTTACAGTTTCTTCTGCAATGGCTCGACTTGTGTTTGGTTGTGTTTTATGTTTTGGTGCAGGGATGGGAGTCAGATTGTTTCTCATAAAATAATCAACTTTAGCGCAGCCGTGATCATCCGATTGTCAAAGGGACATTGAACATATTTAGAAAATGTAAGGAATTTTCAGTGTAGTTATTAGACACTGGGGCAATGTGACCCTGGTTTAGATACCAGGGCGTGTTGGTTAATTGATGTTAAGATAATCAAAGTTGTACTATCTATTATTTCAGAATACAAAGCTATTGCTGCCAAAATTCAAATAAATAAATAAATAAAAAGCATAATAGAGAATCTTCAGCTAGCACTCTTGCACCCCCTTGCTGTATTAAATTACTGTTGTCAAGATTATACGGATTCAGCAATAATATATATTGACTGTAAATTGTCCACATTTGGTGCTGCAGTGAAACATGCCATATATTTTTACTCCGATTCTTTATTTCTTAAAGGCATCTATCTGTTTTTCTAAGACACCAAAAATTACTAGCTTTTTAAAATTAACTCAAACCAAAAATTGAGGGTTTTTTTTACTGTAGCAAAGAAAGGAAGGAACTCCCCCTCCCCCTTCTGTATCGGAACCCTTTGATGTATGTACAGTAGCAACATTATGACAGAAAATGTAGTTGATGCAGTCCCCCTTGAGCGTCATTGTCTCCTGTAAGATTAGAACATGAGGACAGAACACAGAATTTCATTTCAGTAGAGTTTATGAAAGGGCTTCCACTATATTGCTATGATACTAAACGCCTGGAATTTCTAACGGCTCAAGCCACCCTTTGGAAGATGTGAAGATTAAGAACACCCCGGCTAATATCTTTTACTGAAAGTTTCTCTCTCTTTAAACAGGGTAATTTCTGAAAAGTCTTTAGCAGTCCTATCTCCATGTAAATTAATATTGTAAATTGTGCAGCTAGTGAGGATGGAGGGAGTGGTGGGGGGGAGAATTAAAATCATTCCAATAAATGGTTTAATTTATGCCTCAGCAGTTAAGCGTGCTCCTGGTTAACAGAAATACCCTTCAGCTACACAGGATTTTGGAGGGTTGGAGGGCACTCATTTGCACATAAATAGCCATTAACTGATAAATTCCCAGAGGTCTCCTGTTGCATGCTAGTGGTTCTGACCTACTTAGCTAGCTTAAATTTGTTTTACAGAATTATTATAATTCCATCCTTGGTACTTAAACTTTCTGATTAATGCATGCCTCACAATACAATTAAAGTATAATTACACAGTTTTACAGTTTGCTATCATGGTGTTATTATTATTACAAAGAGCTGGATTTTGCAAATATTAGAAGAATTAGGGTTCCAGTACCCATCACTTTGCTGTTATTAAATGATTATGGGACCCCTTTATGTCTGAAGAGTGAATTGGAGAAAGGTGAATCATTAACTAACAAGCACATTAAGGTTTTGCAAGTGAGTGAACAAGAGATGTATGGTTGTTTCTGTTATATATCCATAGTTGATAGGTTCAAAGACCTTTGCTCACCTTATTTTTAGCTGTCCCTGAAATACACTAGAAAAACTTCAGCTTAGTTTCAAAAGTAATACTGTGCTAAATGTCTGTGATTTGTAACTCTATTGCTGTAAATAATTAACTAGTGTTAAACATTAGAGGTTATTAGGACTTTATTAGAGTATTTGCTATAGGAACAGTTACTTTGGTATTCTCATAGAAGGCACTAATGGACAGATACTGAGGTACAATTAATCGGAACAGATCATAGGTCAGGTGTGAAAAGCTGTCATAAAGTATAATTAGGCAGGCCAAAAAAGACTTGAAGAGCAACTAGCAAAAGCTAATACAAAAACTGATAGCAAATTTTTTTTTAAGTACATCAGGAGGAACAATCAGTGGGGCCACTGGATTTTAGAGGTGCTAAAGGAGCACTCAAGTAAGACAAGGCCATTGCAGAGAAGCTAAATAAATTCATTGCATTAGTCTTCACTGCAGAAGATGTGAGAGATTTCTGTACTTCACGCACGATTTTTAGGTGACAGATCTGAGTAACTGTCCCAGATTGAGGTGTCAGTAGAGGAGGCTTTGGAACAAATTGATAAATTAAACAGTAATAAGTCACCAGGAGCAGATGGTATTCACCCAAGAGTTCTGAAGGAACTCAGATATGCTATTGCAGAACTGCCAAATGTGGTATGTAACCTAGCAATGAAATCAGCTTCTATAGCAGAGGACTGGTGGATAGCTAGTGTGATGCCAATCTTTTTTTAAGGCTCCAAAGGTGATCCTGGCAGTTACATGCTGGTAAGCCTAACTTCAGTACCAGGCCAATTGATTGAAACCATAGTAAAGAACAGAATTATCAGCTCCTTAGATGAACACAATATTTTGGAAAAGAATCAACACATCTTTTGTAAAAGGAAATTATGCCTCACAAGTCTATTAGACTTCTTTAAGGGTGAAAGAAAACATGTGGACAAGGGTGATCCAGTGGCTATAGTGTACTTGGACTTTCAAAAGCCTTTGACAGGATCCCTCACCAAAGGCTCTTAAGCAAACTAAGCAATTATAGGATAAGAGGGGAGGTCAGTAAAGATCAGTAACTGGTTAAAAGATAGAAAACAAAGGGTAGGAATTAACTGTTAGTTTTCACAATGGAGAGAGGTAAATAGCAGGATCCCCCAAGGATCTGTACTAGACTTTTCTGTTCAATATATTCATAAATGATCAGGAAAAAGGGGGTAAACAGTAAGGTGGAAAAGTTTACAAGCAATGCAAAGTTATTCAAGATAGTTAAGTCTGAAGCAGACTGTGAGTGTTACAAAGGGATCTCACAAAATTGGGTGATTGGGCAACAAAATGGCAGATGAAATTTAATGTTGATAAATGCAAAGTAAGGCACATTGGAAAACATACTCCCAACTATACATACAAAACAATGGAGTCTAAATTAGGTGTTAGTTCTCAAGGAAGAGATGTTGGAGTCATCATGGATAGTTCTATGAAAACATCTGCTCAATGTGTAGCGGCAATCAAAAAAGCTAAGAGAATGTTAGCAATCATTAGGAAAGAGGTAGATAATAAGCCAGAATATATCATAATGCCACTATATAAATTCATGGTACTCCCATACCTTGAATACTTTGTGCAGTTCTGGTCTCCCCATATCAAAAGAGATATATTAGAATTAGAAAAAGTACAGAAAACGGCAACAAAAATGTTTATAGATATGGAACAGTTTCCATAGGAGGGGAGATTCAGAACACTGGGATGGTTCAGCTTAGAAAAGAGACGACTGAGGGGGAGATATGCTAGAGGTTTATAAAATCATGAATAGCGTGGAGAAAGTAAATAAGGAAGTGTTATTTACCTCTTCACGTAACACAAGAACCAGAGCTCACCCAAAGAAATTAATGGGAAGCAGGTTTAACACAAACATAAAGAAGTACTTCGCACAATGCAGAGGCAGCCTGTGGAACTGGTTGCTGGGGATATTGTAAATGCCAAAAGCATAACTGGGTTGAAAAAAGAATTAGATAAATTCATGGAGGATAGGTCCATCAATGGCCATTAGCCAAGATGGTCAGGGATGCAACCCCATGCTCTGGGTGTTCCTAAACCTCTGACTGTCAGAAGTTGGGACTGGACAACGGGATGGAACATTCGTTTAATTGCCCTTTTCTGTTTATTCCCTCTGAAGAATCTGGCACTGACCACTGTCAGAAGACAGGCTACTGGGCTACATGGACCATTGGTCTACCCTTTATGGCCGTTCTTATGTCCATAAAGCTCATTTCTGAGCAGTAGTGCTGGAACTAGGGATGCTGGGGGTGCTGCTGCACCTCTGGTTTGAGGTAGTAATAACAAACACCAAATCCATGGTTTCCATCATTAGCACCCCCACTATAAAAATTGTTCCAGCTCACCTGCTTTTGAATTTCCATAATCCCAGTGCTGGTCTGGGTATGGCCAGTCCTCCTGCACTGGGTTACATCAGTGTGAGGGCTTATCTAATTTTGTGAGGGCTGCAAAAAGCCACAAAAGGCAAAAATCCTCAATTTTTAGTACAGAGTAGAGGACTGCCTGACCTGCTTCCCTTTTTGCTGATGACACCCCTTTTCCCTGTTACACCTGTGGCTGGAAGGAGTGACATTAACAGTCCCTATGCCAACTCTGCATGAGCTGAGTATCACCTTTTTGCTGAGTGATTTGCCTTGGGTCCTTTATGATTGTGTTTGGGGCCAGTTTATGTCAACAGTTCAGTGCAAAGGGACTTCACCAGAAGAATCTCACTCTGCATGTTTACATTTTAAAAGGTAGTACTTGGGAAGAGGACTTTTTTTCAGTCCTATCCTAATTGTTCCCTACTCTGACCTAGTTTCGAAATTATATTTGCTCTTCCTTTTATGTGTATATTTAAGTTTCTTACATAATGAGCTTCATCGTGATGAAATTTATCATCTGCTCCACTTTCTGAATGATT
This sequence comes from Chrysemys picta bellii, assembly GCF_011386835.1. Lineage (NCBI taxonomy): Eukaryota > Metazoa > Chordata > Testudines > Emydidae > Chrysemys > Chrysemys picta. The sequence continues at coordinate 75,276,750 of NC_088793.1, read as the reverse complement.
CTTTTAGCCTGCTGCTCTAAAGCTTGTGACTTTAAAAAAAAAAAGAATTTTAGCTGATAGTTGCAAAGAGCAAAATTCCAAAGAGTGAATAGAAATCAAGACTACTGATCTATAGTTTGGGTTTTTGATCATTTTAAGAGGAAGAGAAGTTAAAAGTACCTGTTGCTTTTGTGGGTTTGTGCTCATGAATAGAGCCCTGTAAATCCGTGTATATCCCCTTTATATCCGCAGATATCCTCATCCACAGATGTGGATGTGGATATCCGCTGACAATTTTGTGGATTGAATGCGGATACAAATTTTATATCCATGCAGGGCTATACTCATGAATAAAATAAAACCAATAACCAGCCCTATACTCATGAAGTTGTGCTATACAGCACCTTATTGATGGAAAGAATTCTTATTTTTAATTCCTGGCAACACACATGGCGCAAGGTAAGTAGAAACCTTTTCCCTCTGTAACTCCTTTAATTTTAGTCAATTTATTATGAAGCTAGTACAGTGATATAATCTCTGCAGGGCTGGCTCCAGGCACCAGCTTGTCAAGCAGGTGCTTGGGGCGGCCACTCCGGAGAGGGGCGGCACGTCCAGCTATTCGGCGGTATACGGTCCCTCACTCCAGCACGGAGCAAAGGACCTCCCGAATTGCCGCTGCAGATCGCGATCGCGGCTTTTTTTTTTTTTTTTGGCTGGTTGGGGTGGCCAAAACCCTGGAGCCGGCTCTGAATCTCTTCTTTCACTATTATCTGCTGTCACTGAGTCCAGAAAGCACATGCCACCTGAGGCATGTTGTGCATACGCTAAGAAGTGTTACTGATGCATGCAAACATTTGAGCTGGTAGCCAGCAATTACAGCCAGAAGAATTTAGTATATTTCAGTGCTTCCTACTTGAATATATGGGAGTTGGTTTTATTCCTTGTCTTTAAAAAAAATAACTTGTAGAAGTGATTTAAATCACTTTTATGCTATGGCACAGCAAAAATGCAAAGGCACTGCCAGAAAGCAATGGTCAGCTATAACAGCTGTTTTGCAAAGTTGGCTAGCAACTACTACTTCTCTATAAAGAGAAAACAGTCCTCCTGTAATAATAAGGCTAATGAATTCAGAAACCCATTGATTGTCCTGGCTCTGGTTAGATTACGTGCAGACTTGCTTCAAGTAGAGAAATTTAGGAAATGTTTGCCGTATCCAGCAAGCAGGGCTGCTATAATACAGCTGCCTCCTCAGTGGTTTGCTTTGATCCTGTGGAATGAAAGGACAGGAGGATCAGCTCAGGTCTAAATGAGATTACAGCTGGTTCGGCAGCTTATCTGGTCTAATGCCAACTAGTGTGGCTTTGCACGTCCTAAGGGGTTTACAACAGAAACTGTTTATTGAGTATCATCGGTTTACTCAACACAAGCAGGCTAATCCTTCCCAGCCTCAGCATGTTGTAGGATTGTGCATGAGCCAAACCAAAGGCTGTGTAGCCAGGGCCTCTAGAGCCCTTTGTCTCGCTTCATATTGATTTTTTACCTGAGTTAAAGACAGTAAAAATAAAACCAATAACCAGCCCTATTGTGAGCAAAAGGTTAATCTGACCTAAAATCTTACAAAAGCATCTGTTAACCCTAGAAGGGATGGCCAGCCTTTCTTTGACTTTCCACTCAAGGGATTTTCTAGTTTTGAATTTTGAAGAACAAGATAAGAAAAACAGCTTAAACATTTAAGTCTGTATGTCTTGCAAGATCTTTTAAATCTTGTTTAGCAGCTGTAGAGCAAAAAGCTTTGCACTTTAAATATTGGACAAAGTTGTTTTAGAATAGCAGCCCTTATTCCACTGCATCCTATTGCAAAGCAAATTTAGTAGCGTGCTGTAGACAAATGAAATGTAGTAGGTCAAAGGATGCTGAGTACAGAAAAAGAAAGTCAGAGGCAGATGAGAGGAATGCACTGGTTTTTACTGGTGCCAGTTATGTATTGCTTCAGTATGCCACCAGATGAAGTTTCAATCAGCAGTTTCCTCCTGGAACAAGCAGGGCCGGCTCCAGGGTTTTGGCCGCCCCAAGCAGCCAAAAAAATAAAAAAGCCGCGATCGCGATCTGCGGCGGCAATTCGGCGGGTGGTCCTTTGCTCCCAGCGGGAGTGAGGGACCGTCCGCCGAATTGCCGCCGAACACCTGGACGTGCCGCCCCTCTCCGGAGCGGCCGCCCCAAGCACCTGCTTGCCAGGCTGGTGCCTGGAGCCGGCCCTGGGAACAAGTGATGAAGTGGGGGAAAATCACTGCAAATTTTTTCATCATCTTAAAGAAACCCTCCTTCCCCTCCTCCCCACCACTGGAAGACACATGCATATTGTGTGTTACCTATTTTTAAAAAGGTATTTCCTGTGTGAGGAGAACCGCTCTGGAAGTGTGTGCCATATTACTGAAGAGGAAAAATTTAAGTAGAGCAGAAATGATAAGCTAAACACTAGGAAATTCTGCGTAGCAGTAAGAACATCTAAACATTAGAACAAGCTGCCAAGGGAAGTTATTGAATTGCTATCACCAGAGATCTGCAGGGCTAGACTAGATACCAGTATATTAGAGGGGGTTTTAGGAATAATTAAATCAGTCCTGCCACGACACAGTGGGATGGATTAGGGGATACACTTATCAAATATATAAGGGAGGCATAATAAATGTTTCTAAGTGCATTAAGCACTGAGGAAAAGAAAAGATAATAAAGAGTTGAGCTTTAAATGACTATTTTCTATATACTTCACTTAACTGGAAGTGAACATGTATTGTAAACTATGTGTAAGCAAAAAGGTTACCATGGAGACATTGTGACTCTCGTGTGTGGTGGACTAAAATGATATTTATCTTAAACATGAAGCTTCTCCAATATTTAAACCTAATGGACAAGATGTGTACAAGTTGAAACTGTAATATTTATCCAATCTCTTCTATTTTATCAAAACTGGTTCTAAAGCAATAGGTTGAACTCGTATAGTAATAAATTTTTAGCGCGTTTGGAGATAAAAGCTATTGTTGGTGATTGCTTAAACTCTCTTTGTTCAATCATCTGAATGGTGCAAATCAAAGCATTTTGTCAGACTGTGAGAAGTTGCGCCTAGATATTGCTTCCCACACATGCAGGTCACCAAATAAATTACGTTCATGGTTTTACAGCATTGCTGGTGCTGGAAGTTAAATTGATGCCCAGTGGTGGAACTCGTAAAACTCTTTCTTGTTAACACAACCAGGCAGAGTCGACACTGTTGATGGTGGCTTTGATCTAATAAACTATTGGTTCTAACAGTGATTTTTACTGTGTTTCAGAGGTGATGATGGTAAAAGTTTAGCAAGCCTAGAGTTTTTTCCTGAACGACAGAAAATTGGCTCTACTGTCTGTATGGGGAACAATTCAGATGTTGGGAACAATCTGAGTAGGGGTATTTTGTGGCTAATGTAATCTTACTCACTAAAAAGAAGACTTATTACATGAGCAAAATCCTTTAATACAGTAGCTGTCTCACTCCATAAAGAATAAAACTGATTTACCAGGAAAGTTGCAATATCTTGCTTGCTGAAAATTTGGAAACAAGATCCCTAGTTATCGTGTATTCAAGTTTTGTATCTTCTGACATCCATCTATTTTATCTCCCTATTTAGGAATATCTCATAGGATTTTTTTCTCTCCTCTTTCATTGTTTGCTCTGGTGTGTGTTCCAATCTCGTAATGAATAGGAATAGCAGTCAGGGAAGACTATCACAGATTGCCTTGTATGCAGATGATGTTCTGCTGTTCTGGCTAACACAATGGATTTCATCCCTCCTTACCAGATATTAAACTATGAGTTACTATTCTGTATACAAAATTGAATATAGATAAGTTTGAGCTATTTTTAGTGTCTTTTCCTTCAAATCTTCCCACACCACCCTGCAGATTAAAATTGTGGGGATTAAAATATTTGGGAAATAAAATTGGGCCAAAGATGTCTTCAGAGGTTGTTAGCAAGAGTCCATTAGAGCAGTGGTTCTCAAACTTTTGTACTGGTGACCCCTTTCACATAGCAAGCCTCTGAGTGTGACCCCCCCCTTATAAATGAACACTTTTTTATATATTTAACACTATTATAAATGCTGGAGGCAAAGCGGGGTTTGGGATGGAGGCTGACAGCTCGCAACCCCCCACCATGTAATAATCTTGCGACCGTCTGAGGGGTCCCGAACCCCAGTTTGAGAACTCCTGCATTAGAGCGTCTTAAAATTTTTAAGCAACAGTTTTACATCAAAAAATCCCAGAAGTATTTAATGAAAAATGGACTTTTTTTTTGAGCATTTTCATGGCATTTTTAATTAGAACTTTAGTCAAAATAAAAAATACTGAAATTATTATGTAATGTTTTATTCACTGATTTGTTAATATATTTTGATTTGTAAAATGTTGTGAAAAAAATAGAAAAAATTAAAAATGAGCCTGTTTCAAACCCTGTGAAATGGAAACAATTTAGAAATATTGAATTTTTTTTATGAATTAAAAAAAAAGGGTCAGCTCTAGATTCCATCAACTTGAAATTGAATCAATATTTTTTAAAATTATGGGTTTAAAAAAGTAAGTATTTTCAGGTACTGTATAGTTCTGCCTGAAAATTATATTTTCCACTTTTATAATCTCCCTCTTTCCTGTTGCTGTTTGAAAGATCTGTGATCCTGAAGGGTGTTGGGTGCTCTGGCTTGATCTAGCAAATCACTTAAGCACATACTATAGTGATTGATCCTGCTCCCATTCACGTCAATGGTAAAACTCCTATTGACTTGAATGGTGCAGGATGAAGCCCTAAATGTTTGTCTGGATTAGGAAAAATTGCTCAGTACTTTGCAGGGTGGAACACAGATTGGCTGGTTTCTTGTAGGCATTGTGGCAAAGTGAGTCTTGAGAGGAGGTTTTGGCAGGAGGCAAGGTAAGTCTTACAGATCAGGTAATACTGAAGAGAGACACTTTCTCTTATTGAACAATATAAGTAACTATCCCAGGTCTGTAAATTGTGAAAGAGCTTAGATTAAGGAACAAAGAGCTAACCAATGTTCTGTAACTCTGAATGTTTTCCTTCTCCATACTCCCATGTTTTACGGGGGTATGGGGTGGGGTGGGTTTCTAATATTGTGTATATCTTCATTTCACCTTTTGAGGAAAATAAATTTGTTGGGTGTTCTGTGTTGGTTTTTAAAGTATTAGTGAACACACACAATGTTGTCACAGGGCTTGTCCACATGGGAGATTAATGCGCAGTATGGGGGTGTGATTTCTAAGGGGCACCACTGTGTGGTACATTAATTAGTCCCTGTAGCCCCTGCTGGTGTGCACTTTAATGTAGTACTTTTTCAAACTGCACTATGTTAAAGCGCACTAGGGAACATTTAGTGCACACCAGCAGGGGCTACAGGGACCAGTTAGTGCACGCACATTAGTGCGCCTTAGAAATCACATCACCATAGTGCCTTACTGTGCTGGTGGTGGTTTTGATTGTTATGGTCAGCCTGACTACTTGAGAGCCATTGGAGAGCTGCCATGGAAAATATGAGGGACATACATGTGAACATACATGGGACTGAACATGTGGCTGCCAGCAGGATACACCTGAAAGATAGGTGGGTTCAGTTCTGAATGATACCCTGCCCATCAGGCACCCACCTTTTCTACAACCTATTACTTTCTCCTCAGAGAACCACAGAAGGCTATCTCCCGAGGTGCAGAACTACTTAGTGTCTCTCATGATCAAGGATCCATACAATAGACAAGAAAGTGTAGGACTCGCGGAGAAAGATTTGTCTATTCACCCCTCCATATCCAGAATGGGCAAAACAGGCTGTAGCACCCTGGTTGTCACCTTAGTTATATCCAGAAGTTGTGTGGAGGTTTAACAAACTGAACTCTGCCATCCTGAACACCTGGATGGCACACCCTGGTATGGACTTGGTGGTGCTTGCCCAAGGCAAGCCAACTAATGATCCTTTAAACAGGGACATGGACAGAGTAGTTGTCTCCACAAACATCAGTTATGGCTCTTTATAATTTGACCTTTCCCAATTCAGTGTGTCCCCCATACTTTCCATCGCAGCTCTCCAATGGCTCTCAGGTAGTCAGGCTGACCAGAACAATCAAAACCATCACCAGCACCTGCAAAAGATCGATCCTAACATATTTAGGTAAAATCTGTTTTACTGCTGTGCATATCCTAAATTAGACTGCAAGCTGACTTCTCTGGGGACTTAGTCGTGGCATGCAGAGCTGTCTGGATATCTCCATGAGAAGGGCACCTATCCTCTGACCTCAGACTCTTGGCTTGTCTTTCTGAGGGCTCCATGCTTTTGAAAGAAGTGCTAGATTTCTACCTAATGGAGGTTTTAGAGACGAAAACAAGTCTGCCAGCATCTCAGTTTTCATCGTGTTTTTCAGACAAAGGGAAGCCACATTTCTGTAGTCATACTTCTCCAGTGGAGTACAGGCCAACTGTATATCACCACATACATTGTACAATCATTTGTTGTGACTAATCAGCTACAATTTGAATAGGGAATGTTTTCTATTTATTTCTTACTACATAGGCGGCTGCATTTTATAAATGGGGGGGGGGGAAGTTGATCCAACTGAATATTTTAAAAATGTCATTGAACTTAGAAAGCTTTTCTTTAAAAGGGTATCACTGTTTGAGGGCTTTTTGATTTTATGTTAAAATGGGAGATATCAATGCAGTGTAGTAATAATAGTAATGTAATTACTTGTGAAAGCAATATGCAAGTAAAAAAATTGAGATTTCTTAACATTTAAATTGCTTCTGATTATTAAAAGGGGGAAAAATAACAAAAGACCCACTTCTGCAACTGTGGATATTGTTATTATGTATTGATACAAGTTATTGATGTGTAGATTGATTTTTCCTTTTAATTGCTGAGAACCTGTATCATATATACTGATGCACATATTCGAGTAAGGTAATTTAGTGAGAAAATATTACTATGGCTGCATTGTATTTGCCAATACAAAGTTCCTGTAAGTTGAACCTTGGTTACAGCCTTGGAACTAGTTCTGGAAAAAAATGGGTATAGTCAAATCTCACAAATAGTTAAATGGTTTAGGATATTTGTACCTTCAACCAGCTTTGTTTAATTTTCATAATTTGTTGAATATGTTTAAGCAGTGAACATGTCTTTGAGTATAAAGCATTTCTGTATTGATATTATTTAACTTAGGTGACCCTGGGCTGAATTTAAATGAGAAATTTGGATACCCATAGGCCTTCTTCCAATGGCTTGATAGGAGGAGATAAGGATTTTTAATACACTTAATTACTCTGCTTGTATAAAATGTCATATTAGAGGTTTATTATCTGTTGGGTCTGTTGCGTCAGTGGCCACTAAAAACAGGAGTATACTATACTCTTCTATTGAGATCAGAACAGTTATACGATCTGTTTAAAAAATTATAGTAGTACCATTTGGATCCATGCTGTGTTCAGGGAGAGTACCTAAGGCGCTTCCACTGAGAGATTAACTCATCTGTCGGGAGACCTGAAGTGTTCTGTTAGCTTTTTATTTCAGTAGTGCAAATATTTTTACAATTAAGAAAAATTGAATGCGTAACCTGCATTAGAGAATAGATGGGGCAAAATTCCCACCATAGCCTCTAACTTTGTCTCCATGTTTGCATGTGGAAAACTGAGGTTGGCCTAAGGATACTTTTTAAAAAAGCACTCCACAGGCTGTGACTTACAAAGTGGTTGTCACAATTGACAGGCATAAAATATGGCGCGCTCTCTCTCTCTCTCTCTCTCTCTCTCTCTCTCTAAATCAAGGGTTTGCAACATGGCTAAAATCCTAGCTTTTCATCTTGGCAACTTGTTTTCCAACCCAGAGTGCTGCAGTGGTTCAGGTCTGTGCTCCTGAGCTTAATGCCATCTGCTTGCCTGCCAGTTCCATTCTTGTGAGCTGGCAGGTTATTGAAACTTGGAAGAATCCTATGCTACTTGAAAGTAGGACTCTTCCAAGTTTTAGTTCACTGACAGCCCACAATAATGAAGCTAGTGGAGCAGACAACTCATTTGGCTTGTACGATGTGCACACCTTTAAATTGAACCAAATGAGTTGTCTTGATCATGTCCATTTAAAGGCATAAAATCCAAAATTTAAAACATCTCAATCTATCCCGCCCATCACACTGTTGTGCCTGGGTATTGCAGAAGCCTCTGATGAGTACGTGCTGTAACACAGTGTCGTCTGTAATTATGGGGTACAGCCCTTTCTGTTATAGAATGCCTATGCAGAAATGGGTGAGTTATGGAAGCATTTAACAAAAACTGGCCTGCTCTTATGAGTGTTTTCCCCTCCCACATTTTCCCCTTCTCTCCTTTTTCTAGTAAACATTTCAGCGTGCAGTTTATTTTTGATTATTGAAGCAGACAAAACTGTCGGAAGAACACCGAAACATGTTGTAATAAATACTAAGCTGATGGAGGAGCATTAATGTCTGTACAAGCAGAACTGAAAAAAATAATGATAAAATATTATGTCTGCATTACAGCACTATGGTAGAGATGCTATCATTATAGCTCAGGCAACACTGACACATTCATTATAAGCCCCTCTTTTCAAACATTTCTAACTTTCTGAAGGGGAAAAAAATATTTTGGGGATGCAGTTTCTCATGCTACTATCTTGAAATCCAACTTTTTATTTCCTTAAAGGCTTGGTAAAATTCTGTGTGGTTGTTTTTGAGTTATCAGAGCATGGAAAACCCGTTTCTCACATATTAAGAAACTTTTTAGATGCTTTGTTTATATTTGGAGAACTCAAAACCAGCTTAATTTTTGAACTTCTGACTTCCTGAGAGATTAGTTCTTATTTGTATTATGGTAGCAGCTGAAGGCTGCAATCAGGATCAGAGTCCCATTGTGGTAGGTGCTGTACAATCAGATAAGATAAGAGTATACCATGCCCCAAACAGCATACAATCTGAACAGTATATATAGGTAAACACACACAAATACAAACATTTATACTGTGCTCATTGCTGTGGTAGGGACAAGCACTTTTGATGTGTTTGGAGAAATTTCACTAGATATAGTGAATTTAGTCTGTGAAAATTGTTGAACGTTTGTCCATATGCACATTCACTGATGGTGCACATGCGTCTCATGTGCTAGAGATTGGAGTCTTTTGGCCAGCAGTATCTGTAGAATACACATGTACTCTTCAGACTTCATGCACCTCTGCAAGGGGGTATGAGAGTGAGATGCACCTGTTGCCATTCAGTTCCTGTCTCTGCCTCACAACTTTGGGATTGAGCCCAACAGTCTGAGAGACTGTCAGCCTACTTTATAACTTATTTAACAGATTTTTACCTTTAGTCTCGTAACATAATTAGTAGTTTTAGTACTTTGTTAGCTAACCACCTTCAGTTGTTAGAATTTAATGGTTGATATGGTGCCATCCTGTTCACCTGGGTTTAAATGCTGCCCCTCTTGCGAGGGAGCTATCTCAGCATCAGGTGGACATTCGAAGTGCCTCTATTGTCTGGGATAATTGCATGTTCTCAGTAAATGTGCAATCTGCATGTCCTTCTGCTCCTGAGCTAGGAAGGCCAGGAAGGCCGACCTTCAGGTCTTCCTGATGGCCAAGTCAATGAAATCGACTTCCAAGCTAGGCTACTAGACCCCTCCTTCTGAGCCACAGAGTGCATGTGAGGGTTTTTTGAGAACCCCAACTTGAATCATGACTACGATGACAGTGTTGTCCTCGGATAGATCTCAGGAGGCTAGAAGTTCCAGGACAGGTGGTCCACTAGGGTTTTCTATAAGAAGACCTCCCTGTGGCACTAAACAGCATCTGACACATCATGGCCCAGAAAAGTTCCCGCTGAACATCAGTCTCATACTAGTTCCAGCTGTACAGCATCAAAACACCTGGTACTGAAAACTGGAACGTTGGGAAAAACCCCAGCACCAACTACTTCAAGGGCCCTGGCACCAGCCATTCCGGCACTGGAACGAAGTTAGTTGGGGCAGTGCATAATCACTGTGGTGGAGATTGCTATGCCACTTTGACACAACCTGGATCCTGTGCAGCCATCCGTGACGCCCCACATGGTACCATTTAGATATTTGACACCAATGGACCTGCAGATTCACCCAGAGCCTCAATCCTCTTTGCTGTTGACTTCAGCACTGCAGTTGGCACCAACAATATCTAGTAGCAAGGCACCATCCTCCCCTAACTCACGGCACTGACCGTGGGTCTGAGCTATGCATTCTCTTTGGATTCATCTTCAGAATTGGAGGATGAAAAGATTTTACTACAGCAACATACTTATTCACTCAGACTGTTATTGCAGCCCTTGACATTTTATATAGGATCCACATACTCCTCACAAGAAAGATATTGAGTCCCACAGAATCTGGCTCATGGTTCTCTATCCTCTGACCACCAGGCTGTTACCCACCAATGTCCATGTGGTCTTGCTGAGGTCCCTGGTTGACTCAGAGCAACTCTGGACCCATGGACAACACCACCACCAGAAGGCTGCTTCCTCTACAAAACTATGTACCCAGAGACTACAGCAGCCTCTCTTGGTTCCTGCACAATCACAAATAGAGGAGAAAGTAATGAGAGAGCAATGAGGGATAGGCAACCTTTGGCATGTGGTCCGCCATGGTAAGCCCCCGGTGGGCCGGGCTGGTTTGTTTACCTGCCGCATCCGCAGGTTCGGCTGATCGCAGCTCCCACTGGCCGCGGTTCACCGCTCCAGGCCAATGGGGGCTGCGGGAAGCGGCGCGGACCGAGGGATGTACTGGCTGCCGCTTCCGTGGTCCCCATTGGCCTGGGATGGCGAACCGCGGCCAGTGGGAGCTGTGATCGGTTGAACCGGTGGACGCAGCAGGTAAATAAACTGGGCCAGCCCGCCAAGGGGCTTACCCTGGCAAGCCGTGTGCCAAAGGTTGCCATCCCTGCACTGGAGGCTGCATTGCTGGCCCGGAGAATCCTTTCCTCTTAATTTCCCAGTGAGGCCATATTGCCACTCCGACCCCTCAAATGGATGATTATCAGAGCATCTAGGAGCTATTAAAAAGGATGTTGATGCCCTTCAAATCCATATTGAGGAGCTGCAAGATCAGACACACAAACACATAGATTCCAAAGCCAGAAAGGACCATTGTGATCATCTACTCTGAGCTCCTCTATAACACAGGCCACAGAGTTTCCCCCAAAATAATTCCTAGAGCCTGTCTTTTTTCAGAAGAACATCCAATCTTGATTTAAAAATTTGTTAGTGATGAATAATCCAGCCTGACCCTTGGTAAATTTTTCCGGTGGTTAATTACGCACTGTCAATAATTTTGTCATCTTTCTAGTCTGAATTTCTCTGGCTTCATTTTCTAGCCATTGAATTGTGTTATACCTTTCTCTTTGTTAAGCTAAATAGATTGAGATCCTTGAATCTATCACTGCGACAGCTTTTCTACCCCCTTCATCATTCTTGTGACTCTTCTCTGATCCTTCTCCAATTTATCAACATTCTTTTTTAATTGTGGGCACCAGAACTGGACCACAGTATTCCAGCAAAAGTCACACCAGAGCCAAATACAAAGGAAAAATAACCTTCCTATTCCTACTCAGGATTCCCTTGCTTATGCATCCCAGGTTGCATTAGCCCTTTTGGCCACAGCATTGCACTGGGAGCTCACGTTCAGCTGATTATCCACCACAACCTCCAATCTGTCACTGCTTCCAAGATAGAGTCCCCACATCTATAATTATGGCCTGCAATTCTTGTTTCTAGATATATATGTTTACATATAGCCATGATAAAACACTCATTGTTTGCTTGTGCCCAGTTTACCAAGTGATCCAGATCACTCTGAATCAGGGACCTATCTTCTTCATTATTTGCCACTCCCGCCTTTTTATGTCATCTATAAACTTTATCAGTGATGATTTTATGTTTTCTTTCTGATAGACATACTCCAACCCTCCCAATTAACTATATGGACCCTGTGGCAGACACCTGCCTTGGCACCAAGTATTTCTTTGTATGGCAAATAAAAAATATCAGGTGTCTCCTAAGGGTGCAGAATTCTTCTACCGTTGTGGTCACACCAGTGAACAAAAAGGAAAAACAACTCCAATCCATACCAAAAGAGAGAGAGCGAAAGAGACTAGATTTATTCAGGCAGAGCTTACAGATCTGCATAGCCAATTATCAGGCCATATTAGCCTGGATTCGTGAGAGACTGTTTGCTTTTGCAGACAGACTTCCCAATGACACTCATTAGAACTTCATGTCACTAGTCAGTGAAGGCCAGAACAAATTTCCAAGCAGTGCTGAATGCAGCAGATATGGCTGCCAGAACAATGGCAATGGCTGTAGTCAGGCGTGGGCCATTGTGGCTTCAGGGATCAGGTTTCCCCAGGGAAGTCTAGACACAGTGGAGGACTTGCCCTTTGAAGGAGTCTATTGTTTATCTCTGAAGCTGATGAGTCTCTACACACTCTGAAAAAGGACTCATGAGCCACCTTGCATTCCCTCAGAGCTCACAAGGAAGTAAATGAAACAGCAGTATCCCTCACAGAAACCAATCCAGCCATTCTTTTACATCAAAGGTATTTGGAACCACCCAGGAAATGACAGTGTTTCCACAGGAGAAGACTGCCCACTACTCTGCCACAAACTTCCCAGTCTTCCTCGTCCCAGAAGCATGTATTTTGATGTGACAGCCAAGGTGGTGTCCTGCCTCCATTGAGTCCAGAAATAGATGATATCTTCGGAAATCGTTTAGCTCACTTCAGGCACACTTGGTCTCTTATCACCAGCAACCAATGGTCCATGGATGCTTACTCCTTATCCCCTTTCCCTGTCCCTTTTCATGAGGATCTGTGTCAAGAGATTCTCATGCTTCTTTCTCAGAACAATAGAAGAGGTCCTTCCACCTTAGAGAGGGTTTCTAAAGCAACTGTTTCCTAATTCTGAAGAAAAAAAGAGGTTGACAACCCACCCTAGCCTTGCAGAACGTCTGTACTTTCATTTGCAAATTAAAATTCTAGATGATCACCTTCGGATTGATAACCCTGACTCTGAAGTCAGGAGACTGGTTTGCATCTCTTGACTTTTAGAATGCATACTTCTGCTTTTCCATCATTTCGTCACACAGGAAGTATCTGAGATGTACGGTGGAACAGGACCACTACCAATACTGGGTGCTACCATTTGGACTCTCTACAGCACCAAAGGTATTCACCAAAATGCTATCAGTAGTGGCAGCTCACTTGAGAAGACACAGTATCAGCATATACCCTTACCTGGACAGTTGTCTGGTGTGGGGAAAATCTGATCAGATCTCAGAAGCTGTGCATGTTATGCTTGACCTTTCCATGAGGTTAGATCCTAGATTCCTCCACATCCAAGGCTTATCTCCCTCAGGACAGATTCATCTCCCTAATTATTCAGCTAGAAAAAACCCAAACACTGATGTGAGGTAATGCTGCACCCTTCTAGGTCATAAGGTCTCCTGTATGTTCATAGAGTGGCACGCCAGACTTCACCTCCGATTCTTGTACGTTGGTTGAAGTTTGTCTACACACCTTCCAAATGTCACTTGGACATGCCCCTCATCATCCCACCCTTGGGCCTATCCTCCCTGAGATGATGGAAGGAGGGGTCCCATTCAGAGCATCTCTACCTTCAAACACCTTACCAGGTGTTTTCTCTTAAACAATGAGTAGGATACTTGCAGACATCTTCATGGGCTGGAACAATCCCACAATAGACCTCTTTGCCACTCAACACAAGTGTCAGACATCCTGCTCAAAAGGAGGGTTGAGTCTGAGATCCATAGTGGAATTTTCTATACCTGTCATGTCTAACTGATCTGATAGGCAATTAGATGCCTATATTAGGGTTCCATGCTCAAGTGAATTTCAAAGGGGTGTGCTCTGCATGTGCTAGGAAATTTTTGTTCTTAAGGAATAGGCATACCTAAATTTCTAGCAAAAAGAACAGGAGTACTTGTGGCACCTTAGAGACTAACAAATGTATTAGAGCATAAGCTTTCGTGGACTACAGCCCACTTCTTCAGATGCATATGCATATGCATCCGAAGAAGTGGGCTGTAGTCCACGAAAGCTTATGTTCTAATAAATTTGTTAGTCTCTAAAGTGCCACAAGTACTCCTGTTCTTTTTGCGGATACAGACTAACACGGCTGCTACTCTGAAACCTAAATTTCTAGGTATTGTATGTGTAACCAATGGTATAGGTGTCTAGGTGGGACTTACAGGTGGGATCCAAAAGCTTTCTGTATACCATTTATTTGTTTTTTATGCTTGTTTTTTAAGACCTCCTTCCTATTGAAAGGTATACAGCTTGCAGAGCAGCTATGAAGACTTGCTTGTAGCTGCTGCCTTGAATTTCTGTCTCTTACTCCTGGGGGAATTCTGCGCTACTGCGCATGTGCATAATTAACGAGCCCCTCAGATTTCTAATTTTTTGCACAGAAAAAAGCTTCTGCCAAAATGTTGCTGCAGTTCTGCCTTTTGCCTACCAGAGGGTGCTGTGATGCAAGAACAACAGCAGCCCCTAGCAGAAAATAACTTCTGCAGTTCTGCCTTTTGCCCACCCAAGGCACTGTGGCGATAGAACAAAGCTGCAGCTTACGGCCAGCTAAGGAAGAGAGAGCCTGCCTTCTTCACAGCACCTGTGGCCAGGTCAGGAGATAGGAGCTAGGGGGAGACAGACAGCGTAGGATGCTAGGTGGGGGGTCAAACAGGGGCTCATAAGGGCTAGTGGGGGAGGACAAACGGGCAGGGGGTGAAAGGGAGTGGAGGCACAGGGCTATTGGGGAGGGAGGTGCAGAGACACATGGGGACAGGGATAGGAGGTGCAGAGCTACATAGGGACAGGGGAGTAGCTGGGTGAGGGCACAGACATTGATGCTGGGAACTAGGCGTGCTAGGGGTGCTACCGCACCCCCTTGCTTGAAGTGGTTTCCATTATATATACGGTTTACAGTTTGATTCAATGGCTCTCAGCACCCCCACTATGAAAATTGTTCCAGCATCCCTCAGCACAGAGACACATGGGAATGGGGGGAAGGGGTACAGGGACATAGGGACAGGGGAGTGGCTGGGTGAGGGCACAGAGACACATGGGGGTGGGCAGATGTGCCTGACTGAATGGGAGAGGCTAGGGGTCAGCCAGGGTCTGCATGGGGGAAGCTCCCTAACAAGCCCTCCTTCCCCCCTCTCCTCTCAAAAAAACCTGTTCCATACTTTTCCCACCCATACCCAACAACCCTCCAAGTTCACACCCAGGCTCCTTCCCAGCAATTACTTCCTTCTCCCTGAGCTCCTCCATTACCCCTCTGGATCCTCTGTTGCTCCATTACCCCTGACTCCCCCAAGCCTTTGTACTGCTTCTGCAGAAGTGCGGGAAATACGATTCTGTATTGTAGTTTAAATGCATTATTACTCAGAGTTCTGTACTAATATCCCTAGTAAGGAATCTATTTGTCAAAAAAACATTCCTAGATCTTTTTTTTGTCATCTGAATTGTTACAGACATACTTGCTGACAGGTAGTTTGAAATAAATGACCAAAAATAATTGAAACTGGTGTGATTATATTGTGTTATTTTGATAAATAAATTTTGCAGAATTTTAAAATATTGTGCACACTTTTTTTTTCTCTCCCCCCCGCCCCCGCAGAATTTTTAATGTTTTGGCCCAGAATTATACCAGGAGTAATCTCTGAAGGGGTTGGTTGTCTTTGTTTTTATTTTTTTAAGGGAAAAATCCAAGACAAGCATGAGCAATATAACAAAAGATGTAGATGATTTTAGAGGTCATTTCAGAGTCCAGTGGAGGGTGTCTTCATTTGAAAATATTTGTCTTTGTTGTATGCTGAATGAAAACATAGCTACTGAAGTAGACTTAAATCATTCTGCCAAAAATAAGGAACTTTTGTGACTTCTGTAGACGACTTGTTCATGATCCAAGCTTTGTAAGAAGCAACAATTCTTAAAGAAAAAAGTGCATAGGCGTGTTGATGTTTGTGATGTTTGAAAAAAAGGTAAAAGTGGATGAATAATCTTAACTAAATTCTAGAATACTGTTGAGTGATCAGATCCGTTATCTCAGTGAATGGAATTTATAGACTATCCCTTCTAACAAAGATCTTAGAATTTTGCTCTTGTTATAAATGCGATACTGTACAAGCTTCAAGTGCATTGTTATCAAAGGTTGTGTATATAATATGATTATGCAGCCAAGATTTTTGTGGCTGCATAAATTGCTGAATGATTGCCCTTTGTTTTGAATTTGCCATGTAATTGTACTCCAGAATCTACATTTTATTTTTTTTTAAGGCACTTGCCTCATCCATATCAATGGATTGTTAACACTGATGCTTAAGGATGCTACTTTAAATAATGCCAACTTTGACAAATATTTCACTCCTGGTCATTTAGCGGAAACATCAGAGTAATGCTCTTTTCCACCATTGTTGATGTAGTGGCAGATTTTCTGGCAGGGTGCAGAGGAGAAAACCTAATAGCTGCCCTTCCCACACACTTCCAGATTTGAAGTCCCCTCTGCCCATGCCCAAAAGAGGCAGTGTAAAGCCTCTTCCCCCAAATCAAAACTCCTCAATTCACCCAGGAGCCAAAAATTCAGAACCAGCTCTCCCAGTTTTCTGAGTCCAGGTATCAAAAGACTAAACTGCCCCCCCCCCCCAACTCCTGTCATAAAATCTCAGCTTTCCTCCAACAACTTCTGTGATGCAGTTATTTGTCAATACTGATATTGAAAACCAAAGATTTGGACCAATGTAAAATACATTGAATTTGCCATCAAAGCGACTGAATAAGAGATAGTGTAGTGATTATACTGTACTGGGGGCACTGAGGGGAAGAAGATTTGGAGCAGGAGAGGGGGGAGTGCTTCATTATTTAGGCCTACTATGCCTCATAGGACACAAGGCCTCTATTATTACCCATACAAAGCTGTCAGTCTTGCTGTAGTGATGCTTTGTTTCATTTGACTGCTTCTGGCCTTTTTTGAAAGAACTGATATTAGTATTTGAAATTCTAAGCATCGAGGACATTTATTGCCTTAGAAATACAGATGTCTCTCAACCCAGTCTTTCTAGTTTTGTCCAAGGATGCTGGTTCTGCCCTTATTTATTTATTTATTTAAACCCCTCAACCTAAAAAGATTACTGGGCAGTTTTTGAGCAACATTTCCTGGATTTCATTCAGATTACGGAATGTATTGTACACTCTGCTTCTGTAAGCGCAGCAGTAGGCCTTGGCTGGAGAGTGCAGAACGTAGGTTGTGCTGCCCACACACACAAAGCAGGAACTGTGTGATGGGGGAGCCACAGAGAATGGTGGTTTCTTTTCTCCAGCCCTGTGGGATGTTTGTATGTTCATGCTGACCTTGTCAGCAATATCTAAACCACCTTTTCCCCCCTCCAATGCTGGTATGCCCCTCTCTATTTGAGGGGAATTGGGTCCCTGTCAGCATGGTTTCTAGGGCTGTGATACAGTACTGAAAGAGCAGAGAGGGCTAGATACCATGCAGAGGCACAAGTCATGTGTAGATACAGTTGGGCTCCCTAGTTTCCCTTGTATCTACATGGATCCTGGAGGAAAGTGCTAGTTTTGGTGGCAGATCTTCTGTTTCTTCCTCAGCATGTCCCTAATACAGGATTAACCAGGTTGTTACCTTTAACATATCTCAATGCCTAGTCCAGGTCCTTGATCTTCCCCAGTAAAAACCAGGTAAAGGCAGGGTTGGTTTTAATATTTGTTTGTAAGGATGTATTGACTTGAGGTCATTTAAAACTGCTGTATACACCTTTACTCAGCTGTTAAATGTCTCCTTAGCATTCCTGTGAACGTGAATTATTATTTTTCTTCCTAAAAAAATCTCATTCCTCTTACTGATTTAGACTATTTCAAGCCTGGGGCTTGCGGGAGGGAGCCTATTTCAGAGCTGAGGACCTTTCACAAAGAATGCTCTACCTCTGGTCCCATTTCTTTTAAATCAAGAGGGATACAACACAAATGTCTCTGCTGATCACATCCAAACAGCAAGGCAGCCTCTCAAGTTGCAGGGTCCCAAGCCTTTATAGATCAAAATAAACACTACATTCAGCCAGTATGCAGCCAGGGCAGATCATGGAGCACTGGAGACATGCACCTCCATTTAATAGGCAATCTGTGGCATTCTGCACCTGTTTAAATTTCTGGATTGATCCAAAGTATAGCCCTAATTAGAGTGCATTGCAGTAATCTAGTCTGGAGGGGACAAAGACACAGATCCTGGTGGCAAGGGCCAAACCTGAAAGAAATGGCTGCAATCTCCTGTCCAGGCACAAACAGTAAAAAGTGTTCCTGAACACTGCTGCTATATGATTATCCAGCACAACCTCCAGGCTGCGAACAGGAGTAACAAATGTCCCTGGCTTTTTTAAAGCCAGATTTTGTCGGTTAGTAAACAGAAAAACACCTTGTTTTAGCGAAAATACAAAATTCATTACAAAAACAAAAGAAAAACCCAAGCTTTTATTGACTGTTGTAATGAGATGGCGAATGGTTCCAGAAACTATTAGGACAGTTTTACCTATGGCAAACAGAACGTATATGATCTCAGCAGTGGAGCAGGTTTCTAGTGAGCACATTTGTCGAGACTGCTAAATGAAAAGCGTGGCTGTGTTTATCAATATTGTTATTGCAATAAATTGGTTTGTTTATTGGTGGAGGTGTCTGACTGAACTTTGACTCTAGCACAGGGGTTGTCAAACGTTTGTACTGGTGACCCCTTTCACATAGCAAGCCTCTGAGTGCGACCCCCCCCTCCCCCATCATAAAAACACTTTTTTATATATTTAACACCATTATAAATGCTGGAAGCAAAACAGGGCTTGGGGTGGAAGCTGACAACTTGCATCCCCCATGTAATAACCTTGTGACCCCCTCAGGGGTCCCGATCCCTAGTTTGAGAACCCCTGCTAACACATATTGAGGCCCCATTGACTCTAAGCATTTACCTCATTGCAAGTGTTTGTTTAGGCCACTACGAATAAACATAAACACAAATTTGTGCATGTTGCCCTTCTCCTGACACAGCGATATATTACCTTACTTTGGAAGTCTGAACATCCTTCCATTAGGCGTAGATGGCTAAAGGAGATG
Organism: Chrysemys picta bellii; assembly: GCF_011386835.1. Lineage (NCBI taxonomy): Eukaryota > Metazoa > Chordata > Testudines > Emydidae > Chrysemys > Chrysemys picta. The sequence continues at coordinate 75,257,536 of NC_088793.1, read as the reverse complement.
CAAACACTCTTTCTTTGGGGAGGCAATTTGGAGGAGAAGAGAAGGACTTTGGACCAATCAGTAGGTTCGTACAGATGTGAGTAAGGACAGAATTTGGTCCTTGTTATTTTATTTGCTGTACTAAAAGGAATTCTCCCTCCCTTTATTAAAACAAATGGAACCATTCAGATTTTTTGAGCCATTAATTTCTTTTATTTTTTTAACTCAGTCTGTTAGCCCTTTGCCCTTTTTCTGCTCAGAGTTAACTCAGCCATATTGTTATAAACCCAAATTGTTAAATACTTGTTTTTTTAACTTGTATTTCTGTTGTTGCTGTACCTGTTGTGTGTGTCAGAGAAAATCCCAAAGAAGCACCTTTTTATGCATGTTAACTTAGAGATTATTTCTTTAAATGGATTACTCAACTGTTATACTGAATAGAATTTTCATCTTCTAAGCGGTTTTTTACAAGCATTGATTAGCCTTCATAGCATCCTTTGAAAGTGGAGATAAATATTACCACCCCAATACCATGGATCAGATACCCTTTGTGAACTTCAGTAAGTTACTTGTCTAAGGCAACAGAGGGATTAAATGCTAGAGGTGAGCTTAGAATTCAGGAATTTCTGGCTCCCACTCATGTGTGGACCATGTCCCTCTCAACAAAATATTTGATGCCTTATACTACATTACACAACCTATATTATGTGTGTTAAGTGTAACCAATCAAAATTCACTAAATTCCCTGTGTATATCCCATTGAAACTAATAGCTGCCTGAGGATAGCCATAAGGTATCTGTTACCTTTGATACCTAGTATGCTTTGTTTTAAAATTATCTGCTTGGGAGAATTTTTGGATACTAATTTGTTATAATGATAAACACTTCTAATACCAACCATACTAAGAGTAGGCCTTGCTGCCTGTCTGCTCTTTATTTAAAATTATTCCATTCCAGATGTCCTAATGAGTGTCATGAGTTGTATAATTCTTTCACATTTCCCAGTAGGGAACTTTATATATATATATATATATATGTATATTTAGGATGAGCATAGAATAAAAACCTAGGAAGCCAGAGAGAGGAGTTTTGTGCAACATTTGCTACTGTGACTGTCTAATTTTTTTTCTTATGTTATAGTCTACAAACATTAGTGTTAAAGCAAGTCTCCCTGCCTTCACTCTATGCTATTATCTTATAAATATCTTGACTCTGACTTTACAGTGCTGTTTATAGAATTTAATAAAGCAAATGTAATAATGCTGCCTGTGCTTTAATGCACAATCTCAATTGAGTTGACCAGAAGATAAATAGGAACAGGAATGATAGTGTGTTCCTGCAGATTGTTTTTAATAAGCATGTTATTTAGTTGATCAGCCCACTGCAGTAATGCCTCCTATCCTAGTCTACCAGACAAATTTATTAATGCTGCCCCCCCCCACCATTTCTCTGAGAACATTGATTCCCTGCAGACATACCTCTATTAAACCTCTAGAAAGTCACAACTTCCAAATTAGATTAAGTAGCAGGAATGGTACTAGAAGAATCAAAGAAAATTGAGTGCATTATTGAATTTATGCCACATTGTCTCACGAAGAGATGGGAGTTGTGTGATAGTTGTAACTTTTGTCCTTACTGTACTAACAAAGCTGTGGGCACCGCTGTCAAACCTAATTGTCTACAATGCATCAGGAAAACATGAATCTTTGCTCTTATCCAACCATGCATCTACTGAGGTTTCCCAAATTAAAAAGTAAACTTTAATACTAAGTCTTGCAATTAAGAAAAGGCATTTTTCATTATTTACTCTTTTTCTGTACAGACCCAGCACTTACACTGTTACAGACAATTTAAAAAAATAAAGTGCCTGGCTATGGATTGTAAGCAAGACTCACTTGTCTTGCCAACAGTTGCAAAATGCAAACGTTCATTTTAAAGCGGCCTATTTCTCATTTTGATCTGACATATTAAAAAGCATATAATTAATGGTTGACATTAGTAATTAACATTAACTTTATGGTACTTAATATGCCATCATTCATCCATCAAATAACTAGTATGCATAATGTCTTGCATAAAGGTTTTAATTATACAAAATGATCCTTCAGTTCTCAGACTATACAGTTTAAAGAAACTGTGAAAAAATCTGTTTTTTCATTTATTGCATGTTAATGTTGTTTTTGTTTCTCCCTAGGAGTGTGCACAAACGTATGATCCAGGGACCTCAGCTAGGGAAAACGGGCCCAAACACACAACTTCCATTAGTGGCTAAAGAGCACCACCTTGCTGTTGCCAGTGCTCTCTGGAGAAATTTTTTCCCCTTCTTGAAGAGCCAAAGGATGTCACAGACACTGCCTCCTCCACAGCTTGCAGATACAGCTGCAGGTCAGCACTGACGCTCCTTTTTTCTATTGCCTCCTTTGCTATTTCCCTGGATGCAAACTTTTATTCATTTTAAGGTTTTGGCATATTCCTGCTTATGTGTAGTAGCTCAAATCTACCTAAATGTAGAGACGAAGCTCTGTGATAATGGTGGTAAATATTTTGACAACAACAAAAAAATGAACTGCTGTCTCTGTCGATAGGATGCAGATCTATAATACTGGAGTGCTTTGAATCTATAGGACTCTTTGATTTTTGGCATCATTGACAGCTTAAATTATATTTGTAATGTTTGCTGTAATCTAAATAAGGATAATGATTTATGGTTCATTACATTATATCTAAAATCTATTCTATTGCTTTACATGAAAGTTTGTTCTCATCTTGTCTTTTTCAGTATTGCTAATGGTTTAACATAATTCACATTTTGATATCATGTTTTGACATCTATGTAGATATTTTTTAAAAGGTACATTTCATTATCACTTTTTGTAGCATTTTTCCTTTCAGATACATTCTGACATTACATTGGACTGTTCTGACTGGTCATTTTGTATTGGAAGCTGTTGGGTTGCTAGAATTTTATCTTGCAAATACCACTGCGAATCCAGACAGATGGATAGTGTATCAGTGAATAGTAAGAATGCTGGATCAGATCCTTGGCTTCCCTGGAGCTACACTGATTTGTGGCAGCTGAGGATCTGGCTCACTGCATTTAGATGCAGTATTATTTTTGCTGAAATTTTAATATAATACTATGTTTCAGTTTGAGGGGGCTGATCTCTAGCTATGATGATGTTCTGAATCTAAAAAGTCCAGATTGAAATGGAGTCTTTTTTTTTTTTTTTCACCTTCATGTGAATTAAGAACTACATTTATAAGCTTCAAGGACTAGGTCAGTAACGGAAATGCTAAGAGACCCTTGAACTGGAGCAGTGCTGTCATAGTTGAGAGAGAATGGTAATGAGAGAGACTATTGTGAAAGGATAATGGTCTCTCACCACTGAGGCATTTATAGAAAATGGCAATACAAAACCAAAGCAAAATCCATTCTCCTTCTATGTTCTTCTTCTTCTTCTTCTTCTTCTTCTTCATACAATGAAATAGTGAGAGAACCAACCTCTATTAGAAATCTGCTTAGAGTGCTGTAGATATAATTGTAACTTGTGTTATGCACTGATATAGGGGAGCAATGTGGAAGAATGCAACTCCTTACCCCACTGCGCAGGCTACTTGCATTGAAGGTTGCAACACATGGGCGAGCGAGCAGCCTCCACAGCACTGCTACTCCCCTTCCTATTCAAGTGAGTGGGGAGTGGACATCCAGGGACAGGAAGTGGCAGCTTTAACCATGCTGCCCCCTTCCCCTCTCTCTGAGTATACTGTTTTCTGTATCTCCCCTCTCTGTCTAATAGATTAAAGGTAGCACAGAATAACATACTGACTTGTAACATTGAAATATAAAATGAAGAATTGTTAATGGTAAGATTAAGAGCTTTGATAGCTATATTTTAATGACTTGTAATTATGTGCAGTGAATGAGTACAGATGAGGTATCTCTTAAGCCAAGGTTTTGGTGGCATGAGTGTAGTTTTGCCAATTTTTCTTTTACATAGAATTTCTAATCTGCTTAAAATGTTATTGCCAGCAGAACAGAATCAACGTGTTGTTATATTGGGAGTTGTAAGTAGTAGATACACAAACAAGTAATGATAAATAAAAACACAGAAACAAAAAAGACACAGGGCAAGATGACACAAAACAACATCACCCAGAAACTGCAAAACCAGCAGGAAAAATACCGAAGTTCGGTAACTGAAGCTTGCACATGCGTAATGTACTCGGTTGCCTAAAATCCATAAGGTTCATGTGCTTAAAGCCAATTGGATAAAGATTAAGGACTCTGTAGTGTAGAAATGTATAAAAGATTAAGCGAACATGGACCCACACTGGACCAGAAACTGAAGAAAAGGGATGAAGGACCACACCAAGGGATCAGAGTAGGTGAAACTATCATGGAAGGTGGAAGAACCTCCCAGTGCTCCAGAATGTGGCAACTTGAGCCTATTTACCAACTCTGTCTCATCTGTTGTTATCTGGATGGCATAAATGTATGTCCAGACACTGAGCCCTGGTCTACACTATGCGTTTAGGTCGTATTTAGCAACGTTAGATCGAATTAACCCTGCACCCGTCCACACGACGAAACCATTTTTGTCGTTTTAAAAGACTCTTAAAATCGATTTCTGTACTCCCTGACGAGCGGATTAGTGCTGAAATTGACCTTGCTGGGTCGAATTTGGGGTAGTGTGGTCGCAATTCGATGGTATTGGCCTCCAGGAGCTATCCCAGAGTGCTCCATTGTGACTGCTCTGGACAGCACTCTCAACTCAGATGCACTGGCCAGGTAGACAGGAAAAGCCCCGCAAACTTTTGAATATCATTTCCTGTTTGGCCAGCATGGCGACCTCAGAGGTGACTGTGCAGATCTCATCAGCAGAGATGACCATGGAGTCCCAGAATCGCAAAAGAGCTCCAGCATGGACCAAACGGGAGGTACTGGATCTGATCGCTGTATGGTGAGAGGTATCTGTGCTATCAGAACTCCACTCCACCACAGAGGACTGCCCAAGCAACAGAAAGCTGGCATTCAATAAGTTTTGAAGTGCAGTGTGGCCTTGTCCTTCCCTTCTCCCCTCCTCCACCACCACACCCGGTGCTTCCCTCCTTCCCCACCCCTCCCGGGCTACCTTGGCATTTATCCCCCCATTTGTGTGATGAATTAATAAATAATGTATTAATTTGAAACAACAATGACTTTATTGCCTCTGCAAGCGGTGATCAAAGGTGGGAGGGGAGGGCAGTTGGCTTACAGGGAAGTAGAGTGAACCAAGGGGGCGGGTTTTCATCAAGGAGAAACAAACAGAACTTTCACACCGTAGCCTGGCCAGTCATGAAACTTGTTTTCAAAGCTTCTCTGATGCACAGCGCGCCCTGGTGTCTGGCTGCGCGTAATCAGTGGCCAGGCGATTTGCCTCAATCTCCCACCTCACCATAAACATCTCCCCCTTACTCTCACAGACACTGTGGAGCACACAGGAAGCAGTAATAACGATGGGAATATTGGTTTCGCTGAGGTCTAACCGAGACAGTAAACTGCGCCAGTGCGTTTTTAAACGTCCAAATGCACATTCTACCACCATTCTGCACTTGCTCAGCCTATAGTTGAACTTCTCCTTACTACTTTCCAGGCTTCATGAGCCATGGGAGCAAGGGTAGGCTGGGGTAGGTGTGACCGCGTGGTGCTGCCGGCTAGGAGAGCAGCCTGAGGCAGAAGCCTTCAGCTCGTATGATATTCCAGGCAGGACTGAATCTCCATGAGATGAAACTTAAAGAAGAGAATGACCTGGAGTCACTCCCATTTATGTTCAGGCGCCCCTGACCGACCTCACCGAGGTCAGCCAGGAGCATCCAGGAGATGACGACGACAGCAGTCGTACTGCACCGTCTGCTGCCGCGAAGGCAAGGAGCTGCTGCTGTGTAGCAATGCAGTACCTCATCTGCCAGCAGCATCCAGGAGACGTACGGTGAGCTGAGAGGGCTCCATGCTTGCTGTGGTTTGTCGTCTGCACGGGTAACCCAGGAAAAAAGTTGAGAAACGATTGTTTGCCGTCGCTTTCACGGAGGGAGCGAGGGAGGGGGGCCTGATAACATGTTCCCAAAACCACCCGCGACAATGTTTTTGCCCCATCAGGCATTGGGAGCTCAACCCAGAATTCCAATGGGCAGCAGGGACTGCGGGAACTGTGGGATAGCTACCCACAGTACAACGCTCCGAAAGCGACGCTAGCCTCGGTACTGTGGATGCACGCCGCCGACTTAATGCAACTGTATAAAATCGATCTCTATTAAATCGACCTAATTTCATAGTGTAGACATACCCTTAGTGATATTCCTTTCTGAAATGGTATAAATAAAACCAAAAATTGATTAAGCCTAAATTGGGTGGACTTGTGACTCAGTTTCCCAACTTTTACCCCCAGCACTGGCCAACACTGCTGAACCACCATGGTGGGGAAAGTAATCTGTGCTAAGTATATAGGGTTGGCATGATTACTTCCTTCCGTGGGGTAAGGGGTGAACTAGGCACCACATTGTTACTGTAGTTTACAAAAGGTCCATAGCCTGCTTCTGGGGTGGCAAAACTACGCACTGACCCTTACTGGGGACTTGTAGTAAGACCACAGACCTAGCCCTGTTCCATTAATTCAAATAGCTACATTTGTATTGTTTCTGAGAATTGACTTATTCTGTACTTCAGCTAGTCAAAAATCAGCTTCTGGATACATGTAGTTCAAAGTATACTGTTAATTTATTAATATGCTGGTTTCTGGGAAGCTGGGAGCTGGTGAGCATCTTACATTTTATCAAAAAATAAAGATCAGTCTTCCAAACCTCCTTTCCTGTTGCCGATTTCATTTAGTCTAATAACATATCAGCATTCCACGATATGTCCCCTGCCTGCCTTGAAATGTATTTGTTATCCACGGCATAAAGAATGAGCTCTGAGAATAATTTTTTTATTGTTAGTGTTGGATGTAGGTTCCATGGTGGCCCACCAATTTAAAGAGTATGGTTATGTCTCATTAAAAAATTCTGTATGTAGTGTTGTTATAGCTGTGTCGGTTCCAGGATATTAGAGAGACAAGATGGGTGAGGTAATATCGTTTATTGGACCAACTGCTGCTGGTGAGAGAAAAATTGTGACATCTAAATTGTAGCGCGAAAGCTTCTCTCTCTTACCAACAGCAGTTGGTCCAATAAAAGATATTACCTCACCCACTTTGTGTCTCTAAAAAAAAATTCTGTGGCAGGTATTCATCTTACAGTTTTCTAGATCTGAAGATGTTGTGTTGGCCTACGTGGGATTGTTCAGTTCAAAAGTAACTTTGTCATTAGCACTGTATTTACACTCTTCTCCCCCCTCCCCCCCCCCCCCCGGAACTTACATTTACAAAAGTTTATTCTAAACATAGCAAGAAACACAATTCTGCAGATCCCATACCTTTCGAAAGATAGTTTAATCCTCCAAAATTCATTCCTGGAGGAAGAAAGTGTTTTAAAAATGGTTATAGGACAAAAAATGTACTCGTGCATGAAGGGAGGGGGAATGTATTTTTAAACGGTGTGTATTTGATTGTATCAGTCTGCTAAATTTTGCATCTTGTGTGTTGTCATGGATTGTAAGCTCCTCAGGATAGGGACTGCATCTTCATATGCATTTTAAACGGTGTCTAGCATGATGGGTTCCCAGTCATGATTGTGGCCTGTGGGAGTGACAGAATCATATATATTAAATAATAACTAATAGCAGACTCTGTTTGTTAGTAGAACAGGAATATATTTTAAATATTTGGAGAAACTTAACACTCTGCCCCTCCCTTTTCTCTTTTGAAAATCAGGTTTTACTCTGTTAGCTTTGGACATGCCCTGTACAGCTCCATCAGATCTCCAGCCACAGCCTGTTTTAGCAATGATGCAATTGTTTGGATGGGATGATATGGTGTGTCCCCAGCTGGTATCAAGATATCTCAGTCATCTAATACAAAACAGGTGAACAATTTAAACTTCTTGTTCTTTCGGATCCTTTCTAGCATACAAAGTCCCCTCATTCGCTCATCGGTCTAAAGGAAAACGTAGTGCCTCCCTTCAAGTGATCCAGTTTCTTTGTTATAGACTTTTTGCAATTCTCTAAGTTCTAGATTCCTTGAATTTATTATAGTTTTGTCCTCCTTTATTTTCTAAAGCTTTTTTCTTATGGCTTTGGATAATGAAAGTTGACAGGTAGACATTTAAATTGCAAAGTTAATTTTTCTTTCATGCAGCAAGTCACTTTTTTTTCCAAATGGAAAAAGTGTTGTTGCTAATTGGTATTGGAAAACTGGGATCTGGACAATAACTCTGTATCAATACTCTTCTGAAGTCCATTACACTGCAGCTAAATGAAATGCCTTGACCTACGCAGTATTGTACTTTATTATTTAGTTGCATATTGACTATTCCTCCTCTTCTACTATTGTTACCATCCCTACTGCTTAAAAGGTAAAGCAGTAGCACCCATAGTTGAATTTTAGTATGTTGAATGTTATGACTTGGTAATTCCAACATCTGTTTATCCCCTTTCATTCATGCTTACAGGTTTTAAGCTTGAGTCTTAATATTCCTCTGGACTTTTTATAATATTGCAACAGAGATCTTACGATAGGTGCTTAATATTACATTCAAGAGAAATAATTAAATATTTAGGTTTCTATTATAACAAAAACATTTAGGGAGGGGTGCAATATAGTATCAATAATATCCAAAATAATAAAATTGGACTTGTGTACGTTTTCATCTGGCAACCTCATACTGGTTTTCTTACAATACTAGTGTCTGAGACTGTAAGAATGAGCACGTTGAGTAGAATCCTAAGATTTATTTAACAGATTTTTGCCCCAATCCTACAAACATGAACATGCTTAAATGTATGGGTGTGAGTAGTTCCATTGACTTAAATGGGTCTGCATAAAGTTAAGCATGTACATAAACATTCACTGAATCAGAGCCTTCATTCTGAGGGGGGAGGGGCGTCTCTCTTTCACTCTCTGCTCTGGGCTGTATTTAGCATTGGAGGTGAAGAAATTAAACCACATGTTAGTTATTATCCAAAGTAAACCAAGGTTATGATTCTGTTGTGCTTCAAAATAAGAGGGGAGTAAATCTCAGTCAGAGTAGATATGAGGACTGGAACAGCTAGAAGTGTTGCAAAATCTTGCTGGCAGAGACAAGGAGCAAATTTGGCTGCTTATGTGGCATGCAGTGCTTATGGCAGACAGGCAGTGTTCAAAGAGAGAGGAGAAGGATGGTCCAGTGGTTAGAGTGCTGCCTGGGACTTAGACCCAGGATCAATTCCCTGCTTTGCTTTCCTGTGATTTTGTATAAGTCAGCTAGTCTCTCTATGCCTAGGTTCCCTCCCTGTCAAATGGGGATAATAGTACTTTCCGCAGAGGTACGTTGCAAGGTGCTCAGATACAAGGGAGATGGGAGTGATAAGTACCAAAGATAGGGCCTTTGTTTGGTAGGAATCGATATTCTTAACATATCAACCCTTTAATTTATATAGATAAACAAGGCAGAATTTTTGATCATATGCTTCATATGTTTGTTTACTTTAGACAATTTTATAGCACAAGTCACCGAAGTATCTAAGCCAGGGATTGGCAACCTTTGGCATGCGGCATGCCAGGGGTAAGCACCCTGGCAGGCTGGGTCGGTTTGTTTACCTGCCGCATCCACAGGTTCGGCCGATCGCAGCTCCCACTGGCCGCGGTTCACCGCTCCAGGCCAATGGAGGCTGCAGGAAGCGGCAGCCAGCACATACCCCGGCCCGCGCCGCTTCCCGTAGCCCCCATTGGCCTGGAGCGGCGAGCCGCGGCCAGTGGGAGCTGCGATCGACCGAACCTGTGGACGTGGCAGGTAAACAAACCGGCCCCGCCCACCAGGGTGCTTACCCTAGTGGGCCGTGTGCCAAAGGTTGCCGATCCCTGATCTAAGCATTGGCAACCTGACGCTTCATGGTTATGGTCTGTTAATGATTTTTACATCAAATGAGCTAAATTTACAAGCAAAAAGATGATTTTTTTTTCTATCATCCCGGCAAACTCAGCCTGGTCTCTGAGATCAAAACTGGGTTCTTTCTACATGATGCTTTATCACCAATTATAAAGGTTCTGCGCACAAATTATGGACACCTGAGCAACCTATCAGTCAAGATCAGCAAGGTACTTAGACACTTGCCTAACTTTAAACTCATTGATTTAAATTGGGCTTCTCACAATGCATGAAGTTAAGCATGTCTTTGCAAGATTGGGGCTGTAGTAGGCACTCTTGTTCCAGAGAGTTAACGATACAATTTTAAGACAGTATTATGTGGGTTTCACAACAGTAGGTTGAAGAAGGGAGAAGAGGGACAGGATAAGAGTAACTGTGATAAATTCATGTATACACAACTCAATGAATCATTGAACTGGAAGGGACCTTGAGAGGTCATCTAGTCCAGTCGCCTGCACTCATGGCAGGACTAAGTATTATCTAGCCCATTCCTGACAGGTGTTTGTCTAATCTCCTCCCCAGTGCAATTGTAATATGTAGAGGAGATGTTTTCCCCTGCAGCCAGGCGTTCCTACTGCAATTAAGTACAGTTACACAGGCACATGCTGCTTGGGCAGAAGAGCAGCAGGCACTCATTAGATATATCAGAAAAGTCCGTGAGGCTGTGGAACATCAGAGGAGGGCATCGCTGCACCAACTAGTGTGATTGAGCTCCTTGGCAAAGTCGGTCAGCCAGGCACTCACCCAACACCTACCTGGCATGATACCCGCTCATTAGGAGTCAGATGAATCTGCTTCATCTGCCAAGAGAGTTGCCACAATGCCCCCTCTGTCTGCCTCCACAACAGGTACTCCTGGGGGAAATCTGCACGAGTGCGCAATGCAGAATTTTGCAGAAATTAATGTTTTTTGCACATAATTTCATTTCCCCCCACAGAAATGGGCTGCAGTGCTGCTGGCTGCCACTAGGGGCGCTGGACCCAGCTCACACATAGATGACACTGCGGCGGGAGGGCAGTAGAGAGTTCCTAGCAGCTGCAGTTCCTTGCACGCTCTGCGGGAAGGAGACAGAGGTGTGCAGGAAACTACACAAGCCTGGCTGGGACCCAGCAACAGGCTGTTTCTCCTTCTGGATCCATGGGTGGTAGGGGGATGGGTGTCTGGGCTGGGGGGGCACGGCTGGCTTCTGGGAGCGAGGGGGCTGATGTCTGGGCTGGGGGATATGGCTGGGCTCTGGGGGGCGGGAAGGGGCAGAGAAACAGGAACTGGGTTGTCATAGGGGTTTCTTTAACTCTCTAGTCCTGGGGGAATTTTTGTGTGTCTGTATTGTTACAGACATACTTGCTGACAGGTATGTAGTTATCTTGACAAATAAAATTTTCAGAATTTTGTAGAATTTTAAAATATTGTGTGCAGAATTTTTAACTTTTTGGCGCAGAATTTTTAATTTTTTTGGTGCAGAATTCCCCCCGGAGTATAAATTGCATCACACATTTAAATATTATAAAATGGTGCCAATTTCATAATACTTAACATATATATTCAGTGTTGAAATTATGTTTGGTCTGACAGAATATTTTCAAATGATGTTGGGGGGTCTATGTGGGACTTGGCTGCTGGAAATATCTGGGAAGTGTGCTGCCATGGACTTGTGCACTTGATTTTTCTTCTCTCTTACACGGTTTTGTACACAAGTATAGCTGCAATGGCTCTGATGTAATTAGTCCTAATTTGCTGTGGTGTAAGCTAGGGGAGAATCTGGCCCTCTTTGTGTTTAAGAAGGGAGTATAAAAGGAACTATCCTCCTCTACAGTCACATCACAGTCGTTTGTGCCATCTCTAGATTGCCTTAGTGAGGTTTTTCTCCTTAACTATTTTTGATTGGTCACAATCTTTTTTGTCGAAACAAATCACCTCTCTTCCAAGTAGAGAGAGACTCCCGTTGCTGGATTGAAAAATAACAAACTGTGCAGATTTTCTATACATCAGTTTTGTGTCTTACATCTGACCTGTAAATTATATTGCCACATATGGCACTAGTGAATATAGCAGATCACCTGTATCTGGGCATCTGTAAACTCTGGGCAAAATTCTGTAGGTTGCATGTATTTAAAGGAATGCCAAGTTTGGCCCTCTCTTTGTGTTATGTTTGTATACAGTTATAAATAGGGTTGCTAAAAACGTTCTCTATAAAACTAAAGTAAAATTAGGCTTTTTTCCAGCTCTTTACTTATTTCCTTTCCCCCCACCACTGTATCTGTGCAGCACATTGTCTGAAGCTTTTTGTGGTATGGGACATACATCCTATGAAGCCTTGTCAGTACGTTCTTGGTTTCGATGCATTTTACAAATGTACATTGATCAGCCTACTGGTACAGTGACCAGGACAAATGTTGAGCGAACAGTTGGTAAGTGTTCACGTTTCCCTAGTGTTTGAATTGCTGTAGCGATTCTATATAGCATAAATGGCATATATTTTCAACTAATTACAAAATGTATTTTTGTTTGTATTTCTTTACTTTTACCTTATTACAAAATGTGCTTCTTTACACGGCTTGTGCTATTTCTTGATGTTTTGCCTGTTCTATATATGACAAATTTATCACAAACAAAGATAAAAGAGCTGTTTCCTTGGAAGCAAAGAACAAAAACTTGCTCCCAAGGAGACGAGCTATTTTTTCCCCCATGAAGAACTGCTCTAAAAAAGTGAAAATCTGAAGTAAATAACCAGGAATCATGCTGTGAACTCCGTAAAAAGAAAAACATCCAATTATGAATAATTCTTTCCCATTTTAGATTGGATATTTTGCTTTCTTGGCTGCTTCATCCTTATGTGCTGAATGATATTTATTCAGACTTATTTAGAATACTGCACTTCTAATTATCTATAGGGCAAATCTTCTAAAATATATTGTTCGTGTATATTCTGTAAATTGTAATTCATGTATATTCTGGAAGGCTAACGGTAGAGTGAAGGGCTTGGATTACTCCTAATACTCATTACTCTCACCCAGTGTTGGATACTTGCCTAGTTTAGAACAAGCCCTTTGTCTAGTAAGAAACCTTAACTTATGGAATCTTCATATTTTAAAGACTTTGAATTGTGTTTTGCTTCATGATTTTGTTAACAGATAAATAGAAAACTCAACCATAGGTGGAACTGACTAGCAAAGTATACTGCGTTCTCAGTTATATTCCTTTATAACAAACAGGGAAAGTTTATATGGAGCAGCTGACTGAAATGACGAGGTTGGTTTTTAAACTCTCAGAAATAGAAAACATCTTCTCAAAGGCACATTTTGATGAGTCAATCTTCAAGCAAGACCCTAAGAATGCTCTTGTCCAATTCATTAAGGTACTGTACCTCTTATAAACAGGACAGTTACAATGTGCAATGTAAAACCAAAACTTGAATGTGCTTTTTTTTTTTTTTTTTTTTAAGTATTTAGCCAAGCTTCTGCACAGTACTTAATAAAAACAAACAAAATCCAACAGAGTCTGATCTATTTAACTTTCTTTGTGTTCTCAGGCTGTTGGTGTAACTTACAGCGGCCTTCAGACTGTAGCTGAGAAATCTGCCATGGTAACAAAGACTTTAGACTATCTAGGTGACGTGGTAAAATATGTAAAACCTTATTTGCAGAAGAAAGGACCTGCTGAAGGCCTGCAGCTCACTTACTCGATTATAGGTAATTATTTTGCAACTGTACATCATCTTGTTTCATAATTCAGTAGCACAAGAAATAGTTTTGTGCATGGAATGAGTAAAATATTGTGACTCAACACAGCACCAATGAACAACTTTTTGTGTGGACTTTTTAATAATCTATTTTCCTGATGTTTAAAAGATTAAATATCAGAAAACTACTAAAAAGCAAAATTCCTAATTTTCTTTTTTATCTTTCTCACCCTTTTATCTTGATCCTCTGAAACAACAACATTTTCTCTCCTCCAAAAAATAATCCTTCCTCTGTAGTTATGCTGTGAATACAACAAAGTTTAGCTTTCATTTGAAATCATGAGGTTTTAATATTTTTGTTCACTGAAAATCTTTACTGAAACAAAACAAGGAAAAATGGCAACAGAATGGGATTTTTATTAGTCTGCAGTATCTTTGCTATAATGCTATGGTAGTGCGTCTGACTATGTAAATTATCGATTAAATGAGCATTACTTCGGCACTCTTCTCTTCGATCCTGTGTGCACATTATTAAATGCCATATTCTGGGAGCCTTACCCATACTGAATAGTTCCTTACTCCTTGAGTATTGCCATTAAATCCAATGGGACTGCTCAAAGAATAAAGTGGTACTACCTATAAATAAAGTGCCAGAATCTGACCCAAGGCCTGCCTACCTTTAAATAAAAGATAAAGAGGGTTGTGTGCACATGTATATGTGTAGTGAAAGCACCATCTTTAAAACAGTGGGAATTGTTTACTGAAGTAAGCAAAACTAACATTTGAGTAGAATGCCGAATGTATATCTGATTTAACAGAATTATTGATGGGTAAATGTTTTTATTTTCTGATTCCTAGATCTGTATATTCTGGTACATAAGCTATCAATCAAATGAGCTGTGTTAAGTATCCAGATGCCAGAACCATTTTTATATTATAAAGTGACTAAAGGGTATTTTTTCCCTCTCTTTGCTTGCCCATAGGAAAGGGTGATATTATCAGAATCTGAAATTGTACCACTCGATACAAGAAATTGTCCTTTTCCTTTAGTAAAAAAGTAGTGAGTGAAATGGGAATTATGGTTTTGTTCTGTCAGTTAAGGTAATCTCAGACATTTCTTCACCTGCTGTGAGCTTGTAAAACTGCAGTCACACAGTAAGATGCTTTCCAGATAAATCTGGAAGCCTCTCAAGTATGGGCGTCATACGTGTCTCTAAACTGCATTGCCATATGCCACCAAATACATAGTGTCACTGATAATGGGCATAGAACTCTGGGTCAGAGTGATTATGCTTCTTCGAAATATTTGTGTATGGTAGTTGGAAGAAAACTGGGCACTAGACAGCATTATTAGAAATATTGCTAAGTGATCACTGTGTTTCATTATGATTGATCACTGTGTTTTCTTTCACTCCACAAGATGAATGTTGTTGTTCGTTGGTTTTAGAGATGGTAATGGGTTAACTTCTATACATTAATAACGTCTTGTAAAAGCCTATTTTTGATCTCTTCCGTTACTTATTCAGTCTTGAACATATTTCCTTGGGATGCCCCCATATTTTGTGACGTAGGAAACCTTTTCTTGTTTATAATTGGATATACACTCAAATTGTGCTCAGTTGATGAGAACTACTTTGTATGGGCAAGAATCTGTTTTATTAGACTGTTTATATTAGTTGCACTGTACTTTGAGTAATAAAATGCTGCTGAGTATGCAGCCATTTCCTCAATAAAAACTGCACTTCAGCTTTAATGAAGCTGTTCCTGGATGTCAAGGTATTTTTACATTAACACCCTTTTACAGTCAGTAAACTAAGGACCGGGAACTGTGCAAATCAGTACACAAAGGTGTTGAAAAGAGGTAAGAAGTGCTCTTATATAGCATGGAAGTTTTCAAATTATAGATCACCAGCAGTCTATAAAGAGGCACCTGGTTCTATGGACCTAGCTTCTCCTTGTTTTCAGCTGGTAAATTGCATTAAAAGGAGTTAAAATATATATAAAATATTTTCCTAATATTGCTCTTTCATGTAAACAATGTTCTTATTGCCATAGGACTGTTATGCAGTTTTGAATGGAAGCTAAAGGCAATCTGTCTGTTGAAGATGTGATTCATACTGAAAAAGTTTGAGAACCCATATTATGGCATGTGTGGGGGAGGCAGATGTAGTGTACAAATATGCCAAATACAGTAGTTAAATAGTGGAACGCTTATAGCAGAGGTATAATAAGATGTCCCCCTTTTATGTTGTAGCCATTCCTTTTGCAAAACAACTTCACTGTAATTGAAATTACAATTTGTATGTTGTTATGCATTGAAACAATTTGGGACTTCCGTATTGCTGTACTGTAAATGGACTTTCATTGTATCCAGGTTCACTAAGCAGGGTGGACTGTACTTGAAAATGAGACAACTGGGTTGCTATAGTTACCCATGGATAATGTAACAACAGATTGCCTGTTTGGAATTATTTTTGCCTGCTTGTAATTTACTTTTTTGGGTTTCTTGACTGTTCTTCAATAGGAGGCCTTGTAAAGTTCTGGGCACCAATACTGGCAACTTCCAAAGCACAACAGCTTTTGTTCCGCATCATAGATAGCTTGCTATTGCCACTTGTCGTGTTTCAGCAAGACAAAGAGCTGCCTGCCGTTATGCTGTCTGCCATTCGGGAAAATCTTCCTCTTTATCTTCAGGTAAATATCTGAATTCCTTTATCAGCAAGCAAACAACATCTTGAACAGCAATGGAATTTTTTTCTACAAAAATGCCTTTGATCTCATTTAAATCAAGCACAAGAAGCGGTAGCATTTTTCCTCTTGTGGAGAGTGGGAGGAAAAAGAGCCACCCCAGTTGGTTCACCTCTCTCTGAATATGTATAGCAGTGATGGAGGATGCACTCCAATATACACTAGCTGATCATTGTGTATAGAGAAGATTTAGCTGACCTATTGCCAACACTGGCTTGTTAAATGAGGGACTTTTGACACAGCAGATCAAATAAGCATAATGGATAAAAGGACACTGGTTGAGATTAGAAAGCAAACATGTATTTGAAAATATACGTTATTAAATATACCTTAATAACACTCTAGTTTACTAGGGGTTACATAATTTTAAATGTTTATTTTTTACTGTTTTTTGTGTTTGTGGACTTTCTGAGAAGACCCTGTTGTTATCTCAGTGGTTTGACAGTGGATTTGGTCCAGTCATTGGTTCCAGTATTGGTTGTAGTCTGTTTCTCCCCCCTCCCCCCCGCACATTTTCATTTACTCTCAAAATGCTGTAAGGCTTACTGGAAGTGCAGGAGGTTGTTTACATTGGGGTTGAAGGAAGACCTGTTTTTAAAATAAATAATTAAATGTGCACATTATTTTCTGTCAAACCCTTTTTTACGGTCCCTCAAAACCTAACTTTGAGCATAAACTTCTTGCTACTGTCCTTAAAAACAACTAAGTAATACAAGGCAGTAATTAAATTCAGAGGTTGTGGTGACATTGTAGACATCCCACAGCTTTCTTCCTTTATCCAAAAGTCACATTGTGGTTGATGGCATGTCATAGTAAAATTAATATCACTATATAATGACATAGCAGTATATGACTTAGTTCTTTGCTGGTTTGTGGGAATTTTGAGACGCTGTCTATACCTTGTGACCATCTGCAAGCTGATATTACTACAGAATGTGGCAGCCTGCTTGCTAAGCGGTATTTCATCCACAGAGTATATTACACTGGTGCTCTGTAGTCTGTGCTGAAAACCAATAGGCTTCTGGGTGAAGTTTTCAGATAATGGTTTTCTACAAAGTCCTAGATGGTTTGGGTCCTAGCTCCCTGGCAGTGCTTAATTTGTGCCAGTGCTGAACCCCGGCACCTCTGGGCTTGCTGCATCAGTTATGAATGTAAAAAAAATTGCTGGAGCCCCAGCACCTCTTTCATTACAAATTAAGCAGTGCTCTCCGGTTTCGCTCCCTGACACAGTCCTTATTGAGCTCCCCCTGCAGGACACTCCCTACACTGCTGAGTGTGGACCTATCTGCTGGATCCATGAGCTTCTGAGCACCCTGCCCTGAATCTGATCAGACTCCAGGCATTGTCTCTGCCCTCTAGCCTCACCCCTTGAGTGCTGACTTTCTGCTGGTACCCTTTTGTGAAAGTGGGACCCCACAATCCACTTGCCCTAGGTCGCAAGACCAGTGCTGCCCCCCCCCCCCGCCCCTTCCAATCTTCCCAATAGCTTAAGCACACCCTATCCCAGATCTCTGCCATAGTGGGTAGTCCAGTTTAAAGTTTAGCCTTTCCGGGGCATATGACAGTGAGGCTTTGCAAAG
Source organism: Chrysemys picta bellii (assembly GCF_011386835.1). Taxonomy (NCBI): domain Eukaryota; kingdom Metazoa; phylum Chordata; order Testudines; family Emydidae; genus Chrysemys; species Chrysemys picta. The sequence continues at coordinate 75,239,515 of NC_088793.1, read as the reverse complement.
TACACATGCTGAATTCATAGAGAAAGCCTAGAGACTTACAGATCCATGCAAAAAACCTGCATTTAAAACCCATCCCTCCTTTGCCCTCTCACTACTCCAAGATGTCTTTGGGTTTATAGCCAGTCCCTTCAGGAGTCCCTGGACTTGACACATCTGACTCAGTCTTCTCTCCCTGGTCATGCATTCTCCTTGTTGACTCCTGTAAGCAAGCTTGAGCTGGTCTGGCAGTGAAAAGATTCCCTCCGAACCAGAAACCACGTCCCTTTGTGTGTGCGCAGCATCTGAGTTTTTAACAGCCAGTCCAAATGCCTGATTTTTTTGTTCTCCTTCTGGGGATTTTCCATCCCTCTGCAGACAATCTGAGGAAAACCAGTTTCCGTACGCTTGAACCATCCCATTGTTCTAAGGTGCTCTTACTCTTTGTGGCTATTCATGTTAATGACTCTCCATTGTTACTGGCCTGGGAGAGATGTGCCACCAGTGCTGGTAACAAGTGGCTGATTCCAAATACAATGAATTTCATAAAATCCACCAGAATTAATAAGTTTGTATGTAGACAGATTTGCCAAACCATTACACTCCCCATGTGATACGATTGCAGTTGCAATTGGCAAATTACTCAAGGCAACAGGGCCCTGATTTAAAAAGAAGGGGGCTCTCTTCCTAAGGGGTCCTCAAATCTGGAACTTTCCTAACTTATACTGGCAAAGCCCAGATCTTTTAGGGAATATGGCAAAGCTCCTCTCTCTCTTTCTCCCCCTCTCCTTTTTTTCTTTTGATTTTCTGTGTTGTGAGTACTTTGAGGGCTACAGCATGAATAGGTGTGGTTTATTAGAATCTCAAGTAAGTATTATTGCGGGAGTTCATTATGATCACTGTGATATGCTCTAACTACGCTAAAACCCCCAAACTGTAGGTATGTTTTAAAGAGATGAAAATAACTATCAGGTATATCTAGGATGCCCATTGCATATGTCTGAATGCCACGTGCATGAATTAAGAACTGCATTAAGATTGGCCATAGTGTGTTTTTTTGGTTTGTCTAATTACACTTACAGCATTTATTTTATTTTATTTTATTTTAGTTAGCTGCTTAAATAAATGTGAGCTAAAGAACTTATGTATGAGAGAAGTTGATTTGACACCACCACACCCATTTTGTCCACTTAGCCACCATTAACTGGAAGCGAGAACATCATGTAGTCAGGAATAATTTGAGCTTTGTATAAGCATATAAAATAGCTGCAGTTTTGCTGATAAGGATAGAAAGTAAAATTGGAGGAACCATGGGAATGGGCGAAAGTGTGGATAGCTGACTTGGGATATGGATGTTCCTGATTATGAGTTTTTGTTGATCTGATACTAGGAGCTGCTGGCTGATGTTAGGAAAATTTTTAGTGACTGAGTTATGCACTTTGTTCTGAGCAACCTATAAAAAGATGTGTCTGAGTGCATGAGTTGGAGAAGTTCAGAGAGGTTTTCTACGAGCTAGAAGGCTGACACTCAACTCCCCAGCAACTAGGAGGAAGGCTGGCCATTAGAAACCTACCACTGAGCACTCGACACCATCTCAGACTTTTGGTAACTATATCTGGGTTGTTCTAAACTGTTGCTATTTTAGATGTGTGCTTTGAACTCAATAAAAAGGGATTTGGGGGCAAAAGCACTCGCGTTTGTACCAATCGTTCGTCAGAGGAGGAGCTGTGTTCCCACTGATTTATCTCCTGAAACTATCGGGAAGAAAAGATAGTTACCAATAGGTTTGGGTTCAAAAAACCCTAAGTAACATGTACACATCTCGAGGGTTTCCTGATACCCAGGGTCCATTCTCCACTACATTCAGGATACTTACTGGAGATTCTTTAGTGTTCCCTAATCGATCCAGCCTTCTCAGGCTTGCTGAGGCCCTGGCATCACTTCACAATTTTAAACTGGTACTTGTTCTTATCTTAAGAGGTGCTGAAGGAAAGTTGTTCCTTCTACCATTGTACAGACTGTTCTTGTGACAGCTGATGACCTCCTAGGAAATGCTGTAGTTAAGAATTTGATAGGATTTGTTGTCAAAGTTGTGTGCAGAGTGGTTAAGTGTCAGACATTAGAAGGCGAGGCGCCAAACAAATGAATGGATGGCCATTTTAAAGGTTTTATGGCACTGTTTTTAATTGTGAGATGAGGAGGCAAGGCATATAACATCCAACATTAGGCATTTTATTCCTTTGGAAACATTGTTGTAGAGCTGGTTTTATGTATTAGTGAATTGCTGAAGTTTATTACTGGGAATCCGAAAATCGTTCTGATTGCTGATAAAATGGATTTAGAAAATGATTTGGAGGAGTGTTGGTATAATTTGCCAACAGTGATGAAGGTAACAGTGTTTGTGCACTAAAACTATTATTTCCAAATTTAGTGGTATAAATGTCTTGCAAAATATGATGTGTGTATGTGAAATGAATATGTATTATATATATATATAGGGGCCTATAGTATCCTCTGTTCAAATGATCAGTATTATAAGAGCTTGATCCTGAAAGGCACTGTGCATGCGCAGCTCCTGTTGTCTTTAATGGAATTGAGCATGCTCAGCATCTCTCAAGGGACAGGCCTTCAAAGCCCTCATCTGTACTGTACTGTCAGAGATCTGAAGAAGTTCAGTACCGCATTTTGTGAATTATAGCATGTATTTAATAGGCACTGTACAACATTAATTGGTGAACAGATTTATTCCATCAGCAGGACTGACATTATATGTCATCATAAGACAGTTTGGTGTTTCTGCAGTGAATAGTACCAGCAGTCCATACTAAAAGGTCCTTCACTCTTCATAGGTGATTGACAGATAGATAGATGAATCAGAAGAAAGAAGCATTTCCTGGCACAAATTGTCCCTGCTGTTAGTGCACACAAAAATCTATTACCACTCTGCTTAAGTGAGGAGATGATGCTGGCATGCACTTCTCCTCAGGAGACTTTTTTTTCCTTTCTTCAGAAGATGCCTGAAAAACATGATAAAAGTGGAGAAAAATAAGGCAGCCTTTATCAACATTCTCTGTAATGCCTATCTGCTGTATAAAGAAGGTCTGTGTGTCTGAAATGGATGAGGTCAAACCTCCAGTCCAAAACCCAGTTAGCTGCAGTCTAGCAATGTAGGTTCGTCCTCTCCTTCACACAAGAGGGCAGGTTCCCAGCTAACTTCTGACAGGATCTACCAAAAGAAGATAGTACCCATCCTTGTATTTGCTTCCTAGGCCACTGGTGGCATGAACGTTTCTCCAAGTCGCCTGACAGAACTTTTGCTCAGTCCACTTTGCCACTTAGGATATGGAGCTGGCAAAATACCTCAGTGAAGCCAAACTCTCTAATGCTACTGTATCAACTCTCTATCTTGGCCTCCATGGAGATCTTGCCTTCTCTAAACACTTATAAGAGCAAGAAGTACTCTTCATCGCCAAACAAAGAGCCCTATATTGCACAACAATTCTGACATGCCTTTGTGTGCAAAAAAGAAATCCAAACTTCTCCCTCAGAAGGTTTGAGGAGGCAGGGGAAATTTATTCAGCATCCTCTTCAGGGTCTGATGACTCTTCACTGAGGCACTTTAAAGAAGAGGACATGAGCCACCCTAAAGAGATCAGTGCCCAAGACTTGACTGAAGATTCTGCTACCACAGAGAAGTGTTTTTTCCTGATGCTCACAAAAAGAAAGGTGTTTTCGCACTATTTCCAATCTAGAGTAAAGGTCCGTGAGAGGGAAGACCCATGAGGGGGAAGTTTATCACCCATGAGCTGATAAACTTCCTCTGCCAAAAAGCATGTAATACCCTCCCCTAAGGAGAAAAATGGTCTGAGGGCCTCTCTAAAAATAAGACTCCCATATTACTGGGTGATCTACAAAATCATATATGTCTTTTGAAGAGGTAACTTTATCTGATCCATCAAACAGGAAAATGGAAGCATCTTTAGGAAGGTATTTGATTCAGGAACGAAAGGCTTCAGCACAATTCTAAATAAATCTTTTGTCACCAGAGTTCTTTTTGTTTGGATGTCAAGATAGATAGCTCTCTCTTCTCATAAAATAATTAAAGAAAAATGAAAAGTAGCTTACATCATATTATTTTGGCTACTGATGACCTAGAATCCGTGATGCTACTTCAACTTTGTCAACATTTTTGTTAAATTTTTAGCCAGTGGAGTATGTCACTGAACTTCAGAACAAACAATCGCTTCCATCCCTGTCATTCAGTAAAGGCACACTTTTTGGTATTGTCTTCGTTAGGATGGCTAAATATGTTTAGAAGCAGAATTACCCATTTCCTAAGAATAAGAAAACATACCATCAGCCAAGTGGATTATTTTTGTCTTTTCACCTGGCTGCTCTGAGAATTTGCCTTGTTTCTCTCAAGCTCAAGGAGCGTTCCCTCATCTAATCCTTTAATAATAATAATAAATGTTGCTAATATTATTATTTCTTCAGCCTGTGGAAAGGAGAAGCTGTAAACAAGTGTATCCTATACTCCCAAGTTATGTGGTGGTCTTCCTGTCCCTCAGCTCAGCTAGATGAATGTCTTTTCTCTCCTGTTTCTAATGTTGAAGCATTCAGGAGACTTGAGAGTAATCTTAGATTGCAGGTAGCTGTGCTAGTTTTTGGAATAAAGGGAATTCAATATGGAATCTCTTAAGTCTTATTAACAGCTGTGCCACAAGAAGCAATCTTCCATGTACATCTAGTGCAGCATCTCATCAGAAGATACAAGACCATAATAAATAAACTTCAATAACAACCTGCATGTATTTCACATAAGATACACTTAAAACATTCTTTCAGTGGTGTTTGAGTTATCCTCAGGCAACATCTATCTGTCAGACAGGTCCTTAAGCTCCTTGGTTTTTGAGTTTCTGGATTTCTCTCTTCCCTGAGAATGGAACCAAAACATCTGTTCTCCAGAAAAATGACTCTCAGTTCCAGAAAATGTCAAGAAGTCTCCCAGTTTGTTTGATCAATCTATTAGTGTGTGAATTCCAAGGAAGTTTCTTTTTCTGGTTTCTGAGTGCACTCTCCATTATGACACTTTGTGACAGGATAGGGCTATCTTTTTTCCCCCTCTAACTCATCCTTCCTGTCAGTCACCAGTGAAGGGAGGAGCACCTATTGTGATAGACCTACTCTCACAGAAACCTATTACACAGGTAGGGGATTTTTTTTCCTTCACATATATTAATATATTATTAATAATATATATTAATTTCCCTAAGACATTATTCAGCTCACTCATTGGGCAGACTTTGCTGCCTAGTTTATTCATTGTGTTTTTTAATGGGTTTTGGTTACAACATGACCAACGTAAAAAAGCAATCTGCTACAATTTTTTTTACATATGTCTAATGATTTTTCACCTTACTCTGTAAAATAAACCACCACGAGGAAAGAGGCAGCAAGAAAAGAAGCAATAATGAATTATTGACACCACCATCATGAGCTTCTTTAGGGAGCTAACTTTGTTCGGATACTTGCCACTGAAAGGACTTTTAATTTCTTTTTTCTGCTTTTAATTTTTGCATGTGTAGGTGTGTATATTTTACATCCAAAATTAGAGCTGGTATAATTTTTCATTGAAAAAAAATAGCCTTTTTCAAAAATTAAACATTTTCACCAAAAGTTGTTTACATTGAATTGTTTCATTTTTTGTATTAAAAAATAATAATCAAGACATCATTTACCATTTTTTTGTCTTGGGTTCTGGTAAATAATATTTCAATAGGTTTTGTTTAAACTCAATTTTTAAAAAAGTGACACTGAAATAAAAACAACTTTGAAATATGAAGAATATGCTGTGCCAAAAATAACAGAGCAGATTTTGGAAGCTGAAAAATATTAAAACTTATCTAGACTATAGAACCAGAACACTGCAGTGTGAATTTGGCTCTTCCCCTATATAAATGTAGGTTGTATACAATATTTTCTTCATTCTCACATATGCCTCTGCCACTGATATAATTTTAGCAGTCAAATTTATAACTAGCTTATTGCCAGGACAAAATGAAATTGATGTGATCCTGGTCAGTTTCAGTATGTATCTTCTTGAGTTGGTATAAGATAGGGGTACACCTTGTATATAACTGTTATAGAATCAACATGATCATTTGAGTAGAACAGGTAAGGAAAAACACCTTTGCAGCCCTATTTCATCAACCTTAGTGCCCCCATTAGGAGAAAATGACCAGTTCCTTCCCTGTGTAGAGGCCAGGATGGTGTCATTTACACTTGGTTGCTGTAGAAGCACTATGGGAAGAAGTGACAGCCCAGTCCTTGCTATAATCCTATCCTGAAGGATTGTCTCACAAGGAAACTCAAAATTGTAGGAAAACAGAACTTTGGCCATCCTGCAGCAAATATAAACTCACTATTACAGTAGTGATCGGAGGCCTCTCTCAGAATTGGTTTTCCATTGATGTTCCCATCTCTCCGCTGTTTGTTTTCACTTCTAAGGACTTGTCCAGATTAGGGGTACCTGCACCAGTGTAATTAAACATTGTAGGTATACCAATAGATAGCCTGTACCAGTGCAAAACAGAAAGTGATATACCCAGGATAAGTTGCGCTGAAGGAAGCGTTGCCTTAAACTGGTGCAACAACCTCCCTATCCCCCTACCCAAAAATCCAGTATAGCTGGTGTCTAACTCAAACAAACTTGTTTCATGTCATACCCAACACTCTCCTATCAGATCTTTATTCTCAGAGTTACTTTTTCTATTATGGCATTAATAGGAACAATATTTAACTTCGCTTGGTGCCTTTCGTACTCCAGTATCACAATGTGCTTTACAAAGCATTGACATTCCCTAGTTATGCAGGTTTCAGAGTGGTAGCCATGTTAGTCTGTATCAGCAAAAACAACAAGGAGTCCTTGTGGCATCTTAGAGACTAACAAATTTATTTGGGCATAAGCTTACGTGGGCTAAAACCCTCTTCATCAGATGCTGTTATGCAGTGAACGTGTGAGCCACAGTTACCATTCTGCATGCAGCAATAGCTCACACACAGCTTTAGGCATCAGAAACTGTTGCAGTTAGGAGGATGTTGGACACTTTTTTATATTTATACTTGTTAATTTTTTTTTACTTTCCACAGGGCTTGTCCTTTATATGCTGTCAGTCCCAAACTCAAGGTGCCTATTTGAACCAACTGCTAGGAAGCGTTATTCAGCAGTATTTTGGGCGCTTTCTCCCTCCTTCACCATCTTCTCCAGGAACTGGACAGCATCCCATGCTGCTGGCATTATGCAATTCTATTACCATCCCACAGACCTTACATCTGCGGAAGACCACTGCGCATGTCATAAAGTAAGGCCTGAAAAAGGAGTAAGCCAGTTTGTAGATATCTAGACTTAACTTCTTCCCAAATAAGCCATGGGGGAACAATGGTATTAATTATTATTATTGTTTATATTGGAGTAGAGCACACACAGCCTTCAGTCTGGATCTGGGCCCCATGTGCTGCGAGTTGTACAAACACATAAGAGACAGTCCCTGCTCCAAAGAGCTTTTAATCTAAATTAAGTCAAGATGCAATAGTTGCCTGTAGCAAACATCAGAAGGTGGGGGAAATGAGGATAATTGTAATGAGAACACGGATTATACAGACCAGCTAAGAGCATAATTTTCAGGTGGCATGTCTTTTTTTTGTTTTGTTTTTGTTTTTTGTTAGATGAATAAACAGGCGATGAATGGAATGTCTACAGGATTTACATTTTTAGTGACTTCTGTGTGAAAAGAGTTCATGTCAAGTACATTATTATGTTGGTTTATTTCAGTTTTATTTTAAATGAGGTTGAAGTGGGAAAAAGATAAAGCAGTGCAAATATTTTTATTTTTGGTCTATTACTTCCTGAATGTGCAGGCTGGAAAACAGCAGGGAGAATAGAGACTCTGAAATGAACCTCGGTTCAGGACTCCGTTGAATAGTTCATCAGAGATCCTGGTCCTTGTGAACTGGGAGCAGACACGATAAAGAACAGAAGAGAAGGCAAATGTCTTGCATTGGGGCCATTATTTATTCATTTAAAATTTACCCTTCTTAGCCTCTGAGCACATGCGCAGCAGCTTGAATTTAACAATTAAAACACCACAAAACTATCTTAAAGTACTCTTCCCCAAACACCAAATAAACTTACTGCCTACTTCCCTCAATCAAATCCTTGAGAAACTAGATACTGTATTGTAACCTCTAATTAATGTGACAGATAATATCAGAGGTAGTCTGGCTCATTGATGGGGCATTGGACTGGGAGGCAGAAGATCAGGATCTACTTAGAGCACTGCTGTTGACTCTAACTGTGGGCAAATCACTTCACCACTCAATGCCTCAGTTACTTAATAGGTAATGTTGGCATAATATTTCCACCCACCTCTGTAAAGTGCTTTGAGATCTACCAATGAAAAGCACTTTATAAGTGTTTAGTGAAGGTGGTGGTGTTATAATCTATTATTTATTATTATAGATAAGTCTACTAGCACTGCCTATTATTAAGGTTGTTTGACACTTTCCATTATAAGACCCTGTTTCCAGTTGCTTATAAGTTTGCCAAATTTTAACTTTTGGGCTGAAATTTTACATGCTGGGTTTTTGCCTCAGGTTAAATATATCTGGAAAATTTCAGAAAAATCCGAGAATGAGGCTAGGGAAAAATACATTGGCTTGCCCATTTAAAAAAATTCTGGTGACCTTTTCTTTGAGACACTCTAATGCCTCTATACTTTGGAGACGGGACTTGAACTTTGGCACTAGGGTGGCTTTTTTGTCAGAAAAAATCTCCCCAAATTTGGCTAAATTATAAGCAATTGGAAAATCACAGTTCACACATGCTCAGTAGAAACTTGCTAGACAGCTAAATTCCCCAAAGATTCCATCCATCCTGGGGCTGAGCATGACTTTCCTTGTGATTGCTGCTCTGGACTACTTATGGACACTGGAACAGAGATCCTGTCTCGTGTTCTCAGTACCTTCCCACTGGCTCAGACAGCATGGAGGAAAAAGCTGGTTGATTCTATAGCAGAGAGGTAAGAGCCAGACTGGCAGGCATAGGGAATAGATTAGAACAAGGAGCTTTGACGTAGGAGAGAAAAAGAAGGATGGTAGGAGAGGGGAAACTGGAACAATGGGTTGGAGTAGGAAAGACTGGGGCTTGCTGGACAAAGAAACTGGGAGGCAGGTAGGGGAGATGGGGACTGGGAGCCGGTGGGTTGAGGGCTTGAGATCAGACCCAGGGAGCGTCTGGGACTGGTTGGGCAAGGAACCAGGGAGAGTGGCGACTGGGAGTAGAGGTGGGTGGGAAACAGTTTTCCGGGCCTATTAACATTTTTGAGATTTCAAAAATTTTCCTGTTCCAAAACAGAGATTTTAAATTTCTTTTTAATTTTTATTTATTTATTTGGCAAAAAAAACAGAGAAAGACCCCCACCATCCACCCCAGAATACCTAATAGCCTGGTGGTTAGGGCACTCACCTGGAATGTGGGAGAACCAAGTGTAAGTCCATGTTTTAAATCAGACAGAGCAGTTACTTGAACCTGGGTCTCCTACATTCCTGAGTTCTCTAACCATTGGACTATTGGTTATTCTGTGGAGGAACGCTTTTTCTCTGGGTTTGACCAGAAATTCCATCCTGCACCTGAGAAACATTCCCAACAAAAGTTTTGTCAAAACTGATAAGTTCCCACTAAAAGTTTTGGTTTCAAGGAATCAGCATTTTGTGATTTAACCCATTTCATTGAAAAATTCCTGACCAGCTCTAGCTGAGATGAAGCAGGGAAGAGTTGGAGCAAGGTAGACTAAGGGCTTGTCTACATGTAAACCATTTCAGCAGCATTACTGCAGCTAGTTGGCTATAGCGCTTCAGTGAAGACGAAGGGGTTCTCCCGTCGGCGTAGGTAATCCACCTCCCCGGGAGGCGGGTAGGTAGGTTGCTGGGAGAATTCTCCTGTCAACCTAGTGCTTTCTACACTGGGTGGTTAGGCCGGTTTAACTGCATTGTTCACGTATGTGGATTTTTCACACCCTGGAGCAAAGTAGTTATACTGACCTAATTTCCTAGTGTAGACCAGACCTGAGACAAGTTGAGGAGCCTGGGGAGTAAGATTGTGACTGGGAGCCAACGGGGATGGGAACAGGGGCTGGAGGAAAAGTAGTATGTGATTGTATAAACAAACACTGTATCATCATGCATACACACCGGGGAGGGGGAGCAAATTAACATTGCACAGGCTGACAGATCCAGAGGAGCATGTACTGTAATGCCTTGTACTCAGTTTCACTGGAACTTTTTGTAATGTTGCACTTATTAACTGATTTATTCTTAGGACATGTCTACACTTAACATGCTACAGCGGTGCAGCTGCACCACTTCAGTGTACACACTGCCTCCATGGGTTCTCCTATCAGCGCAGGCACTCCACCTCCCCAAGAGGCGGTAGCTAGGTCAAGGGAAGAATTCTAGTGCTGTCTATACTGGCGATTATGTTGATATAGCTACGTTTCTCAGGTGTAGATTTTTCATACCCCTGAGAGACGTGGCTATACCAATGTAAAGCAGGCCTTATTCCTCATGGGCAATATTTTTTTTTAAGCTAGTGTTAGATACCTGGAAAGTTATTTTGCATGCTCCATAAGTTATTGTATTACCTGATGAGGAAATGCAATGTTATGTTATTGTACTACATATATTTTCTCTTGAGCTCATAAAATCAAAGGGTTGTCTTTATATTTCAATAAACTGATTCCTAATTTCAGACTAACTATGGTTCAGATTCTTGCATCCTCTTGGTGAAAAACAATAACTGAGGTCATCAAGTTGGAACACTTAAAATGTGCTTGATGTCAAAATTCATTCCTGCCCTAGGGTGTCAGTTACCAGTTGTCTTTGTGACCCATGTTATATTTGAGCCTGCTGTATTTATTCTGGCTGAGCAGAGGTAGAGGTTGTCTGTCCCTTTACAATATAATGTTGGCAAAGATGAAGTAGTAGCAACTGTGTTAATATAACTTCAAACCATATTGACTGTGAATAGTTAAAGTTCTTAGGGTTTTAATCAACCAGAAAGCATGTAAGAAATAAAATAATTGACTAAGAATTCTTAAAATATTTTGGAGGCCTATTTTCAAGGTCACACTGTTCTGGATACTTTGTCCTTGGAAATCTGGTGGATGTTTCCTGGAAACAAAGGAAAAAGTCAACTTACACAATGGGAGTTCTTTATGTTTAAGGAGAGCAGACAATTGGAGTGGAGATCTCAAATGGGGATCTGAGGAGAAGTTTGCCCACAGAGCATAAATGCAAAGGGTCAAATATGGTGTGGGTTTGAAAGGAGCTTATGCATTTAAGGATATGTCCTTGGGTATTATTGCTTATAAGTAGCCATTTGCATGTGTATAATTGGGTTTTGCACAATCAAAAGTTGTCTGTTTTTTGTGTGGATTCAGCTTTTATAGACATATTTGAGCATTTGACCATAATTGTGATAACTGCCATTTCTGGGTTAGCACAACAATAGGTGAGTTGTAAGCTCCTACTCTGTGGTGCTCTGCTGAATTGTGAGTAGGGTGATCAGCTATCAAGTGTGAAAAACCGGGATGGGGTGGGGGGTAATAAGCACCTATATAAGACATAGCCCCGAATATCAGGACTGTCCCTTTAAAACTGGGACATCTGGTCACCCTAATTGTGAATCATTTCTAAGACTAAAATAAAGAGAAGCCAGTAGCTGATCCTACATAATGATAGAAATCTACTTAATGGCCCTCCTGGTGATATACGGCAATACTCTATTTAAAGGATGTAATATTTTATTTGTTGTGCCATTGTTTAATGAAAAAATAAGTTATAGACTGAGCTTTATTTTGTTCCAGGGAAAACTACCTCCAGTTCAAAGGGAACGCCCCTCCTCCTCGCCTGGCCTCAGTTCTGGCTTTCATCCTTCAAGTATTTCAAAGAACCAAGAGCACTGAAGTATGTGACATTGAGTTGCTTCTCCCTGCTGTGTTGAAATGCATGGTATTAGTTAATGAAACACAAGGTGAGATGCTTGTTAACTTTAAATATACTTGTACATATATAATATTTTATACTTACTGAGCACTTTTCATTCAAGTAGGTAGGTTTATTACACTGCAGAGAGTGGTAGAGGCACATTCCCAGCCAGTACCATCCAGTTTGCAACTGTGTTAGCCAGCGTTAGGCCCCCTCTTGAAGCATGAGCTGGCTAAGTTTTGTACTGCCAGGATCCTCTGTAGGATGACTTTCTGCCAAGACCAGGAACCCAACATAACCCAGGGTTGAGTACAGCTCCAAATTTATAAAAGAAGAAAATCAGCCTTGCAAATTAGTATTATCCCAAATAAATTGGGGTGGAAGGAAGGATAAATATATTGAGTACTTTTTTGGGGGGGGGGGGGGGGGAGAAAAACAGAGAGAAAAAAGACAGTAGTACTGTTGGTGATAGTTGATAGTTCCTGTTCTTAGTTTTGATCAGGATAGAATGGCCTGACTGCTTCCTTCTCATTCAGAGTGGGAATGATCTAAAGAATACAAACAAAACCCAAACTGAAATATATACCTCCATTTCCATGGAGCGTGTACGTCTTTAGGGGACAATGCTTAAAATATACATTTCCCCCTTTTAAAAAAGACATGATTGAAATACACAGATTTTAAGCACTAACAGTGGGGAGGTCAGAGTTCTATGGCAGTGGTTCTCAACCATGGGTCCGGGGGTCCTGGGGGGCCATGAGCTGGTTTCAGGGGATCCGCCAAACATGGCTGGCATTAGACTCGCTAGGGTTCAGGGCAGAAAGCTGAAGCCTGAGGCCCTGAGTTCCAGCACCCTGGGGCTGAAGCCTGAGCAACTTAGTTTCGCTGTACCCCTTGTGGCATGGGCCCCCAGGCAGTTGCCCTGCTTCCGACCTGTTAATGCTTTGATATGGAGAAAACCAGTTGTTGTGGGACATGGAATGTTGGAGGGGCTCAGAAACCCCTTTTCTGTTGAATACGTCTGTGATTCGTTCTGTTCTTTATAGCCAATTTAGCTTGTGATTTTTTTTTTTTTTTTTTTTTTTTTTACAGTTAAGAAACTATCTAGCGAGATTCTGCAGTATATGGTAGAAGGCTGCCAAGCAGGGTTGGGAAGAGAACCTGCCACCCAACTGACTTCTGTATTTAGGTAACTAGAAAATACGCCAACTGGCAGTGCTGCTATTGCAAAGCATTTGACAGCAAACATATTTTTTTAAATAACTAATTATCCCTAACCTAATGCACTGTTACTTGTTTATGGTACTTAAATTATTGCATTCTTGGCAGTGGTTTAAAATACTGGTTGGCTAAAAAGTGAAAGAAAAAAATACAAATTTTCCTGTGGATTCCATACTGTTTTGAAAGATAAACAACAGAGGGATGTATTGCAACCATAATGGGAGAAACTCCTTGGGCGAATGGTGAAGCATGATGTCAGAGGCCAAATTGCCAAAGTGTATATTCCTAAATTGAAAGGCACATCTGACTCTTTTTTTTGCTTTTACATTTTTTATTATTGAAATTCCGAATTTGTGACATTCAGATTTTTCACCATGAAAATTGAGCTTTTTACCAAACTTGACAGGATTGTATTGCCCATGAATCTCACTCCCCATGCATATACAGTGAACAAACTGCATGAGCACAGTGCCCAAAGAAATTTTGCAGACATAGACCCTGATCCTGTATTGTATAGTGTGCAGGTTGACAGCTGGGTGGACAGTCCCATTGAAATCAATAGGGCTCTCTGCTGGAACACCAGTCTGCCCACACGCTACAAAAAGCAACTTTTTCAGGGGGCATTTTATGTCCGATTTTGCATGTCCTCACCTCACCATTCTGACTATTATATATATATCTATATTTAAGCCCTGATCCTGCAAGCTCCTCCACGCAAGAAGACGCCTGCTTCAGGGCAGAGTGCCCTGGACGAAGGGGTCAGCCCACATAGACCAGCTTGCAGGATCTCCGGGCTTTAAGTTTCACTGGTAAAAATGTGTGCATGTACATGTTGATCCTGTAGCATTAGCCTTTAAAAATGCAGCCCCTAAAGTCTTTTGTATAAAATGACAGGTTTCAGAGTAGCAGCCGTGTTAGTCTGTATCCGCAAAAAGAAGAAAAGAAGCATAAGCTTTCGTGCTCTAATAAATTTGTTAGTCTCTAAGGTGCCACAAGTACTCCTGTTCTTCTTTTTGCGGATACAGACTAACACGGCTGCTACTCTGAAACCTGTCATTATGCAAGGCACTGCATTTAGCCGTATGGAATGGAAATCCATCAACCTCATGAAAAAACTCGTACAGATACAGAGAAGTGGGCTGTAGTCCACGAAAGCTTATGCTCTAATAAATTCGTTAGTCTCTAAGGTGCCACAAGTACTCCTGTTCTTCTTTTTTGTATAAAATGAAAACTTCCAAGCATTCAAGATGGTTCTGCTGATCAGACTCTTTTGGTGGTTGTTCCTTTGCACATTCTCTATATCTAGTTTTGACCTTGCATGAAGTGCCCCTGTTTCTCCTTCAGGCAATTTATCCAGGACTATACCACAGTATATGATCATCAGGTTTACAGCATCCTAGAAGTAGTGGCAGTCTTGGATCAGCCCCTAGTTATCAGTCTGATTCCAACAATCACACAGTCCCTGAAGGATTCAGAGCACAAACAAGGGCTTGGCAGAAACACTGCACAAAGGTACATTTTGTATTATTATTGCTTTTTGTCAGTGAACAACAGAGGTGTATTCTCTTGATGGATGGCAACTTTAGACTGCAGCATAGATTTTGTGTAACTGATGTGTAAGTACATTCAGCCAGAAATTTACCTTTTTTTAGAAATTTAGCACATACAGATAACTTAGAATTGTGAAATGCTCTCTCAGATGTTTTGACACCAAGCTTACAAAAACACACACAGTAATTTAATGCAGAGCCTGCTGGCTTCCATATAAATAAATAATGGTTATTTATATTACATTAGCACTTAGGAGCCCACTCATGGACCAGGACCTCTTTATGCTACATTCGATACAAACACAAAACAGAAAGTCAGTCCCTGCTCCAAAGAGCTTACAATTGATTTAGTTCCTTAGTTTGATTGTGCTATAAAGCCCTATTTTTAAGGATTTATACTGCAATTTTAGTGTAAATATCTGATTCGGGCTTGGCATAAGAAATATCCAGGGATTAATTTTAAGGGTTTTTGTACACAGTATAAAATAAAAAAAATAAAAGCTGGTGATTTCAGAGCTTTCAAAAAATCCTTTCCTCAGAGTCATTTTAATTTTATATAATATAAACTGAAAATACTAAAATTAAAACAAAAAGAGGATACCAAAATATACTTTACAATGAACCAGAACTTCACCAGTAATGTATGATTTCCCAGTGGAGCATGAGAGAAAGGGTCAAGAAATCAGTCTTGTAGAGTGGATACAGTCATGCAGGATACATATATTAAGGAAGATGCTCACTTAGAGGATTCTAAATGAGGAGGAACGATTCCATCTTCTCATGCATAAAAGTATAATTTGTCTCACTTTTATAAGTCAAGAAAATAGAATGCATGCTGTGGTCCTAAGCACTAGTAAGAGATTGGTGTTCAGATTTTTTTTTTCTACCAAAGTAAGAATAACATAATGGGGGAGCAGTACTTTTCTGTAATAAGGTAATGTGTTCCTTTTCATTCCCTTGATACAGAAAGGAGAGGGATGGAGGTTAAAATTTAAAGGGAGGAAAAATACAGAAAGTCAGGAGTTTTTTTTTAATTGAGTAATATGCACATTAAAATGTGTAATGTTTGTTCCAACATGAGTACAGTGTTTAACCATGTAGAATATTAACTCTCATAGGTCCTAATTATTCTTACATTTATTGATTTTTGATCTAGCTAAGGATCAAATATGTAAATTTTCTATTGGTGTTTCCTATTCAGCTGGGTATTTAGGCATATGACTGTAACTAACGTCACTAAGAGGTGTGAATAACCCACATCCCTGAGTGCCGTAAATTATACTGACCTAAGTGCACGTATGGACAATGCTATGTCTGTGGGAGAAGCCTGGGGGAGCTTCTCCCGCCAACATAGCTACCACTTCTCGTGGAGGCAGGAGTTTAGCCGACAGGAGAGCATCTCCACCACAAGCGTTACAGTGACACAGCTGCAAGTGCTGTAGTGTAGATGTAGTCTTAGTCTCTAGAAGTGCTTAAAATTATGTTGTTGCTTAAGTTCCTTGTTGAGTGGGGCTAGGGCTACTGAATGGGTGAAATCCTGGCTCCACTGAAGCCTTTGTAAGTTTTGCCATTGACTTCAGTGGGGTCTGGATTTACCCACAATGTGTAAAGTTAAGCAAGTGTGTAACTCTTTGCAGGATTTGGGGTTATAAATATTCTATTCATTTTGTATTTTATACAGTCATACAAACTCCAACTCATAAAATATGTACAGTGTCTAAGCATATTTTTCAGTCATTGTCCATGCGACAAGTTTCATTTTCAACAGAGTACAAATGAAAGGAGTTAAATATAAAATAAAATATGCCCTGCTTTTTATTCAGTTTCTCTTTAAAGCCCCTCTTACCCTCCACGAAAAAATAGTTGCTTCTATTTTAAATAAGTACATGCTGTGTTAGACTGCTTGCTATTCCACTATTCATAGAAGGATTTTCAAATTCCCTCAGTTTTTCCTTTTGATCATGTAGTCTGTAGACACTTTTATATAACATTTTTTATACTGTCAATAAAGCAAAGCTCATCCATTTGCTAACAGAGCGTAAAAAGACAGTTTGTTTGAACTTCCCCAAGAATATACTAGGGGATTACCAAACTGTCAAGTTTTCTTTAGTAATAACCTCATAATATATACTCTAAGATCTGGTGTTAATGTTCTCCACAATGTTTTCTCTATAAATGCGTAAAAACTTTATTAAATGAATTATTAAACTGCTTCCCTGTCCACCCCTTTAAGGCGATCCATGAATAAGGCTATGATTTTGTCATGGATATTTTTAGTAAAAGTCATGGACAGGTCACAGGCCGTGACCTGTCCCTGACTTTACTCAAAACACATTCCTGACAAAATGGGAAGGGAGGAGGGTCTAGCACCCTTCCCCTGCCTGCAGCAGCTGGAAGCTGCAGGGTCTCCCTGCCAGCGACGGTGGCTGGGGAGCTGTTTGGGGGCTCCTTCCAGTGGCCGCTGAGCAGTTCTGGTATCCCCTCTGCCTGCGGCCCGGAGAGAGGAGAGGGGGGTGGATGACACCGGCTGCTCACAGTGGCAGCTGGGGAGCTCAGGGGTCCCCACCAGCACTGGCAGCAGCCTATGGAAGTTGGGCTGCTGCAGGAGTCCCCTGCTGCTGGCTTCAGCAGATGTTACTGAGCATGCGTAGTACACTCTAAGTAGCACATTCAGTCAGATAGCAGTTTTTTACACTACAGGGCGGCTGGTCAGCTGAGAGGGCCCTCAATGTGACAAAGGTCACTGGAAGTCACAAATTCCGTGACTTCCATGACATAACCGTAGCCTTATCCATGAACAATGAAAATACAGTCATCCTAGTAAAAAGCTTTTTCTCAAATCTAGATCCTCTAAGCATAAATATCTATGTATATAATTTTGCATTATTCTATGTATGCTTACTATATTTCTTAAAGTTCAGATCCCATGTAAATCAGAACCAATGCCAAGAAATTACACTGGTAATGACACTATCAAATGTTATGGTTTAACATGAAAATCACAGCAAATATATGCAACCTATTTGTAGAATTGAAATGACTGAGAAGGATATTTTGTGAAGAAAAATATAGAAATATTTCATATCTGTTCTTTACATAAATGTCTTCATGGATAATTAACTAATGATATGGTGATATCTTTAACCTTCTTTCTAAGCCCATTGTAGCAACCTGTCATAGTGTGCCGTTTTGGAACCACCACTCCATGAACTACATACAAAATATCCTAAACAAAAATTGAATATGTGGTAACACAGTGAGCTCTGTACATGATTTTGGTTTTGAGCCTCAGCTAGACAAGTAAATACACAATTTAAAATAAAGAAGTGTCTAGCTTAGGAGGAAAGTTTACTTAGTAAATGGAATATCTTCAAGATCTATGTGCCAAACAAACTAAAGAAAGTATTTCTTCACACAATGCACAGTTAACCTGTGGAACTCTTTGCCAGAGGATGTTGTGAAGGCCAAGACTATAACAGGGTTCAAAAAAGAACTAGATACATTCATGGAGGATAGGTCCATCAATGGCTATTAGCCAGGATGGGCAGGGATGGTGTCCCTAGCCTCTGTTTGCCAGAAGCTGGGAATGGGTGACAGGGAATGGATCACTTGATGATTACCTGTTGTGTTCATTCCCTCTGAAGCACCTGGCATTGGCCACTTTCGGAAGACAGGATACTGGGCTAGATGGACCATTGGTCTGAGCCAGTATGGCCGCTCTTATATTCTTAGGTGCCATGCCATTCGATCCTTGTTTGCCCCTCAGCCAAACTTCGCTAAAAATTCATAGTAAACAAAGCAATTGCAGAAGTGAGGAAGGAAAAAGTTCTAGTTTTACCTCATGTTACGTGAAAAGCTTGCATGAAAACTATTTTTTTTACTCTTCAGTCCTATGAAATTGTTTAACTAACATATTATATGCTTTTGTTTTTAACAGAGAAGCCTACAAAAGACTGTTATCTCGCCTTACAGCAACTGGTCAAAATGAGATACTAAAACTGGAAAATGAGACAAGTTAACGATGTATTGGTGATTAATTCTTTCCCCCTGAAATGTTTGCACTCTGTTACTGCCTGTACTGTTATTGTAATGCACTATCTAAGTTGTTTTTCTTTACAGATAGAATCTATTTAATGCTTTTAAAAAGTTACGCTGTTTTTCCAATAGCATTGGTAGCGTTTGACTATTGCCAGAAATATGAAGAGTAATTCAAATATTTTGTCTTTCAATTGATGACTGAAAGAGATTGCAAATTCATTAAATATTAGAAACATTCATCTAAAATTCACAAGAAGACACAAGACAATGTGTGGGATTTTCAGTAGAGCCTAAGTGACTTAGCGCAAGTCCCATTGACGTGTGTTTTGAACAAAATTTTAATTTCTAAATTTTTAATGGGAAAGTGTTTTGTAGATCAGAAATAAGTGTGATGTGTAGAACTCTGGGGGTCAGGCAGCAGGCTTTCATACTGAGCACACAAAGGCACTTCATGTCCATATGCTGAGCTCAGTGAATGCAATGTCTTCACCAAAAGCTGGGTCAGGGTTAGGCTATCTTACGTTAATAGAAAGGCTTATGTATGTGTTGCACAGAATAGAGACAGGTGTCCTAACCTTGCTCTTGTATTGAAACCTTTTGGGTCTTTCAGGTTCCTCATCTCTGTTGTCCTGGGGGGAGGGAGGGAGCGAGCAAGCAAGTCAGTCTCAGGTTCCTGAATATCAAGGAGATCTCCCATTCTGACTGAAGTGGTAATTTCCTATTCTCCCTCTTATCCTGGATTTAAAACGAACTAAATTAAAAATCTAGTTAAATCCACAAAATTTGATGTGAATTTCATTAACTTAGACGAAGGATAAAGGGTGAGAGCGAGAAGGCTGATGCATTTAGAAGAACTGATTTCAAAATCTTTAGTTAGTTCAGACTGTGTTAAACATTGGGTGAGTCTGGCTAGATGGATTTCTCAAACATCTCACTGTGTCCTTGATCCTTTCTCTAGTCCGTCATAACTTCTCTCTAAATAAAATAAAAGTTCCTTAAATTAAAGTTAAGATTCTGTAGAATTCACATCTTTCACTTGACTCATTAACATGAGTTCCTAAGAGTTATTCCTGTGGCATGGGAGTACCTTCTGACAACACCATTGAATTGGTTATCTATTTTTAAAGTTATTCAGCCTTAACTTTACAGAGTTAATGGGGGAGGAGGAGAGACTATTTTTGTGTAACAACTACAGCTTCAGAAATGTCCCTACAATCTTGTTCGGAGCAGCATCTGTTTTGTTACAGTGCTCCTATCAAGTAGAAACAGATAATCTTTTCCCTAAATCAGCTATTGTTACGTCAGATAATGTAGTAACTAAAAGCCTCTTTAGGCTACTTAATAGTGCAGAACATGGAGGTTCTTTTCATTATGAAAGTGACTTATTGAACTTGTGTTGTAAGCTTCTGCACCTGGAAGGAGTCTTATTCATCTCAAGAGGCTTGTGCTTCTAAAAAGCTTTTTTTTTTTCCCTTCAAGAAAACTCTCCAAATGAGATTAATAGAGATGCCTACGAAATCTGAGTTTTATCACACAGTAGGTAGCAGAACAGATGTCTTACTGTAGTATTACTTCCTGAAAGTAAACCCTTTGACTTTTAAAGAATAGGTAGAGTAGGTATTGTAACAAATTATTTAATGGTGTGCTCAGTGAGGTTTTTAAAGGTAGAGTGGATACTGTCTGTAAAGGTTCTAAAAAAGCAACAATACTTTATGAAAATGTGACATAGCTCTTGGTGCATGAGACACTAATTTAAACAGTTTGGAAACTATTGTTCTTTTCTGTCAAAAAGTGAATGCAAACAGAAATAAAGCATTTTGCATGATATCACTTAACTACTGTCAAGCAGGCAATCTGGTATAGTTTAATTATTTGGTGTGGACAGGGACAGATGTGACTGACTGACAGCCTTGCTAATAAAGAGAGCAAGGCTTTTGCAGAGTATTATGGGGTAGGGTGGCTTGTCTAGTATACCTCAAAACACTCCACCCAAATATTTCACTAGGAGAAAGGCTGCTGAAGGAAAATTAAAGTAAGTCTAAAACCAGCCGTCTATTGTGTATGTCTGTTATATGTTGTAGCCGTAAAGACCCTTTAAGGTACTGAATATTGCATGAGTGTACAGAAAGTATATTTAATGTTTTTATACTTCCTTTAACAACACATCTGAACACTTTAAAAGCAGAAATACTTCCTTTTAAACAAACCATTCATTTATAAGCTACTGCAGACACATCGTGGGAGGCACTGTGCACCTGCAGATCAGTTGTACGTGGGGCCATTTGCAGAGGAGACCGCAAACAAGGTAGAGATCCTTTCCTGTTCCCTGGAGAAGATCTCAAGAGAGTCTCTGCGGCTAGCTGCAGAGCAAGAGGGATTTTGG
Source organism: Chrysemys picta bellii (assembly GCF_011386835.1). Classification (NCBI taxonomy): domain Eukaryota; kingdom Metazoa; phylum Chordata; order Testudines; family Emydidae; genus Chrysemys; species Chrysemys picta. The sequence continues at coordinate 75,218,305 of NC_088793.1, read as the reverse complement.
GCGGGACTGGAACTGCCCAACTGATTTGTGCATTTGTGGATCAGCTGAGCCAAAACCCCATGCAAGGGGAGCAATGGGCCACATTTGTATCTCCTCCCCATTTATGGTAGCAGGAGTTTTACCCAGCTCGTCAGGCATCCTGCCTGCAAGGGATTGTAGATTCTGTTCAGCCCTGCAATATTTTAAAATGGAGTACTAAGTCCTTTTATGCCAGCTTTGCTCCATCCTTGTGATTTGGCCCTTTGCATGTTTCCCTTGGGGGATCCTCATTTGTATAGTAATAGAGCAGTGCCGCTCCAAAAAACATAATAGCAGAAATGGTCTCCATGTTTTGTAGAACATTGTTAAAGCAATATTGCGCTTAGGTGTTTTATAACATTTGTGACTTATTTCCATAATCAAGAAGAAAACCCAGAGAATAAGACTGTAGCTAGGATTGCTAATGGAATTCAGCAAGACTTATATGTGTACGCTTTGTCCAGCTCATTTTATGAATATGTGAGCTGGTGTCTTTCTAAGACATTTATGACATTATTCACCAGCATCCCCACAGCAATGATTGTAATCACATCATTGCAGTATTCAATGGTATTTTGATCAAATATTAAATTTCTGTTAAAGTTTTCAAAACTACTACAGTGGCTCATTAAATGTCATTTCCCTCCCCCCACCCTCATAAAAAAAAAAATCAGCAGGAGTGCTGCTGTCAGTGTAACAAAAGCCTCATTTATACATCTTCTACTCTGATAGCTGCTTCAGTACTGTTACTGTGTGTGTATATATGAGGCAGGCTTTCCTCACTGAGACACACAGCACTGATAACTGGATAAAAATAAAATACCTTTTTAATATATTTCCTCTATTACTGAATTCAGGATACTGATCTCCTCTGATCCATCACACTTTGGTATAGAACAACTGTCCAATATGCCATGCCAAACTGCAGATTCCTTTTTTTTGGAACCCTAAAATGATTATCTAAAAGAATAAGAAAAGGAAAAAAAGCATTGTTAAAAATTCACACTAACTTCCATTATTCCCATGGAAATGTCCATCTATTTTGTAAAATTTTCACATTTTTGTATTGTTAGTGGAAAGCAAGAACAAGATATATTAAATTATGCCTCGCTTCCATTTTCACTGACAAAAAATGAAGTGAGGGGGCATTTCCTAAGATGAAATAGCTCATAAGATAGCAAATTTTACCCTTTTATGATGGAATAAGGCAGTGCACACATGCAAAGAATAAAGATCTGTACAGTATTTGGTGTAATTATACAGAACATGAGCTTCCAGTAACATACACCACTTACATTGTCATTTATGAAAACTTCCATAACTGTCCATTTAAATGGAATTGCCATATTTCCCTCAAGAAATGGATAATAGGCATTACTGCAGTCGTCTTTTTCCCCTCTTCTGTAGCTTCTGAAAATTAGATATGTTGGGAGGTTTTTTTAGGAACTACATTTCGTCATAATTTATCTTAATTATTTTTAGCTGCTACTGTATTTAAAATGTGATCTAATCAGCCCTTCTGTTAGAAATGGTTACAAAAATATACTGAAGATAAAAACCCATTGTGGTGTCAGTATGTCATAGATGAGTTAGATTGTTGTAGAATACACAGAAGTATGAATGGTTAGGAAGTGAGTTTTGTCTCATAAAACTTCTTTGAGCTATGTATAAAACAAAACCTTTTGAAGGTGGTGGTCTGCCACTACACAAATGAAAAGCAACTATTAACTAAAAGACCCTCATTCTGTATCTTGATCTATATCGTCTTGTTACAGGTACAGGAATTTGCCCACATCAAAGGGGTTACAGGATTGGGACCAAAATTCACTAAGTTTTCTAGACCAACTTGTTAAGCCCTATAGTGTAGTTCCTGGAAGAGCTTGCCTCTTACATTTGAACAGGACATCACTGTATAAGTAAGTTATCCTAGTACCAACTGAATACCCCATATTTATCAGTTGTAAATTGATTTCCCTCATGTCTGTTTTGGTAAAAAGGTTAATATAAAATTATCATCTTAGCCCATGTGATGAATTCTGCGAGCAGCATCAAAACCTGGCACAGCTAGTTCTGTAAATTAGACATCCATACTGTAGGCTTATATTTCACAGTTGATATTATTTATACATATATGTCTTAAAGGTACATATTTATTTTATCAAAAAATGGTCAGAAATTGGCTGAAGGGCAAACATTCAATACATTAAAAAAATACAAGCAACTTAAATTCACTATGGAATTATAGAAGTGTGGACATGAAGAAAAATTGAGATGATGCAACTTCCATTTCGTATAAGCAGTGTGATGTTGCTAAATAATGCCTTAGACAAGCAGCGCTCCTGCAGAAGGTATCTTGATTTCGTCATATATTAATTTTTTGAGTTCTTGCATTATAAGAAGATAATCTCTACTGAAAATACCATTGAATACTGACATTCTCTCCTTTTCTTTCAAAAATTATTTTGAAAAAAATCTAAGTAATTTCCCCAGAAACAAAATATTATCCCTTTACATAATCTACATTCTTAAACTGCCTGCCAAGTCCTCCTTCCCTGCAAACTCTTGACTGCAGAGGAAGTATTTTAACCTTGCCCTCTTAATTTATTCTACGTTCTAATTTTCAGTAAACAGATGCCGTCTTTTTTTGCATTTGTTCCACATTCTGCCTATGTTGTTTCTGCTTGTGTGCACATTCAATTATCTATTTCTTCCTGATTCTGCAACTGATGTACTAAATTTCTATATTAGTGGGGGTGGGGAGGGAAAGAACTCTAGGCAAACCTCAAGGCAAAACAGTACAAACTTTTGTAATTTTATCTCAGGTCCAGGTACTCTACCTGAAAGCTAATAAGTCATGAATATACAGCATACAATAGATATACTGGGATTTAAAAAAAATACATATTCTACAACATTTTTGTCATACTGACAAGTGGGCCATAACATCTCAATATTTCTTTGGTCCGTGCTTGGATGTGAAATGCTCAAGGGAAAATGAAGATGCTGTAGAAAGTAAAGTTGATGTTATCTGTGTTTTCATCTGTGTCAAACCAGTGTCTTAGCACTATGCTCGGGAATCAGATAAGCCACACAAGATGGCTGAATTTCAGTGCTGTGGTGCTTATATGTACAACTGATAAAACACCTCCATATCCTTTGGGACTAAATGTCCTCTATAAAAGGAAAATATTACTCTTTATGGGTGTGACCTAAAAAGTAGACCACAGGAGAGAGATACAAGTATTAGACGCTTCATTACAGCTCAAGATCTTGTGGCTCAAAGATCTATTACAAGATGCTAGCAGATTTAGTCAATAAAAATAAGGCTGCAGTACCCACATGGCCTCTATCCCAACAATTTATAGACCCACTACTGAATTGTTCAGTCTTACCGCTATTTCCCCTTGTTAAGATGATGAAGAGGCTTGAGTGAGTTGTTATTGCTTGAGATCTTGTCCATTACTCCACATTCTTTTCTCCAGTTGGAAGCCCAAGCGAATGATGTTACCATCAGCTTTCTCACTGTTTTCTTCTCACTCCTAGAGTAGACTGGCCATCTGGAAAACATTCTTTTCCTTTTCTGGTCCAAAAGTAAAGTGACAACTTAAGGCTCTGTCAAAAAATAGCAGTTGGACAGATCTTCTATTCGACCGCAGTGTCAAAACTGGTGACTTGGCAGGAACAGATGCTGGGTTTGATTCACTCCAAGATTTGCATTGGCAGAAGATTTGGTAAATTTCACACCACTGAAGTCTCTGTGGAGACTGGGCCTATGGAAGGCACCCACCAACACCAAGGATCCTGCAGCCCATCTAGCCTCAGAAATGGGCAGCACTAGTTGGGGACATGTGCTGATTCAATTGCATCCACTGCACAGCCTCTGCCAGCAGGACTCCTACAGAACCCCAGCTGCTAGTCAAAGCTGCCTTCTCCAACCCATCACCTGCTCATCCCCAATCCTCCCGAGAGCACAGTATACCCCGCTGGCACCAGGGAGAGCCTCTTTGCATGATCTCTCACCTGGTAAAAGATAAATGGTACTCCCTAACTTTAGGCACTGAAAAGTAGAATTCCTCTCTCTTGGAGTCAGGTATAAGTCTGCATGTTCTATAACTGAAGCTGCAAATAGCACAGCATGCAAAAGGTAAGTGATCAACATGAAAGATGTCTCTGATTGCTGGAGTCTGATGATTAGAAGCCAGAGCAGAATCCTGACACTAATTGCCGCATAGGCTATGTCCTCAGGCTCTGGAACCATACAACTAATTTAATGCAGTTGCACAGCTGTTTAAAACTGCTATTCACCAGGATAGACAATTGATGAGGACAACCAGAACAGTAAAAGTGTTGAAAGATCAGAGCAAATGTGATAACTTTTTCTTGCCATATACTCTCCTGTCTGTTGGTCCTTGACCTGTACGGCACGTGCAGCTTTGCATAAGGAAACTAATGCCACTCCAAGTTCTTGAAACTTTCTACACAGCCTGCTGCCATGGATAAATGGCCAGTTAAATAAATGGTAATCCTCTGTCCTTCTGAAAGAAACCTTTTAACTATAACTTCACAGCTATGGCTAGTCGGCCATACAGGGGACTGGTGAGTGGACTTGGGTTTACAGAAATTAAAATACCAAAACAAGAAAACTTGAGTTGTAAATGCAGAAAATATCCTGGGAACTTTTGTCTGTCTCAGTGCTTTACAAACTTCAATAAGTTCTCCCAACACCAGTGAAATGGGTAGTATTATATACACCTTTTCCAGATGGGGGAAAATCAGCCTAGAGGTTGATTAGTGATCAATGGCTCCATGTCTAGTTGGCAGCCAGTTTCAAGCAGAGTGCCCCAAGGGTCGGTCCTGGGGCTGGTTTTGTTCAATATCTTCATTAATGAGCTGGAGGATGGCGTGGACTGCACTCTCAGCAAGTTTGCAGATGACACTAAACTGGGAGGAGTGGTAGATACGCTGGAGGGTAGGGATAGGATACAGAGGGACCTAGACAAATTAGAGGATTGGGCCAAAGGAAACCTGATGAGGTTCAACAAGGACAAGTGCAGAGTCCTGCACTTAGGACAGAAGAATCCTATGCACTGCTACAGAGTACGGACCGAATGGCTAGGTAGCAGTTCTGCAGAAAAGGTCCTTGGGGTTACAGTGGACGAGAAGCTGGATATGAGTCAACAGTGTGCCCTTGTTGCCAAGAAGGCTAACGGCATTTTGGGCTGTATAAGTAGGAGCATTGCCAGCAGATCGAGGGACGTGATCATTCCCCTCTATTCGACATTGGTGAGGCCTCATCTGGAGTACTGTGTCCAGTTTTGGGCCCCACACTACAAGAAGGATGTGGAAAAATTGGAAAGAGTCCAGCGGAGGGCAACAAAAATGAGACTGGAGCACATGACTTATGAGGAGAGGCTGAGGGAACTGGGATTGTTTAGTCTGCAGAAGAATGAGGGGGGATTTGATAGCTGCTTTCAACTACCTGAAAGGGGGTTCCAAAGAGGATTGATCTAGACTGTTCTCAGTGATACCTGATGACAGAACAAGGAGTAATGGTCTCAAGTTGCAGTTGGGGAGGTTTAGGTTGGATATTAGGAAAAACTTCTTCACTAGGAGGGTGGTGAAGCATTGGAATGGGTTACCTAGGGAGGTGGTGGAATCACCTACCTTAGAGGTTTTTAAGGTCAGGCTTGACAAAGCCCTGGCTGGGATGATTTAGTTGGGAATTGGTCCTGCTTTGAGCGGGGGGTTGGACTAGATGACCTCCTGAGGTCCCTTCCAACCCTGATATTCTATGATTCTATGACTCACTCATATGCAGAACTGATATAAGAAGCTGGGGGCCCTGACTCTCAGACCATTGCTCTGATCACTTAGGCCACACTCCCTAGACAATAAAACACTTGAGGCTACTGGAAAATACAAACAACTTGGTCCTGGGAATCCCAAATACACAAAGCAAGGCATAGACCTTATAGAGTACTTTCTAATGTCAGGGTAAGTTTTCAAGAATTCCTGTTCTGTATTGAGAAATTAAGAAGTGCCTCTGGATGCAGGAGACCAGAGAAAAGCAAAATCAAAAATTCAGTGACCTTCCAGACCCATGAGCCATGCAGTTTTACATACAATTGGTGTGTGTGTGTGGGGGGGGGGGAAATACCTTGATCTAAACTTCTTCACAGCTGAGTCTTCATGGAAAGAAAGTATTGTCAGTGCTCAGATAATCATTCCTGGTGACAAATATACAGTTAGATCTCTTCTACCCAGTCTACATTTAAGTTGTCTAGGACAATTGACAAAACGATTTTTGATATAAAATCTATGCTGACACATTGAAAAGGTGAAGTTTCCTAAGGACAACTCCAAGAAGAAGAATCAGATGGGATAAGTGGAACTTCCTTTTATCACTAACAGTAGCCCTGAAAAGTTACCATCTGTATGATCAAATTTATTTAACTCAGTAACAGCTCTCAATGGACTAAGAGCAAAATGCTCCTCTCCAAAAATACATTGGGTATTCCTAGATGCTATTCTGAACTTGAAATTACCATGAATAGCAGCAGGAATTCTATGTTCTGAGATCTGTTCAAATGTTATGGTGGTGCAGGACCTATAAGTACATAGATCAGAGAAATGCACTGTGCCCTTAGGTCATCAACCAAGAGGTTTAATAGTATTCTTCTTGGTTAATATTTACAAACACCCATGTCACATATATGCAAATAAATGGCAAAAACATCCCAAAAAAAGGGGTGGGGTCACAATAGCCAGAGAAAACCAGAATATAATGATTTGGTTTTATTATTATAAATTGTACATATGTCTGGAGTATTGCATGGAGACACTCTATAAATTGAAAGAATAAATAAAATATTGACTTTATTATACACCGATTTAGCCTCTGGAGGCCAGTGATTTGTGGTACCATATGTTGGACAAAATGAGACTGCTCATTGAGAATTGTAAATAGTACATATGGTAACCCTTTACAAACTGGCTGTTAAAAATATTAAGTGAATGGTGCATTTTAATTATACAGTAAAGAGGTTATTTCCAACCATTAAAAGATTGCAGGTGTCAGGAAGAATTGACCGTCTGATAGAAGATAACATTTAAAAGTAGAAATTGGTAAATAAAGATAATTTTGTATATCAATTTCTTTGACAAGCAGGTTCAGTACAGCGTTGTACAGTAATAGCCACTGAAACCTCAGTCCTTCTGTATTTCAGGTGAGATGCAAAAAATCAGTTCCTTGGTAGATGCCCATAATATATTTGGGGGGGGGTTGGTTTTTTGCTTTATTATGCTTCACACTATCTAAATTTCCAATAAGTTTTGTTAAATGAAAAACTTTAGTGGTGATGAAGTTGGGAACTGAAGGTCAATGCATTTATCCTTTTTTGCCACAGGTACCTAGCATAATAGAATATTGTCCTTGTTAAGCTTATAAACATTGTATTATATTGTCTTTGAACAGTGCCACCGGCAATCCATTTAATGTGAAGACCCCAAGGAACAATAGGCAGGCAGAATGCTGAGTGCACTCAGAATGCCTTTCAAAGATGTATAAAGAACTTAAATAGAGGCAGGTAATAAGTTGTCACCCAGAGAAAATGGCAAACGGGTTAGTATGAAGTGTATGTTCCTAATTTGGGCCAGAGAGAAACTGCAGACTGGTGTGGAGCCTTTAGTGAAAAAAATGTTCATTTGCTTGTCTGTTGTTATTTGACTTTAAGACAAATGTGTAGAAGATAAAGAAGCAGTTCATGCTTAATTGATCCAAAAGTGAAATTGCTGTATGCAGCATTTCCTCCCCCCCCCCCCTTTTGCTTTTATGGATGGTGCATTCTTTTTCTCACATAGTGCCAATCCTGTGGTGAGGCACTTGTAAAGTCTGGAGGTTGGGGCATGTGAAATAGGGAGCTGGAAGGAAGCATGCTGCTATTCCATTAGAAGCAAAAGGAAGTGTAGGCCCGTAGAATACTTCTTCTTTCCCTTCCTTGCTAACATCCAGCACCTGCAGGACCAAAATGCTGAAAATAATATTTCAAGGATCACAAAAGAAATAGGAAACAAATTTGCTGGCACATATTATATACACTTATTAATCCCAAGGAAAGGCAATTTCAGCCCAATGGATTTTATTTAGGGATCAAGTGATGTATTAATGTCCATATCACCCAAATCTTATCCTAACCATCACTTGATAACAAATAGTAAAATTTGATCCCACTTACTAGCTGTACACTTGCATGGTTGCACATGTAGAACTCTGCACAGAGATGCTAAACCATTACTACAAAATATGAATCATTTGTCAAACTGGTATTTAGAGGAGCAAGGGAACTCAGGGCTGGCTGAATGACAGAGTAAATGAAGACATACAGAGAAAAGTGTTTTTCTTCAGAAAGAGGGAACAGCATGCTGAATTTGAAAATAGAAGGGCTCATAGTGCTGGTTAAAGCTAGGCAGTGTGCCAGCAACTGAGAGCATATGTAGTCAACACTTACAGCTCTGCCAAAGCACTTTCTCATTTGTTATATTTTTTTCCTCCTAGGCTCAGGTCTCTCTTGGGCAGACTGCCAGTTCTGAGACGGTTCTGTGATGTGGGGAAATGTCCACTCAAAAGCAGGACCCGAAATGCATTTTCACTTGCCATCAAGTAGTATTTGAACAGAGATGAAATAATACTCAAAAGGTCCCACAGATTATAAACAAGTGTGTTTGTTAGTACGTTTCCCAACTTGATATAGTGCTGTTTGTTACATTTTATGTTCTGTACAGTGTTCCTATCCAAGTCATTGTGAATTAATTTTCCATTTAAAATTAAATAAAGTATTAAATATGTTACCCCACTCAACTTATCACAGATGGTTCTACAACTGGGGCACTGCATCACTCAGAAAAATGAAAATAATTCACCTAAAGCCCAGAGTTAAGTATATATAGAGCCCTGTGCGGATACAAATTTATATCCACGTATGTGGATATCCGCGGATATAAATCAGTATCCGTGCAACTGCAGCGGTGAAAGGAGCAGAACATGGGGCCACCACTGCCAGGAGCTAGCGCCAGCAGCTCCTCCAGCGTGGCTATACCGCCCGCAGCCCCGCTCCCAGCTCTACCTCCATCCCTTCCACGCAACTGTCTGCATCTCCTGTCGGGGGCATGCATGCCACTTGAACACAAGAGTGCAACCAGGGACAGCTGCTGATGAGCCTGGTGCCTGCCCCAGTGGGCGGGCTGGGGGCCGTACAGCCGCGCCGGAGGAGCTGGCTCCTGGGAATGGCGGCCCCACGTTCTGCTCCTTTCGGCGCTGTGGTTCCCAGGACAGCACTGCGGTTCCGCGAGGCAATAGAAAATTACATTAGGGTCATAGAAGCAACAAGAAAGAAAACAGTGGGGGAACTGCTCCACATTTTAGATGTCTATACACCAGTACAAGGAATATGGGGAAGACCTGGAAATATTAGTACAAAGAAATTACATCTTAAGTGGCATCACTGAAACTTGGTGGGATAAATCGTGTGACTAGAACACTGGTATAAAGGGGTATAGCTTGTTCACAGAGGACAGGCAGGGGGAAAAGGGAGGAGGTGTTGCATTATACATCAAGAATATACACACTTGTTCTAAGGTCCAGAAGGAGGTGACTGGCAGACCAGTTGAATGTCTGGGTGAAGATAAAAGTGTGTGTGTGTGGGGGGGGGGAAACCAGGGGGGCAACATCATGTAGGAGTCTACTATCAGGAATAGGCAGAGGTGGATAAGGAATTTCTAGTAAAAATAACAAATATCCAAAACAAGACCTGGTAGTAATGTGGGATTTTTAACTATCCAGCCATCTATTGGAAAAGTAGTATGGCAAAACAATATGTCCAATAAGTTCTTCAAATGTATTAGGGACAGTATTGTTTCCGAAGATGAAGAAAATAACAAGGTGAAAACCATTTTAGATTTGATTCTGGATAACGGAGGAATTGAGGCAAATCTGAAGGTGGAAGGCAATTTGGATGAAAGTAATCATGCAATTACAGATTTAATGATTCTAAGGAAAGGAAGGCGTGAGAGCAGTAGAATAAAGATATTGGACATTGGACTTCACCAAACTTAAAACTGATAGGGAAATATATGGGAAGAAAATGTAAGGGAACAAGTTGTTTAGGAGAACTGGCAGTTTCTCAGAGACAATATTAAAGGTGCAACAGCAAACTATTCTGAGGAGAAGGAAAGATAGGAAGAATAGTAAGATGCTGATACAAGCTCTTTAATGATCTGCAGATTAAAAAGGAATCCTACAAAAAGTGGAAACGGGGACAAATTGCTAAGGAGCGGTCCAAAACAATAGCACACGCATGTAGGGACAAAATCAGAAAGGCTAAGAAACAAAATAAGTTACACCTAACACGGGACATCAAAGGTAATAAGAAGAGTTTCTATGGATGAAGGAAAATGTAGTTCCACTACTTAGCATAGGAGAACTATTAACAGATGACCTCAAGAAGGTGGAGGTGTTTAATATCTGTTTAGTTTCAGTCTTTCTTAAAAGATAATCGTGATTGGATACTCAACACAATTAAAATTAACAAGGTGAAAGGAATACAAGCCAAAATAGGGAAAGAACAGGTTGAAGAATTTTTAAAAAGAGCATGTGTGTACAAACATGAAGCAGACCTCATTTAAAGAATGCTAACACATTCTTCCTCTTTAACTGTTTGTGTTTCAGACTTGCCCTCCTGCAATTAGCAATTATTAAACAATCAATGTGTAAGCATCTAGAGGATAATAAGGTGATAAGTAATGGCCAACATGGATTTGTGAAAAACAAATTATGCCAGTCCAATCTACTTTCATTCTTTGACAGAGTTATTGGCGTATGGGCCAGGATGTTGTAGACATTATGTATTTTGATTTTGACACAGTCCAACCTGACATTCTCGTAAGTAGAGAATTGTGGTCTAGATGAAATTACTATAAGGTGGGTGCAAAACTGGTAGACAGAATGTACTAAAAGAGTAATTAACAATGGTTCACTGTCAAACTGTGAGGATATATTTAGTGGAGTCCCACAGGGGCTTGTCCTGGGTGTGGTACTATTTAATATTTTCATTAATGACTTGGATAATGGAATGGAGAGTACACTTATAAAATTTGTGGATAACACCAGGCTGGGAGGGTTGGCAGACAGTATTAGAATTCAAAATGATCTTTATAAATTGGATAATTGGTCCAAAATCAACAAGATGAAATTCAATAAAGGCGAGTTCAAACTACTACACTTAGGGCTGGTCTATACTACCCGCCTGAATCGGCGGGTAGAAATCGACCTCTCGGGGATCGATTTATCGCGTCCCGTCGGGACGCGACAATCGATCCCCGAATTGGCGCTCTAACTCCACCAGCGGAGGTGGTAGTAAGCGCCGCCGACAAAAAGCGGCAGAAGTCAATTTTGCCGCCGTCCTCACAACGGGGTAAGTCGGCTGTAATACGTCGAATTCAGCTACGCTATTCACGTAGCTGAATTTGCGTATCTTAAACCGACTCCCCGCTGTAGTGTAGATGTACCCTCTGGAAGGAAAAATCAAATGCATAAATACAAATGGGGAATAACTGGCTAAGCATTAATATTTCTAAAAAAGGATCTGGGAGTTTATCGGATGAGCCAACAATGTGATAGAGTTGTGAAAAAAAGTGAATATTCTGGGGTGTATTAACAGGAGAGTAGTATGACATGGGGCATGTTGTGTAAGACATGGAAAATAACCGTCCTGGTCTGCTCAGCACTGGTGAGGCCTCAGCTGGGGTACTGTGCCAGTTCTGGGTGCCACATTTTAGAAAAGATGTGGGCAATTTGGAGAGTCAAGAGGAGAGCAACAAATGACAAAAGGGTTAGAATAACTGGGCATGTTTAGTCTTGAGAAAAGAAGACTGAGAGGGTCCTGATAATAAGTTTCAAATGCTTCAAAGTTTTAAATTAAGGGGTGTTACAAAGAGGATGGTGATCAGTGTCTCCATGTCCACTGAAAGTAGGACAAGAAGTAATGGGTTTAATCTGGAGCAAGGGAGATTTCGGTTAGATATTAGGAAAGCTTTCTAGCTATAAGGATAGTTAAGTACTGGCATAGGCTTCCAAAAGAGATGGGATCCCCATCACTGGAGGTTTTTAAAAACAGTTTAGACAAACACCTTTCTGGGATGGTCTAGGTATTCTTGGTCCTGCCTAGATGACCTTCTGAGGTTCCTTCCAGCATTATATTTCTGTAATTCTATAATTCCACTTTCATTATTATTATTATTTATAGCTCTGGGGATCTATGAAGAGCCATGGATCAAGAGGGCAGCTGCTGTTATGATGGAATCTAGAGCAGCAGAAGACTTTACTGGAGAATGTAGTACCAATGGCAAACCTATCAGCAGTATTTTTAAACATGCAAAGTAATGAGCACATGCACAACTAAGGCAGGTTGCGGTGTTCCAGCCCAAATTTTGACCTAGATCAATTACTGGTTATTTCTGGCCTCTTTATGGAAAATGAGAGGGCTGAAAAATTAATAGGACATTCCCCCTCCATTTAGACACTTTAAGTGTCATGGCACCTGGTAATATGCAAGTGCTTTTTTTTTTTTTTTAACCCAAATCTTGTCAAGAGAGGAATTTTCCAGTCCATAGTCCCAGAAAATGTAATGCAAAAGTATTAAATCTAATTACTAACCTGGAAATCTGTTAATATCCACAACATTTCCCAGGTATGTTTTAGAGATTCAGTGACTGCATAAGAATCATCCCTAATCTCGCTCTCTCGCCACTTCAAATAAATTTTGCTTTTTGATAACAGCTATGCAAAAAGTACCCTTGCAGAAACCCTTGAAGAGACTTCAAAAGGAACCTAAATCTCTCACCTGGATACATGCCAAAGGCTCATTTGTCCAAATAGAATAGCCGCCAACTAAATATATTCTTCCATTGTGGACAGCAACGCCAGATTCATTCTGACCTAAAGCAAAGAGGAAATCGAAAGCACTCGCATCTTTTAATTAACTCTGTTAGTATCAAAAGTTGGAGATTTCATTCATGAGATGCACATGGATTTGCTGTAACATGTCAGTTTCAGAACTACCAATTCTGGCAGTTAAAGTGGAGAGAAGGGCTTATGTGCTATCCCCAGGAATGCAATTTGAGTGCTATCCTGAAGGACAGAGATGATGCCAAAAACCACACACTGCAAGCCAGGTTAGTAACACTTGAATAGGGAACAGACTGCAAAGTTTAAACTGTATTAAAGAAAAGTATATTTTAAAAACATTCTTTTCAGTAGCGTAAGAAATACTAGATACTAATACATCTCTGAAGTAGGAAATAAGCCTTGTGTGCATGTATCTACAACTATACGTGTTTTGTGCGTGTATTCCATATGTTTAATATAAACATACTACTCTAACAGGGTACACTGTTAGACCAATGAAACCAAACTGGCATGTGTGCAGACCTCTTGAATTCTACGGGGTTAGATGGGTATAGCTAAAAGCAGAAGTTATTCTACAAATCTCAATCCTATTTTAAATAGCAAAAGCCTGTTTAAGGAATCCGCACATGTTAATGACATTCTAGAAAAATGTAAACACTTTAAAACTCAGTGTCCCATCACCAAGCACAGCTATAAGTGGAATCTTTAGTGGCAGTCTCAACAGAGAGGCTGAGTACTGAAGGCACAGAGAGGAAAAAGTACCCTCATCCTTGGAACCATTCCTTCAAGGTCAGGTTTGAAGCACAGGCCCTGCTACTGATCCCGTTGACTTCAGAGGTGCTCAGACACATCCAAAGTGAGGAAGCCCACATTGCCACTGCTCCTGTTGTGCTGCCTATTCTGTGCAAGGACAAAGTGTTTCTTTGCCAGAGGCTGTCAACCCTGCACCTTTAAAAGCACTGAGGGGGGAAGAGAAGGATGGAAAGGAAACTTAATTTAAAACAAAGTTTAGTCCCTCCCCTGTTTTACCAGTTCCAGGTATCTATCAATAGGAAATAGATTAACTCAATTAAGTCTGGCATTTTGATTCCCTGACTCAGCCACCAAACAGCCAGACATGTGTATTATCTATGTCTTTGCTTCCAGAAGTAGCAGCCTCAAAGTAATACTTAAAGAATGCTGTTGACATCAAGCTGGCCCTTAAAGCAACCTAACTGAAGATGGGATTTGGTGACCACTGTGTATTACTCCCTTCCCCCAACTTAACCAGCTGAGCAAACTCCCTGTTCTCGCTGCTGCTCAGCCTTTAGCTCCAGAATCCTTTGTCGGGCTGCATCAAGGAAATTGTTGTGGTACCTATACAAAGGATTCTGAGCAACAACCGAGCAAGATCCTAGGACTCTTACAGCTGATTGAGCAGCCACAAGAACCAGCATTTGGGCGACCAGAAACTCTGCATCTGAAGGAACAGTTGTTCAAGTCAGGCCAATGATGGAATGATCTCAGCATTCCTGCAGTATGGTTCTGGAGATGCCTCTTTTAATGCGGCTCCCAAGGCAGCTGCCACTGGTTTACTCCTGGGACACATTACTTTCCTGGCATAATGTTGGCTGTCTCTCCTCGCTGCTTATAGTCAATAGTATATCTGAGAGGCACATCAGACAATCATGATGCTTGGTAATGTGTGTAGCACAGGTAAATGAGGTGCGCTGCTTTGGTAGCTGTTACTGCAATGATCCCTCAAGCTACTCACGAGGAAGTTTTCAAATCCAACGTCTGTCAATGCTAATCTACTCATCTCTGATTGGATTTAGTTCTAATAAATAAACTCCTTTCTGGCATCCTGTTAAGACACTATTGTGTAGTAATAAGTATGGGACATTTATGCATCTCCAAAAATACTCTGAACACCACCACCAGCAGCAGACCCTATAAAACTGCATTTTCAAGGAGTGCAAGGAATAGTTGAATTGCCTTTGTGTACTCAAAAAAGTGAGATATTTCCATTGGTGCAATTAAGCACCTAGTGAAAAGGGAAATAAGATTTAATCATTTTATTATTTTGACTGTTTAACTAAACTCCTTTTAGTTGCATTGTTTTGAAAATGTAGCCTGCAATGCTCCAAAAGAACACTCTTCTTAAATGTTTTGTGCCTGATTCTCTTCTCTCTTAGAGCAGCAAGGGAAAGACTCCTGTTGACATCAATGTGCTCTGCATTGGTTCCTAAATCAGGCGTGATTCCATTGAAGTCAGTGGAGGTCCACCCTTGTAAAAGTGCTGTAAGGGAGGAGAATTAGGCTCATAAAATAAAACAAAACAAAAAAACTCCCACAACATTGCTTTCATTGTACATTTCATGAAAAAGACTTGCCTGTCAACATGTTGAAGCTGCAGCGCGTCCATTGGTCAGTGTCTATGTTATAAGAGTCTATGTGGCGTACAAGAATCCGATCATTATTGTAGTCCAAATCATTCCCGCCTAAAACATAAAGTCTCCTTTGGACAGCAGCCATGGAATGGTACACTCTCCTCTGTAACATGGGGCTTCGGCTTATCCACTTATTCTAGAAATGTAAACAAAGAAAAACTGGTCTTAGGCTCAGCAGTCATTGGAGACTTGCAAGTGCTACGAGTGTCATATATCCCTCTTGCGTAAATATATTGCTAAATTTGAATGTTACTTAGAACAGCAGGTCAACTGATTGGACACCCACACCATAGCTGGCAATCTTTGTAGCTCTGTATTTTAATATTTATCTTTTGGGAGAATTCAGAGGTTTTTTCCACTTCTTTAGAATGTAGCCGTGTGGTAAATGTTGTCTTTGGTTATACTTCAGGCATTGTTGGTTTGATAGGATAAGAGGACAGATGGAGGACACAACCAAATGTTGATTTCTTAAGTGTAACGGAACCATGAAAATGGTGATACAACAGGAGCACAGGTGAGCCAGGGACTTTTCTCTCATGGACACAACATAGTATTTCCACCATCCCCCAAAACATTAACTTTTTTCATCTTATCTCCCTTTATCCTTTATTTTAGAATATATTGAAAACATCTTATTTCATGACATATGGTAAATCTGAATTACTCATGGACAGATTTTAATCAAGGGATAGATTCCAAGCAAGAGTGTAGATTACAATTATAATTTTCATCTGTTACACTTATTTAATATTATATTGTATCTGTGCTGAAAGAGTCATGATAAAATTTCTGAAAGACTAAAGGTTTCAGATGTTGCTCTCTCATGTCACTATTAAAAAAAAAGCGGTGCGGACGTGTTTCAGTAAGAAAGTATTAGATCTCTCCTCTGCATATAGCATTGAAAACTGGAACAGTAAGCTATATCAGGGCTAGAAG
This sequence comes from Chrysemys picta bellii, assembly GCF_011386835.1. Classification (NCBI taxonomy): domain Eukaryota; kingdom Metazoa; phylum Chordata; order Testudines; family Emydidae; genus Chrysemys; species Chrysemys picta. The sequence goes on along the minus strand of NC_088793.1, from coordinate 75,201,961 downwards.
AGGGTTTTTTTCCCCGCCCTTCATTCAGAAACTTATTTGGTTTTTATCTTTAGGAAGCAAAGGAACGGGGAAAAAAAAATCTCATAGCATCTTACCAAAGTATTCGTGCATTCCGTTTTGTTTTCTTTATCCCTCCATATTTTGATTTAATCATTTATATAAGAAAAATGTTTTTGAATATGTATTAACCAGGAAGGAGGCACTGCAGGAGTTTTACTACTTTTTTAGGGGTAAAAAGACATGAAACTTTAAGAGTCAGAAAATAACTGCTCCAGCTACCTTTAACAGTCAAACAACCTGCTACAAAAAGTCTAATTTAGTAGTGGGAGAAGCTACAACAATTAGTCTGTGGGGTAATTTCTTATATTAAATACCCTGTAACTTGATAACTCAATAGCCTCTGACAGTGGCCTCCACAGTATATAGCTATACATTACAATATATAATATTTGAATATTAGGAATTAATTTTTGCATTAGCAGTCCAGTCCCTTGACACAAGACTATAGACACCATCTGCTTTGCAAAGCCTGCCTGCATCCCCTGATTATATCTTTAGCTTCCTCCACTGCAGTGCCTGCCAGGTGAGCCGCCAAGCACTGCAAAGGCAAAGAAACAGAGGGGCCTGGTGGGGTCATTCCTAATAAGCCAGCGTGTGAATACTAATCAGTGGTGGGGAAGCAGAGGTCACCGCAGCCTGCTTGTTGGCAGGTAGCTGTGTGCTCTGTGGCAGATGGCAGGCATTATCGACTCTCCACAAAGGCCTACCACAGAAACAAGCACTACTGCTGAATGATAGAGTTATTGAGATTCTGTGCAAGATGCAAGCAGATGTGATGTTTTCCAGTACCCACCGTAAACAATATGCCAGCAGAATTTTTAAAAAGAGCATGTGTGTACAAACATGAAGCAGAGCTCATTTAAAGAATGCTAACACATTCTTCCTCTTTAACTGTTTGTGTTTCAGACTTGCCCTCCTGCAATTAGCAATTTACGCTGAAGTAGCCAAGCCACAGATATTTTTAGTGTGCGTCTGCTGAGACTACCTGAGCAACTAAGGAATCTAGGCAAAGCATACACAACACAAAAAGGAGGCAATGTTTAGAAGTATGATGCCCAAATCACAAGCAAAATAAGACTGTATCCTGTGATCACTGTGGGCACAGATTTATAACAGAACCTCTGTATAATCAATAACAACATATTGTGCCCTTTAAAAGAAATTGTTAACTGTGATTCCTATAGCCAAATTCTGCTCTTGGATACAGACGTGGTGCTCCCCATAAAATCAATGGGAGTCACACATAAGTATCTGTTGGCAGAATTTGGCTTTAAATATAAAACTCAAAGCCCCTATCCAGCAATCAGAAGTCAATATCCTTCTATAGGGGCATAAGAGTACACCCATGCTGATGTGACTGTAGGATTAGGATGTTTGTTTCCCTAATACAGGAGGAAAGGACATATTACCATGTCCCAGTGCTCTGAAGTTGTTACTGGAGAATTCTAATCTAATCAAAACACATACATAATGTATGACCAAATTCCTAAAAGATATTTTTGGTGCTCAGATAATAAAGAGATAGGCACTTCAGCAATATAAAAAATGGTTAGATTTCTTTTTTTTTTAAACAATAATATCTATTTTAATCAACTGCTTTGCAATAAATCAGTTTAACAGATCACTGATGGGCAGTGTAGGTCCAAAATTATGTTTTTGTGGTAAATGAAAATTTTACAAACCCTATTATTAATAGAAATAGTTTCATGTTCATCAAAACACTTTTGTTTGGTTTTACACATTTCTCTGTGGCATGTGGAGCACAAATATCGCAACACTGGGCTACCATTGGAGAACCAGTATATGAAACTGACTAGTTTATTTGCATTGTCCAAGGCTAATGGTTTGCAAAAATCAAAAAAGCAGACTAAATGGTGATAAATACAGTAGATTTTTAACATGTTTTCAGTGTTGCTAATCTAAGACGCTTCTAGTAACCCAGTTAAGGAGTGTTATTTTTTTTAAACAGTCACCCTTATTCTCTGTTACTCTGTACATGTATACTCATTTACAACAGTGGAAAGCAGGTATAAACCACTAGTAGTTTGAATTGGCAGTATTTTTGATCTGCCAGTATTCTCTAATATACATGTGTTATATAGCTTGTCCATGCAAACATATAAGCAAAACCTACAACATAGAAACTCACCTGCTTAGGATCATATACCATTAGCCTGTTCTGGTATTGTGCAGTATTTGTTACTCCTCCTACAAGAGATTTTACATGGGTTAAAATATTTTCATGAGTACCAAAAAGGACCAAGATCTTAGTAAAGCAAATCAATCACATTTAGGACTATAATTTTATATACCACAGTATTAAGTCTACAACATAACTATATTACTTATTACCAGTTTTACTTTCACACAGTTAGACCTTTTGATCTAGTTAATAACTAGCACAGCTGATCCATGTTGCCAGAATACAAGGCAAAACAAAAACAAACAAATAAAATAATTGATCTCTCTCTGTAAAGCTAATACCTTGGGCTAAAACATGGTACAACAATACTATTTGTTTAGTACACTGACCAGTCTTCAGATGTGCTAAGGACTATTATAAAGAGCATGGTTCAATTGTTCTCCATGTCCATTGAAAGCCGGACAAGGAGTAATCAGCTTAATCTGCAGCAAGGGAGATTTAGGTTAGATATTAGAACAATCTTTCTAACTAGAAGGATAGTTAAATTCTGGAATAGGCTTCCATGGGAGTTTATGGAATCCCCATCACTGGAGGCTTAGACAAGAATAGGTTTGTTAGATAATCACCTGGCACAAGTGACCCTGGTCACTCCTTGGTCCTCCCTCAGTGCCGGGGGCTGAACTAGATGCCCTCTCAAGATCCCTCCCAGCCCTACATTTCTGTGATTCTATGTGCTCAAGCCTGTTCAAGACACAAAGATTAATCATAATAATAATAATCCCTAGCATTTATATAGTACTTTTAGTCAATAGATCTCAAAGTGCTTTATGAAAGAGGTCAATATCATTATCCCCATTTTACAGATGGGGAAAAACGAGGCACAGAGAGGTGAAATGACTAGACTGTCCCTGCTCCAAGGAGTATGCAATCTAAAAGGCAGTCAAAGAGAAGAGAGGATCTATGGAGGAAACCACAGCACAGGAGAAAATTTAGGAGTTGGAGGTGGGGATTAGAGCTGTAACCAAACAGGAATGGCACTATGAGGCATCATTTTCATTTAGAAACATTGCGCTGAATCTTAGAACAACAATCACTTTCACATATAATTCTGAAAGAAAAACAAAATGAGATTTGTATATAGGAAGAGAATATCTTGCTCATAGAAGTAGCCATGTGAGTAACTAGCATATGTATGCTGTGGGCTCCTTCAACAATGGTTAAGTCTGAAACACCATTAACCATTACCAAGAAGCATATCCAAATACTGCATCCTGGCTGCTTAGCTGTCAATATAATTTACAAACAAAGATGAAAGGCACCTTCAAAATTCCCAGGATAGTTCATTTGGCCCAAATTGATGCTTCACATTACTGATTTGATATACGATAACCCTGTGCTCTCTTGGTTTTAAATGTTTGTCCTCATAGACCCCGATGCTGTAATCTGATCCACACAGGTGAAGCCCTGCACACACTCACATCATTGGGACACCACGAAGCATTGCAGCATCAGAGCCTTAGGAAATTCTTTGTGTCAGCGACAATCCTCAACTGTGCAGAGCATGGAGGAGACAAAGTGGTCTCTAAACTGATTTTTGGATTAGTGGGAGGGTGGGGTAGATCAGCCTTCAGTGCAAGTCACAGCAGTCACAGACCTGCTCTAATTTATGTTGGCTAAACTAGTCCCAAGGGGCCAATCACACATTGCGCTTCAGCTCTGCCTCCTCTTGTCCCCAGTCAACCCTGAAATGACCCTACGGTTGAGATAGTGGCCCGGAGAGCTGTCCAGAGAATTCTCCCATGCAGGAGTAATCCTCAATTGCACTTTGTAGCACTCTGCTTACACAAAGTGACCTTAATGGGGCCCAGGATCTGACCATGTGTCTTCCTATGGGCAGAGCGCACTGTTACCTTTAAAAAAATCATAATTAATAAATAATTTACCAATATCTGCTTCCGGGCTGCTCATCAGAAAGCTATAATCATATTTCCCCTTCATCTCTAACCTCACCTTCTCTTTATTTATTTTTTAAATGTAATACTTAAAGGTAATGTCCAAAATAGAGCGATTTCCAGATATTTTGTACATAGATACTTAGAAACTTTGTATCAACATCTATATTGTCTCCATAATTTGGTTAACCTCAAGATTTCATCGTGCCCTGCTGTGATTATTTTTTAATCTCCTGGGTTAATAAATCTTGAAATTCACCTAAGCAAAAGTCAATATTTATTATACCACGTCCTATGGTCAGGAATGGAGACAGCAATGATATTACACCTGGTCATGGAAAAAAGCAAGCTACATCCTGCAATGTCAGTAGTACAACCAATTAATAGGAAAAGCCTCCCATTCAATGTCTTGCAGTTCCAGACATTTTTACACATATAGGAGAAACTAAGGACAAACATATTAAAACAAATTGCCCTTTACTGCTTGGTGATAACACTGATTATTTATATTACAGCCACGTCTTGAGGTGCCAATCCCATTGTGCTAGGCACTGTATATGCACGTAGTAACATGTGGTCCTTGCTCTGAAGAGTTTGCAATCTAAACAGACAAGCCAGACACAGGGTGTTCTTTCAAAATATTTCCACCCTGCTACGATGTTGCTATTTACTGTCTATCACAACCTCTGTAGATTATATATGCAACAATATGCATAGGCAAGTTCTGATTATTCCCCTTCCTAACCTCAGGATACATTATGTAGCTCTGTGTTGTTGTACATCCTTGTATACTGTCAACTGTACATACAGCTACACAATGATCCTTGTATACTGTCAACTGTACATACAGCTACACAATGATCTTTTTTTCTAATCTTTGTTTTGTAATTCAATTTCTTTTGCATATTTCTTTTCTCTTGTACAGTAATATTTAGAAATGAGATGTCAGATTACTATTTTGAAACATAAAAATCAGTTATTTTGCTGAATTCCGTTAAATGTTAAACTACAGGAGGTATATTGGAAACATGATGCTGGAAAGAAAAGCCTGGAAACGGTTTTGGTTTTGTTTTGTTTGATGGAGGGGTTGCTTCCTAGTAAAATAATTCATAAATAATCAAAGAAATTAAAACCATTTCTGTTCCCCATAAAAAGCCCCTCATACCAAGTACTGTACACAGCCTACATTTTTTTCCTGCAATACTACTCATCGGTGGTGTTTTATCATTACATTCCTTTCACATGCTGCTCTTCACTTTTAGATTAATCTGCCAAAATGAGATGCTAAGGATTTGCATACAGATTTGACTACACAAAAATAGATATGGAATTAATAACAGTCTCTATATGTTTTAATTTCTTCTAGACTGGAGTACCCTTGCCTCCAGCAGTATTCTTGGCTTTGAAAGTCATCAAGCTGATTTGTCTGCTCTTAGGTTATGATGCCACATGCTGCTACACTGTCCCCTGCAATCAAAGTGCTTGCATAGATAGATTCCATGCCTTCCCCTAACAAGTATATTTTATAGATTGGCAGTTTTGATCTCCCCTCCCCAAGGGGATAATCTGCATCTTAACAGCTTTCTTTAGCTACATCTGTCATTAAATATGCCATCTTATATCAGCATCAGTTTTCAAAACCAAGTTTCTCCTAACTTTGAAGTGCTATAGTGAAAATTTTAAATTTTCTGCCAAAATTCCAGTTTAACAAGCCTGAAAGTGTCCTCTTGAACTACTGCTTTAAAAATACTGAAGGCAAAAAGGAAAGGGAGGGAAAGGGAAAAAAAGAAAATGTCTCTTAAAAAATACACAGTAGGGAGAAATAAAAGTTTAAATGGTACCAACAAGGATAGCGGCTTTCCCTCATAAAAATGGAATTTCTTAAAACTTTTCTGCATTATTCTCCCCAAGATACAGGAATGCGCAAGTGATATCATCTCTATAGAGATACATTTAAAAACAAAATTCATATTAAATTCAAGTGTCAAGCCATAGCAATTACGCTGTAGTAGCTGGCTTATGTGAGAAGAAAGTCTGGGTGTAAATTACTACAGTTTGGGAAGTCCAGCCAGCATTTCCCAAATATCAGGCACTAAATAATAATAGTACATTAAATTCATTGCACTGTGACAGAAGTGATTTGATTTTGGGACCCAAAGCTTCAGTGAGGAGAGGCATTCCTCCCCAGTGGCCTCCCCATGACAGCACAATGCCCAGATCTTCCTTCTGAAGGTGATAGAAAGTGAAAAGGTGGGGGTCCAACCAGCATTAGCGCCATACACCTGTCAAGGTCCTTATACTGCATTCATCAATATTGTCTAACTCCTGTGCAGATTTTGAAGTGGAAATCCATGCCAGGCCTGCCGGAGGAGTGGTGCAATATAGCAGGTACTTCCCAACTCAATCCACCCAAAAATCCTAACCACACAATTCAGATCTCAGATGCCCACCTACACAAAGAAGTTTCTGGAGAAGGCGAGAGGCTTGCCACAGAACCACTTCCCCTCCCTCTTTCACTGACTTAGCCTACATGGGGAAGATACTTTGTTCCCCTGTAGACTATGAAATGATTTGTAAATTGTGTTGAATAACTTCATCCTGCAGCCCTTACTCAAGCAAGTCTCATAGAAATGTGTGTGGGTTTTGGGGTTTTTTTTGCCTTAATAAGGCTTGTAAAATCAGATCCCAAGTGCAGAATATTATCCATAATACATATGTCCTAGATGCAAAAACCATCACATGACAGGGGGAATGTAATTCAATCAAAGTCCCAGAGAAAGTATCACAAACCCATTTGAAGTCCCTGAGTGCTGAATTTTTGAGTTGGCCGGGAGATGTGTAAAACCACATGTTGGCAAAGAGCTCCCATGTACATTTATTCCAGCAAGTACATGGAATATACGGTATTCATGAAATGTACCCCAGGGTACACTCTGCTATTTTCAGGAAGGAATCACCCTCTTCTCTTCCAGTTGTGTGCCAGGAACTGCAGCCAATGGGAGCTGCGGGGATAGCGCATGCAGTGCGCAGATCCCCCTGGCCCCTCCGCCTAGGAGTCGGACATACTGGCTGCTTCTGAGAACTGCCTGAGGTAAGCACCTCCTGGCTGGAGCCACACTACAAATCCCCTCCTGTACCCCAACTCCCTGCACCAGCCCTGAGCCCCCTCCCATACCCAAACTCCCTCCTGGAGCCCGCACTCCCTCCCACACCCCAACTCCCTGCCCCAGCCCTGAGCCCCCTCCTGTACCCCAAACTCATCATCCCTGACCTCACCCAAGAGTCTGCATCCCTCAGCCAGAGCCCTCACCTCCTCCTGCATGCCGAACCCCTCGGCCCCAGCCCAGAGTCCCCTCCTGCACCCCTAACTCCTCATTCCCGACCCCACCCAAGAGCCCGCACCCACAGAGGCAGCCCTCACCCTCTCCTGCACCCCCTGCCGTGAAAGTGAGTGAGGTTGGGGGAGAGCAAGCGATTGAAGGAGGGGAAGGATGGAATGAACAGGGGGTGTGGCCTAGGAGAAGGGGTGAGGCCTCAGGGCGAGGCCTCGGGCCAGGGGGTGGGGCAAGATGTTTAGTTTTGTGCAATTAGAAAGTAGGCAACCCTAGCTGCTGCTCATATTTTTCCCTAAAGAAGCAGAAAAAAATTGACCAAGGTTTCGAATAGTAGCAATGAAATCCCAGGAGTCTCTGCTCAGATTTCAATCAGTTGCACCTGGAAAGGCAATGGGCAGCAACAAAGGCACCGAAGTGCCCTGTCTGCAAGATAAGTAAACAGAACTACAATGGTTTGCACTCTGTTCATGTTTGAAAGATTCTATTGGCAATCAGAGTCTAGATACATAAGTGTCATTAATGTAATTTTTTTTTTTAAAGGAAAGCTTATACTGGCCAAAATTTTCAAATTTAGGCCCAAATATTTAAGGTGGCTCTCAAGGGAGTTAGGCACCTAAATATCCTGGAGATCTGGGCCTTTGTGCCTGAAATTATGTATGGATTTAGATACCTAGGCAACTAAATAGAAATGGCCTGATTTCCCCAGGTGCTGAGCACCCACAACTCCCATAGAAGTGAACAGGAGATGCGGCTACTTAACATCTCTGAAAACCAGACAACTTATTTAATCACCTATTTTTAGGCACTTATATTTGAAGTTTTTGGCCATTCTGCAGTAGCTGATTGCACTGGCTCTGAAAGCTTACTATTGACTATTGAAAAGTGGATTTTTCAAACAGCGAGTACTAATATTTTGGAATAGCAAAATATGTTCTCTGCACTATCCTCCCACTTCTTCTGCATCTACACAGAGAGCACGATTATCTGGCCCTGAGAGATTAATTAAGGATAGAAAACTGACTAAAGTTATGGATAGTATCTATACACTACCTTTAAAAATACTAATATTTTCAATGTACATGTCCCACTTATTATCTTGCCTGTCCGTAACATAGATCAATACAATACTAAATGGATTTGTATCATATGCTTTAGTAATTCATAATAAGATGTCATAAGCTAGCAATCAAAAATACACAGAGTACTCTCTTATAAAGATAGAAATTAGATATAAAAGAGAAGACCTATCTAGTTCATCCTACTGCCAGTACCTTGCTCCTTACTGTGACTATACTGTACCATCCATTTTGCAGCAGAAATTCCACCGATACCAATATCAAATACAGATGGTATGATCTGATCCCGTATATTTTCTGTTGCTCTGTCCAATTTTCAATCACTCAAGCAATGGGGCATCCACCAAATTTCTTGGAAGGCTATCCTACAGTCTGATTAATGTATTTTACACATATATTTAAACACTCTACTACACTGGTTCATTAAATAAATAAGGATTTTATTGAAAGATATAAATACATATTTAATCCTGTCTATTGGGCACATTAACTGTCTTCAAAATGCTTCAGCGTAATTATCTATTTTCCTTTACTTTGTATATCTTGATGGCTTAAACATTGCTTTTAACTGCTCCAATGTTCAGCTAAATTCTGAATTGGATATTCACTGTTGTATGCAATGGGTAAGGTACACCTTCAAATGGGTCTAGCTCTTATTTCTACACAAGCCTGGGTAAACATATTCTCCCACTAAACCTAGCGTGGCCAGTTTTGGAAGCCATCAGAAATGTAAACTGTGAGGAGAAATAACTAAGGGCGGAGAGGGAGCATGTCGTACCTGCCTATACTGATACTATGTCTGGAAGAGCACCAGGGCTTAACAGACATAAATCACTATTGGCAGATCAGAAGTCAGGTAGTTTGTAACTTAGGTTAGTATACAACAGTAAGATGTTGCACTATTAAGCACTGCACACTATTCTTCCATGATCTCTGACATCCTCTAATGCCTCTATCTTCAGCCCCTTTATAAATGATGTTCATGAGTATGTATGTACATATACTGGCCACCTGCTATAACTGATTCCCATGTTTTCTTTCTTTCTTAATATCAAAAGTCCCCCATCCTGCATTATGATCTATGTAGGCAGACTGCTGCACCCACACCGTTGACCTCATTGACTTCCCAAGAGGGTTACACTGCAGGATTGAGACATAAATACATAACATAATGTTGCATTCACACAGCATCTTCTCTCCAGAGGGATCTCAGAGCACTCTATAATACATTCACTTCTAGGGTGAAGGATGGCAATCAATGGATGCCGTATGTGAAAACTGGACCAGCTTATTCTTGACTTCCCTGAAAAATATTGCACACTTTATAACCTTCCATGACCTATTTCTTAATAAACAGCAATATTTTTCAGAAAACCTATGTAAACACCCTTAAACTTGCAAGGTAACTAATGTCAGGAAAATCAATATGAAGGTTGATTACACTTTGTCCTTAACTCACACCACTGTGAATGGATAAAATACTGTATATTGGACCAAGTTAAGAATGGTATGCTAGTTTGAAAATTGAAATGCTTTACTTCCATCAATTTGGATCATAAAATTGAGATTCATAGATTCCCAGGCAAGCAGGGACCATTGTGATCTAGTCTGACCTCCTCTATAACACAGGCCATAGACCTTCCCCAAAATAATTCCTAGAGCAGAGCTTTCAGAAAAACAGCCAATCTTAATGTTAAAATTGTGAATGATGGAGAATTCACCACGACCTTTGGGAAATTGTTCCAGTAGGTAATTACTCTCACTGTTAAAAGTTTACACCTTATCTCCAGTCTGAATTTGTCTAGCTTCAACTTCCAACCATTGGACCATGTTAGACCTTTCTCTGCTAGACTGAAGAGCCCATTATTAAATATTTGTTTCCCATGTAGGCACTTTTAGACTGTATTCAACTCACGCCCTAACCTTTTCTTTGTTAAGCTAAATAGGTTGAGCACCTTGAGTCTGTCACTATGGCAGTTATGGATCTTCTCTGAACCCTCCCCAGTTTTCAACATCCTTCTTGAATTATGGGCACCTGAACTGGACACCGTATTCCAGCACTGGGCACATCAGTGCCAAAGACAGAGGTAAAATAACCTCTCTACTCCTATGCAAGATTTCCCTGTTTATGCATAGAAAGATTGCATTAGTTCTTTTGGCCACAGCATCGCACTGGGAACTCGTGTTCAATAGATTATACACCACAACCCTCAAATCTTTTTCAGTCACAGCTCCCCAGTATCCCCCATTCTGTAAATATGTTCCATAGTCTTTGTTCCTAGCTGTATACATTTACCTGTATTAAAACACACATAGTTTGCTTTTGCCCAGCTTACCAACCAATCCACATTGCTCTGTTTCAATGACCTGCCCTCTTCAGTATTTACCACTCCCCCAAATTTTGTGTCATTTGCAAACTTTAATCGATTGTTTTAGGTTTTCTACCAGGTCATTGATAAAAATGTTAAATAGCATAGGGCCAAGAACAGATCCCTGTGAGATCCTGCTGGAAACACACCTGCTTGATGAGGATTCCTGATTTCTATTTAATGTGTGCCATATTACTTTTATTGTTCTAGTTTTTTTTAAATCAAAATGTTATGCAAAACCAACTCAAACACCTGATGGAAGACTAAGTATATTTTACATCAACACTACCACCTTTATCAACCGAACTTGTAACTCATCAAAAAAAAAAAATCAAAGTAGTTGGACAGGTTCTATTTTCCATAAACTCATGTTGATAGGAATTAATTATATTAATCTCATTTGATTCTTTATTAATCTAGTCCTGTGGCAGCAGCTCCCAGGATCAGTGTCAGACTGATACGCCTATAATTACCCAGGTTATCCCGTTTACCGACACTTGATCACAGCATGGATACAGAGGTTAGGTTTTTTTGTTTGTTTTTTGTTTTTTTTAAGTAAATTTGTAGCATTTTTAATCTTGTATTTGTCAGCAAATAGATTATCATTTTGATCACTGTGATTTATGAATTGTGATTGGAAGCAGCACATATGGTACGCAACTTTGAAGCAGAACATATTTAATAAAGAGAAAAGTACTGTATGAACATTCTAGTGGCACCTTAAAGACCAACAGATTTATGCTCCTCATTGTTTTTGTGGATACAGGCTAACACGACTACTCCTCTGATACTTGTATGAGCACTATGCTGCTTCTCTCATTCTCCAGTGGTTTTATGTATCCATACTAAATTCTTCTAAAACAGTGATACTCAGATTTCAGTGGTTCAGGTGCCAAATTAGCAATCAACATTACCCAAAAGAGCCACTGTAGTGTGAATTCATTGTTTCATTTATTCATATTATATAGTATATATATTATTCTCACAGCAAAATGACGGACCAAATATCATTATTTTATCAACTACAATTGGTTAATAACATAGTAAAAGCATCCTGATTGGTTAATAATTCAGTCACACAGTGTTTGAATATCATGGGCTGCAAAGAGCCACAGGAGACACAATAAAGAGCCACTTGCAGCGTGGGAGTGTCAGTCTGAGTATCACTGGTCTAAAATAAAGGCTTAGCCCGACCTTTCCAGACATGTAAACCAAAGTAAACGTATTGGTTTAATTCATGACAATAATTTGGTATTTTGTTAGTACCTCAAATTGTGTGAAACGTTTTCTACCTGATATCCAAAGAAGTCCATCCACCACAGATCCTGCATGACATGAAAGGGATCTGTCAAAGGACTGAACAAAGGCCCACTTGTTCTTCTTGGGACAATACCGCTCGACTGTAGGCAAAACTTGACGCAGTTCATTTCGTCCCCCTACCGCATAGAGGTTCTCATCCACAGCTCCCAATACAAAATGTTCCCGGCAGTTCTTCATTGGAGCTATCTCAGCCCAAGAGTTACTACGGGGGTCATACCGACAGGCAGTCCTTACCGCACAAGTGCGGCCTGTGGCATGCTCAACCTCTCCACCAGCTACAAACAAAAAGTCTCCCATGACAGCTACACAGTGGTGACTTCTCCCAACAGGCATGGGAGCCAGTTCACTCCAGTTTGCAATCCCCGCTATGTGAACATTCTCCTGATCTACTGGATTGAAGTACCGGAGTTCTTTTACTTTACAAATCTCACGTTTTTTCCCACCGATAATGTAAAGAGTGTCCGACTGGAAGCGAGGTTTCGTCCGTCTGGTCTGCCAAACTGGCTGTGCATAGATGCTCTGGTGGTATGTCAAGGCCTCATTAATAAGTGCTGTCGCAGTTTCACTAGCTTGGACAAGAGGATGAGAAAGGGCTACAGTATGTAGTGTATCCACATCCATAAGGCCAAAGCGGACATACTGGAGAAGTTCATCCATGTACTGATAGCGGCAGTTGTGTTCCAACCACCTCACAGCTAGCTAAAAAGTAGGGAAAAACACAAACACAAAAAGCAATTATCTATATTAATGTCATGACAGTGTTTGCATTCCAAGAGGAACTATACATTTGAATTATTACACGCATAGAGCAATGTATGAGATACTTATGAGTACATAGATATCAATATATGAGATGCATTCTCAAATTTCATCTGCTATTTACATAAAAAGAAAATGATTATTTACTGTATTAATATATGATCATCACACTGCTATGCAGTAAATAACCTGTTCCTCTCCCTCTACAACATCAGGGGGTTGCTACACAAAATTAACAAGAAATGTTAGCAGTTAGCAATGCTTTAGGAGCTCATAAGGTCCAAGTAATCTGTCAACATAGGAATCAAGCTCCTGGAGAAATATAATAAACAGAAGCTATTTGGTCATTGAAGACCACAGGGTACACTTGATGGGGGCAGGGGGGGGGGGGGAAATCAGGAAGATTATGGTATGGTGATTTAAGAAGAAAAGGCTTTTTCCCCTCCCCACCTCCCTTCATTCCTGTTTATAACCAAATACTGAAGGGAAAAAAATTAGGTAAGTATACCATGCATCAATTTTCTTCCTTCCTGATTTTTTAAACCATAATATTAATATGTATACACCCCCACACAATGCACAGAGGACAAAATTCAGATTAGTCGGGGTAACAACAGTGCCTTTCACCCTCATGTATTCTTTACCTTAAAAAATAAAATTGCCAGTCCCCCACCTCCTTGCCTGTTCAAATAAAAAACAAACGTTTTCTTGAAAAAATAGGTAGAAATATTAGTCTGGGATAATGAATTGGAATGAAAGTTAAGAGAATAAACAAAGCTAGAAAACTAAAAACTTCCTCATATTAAAAATTAATGTAAATGCTTTAACCCCTTCACTACTGAATTCTCCTGCAGCTGTGGAATGCAGTGGTATTCGTCATTCCAGTGCCACCATAAAGCAGAACAGCAAAAAAGGACTGCAGAATGTCAGTGATGTACAGGTCCTGGGTGGTTCCAATGTGCATATAACATAGCTTGTTGAATAGTCAAGGAGCTAAATTAAAATAAATATAAAACTGCTCATAATCTGAAATCCCCAACTGAACAGTTTACTAAAGTAATATCCTCTTCTGTTTAGCTGCCATAACTTGAGTTTAATAGATTGCATTTCCCCATCTTCTAGTTGTTTCCACCACTGACACCTAAATCGGTATAAGGAACCCAGCTCTCAGCTCTACTTTAGGTAACAGTGATGTCACCAACTGTAGAAAGAGAGAGATCTCTTATACCTTGTCTGGGGTAGCAAAAAGCCCTTATAGTTCACATTTAAAATGTATTTCTTTGTAATCTGTAATCTAATGTCTGTTAATTATTTAGAATCTCATCCCCTTTCTCCCTTTAGATTTTTTACCATATGTGTGTGCGCACGCACACCCGCACTCTGTGACTGTGACTTTGGTATCTGGATATTTGAAGAGTTATTGAGCTGCAGCACAAGGAACCGAAATCTCCATTATGAGGCACTCAGCCTGCTGCGTGAACTACGGCAAAAGCAACTTCATTTATAAGCAGCTTCTGTGGTACCGACAGTGAAAGTATACATGATTTTGTGGGGCAGTATAAAGGCTTTGTTGGAACTGTGTATGGTCTATATAAAATATAAATATTTCTCTAAAAATGTGTGAAATACTATTAATATGTACACTGCACATACATGACAGGATTTAATGTCAGATTTGCCTATGCCCACCTCCCCCACCCCAGCTTGTGCTGAGCACAGCATGGCTAATACAGTGATCCTAGGCCTACATTTGCAACTAGCATATATTAATATGATTCCTCGCTGGGCCTTTTCTAGGTAGGTAGGTAAGTATGCAGAAAGAAAGCCAAACGCTTTAGACTTGTTTGTTTTCATTCCCTTGTCTTGCTACTGGTAACGATGATGGCTGTGTCAATTTCAGTGTCTTGAGAAATGATATTTGCATAATCTTGTTTTTATAAAAGCCACAAAATCCACTAAATATGCCATTCAGCCTATATATTCACAGCACATGCAATGCCCTCCCTGTAATAGTGAAAGTTGCTGAGAAGCGGAATGCCTGGTGTTACAATGCTATCACAGAGCTGGCTTTAGGATGTGCAGTACCCTGTTGTCATAAAGGTAGGTCCCATGGCTTAATGCCTCAAAGACTTTGCCTCGGGGCTCCAGCAATCCAGTTTCCCTCCACAAGTCCAACTGAGACAGATTCCTGGTCACAGACTTTCACCCTCTTCAGGGATCAATACACGTCAGCAAGTATTTGCAGTGACATCAGGCAGCCTTTCCAACACAGAGTAAGCTTTATTAGTCTACTGGAATACATCACAAGGAAGTCCTTAGGTTAGCAGTGCACAGAAAGGCAAAAGTTCAAACATAGTCCATCCTGGTCAATGCCAGGGCTCCACCCAGTCAAGTCGTTGTGGAATCCACCTTAGCTGTCCCTCTCTGTCACCTCCAGGTGAGAGCTGTGTGCGACCCTGTGAGCTCAGCTCTTAAAACCACCAGACACCTTCCCCTTTGTTCTCCAGCTTCTGGCCTTTGCTCAGGTTCCCTGATGAGAGTGGGGGAAAATCTCCTCTTGACCACTGGTCTCTAGGTGTTAATGTCCCAGCCATTCGGTTTCCACAGTCTCATCAAATCCTTCCATTGATATGGGCTAATTCTAGCTAGCCCTGAACAATCCATTCATATCACTGCAGACAATTATGTGACAGTTTTAGATCAGAATCAGGCCTCAGAGATTGAAAACAAAACAGGACATTAAAAACAAACGTCAATAGATTTCTTCAGTTCTGTCTATAACATATAATGTGGAAAGAAAAAAGAAGCAGAGATTTTTTTTTACACTAATTTTTTTCTGAACAACCTCTCTACATCTCACTGTGGAATTGTAATCAAACAAGCCAAAAGAAAAAGTCATAATTACCATAAGCACTTGGGACACAGTTTTAGACCTACTGATATTGATGAGACAAAATGAGTAATGAAAACAATGCATTCTTTATAGAAAGAGAACTCACTAACATTCGTCATCTATTTATGATCTGTGCCAAAATAATGGAGTTTGGGATTTATAACTTCAGTGCTTTATCTGGTTGTTTGTTTTCCAACTGACAAGCCTGCATTTCTATGTGCACCTACTATAGTGAAAATGGGTGTGTTGGCTGTAAAATATTCCTCCAGAACAAAATTTGGAAGTGTGATCTGGCCTCTGATTGGAGTGCAGGTAATTCAGGGGTTCTTAACCTTTTCCTTACTCCCCTCTTCCATGAAACCGCTTTCCCATCTGACTGGGACCCTCTCCCTTGTAGCAATATGGAAAGGGCATTGTGGCTGTGACCTCAACTCCTAGGGGGCTTGCAAGCCCAAGAATGAGCACTAATGAACCAATTGTTTATTAGGGGTCTGATCCAAAGCCCACTGAAGAAAATGGAAGGACTCTCTGATTCCAGTGGACTTTGGGTGGACCATTAGTGCATATTTATAAAAACAAATGGGACCAACCCAAATATTGCTTTTGGAAAAAAAGTACCAAATCCCATGAGCTTCTCAAAGCTAAGCTTACACATGAACATTTTAAAAAACAGATATGGAACAGGGTTGCTTGAAGTTGTTGGTCCCCAGGATATTAGAGAGACAAGGTGGGTAAAGTGATATAATTTAGTGGACCAACTTCTGTTGGTGAGACACAAGCTTTCAAGCTTACTTAGAGCTCTTCTTCAGGTCATGGGACAGAGTTAACCACAGGCGCCAACTCCACCCATCAGCTGCTCGGCAGGCCCTGCCGATCAGCTGTTTGGTGGCGGGTGGGAGAAGCTGGGGGAGGGGGCGGAGCAGGGGCAGGAAGAGGTGGCATGAGGGCAGGGTGAGCTTGGGGAGAGGGCGGAGCAGGAGTAAAAAGAGGTGGGACGGGGCTTCAGGAGAAGGGGCGGAGCCTCAGGGCACAGCAGTGGTGGAGCACTCACCCAGAAGACGAAAGTCAGCACCTCTGGAGTTAACAGTAGTCTTGTGACTAAGGCCTAGTCTTCACTTACCGGCTGGTCCGGAGGCACACAATCGATGTTCTGGGATCGGTTTATCGCGTCTGGTTAAGACGCGATAAATCGATCCCGGAAGTGCCCACAATCGGCGCCGGTACTCCAGCTCTCCGAGAGGAGTACGCGGCGTCGACGGGGGGAGACTTCCGGCCGCGTCTGGACCCCGGTAAGTCCGGACTAAGGTACTTCGAATTCAGCTACGTTATTAACGTAGCTGAATTTGCGTACCTTAGTCCGAAGTCCGGACTAAGTGGGGACCAGCCCTTTATGTCCAGGACTTCCTTTGAAATTGTGCTCTGCAGGTACTACCTCATATTTGTTAGCAATATCAAGAGCGAGTGACTCAGATCCAGAAACCACATGGCTAAATATATAAAATCTTTTTCCTTCTGTCATTTTTTTTTAGTTAGAAAAATGTGCATAAAAGTAAGATTGTAATGAGCTGCATGTAGAACAATCAAAATTATTATGTATTTGCATCTCTTTTACGCCATGAACCAAACAACTACAAAATTATGCATAGGATTCTCTCAATCTGAAATTGGTAAATATTAATAATCTTTGAATCTGCAATGAAATGCCTCCTGCCCCTCAACCCTGAAAAGAGGGGAGACTTTCTGATTCAAAAAGTTGTAGGATGGTACTGAGATCACATTTACACTACATTAATCTGTGTATGTGTATAAAATATGCCCCGTCTCACTGAGATATTTTTAAACTGCGGTTTGTCAGTTTTATGAATGTGTGTATATATAAGCAACCCCCTTTGTGACGCTGCATTAGCAAGCAAACTTCACTTTCATTTGTACACTCTTATTTTACCATCAGAATTAAAACATTTACTTTTATTCAAGGTGAGGGCTAAACAGTGTTTTTAAAGTTTCCAGGGTTTTAAGAGAAAATGAAAGAAAAAATGTTCTTCTGGATGTGTTGTGCCTTTGGGCTCCATTTGAGGGGAGGGGAAAAAAAGACAGAGAAAGCTACTGTGAAGGTCAGAGAGTGAAAGAACTTCCTCAGGGCACAGAATAAATTAAATCCCAAAGAAGAAATAAAATGTGATTTCCAGAGTGTGAGGCACAAACTCAAAATGACAATGATTGACAGCCAAACTATATCCGTGCAATATCGAAGACTGCACGTTCTCATTTACCTCAGTGTAGCCAGCAAGCGCCCATTAAACATCCGTCTGATGCCCAAATTAACCTTCTTGGCAAACTGAAAGAGGCACAAACTATCATAATCAACCTTTCATTATCACAGCAGCCTCTAGTTAAAGGGTCAGAATAATTGTGCCATCAGAGCCCTGATTGTTTTCAATCAACAGACGGCTGGAGTGACAGCTCAGTGATGGAGTAGTTTGATGAAACCGCACCAGGCCTAATCAGAGCAGATGAAAGGAAGGCATGATTGGTGCAAATGAACAGTCGTGCCTCTCTTTTTCATTTACAATCTGAAATTACTCTTAAATTTACAGGGTTTTTTTTCTCTCTTATGAGTACCTCTGAAAGAATGTTTGACTTATTATGAGTTCTGACAGTGCAGAGTTATAAAACACAGGTAGGGTTTTCAGCTGAGGCTTTAAGTGGGTATTCAGCATAATTTTAACAAATTCGCTCTTGAAAAGCACAAAATGACTAAAGACTTCCAATGACCTAACCTTTCAGTGCTGTTTGATTAGCAGAACAGTTTATCACAGCTAACATTCTTCATGATGAAAGAAGATAAAAAATGATGGGCAAAGATCTCCTGCAAATGTTTTCTCTTAACCAATACATTTATTGCATTATTGCTCTCCTTTCCACAAAAAACTTTAAAGAATGTCACATTAATAATCTTTTTCCTCTCAGAGTGTATAACAGAATCAAACAGAGTCTGTTTTTTGAGATTAAAGTGGAAATCAGTTACTGTGCTCAGTGTATCAATACGCAAGCTTCTGGCAGGCTGCAGTTGATTCAGGCAGAAGTTCTACAGGGATGGAAAGTGAACCTATTTGTTTAGTTGTCATTACCACACTTATCAGTCTCGGATCTGAGTGCCTTACAAATTTTAAAAGTTAATTTTGGCCCACTTTGATTAAAATTGGAAAGATTGTAAAGCCCCAGTTCTCTCCCAGCTCTGCACTCCAGCCACAAGGCTTTCCATAATGCCAATGGCTATTGAAAGGAAAGCATTACAAATCAAAGGAATCTCTCTGTACAGCTGAATAGAGCAGGTATTTCAAGTGGAGAGTGGTAGATCTTTTCTTCCCCGTTGTGTTGTTCGTGGCCAGCATCAGATGTTCTCTCACCAATCAGGCCCCACTTCCATATATCAACATGCAGCTCAGTGCTGCAAAACAAAAGGAAGCTTAGCAGCAAAGATTAATGTTTGTCTGAAGTGGGGGAGGAGGGAGGAGGCTGATGCTAATGCAAAAGGCTTTAAATAATTTTGTAATGTTTCCTGTCCATTATGTATGTGCTGGCTAATGAAAGATTTAATTCTTTGAATGGATTGGGTTATAAGCAGAAATAACACACATTAACCAAGTTAATGAGGAAACCGCCATAAGCACCCACATAATAAAGGACCCTAACTGAGCTGGTGGCAAAGAGGATTCCATTTTATTTTGTTTGTATTTCCTTTTTCTGTAGTGAAGTCTATGGCTGACAACAATGTATTTTTCTTTGGAAAACCTGGGGCTGTGAGCAGTACACCTGTGCATCAAATGGATATTAAACCTCATGCTTCAAGACTTAAAACAATCCTTGCCTGTTAGGGATCAGGATGAGGCCTTTGTGAGGGTAGATTATCACACATCTATGGTGTTTTTCCTCTGAACCATCTGGTACTGGCTACTGTGGACACAGGTACTGGAATAGATGGACCATGGCAATTCCTACGTTCCTAAAATCTGTGCTTTTTTTTTTAAATGAAAGAAGCTCACTCAGGTTGTGTAATGGCTCCAAAAATAAACACAGACACTGAAGTGCTATGGATCCAAGATGAAAGGGAATAGATTAGGCATTCCAGGACCAGGGTTAGAGTAAAGGGCTTTTTGGGGGGGGGAGAGAATTGGGAGATCCCCATCCTCTCTACTCCCCCTCCTTCTTGGCTAGCACAGATGAGAGCACCAGCTTCCTCCTATTTCAATCTTTAACCACTGCACATTCCCACTCACTCCCTGCCAAGCCTAAGCTACTTTGCACAATTAACATATAGGTCGAGTGGACTCTTGGGAATATTGTCATGGAAGTCTGCGACTAAGCTTGCTACTGTTAAGCAGAAAGGTGTAGTTATCTGTCACCTTACATGGGGCGGGGACAAGAGTCGGTGGCTGCTCTTGGGCACCCCAGCCCCCTGCCCAGGGCAGGTGGATGGTCGGGGGCTCCCCACAGTGGCCCGGGCTCCCTGGGAGGCTCTTACCACAGCCCAGCTGAGGCTTCCGGCCTGGCCAGGGAGTGGGGCCTCAGGGGGAAGAGGAAGAACAAGGGACAGTACCACAGATGGGTCATGGCTCCTTCATGTGACCCGCTTTTGCCTTTTGAAAAGGTGGCCATCCTACATTGGCCACAGGTCAATGGTCCATGGATCAGGAATCAGGTTGAGTCAGAATACCATGAGATCAGGACCAGATAATGGAACCAGAGGGCAGGCACCAGGAGGTAGTTACCGGGCCTTGTCAGCATACCAGATCAGGATCAGAAGACAGGAACAGATAAACATCGGACCAGCGATCCATGGCAGGGTGAAGCCCAGCTGTACAAGACAAATTCCTGATTCCTCCTCTGGCTTAAATAGAGGCTGCAGTCCAATCAGAAGCCTTGGAGTGCTCCCAACCAGAGCATAGGGGAAGAGGCTTGTGTCCAAGTTGGGCTTCCTGGACCCCAGTTCCAGCTGCTGTCTGTGAGCTGCTGGGTGGAGGATTTGAGTGTGAGGACTCCCAGGATCCCCCATAGACCCACGTTCAAGAGTCGTGGAGCCTGACAAGCACAGAGAAGGGAAGGCCAGCCTTATTCTCCCCAAAATGTGAATTAGCTAGGCCCCTTGTGCATACATGATCAAAAAGTGGGGTAGATGAGCCTAAATCTCAAAAGCGGTGGAGAGCAGGAGGTAGGGACCTCATTCACATGATGTCTTCCTGCTCCTGGAAGCTCTGCAATTTGCTACTGTGAAGTTTCTTGGGAGGCTTCCTTAAGAAGCCCTTACTCAGCTAAACACAGACTTTCATGTCTCAGATATCATGAACATGGCTGGTGTATTCCTGATCTGGGCTCTATTGGCCTTAATGATGACAACCCAGAATGCAGCTACCTAAAAGCATGCTTTATTCCATGAATTAGCTAGTTTCTAATGGTTGAAATTTTGTTTTTAACTTTCAGCACCGAATAACATTCAGTCATCCAGCATTGTGACTGGCTGGTTTTGCAGTCTGGTAGCATAAATGATAAATTACAATGTAATTTAGTTAGAGGTACATAATGCTGCTATATTAATAGCAATTGAATTAATCAGAACTAACTGTATTAAAGTGAATCACAATGTATTAAAATGATTTCTTACTTATTCTCACGTGTTAATAAGATATATTTGCCTAAAATGTTTAAGCTTTAGGGCACCATTCATCACTCTTAATTGCTTGATTTCTTTGTGGGGCTAGTCAGATGCATTGTCCTGTACAGCCCTCACCCAGAAGAATGAGAGAATACATATCCTAGAGCTGAGGTCTGGCAGACCATATGCTCCGGGCTGCAATTCAAATATGGGCACATGAGAAACAACTTTTGGGGCTACCTGGGTAGTTCTATCACTGGTGGATCGCTATGCCTCACAAACTTTAATGCACTTATCCTTACAACACCACTGACCTAAGGAAGTGAGGTTTTTAACCACGAAAGCTTATGCCCAAATACATCTGTTAGTCTTTAAGGTGCCACCAGACTCCTTGTTGTTTTTTTAGGGAAGTATTAATAGCTCAATGCTGAGAATGAGAACTGAGGCTCTGAAGTGCCCAAAATCACACAAGATGTCTCTAGCAGAGCCAGCAATTGAACCTGGATCTCTGGTGGCCCAGGCCAGTGCCTTAACTGTAAGACCATCTGTCCTTCCCTAAATGACAAAACTGTGCAGGCCCTTTCTCAGGCCCATTGGTTTACACAATACTTGTTAAGACAGAAATAGTTTTTGTAAGTGATAGAGAACTTTTGTAAAATCTCTAGGCATTTTCTAAAACACCTTGAAGCTCTGCAGAATATTTTAGAACTTTATAAAATTGCAACATATTTTTTCTAATGATGGACATTCATTTCATTAGGAACAATGGGTAAAAAGTTACCTAAATGCTTCTGAAAATTTTACCTGCTAACATTTATTTTACTATTTCTGTTTTTTATTTTTCTTGGAAATTAACCTAGACCCAAGTTTAGATAGATATACTGATCAAGTGAATCCTGTGTTAAAACTAAACTCTGTTTTCTAGAAACAGTCAAACCTTAATGTTATGAGTCTCAGGTGACATTTACATAAGAATTGTGTAAAAGCAGAGGTATATATACTAGCCTACAATCCAGCTAGGCGATGTAAAGGCTTTTTAAATGTAAGAATTCCATAAAATTAGAGTTCATAAAGTTGTGCTTTACTTACAGAACATAGGGACAAGAAAAAACTTCACAAAAATTGCAAAAAGGTGGCACTTTTTCAATTGAAGGAATGTAAAAATTTCCTTTGTATTTTCAGGAGAAAAAAATCTGCTTCATCATTAACCTTATCATTTTGTAAACTTGAAGATCTGTTTTTTCCCCAGAGTTACAAGGGGGAGATAGTACTTAAAAGTCAGCCTTATTACAGAACACAGGTTGCAACCATAACTATGCAGACACTATTTCTCTCTACATAACAACATTTTGTCTATCAAGATAATTCATGAAAAACAAAGACAAAAGTGGGGGTTGAGAGGGTGGTAGAACGGAGAGTAAATCCCACTCAGATAGATTATCATTACTTCCATGGGACTAGGCCCAAAACATTACTGGTATTATTTTAAAATTACATAGCACCTTTCTTCTAAGGTTCTCATAGCAATTTATGGGAATTAATAAATTACAGCATCCCTCTGAAGTACTTGTTTACAGATAGGAAAACTGAGATAAAGGGAGATTAAGTGATTTGACATAAGAAATCAGTGGCACATCTGAGTATATAATCAAGATCTCTTGGCTTTTACACTCTTGTACCATAACCTTCCCAACAGAAACCCAGCTAACATTCTGTCAAATGTCAAGCCCCAAAATAAAGCCTGCTAAAACTTTGATACCGGGCTATTTTGCCTCTGCATAAGATAGGCCAAATCAGATCACTACCTTTGACCTGACATTACCATATGAGGTTCATTTGTGCCTTTAGGGCGTCATATTACCAGGAAGAGTCAAGATTCCTCCTTGAGCAAATTGCAGCACCAGGGCAAAAATAGCCTATATTTTGATGGGAAGGAAAAATTGCTAGTTTCAGAGGGTACAGCATAATTCCCACTGGGCAGCTGGCTAGCTCCACCGTTTGGTGCATGTTGTTGATGCAATGACCTGTCCCTTTTGGGAGATCTGTGCTGAGGCCCTAGGAATGGGCTCCTCACACCCTCTTCGTCCCCCGAACCTTTGTGCTGTGGTGGAGCGGTAGGGCTACCTAGTGATGAAATTCCATTGCAACAACCAGCTGCCTTGCTTGAAGACAATTTATATTAGTGGGTTCCCCCTGGAGCAAACAGCTTTGATACACAACTGTTAGCAACCATTCTCCAGTCCTGTGCTTCTAGAATGAGCACATCTGGAAATTTAAACAAATACATAAAATAAATTAGTTGGGACTGATGGCAGTGGAAAGCCTATACTTGCTGCTGCAATCAATATACCCTTTTCTTTATACAAGATTGTCACAGAGAAATAAGAGTGCAAAATTACAGCAAGTAACAATCTACCAGAGCATATGGGAGCATAAAAAAAATGGGGACCAAAGGCCAGGCACCTTGCTGTGTCATTTGGAACAGGTCCATCCACAGAAAAGAGAAGGTTAAAAATTATAAGCAAGTACCCACTATAAACAATTATTTGGTGAACAGATTCTAAAAGCTAGCAATGAACAAACAGCTCTGGGCTCACAAACAGATTTGTCTAGCCATGACTCTCCATTGTTGTTTGATCTCAATCTAGGAGACTGAAGTTAGCAACTGCATTAGATCCATTTTAGTCTGGGGGGCGGGGGGATGAAATAATGATAACTTTTTCTGTAAAGTTTAGATTAGACTAGGCTTCAGATTTGCATTGGATTTTTAAATAATGTTTTAGGCTAAGATGTCACAGAAATGCACTGTAACTTTTGATTAAGTGATACAGATTTGTGTTATAAGTGTTATAGAATTAATTAGGCAGGAAAAAGAATTCTACAGAAATGCCATAAGATTATATAAAAATTAATCTAAATACCTATAGAATGTAATTATTATATTTTTCTATAGGTTTTTGAACCATCCTTTAGAAATCTATTGTTGCTATATAATTTTCTATGAAATTTTATAGGCTGGTCCCACAAATCTAAAGGACTTTTACATAAGGATTTATATATTACCATCTCAGGCCCTATGCAAAACCATACAATTAAAATGCATATTCGTCATTAGGTTATATATATTCTATGTTGCCATATTGCTACAAAAACATTAGGGCTATTTTTCCAAAAGTGTGTGCCAGTGTTGTGTCCACAAAACGGAAGAATGAACTTGCAGCACCTCAGAATTGCATGTGTAAATGTGGCTTCTGTTATCCGAATGCATGCCTTTTGTAAGAAGAAGATGTATGCATACTTTTTGCAAGCATAACATGTGAATTCTCCTTTTAATGCCTTGCAATAACTACAAAAAGAAGAACAGGAGTACTTGTGGCACCTTAGAGACTAACAAATTTATTAGAGCATAAGCTTTCGTGGACTACAGCCCACTTCTTCGGATGCATATAGAATGGAACATATATTGAGGAGATATATATACACACATACAGAGAGCATAAACAGGTGGGAGTTGTCTTACCAACTCTGAGAGGCCAATTAATTAAGAGAAAAAAAAAACTTTTGAAGTGATAATCAAGCTAGCCCAGTACAGACAGTTTGATAAGAAGTGAGAGAATACTTACAAGGGGAGATAGATTCAATGTTTGTAATGGCTCAGCCATTCTTATCAAACTGTCTGTACTGAGCTAGCTTGATTATCACTTCAAAAGTTTTTTTTTTCTCTCTTAATTAATTGGCCTCTCAGAGTTGGTAAGACAACTCCCACCTGTTTATGCTCTCTGTATGTGTGTATATATATCTCCTCGATATATGTTCCATTCTATATGCATCCGAAGAAGTGGGCTGTAGTCCATGAAAGCTTATGCTCTAATAAATTTGTTAGTCTCTAAGGTGCCACAAGTACTCCTGTTCTTCTTTTTGCGGATACAGACTAACACGGCTGCTACTCTGAAACTTGAAATAACTAGGCAGCTTTTCCCAGTCACATCACAAATACATTAACTGCAAGAGGAATGGGGTTCCCCCCCCCGATTCGTTTTAAAAAACCCCAACTCTTAAGCTCTTTGGTAAAAAGTCCATAACTCTGCCCATTTGGATTTCCTACCCTGATGCTTCCTGAGTTTGTCTATTTCCTCCTCTCCACTTCAATACCTTCGTTATCAGACATCTGATTGCAGAAGTCCACTCAGAGCACATTATGAGCTAGCAAGTCTGGCACTACATCTCTAAGCACTGCAGGAGCCTACTCCTAACAAGGATGGGCCCAGTAATGTTAACTGTAGGAACATTTATGCATTTTCACGTCAGCAGCCAATTTGTTTTTTTGTTTTCCTTGAATTCTGCCAAGAATGCGTCTCAAAGGACAGCGCAACAGCAATAAAAAAAAATCTTTTAGGACTTACTGCTCAATTCTGATTCTTTTTGATTTAGCTACAGAAAAGAACAAGTGAGTACATTAGATGCTGTTCACTTTTCTTCTTCAAGTATAGAGCACTTCACATTTTAATCAACTGACCTTCTGCCAAAATGTTGCCACTTTTGTTTACTCTGGCTGAATCTTCATCCCCACATGATGGTCTTCAGATTAAAAAAAAAATGTAATGAATTAAAGTAATGGGTAAAATTTTCAAAAACACCGTAGTGACTTAGGAACATTAGTGACATTTTAAAAAGTGACTTAGGCACTTAAGAGCCTAAGTTCAATTGTTGTCCAATGAGATGTAGGCTCCTAAGAGCTTAAGTCATTTTTTAAATGGGACTTCGGGACATATCCTCAAAGGTATTTAGGTGCCTAACTCCCATTGAAATAAATCAGAGTTGGATGCCTAAATACTTTTCAGGATCCAGACATAAGATGTTTTTGAACATTTTACCCAATGTGACCAGCGTCATAAAATTTCCATAAGGTGTTGTTAATTTGCAAAGCTTTAAATGGCCCAGAATCCAGCTCTCTCCCACCCTCTGTTCTATCTCACAGGTACAAGCTGCAGGAATGGGAGGAGGGATAGCTCAGTGGTTTGAGCATTGACCTCCTAAACCCAGGATTATGAATTCAATCCTTGAGGGGGCCACTTAGGGAATCTGGGGAAAAATTGGTCCTGCTAGTGAACGCAGGAGTCTGGACTCAATGACCTTCCAGCTCTATGAGATAGGTATATCTCCATATTAAAAAAAAAAAAGCTTTTGCTGCCCATCTTTAGTGATAAATTTACTGAAATGGGTAGCTGGGCATTCGGTATAGAGGCCTCTTATCTCTAGAATTTGCTCCCATTGAAGTCCACCCCCACAGCCTGAGTTAGGCAACTTCTAAGAAGTAGTGCAGAACTCATTTGTTTAATCAGGTTTTTAACTAGCAAAGGTTTATTATAATTGTGTGTCTGGGCGGAGGGCTGATGTTAAGCACTGTGGGGACAACTGTTTTGAGTGGCCACCTTGCTTAGACATGTGTTATGATTACTGCTTTTACTTTTTGTACTTGTACTTAGATGTCCTCTGATAGGTATGTTATCACTGCAAACAATAAATAGATTAAAGTCAAACCTATAAATATACTGTTCCTCATCTTGTAGCTTTAATAGCAGCACAACACTAATGATCAAGAACACTTCCTTTTACTTAAATATACACCTGTACATTGATACATACAATTATACTTCAGTAATCTTGTGTGTTAGACTCCGTGAAGATAGACCAATGCAAATACAACATACAGAAACCATCTTGTTGAGCGTGCGCCGCAGTGTCGTCTTTCTGCACTTTGTTTTTAAACTAAATCCCATGTTCCCTACTTAGCTGCAGAGATGACCTAAATTCAGGAGCTGCAGGCACAGCAGCCCTCCTGCCTACCAGTGTGATGCTCTATGCAATTCTACAGTTAATCCAGGATAAATTAGGTGGGGCAATATTATTGCAAGACACTGAGGCAAAAGTAATGCACTCCAGTAATTTCTTTATTGCTTACACCTGCAGCAAAAAATCATGGAGTGGAATCGACATGTATCAAAATGAAAATTAGAAGCATAGAACACAGAGATGCCTTTCATAAAACACTGCTTTTTAATGTAAAATAAAACCTTTCTGTATTACTATTACATAGGTTTACAGTAGCAATAAGAAATTTTCATGTTAAAAAACAATCAAACTTGGAATAAGTTCAGAAGAAAGTAACACACAATCTTATTGTCAACTAATGACAAGATTAAGAAAACATTAAGCCTACCGCTAAGGTGAATGAGGGGAGATAACTCCACACATATGTAAAGGGATGTTATAAAGAGAACAGGGATCAAATTTCCTTGTTGGTCACTGATTCTAAGACAATAAGAAATGGTGCATAAACTGTATTAGAAAAATGTATGTTAGTAGGAAAAAAGTTATGTAACTATAGAGTCAATTAGTCAATGGCAGAAACAGTCAGAGAGATTGTTAGGAACACTGTCATTGGTAGATATTACAAGTCAGTTTAGATATTCGTCTATCAGGAATAGATTAGGAATAACAAAATCAACCCTCCAAAGTGGTCTTGACTCTGATCTCACAACAGTTTATCATCAATATAACTGCACTGACTACAGTGGAGTTATTCCTGATTTACACCAGTGCAAGTGAGACTCAGAATCAGTATGTTTTATTCTGTATTATGGCCCCTGAGTTGTTCTTTGTCTTGGTTCTTATTTTTACGTGAAGTAGGTGCTTATGAAAATGAGGCATTAAAACCACTGGTGTAAAGCAGACATAACATGCAAAGACAATAGGCTGATTTTTCTAATACATCTTAGCCCTCAGACATGCACCAGTCCTGCTTTTACAGTCGTGGACCTCTCCTAAAGAGAGGCTAGCAATCGTGTTTAAGTGTGGTGGTTTACTGTTGAGGTAAATACCAACTATGGACTAGCATTAGGCCACCAGGCACAATTTCACCCATTGCCAAAGACAGCATTTCTCCAGAGGTAAAAGGTCAGTGTACTAGACACTGCACCACTTCCTCCCACGTTTACTTCCTCTTCTGTATTGTTATTTATTATTTGATTTATGGTACCACCTAACTGCCAAGGTTTAGGTCCCATCTTGTCAAATCACATCGAAGCCCCTGAGAATTGTCAATCTTTTTCACTCCAAGTTAAAAATTACTATATGGAGTCAAATAATTTACAGTGAAAAACTTCAGATCTGAGCTGGTGTGATGGCACATTTCAACAATCCAAAATGACAACCAACTACTAAAAATCTGTTGTTCTGGATAGCAATCTGAATTTGGGCTTCACTCAGTCCCTAGGTGGTATGGGGGAAAGACAGATTTCATATCTCTCAGTAACAACCTTGTATTAAGGATAGAAGGTGGAATTTTCAGAAGCACATAAGTGACTTAAGCTCAGAAATTGCATTGAAAATTAATGGGACTTGTGCTCTTCAGTCACTTTGTTTTGTTTTTTGAAAACCTCACCAACTCAGAATACCACTGAGAGTTTGAGAAAACGAGGCATTAAAACCACTGGTGTAAAGCAGACATAACATGGTTTGAGAGGGAGCTGTAGCCACACTTCTCAGCCTCTGAGTAAGAGGCCCTCAGACACAGCCTCTGATTGCTTTTGGGAGTGGCATGGGGCCGGGGCAGGCAGGGAGCAAGCCTGCCTTAGCGGCAGCCCCACTGCACCACTGGATCGACAGGGAAATCCTCTAGGATCGACCAGTTGAACGCGATTTACCAGTTGGTAACCACTTCTTTAGAGCCTACAAGTCCACTCAGTCCTACTTCTTGTTCAGCCAATCACTAAGAGAAATAAGTTTGTTTACATTTATGGGAGATAATGCTGTCCGCTTCTTATTTACAGTGTCACCTGAAAGTGAGAACAGGCATTCGCATGGCACTTTTCTAGCTGATACTGGAAGGTATTTACATGCCAGATATGCTAACCATTTGTATGACCCTTCATGCTTCAGCTGCCACTCCAGAGGACATGCTTCCATGCTGGCGACACTCATTAAAAAAATAATGCGTTCATTAAACTTATGACTGAACTCCTTGGGGGAGAATTATATGTTTCCTGCTATTTTACCCATATTCTGCATTGTATTTCATGTTATAGCAGTCTTGGATGATGACCCAGCACATGTTGTTCGTTTTAACAAAATTTTCACTGCAGATTTGACAAAACGCAAAGAAGGTACCAATGTGAAATTTCTAAAGATAGCTACAGCACTCGACCCAAGGTTTAAGAATCCGAAGTGCCTTCCAAAATCTGAGATGGACAAGGTGTGGAGCATGCTTTCAGAAGTCTTAAAAGTGCAACACTCTGATGCCGAAACTACAGAACCCGAACCACCAAAAAAGAAAATCAACCTTCTGCTGGTGGCATCTGATTAAGATGATGAAAATGAACTTGCGTCGGTCCGCACTGCGTTGGATGATTATCTAGCAGAACCTGTCATCAGCATGGACACATGTCCTCTGGAATGGTGGTTGAAGCATGAAGGGTCATATACATCTTTAGTGCATCTGGCACGTAAATATCATGCAACGCCAGCTACAATAGTGCCCTGTGAACGCCTGGTCTCACTTTCAGATGACATTGTAAACAAGAAATGGGCAGCATTATCTCCTGCAAATGTAAACAAACTTGTTTGTCTGGGCGATTGGCTGTACACGAAGGAGGACTGAGTGGACTTTCTAGCTCTAAACTTTTACATTGTTTTATTTTTGAATACAGTTTTTTTTTTATATAAAGTCTACATTTGTAAATTCAACTTTCATGATAAAGAGATTGCACTACAGTACTTGTATTAGGTGAATTGAAAAATACGATTTCCTTTGTTTTTTACAATGCAAATATTTGAAATCAAAAATAAATATAAAGTGAGCACTGTACACTTTGTATTCTGTGTTGTAATTGAAATAAAAATATTTGAAAATGTAGAAAACATCCAAAAATATTTAAATGGTTTTCTATTATTGCTTAACAGCGTGATTAATTGCGTGATTAATCAAGATACATTTTTTAATCGCTTGACAGCCCTAATTTATATGTGTACATTTGAAATAAAAAGTCATTTGAAATGAAAAATTGACACTTTTTATACCAAAAATGTCAAAATGGTGTTGCAAAAATTTTTGGTTTTGTCAAAACAGGATTTTCTAATAGAATGCTGTTTTGACTAATTTTTTATTACCAGCTCTAATATCTATATCTACTGATAGATGGATGGTGGATGGATAGGAAGGTGCTGGACCTTCTTGTAAAATTTTAAAAATAATCTTTTTAACCTTAACTTCACCAAAAAAAAAAAAGTATCTAAAATGGCTGTTGATCTCGTCCCAAAATTAACTTTAAAAAACCATTTTACAACCCTTCATATAAGTAAAAGAGGGGAAAAAACAAATCTGTGTTAAATCTCTGTTATACTCACTTTCAGTCCAATGCGATTCAGAGTTAGCTTTTTGATTAAGATCAAGTGTAGTACCGGTGTAGTATCATTTGATAAATTGGAGGACTAATATTACTAGTACTACTGCGGGGTTCAGTGACGTAAGAAATATTTCCATCTCTAACTATTATTATGATCCTATGAACAGTGAACTTCTAATCCCTTGAAAATCAAAGTTCTCAATTAAGAGGATAGCTGATTCTTATGTATAGCAATATTAAGTGTAACATCAGTTTATTGCTTAAATAGCCTTTAAATTTAGCATATTACCACCCTAAGTTTCCAGCAAGAAGCCCTCTGGTACTAGATTTCTCTGGGAACATGTATTACTGTATAAGGTTGGTTACCTTTTAAATTATCAAAGGAAAGAAATCAGCTGCTTCCTTAAAGTAGAGCCAATGAGCCCTTTTAGAAATAGCCAATTATGAGAAAATTGACTTTCCACCTAATGATAATCTAGACATTTATATCCTCATCTGGAAAGCATTTACAACAACTTGTGAATAAATATCAGTGTTGATCATCTCAGTTAAACATATGACAAGGGAAGGACAAGCTCAAAGAATTATTCACTTTTGTTTTAACTTTCTCGGGATTTTTCTTGTCTTTTCTGTATTTCTATTTAATTCTCTCTTCCCACCTGGATCCATTATTACACACACTTTAATGGGGCACACAAGCCATGAATCATACACACCTGCAATGATCCATCAAAGTAGCATTTAAATATTCCACATAGTAGTTGAATGTAACAATCTATATGGAAAAATCAATAAAATATAGATTCCAAAACACTAACGCCAATGTCCCCTTCTTACACTTATGTTTTCAGGAACTGGTAGCCTCCTCTACTCTAGTCATTTGTTTAGAAGAAACTCTATTTATTCCCGCTCCTCCTAATCACCATTGTTATTGTTTTAGCACAGTTAAAGTAAGGTTAGAAAAATTCAGAGTTCACATTGAAAAAAATAGTATTTCTGTATTCCTTGTAGTTATCTTTACAAAGGAGAGCCCCATTTAGGCTGGGAAAATGAGGTTCATAAGATTTTTCTGTTAATCACAGTGCACTTTTTACTAAGGAGTGCACTACTACTTACTTTATTCACTATATCCTTCATAAAATCTTGGCTTTCTTTCCAAGATGATCTAGGAGAATTATCACCATAGTACTGTAGAATCTTACTGAACATTAGTCATATTTTGGTGTGTGCTAGAAGCCAATATTACTGTTAAACTTTCCAAAATATGTCTTGCTTAAGGATGTAGTTCACAACATTCAATCAACTGGGGAATCCACAATCAACAACCTAACAAAAAACTAGCATGGACCACACATGAGCTACAGTAGATTTTAGCTTTCATCTACAGCAAAACTACATCAGTTATCCCAAAGCCAAACTTTCTATGTTTTTCTTTTAACTGTCTTAATCTTTATGTACATTGGGCTTGATTCACCCAGGGGATGCTGTGATTTAAACCTCGCTGCACCAGTAAAAGTAGTAGTGCCCTGGGGACACTGTGATCCTCTCCAGGGACCCTGCGTTGGGAGGGTAGCTTTAATTTGTGGTTGGAATATCATGTGAGGCCCACTGGTGAAGTTGCCTTGGGGACATGTTGCATCAATGTTGTCATAATGTGTGTGTATCTGTGTGTTTTGGGGATGTTACACTAGTTACAGGTAGGACACATTAATCAAATAGTAGTATCCCTCATCAGCTTTTCTATTATCTGCCCCACTTTGTGCCAATTTCCTCTTGCTTCCCCAACACCTCCTGCTCTGCTGTTCTTCTGCAAGACATGGGATAGGGATTTGTCAAAGTCAATGAGCACTTTATTACAGGGAGAGTGCTCAGTAATGAACAATTCAGCAATTTAATGAGATTCTGTAGATCTGTCTCCAGCCTGTCCATCAAGTTTCACTTCTATAAAGCACCCTGACACTAATCCTCTGGCATACCCAATCTTCACCCTGGGCTGAATATTAGATTCTTCCATGGTATATTGCATTACCACTATAACCTTAGCAAAAATGATGAACTTAACTACACTTGAGGCAATATAGCTGGTCTGATTTGATTTTCCTCTATTGGGTTGACTATGAGGGAATTATTTATTTACTAAGATAAAGCAAAAAACAGTTTCTTATTGCCTGCTGAATGCCTAAATTGGTAAATATTTATGTGTGTCTTTTAATTCATTCTGGAGAAGCAGAAATAAAATATATATTTTTTCTGCCCGCAGCAGAAAACTAGTTTAAAACATTCTACATAACAGCATTAGTAACCTTTAGAGAGGCAATTATGATAATACTTAAATGGACAGTGTAGAGTTTGTTGTCACTCAAAAAGAAGCACATTATCACGGCTGTACATAGCAGTATCTGCAGTGTGACCTGCAACACTGGCATAGACTATCATATTTGCTACATGGAGTGTCCACCCTACTGTCGCGGAGGCCATTAAGAAAACCTTTTCCAGATTTGTCCCACAGGGCAAGGCCAGGGTCACAGTACCAGAGACCTAAGAACTTCCACTTACTAGACTGGAAATGGCAAACGTGGGGAGAACGCATGCCATACCGCACTGACCAGTGCCAGCATGCTATTTAATGAAGCTTGGCTTTCTGCAGCATCTCTCTTATCCAAGATATCTCAAAGCACTTTACGAAACACTTTCATCTTGCAGTGAACCGATAATGAAAGCAAATGGGCCAGTCAGCAATACCCCCACAACCTCACTCATCAAAACTGCTCTACAGAGCAAGGGAATGAGGGCTAGGACTCCGGAGTATCCCCTCCTCCTTTCTAAAAGAGTACACCACCAGAGGATCTCTCAAAGATGGGTAGGCAGGAGTCCAAGTTTATATTTCAATTTTAATGGAAATAGCAGCTTTGGAAAAGACTACATATTCTACCCTCAAAATCTGAGAAATAAATCTGTGCGGTAGTCTCTAGAATAAAGGATTAAACTTTATCTCCACTCTGCCTTGGTAGTTTGAAGAACTTTGTTCTTACATAGCACTGCTCATCTGCAGATCTCAAAACACCTTAAAAAGTAAGGTAAGTATGATACCCCCCATTTCACAGATGGGGAAACCAAGGCACAGAGCGATGAAGTGACTTACCCAACATCACCCAGCAGATATGTACCTTATTAAGAGAGCCATGAATAACATTCAGGTCTTCTGATTGCTCGTCCTGTCCATTAGCCCGAGGGTACCTCCCTTTTTATAAGATAAACAGTATTCTCCAAAATTGATATATTTAACAATTTTTTCCTACCTTGCCCTGTCTTTCTCCCATATTGCATGATAGCAAATAAGAAACAAACAGCAGTGTTCCTGTAATGAATATTACAGATGTTTACTTCCATTATATTCTGGAGCTCCACAGATTTACAGTGGGATTGTTTCACAGATTTTTTTTTTTTTGGCAACAAAACATATTATAGGTTTTGGGCTGAGTGTTTCTTTATCATTAAAAGCTATTAAATCATATTCGGTATTATGCCACAACGTTGTTATTCCCCCCCCCCCCCGTTATACTAGGCCATACAAGTCAACCATCAAAAAGACTTCTTACAAATTAACAAATTGTATTAGAACAGAGCAGATCCTGTGTTACCACCAAAATCAAGTTTTCCCCCTATTGTTTCTTTGAACCTTTAATCATTTTAGTGTCTCCAGCACAACAGTTTTCCCTGGTTTTAAACAGTGTCACACATTACACTAACTGATTTCCTTACCTGCCAGATTTGCTCTTCGCTAAGGGAAGTGAGTCGGTCGCTCTTCAGGACCTCTCGAAGGAGACAGTATGGGAGAGTCAGGACTTCCTCCGGGTGACTCTTCAACAGCTCAGAGAGGTGTTTAACTAAGAAGTCAACCACTGCCTTCTCCAGCAAAGTGAGGTTGAAGAGGTCAGCGAGCTTATACAGGTCCAAGTAATTAAAGCTATTTAATTCCTGGGTGAGTAAAGCAAAACAAAAAATGTGTCTCAGAAAAAAAGGCAAAAGAGAAATGGGGGAAAATGTGACTTCAGATTGAGGATCATGATCTGACCCGTGTGAAAAAAGCATGAGCAAATACTGCAATTGCATGTGCAAACTAGGCAATTGTGAACAATAGAGGGTATTCGGAAATCATTTGTGTTGAAATTGCCTGATCTATGCATGCATCTGCAGCAACTGTAAGACATGCAGTTGTATGTGGACCAATAAATAAACCAATGTGTTTCATAGTGTATTACAAGAGCTGGCAGAATTTAACAGGTTTTAAAAAAAATCTTTCCACTTATTAAAAAGCTTTGTTACAGAACAATTGTTTGCTCTTTATTGTTAATTTTATCTACCTTGAAAAGAGAACAGCATGCACTTTCATAAATAAGATTTCTAGTTTCACTGAGGACTTCTGTTTTCTAGGCTGAAATTATGTTTCAATTTACATATATATCATCAGTGAATTAAAACAGATTTCCCTTCACCTCCTGCACCAACAGTATCCTGATTTGCCGCTTTTTCCTCTAGAAGCGGAAAAATGAACACTGACAAAAGCTGAGCTAAACCAAAGCAAAAGTACTTTCTACCCAGATATCAACATATCCCACATTTAAAGGCCCACATTTTCAGCCTGGCATGTCGCTGCAATTACTACAATCTGGGCAATTTACATCTCATGCTTTTCAAGATCAAGATCACGTCTTCATCTATGTTAGGAGAGCACCTATTACACTAGGCACTACCACAAACCAAGTAAAAAAAAAATTTAGAAAATAAACAACAAAGTAACTAGTCACCTGACTGCTAATATTTGTACCCACAATCAATTGCAGGTACCATTTTGCAGGCACAGTTTGCACCCATAAAAAGGGAGGCGGGACTTTAGAAAATGTAGCCTGAAGTGCAAACATGAGACTGTCTGATAATTAAAGGTAAACAGTAGTGGAACAAAAGTTTTTAAACAACTCAACACTACATCTCAATGTACCGTGAGAATCAGAATATATGGAATATTACCTTGTGGTAATTAATTTAGATGGAATATATAAGCCAAAGGTCTATAAAGGTCTAACAGAACCTAGTCACTAGCCAACATTAAATAATGTTAAACTGGGTCTGGGGTTTGATCTACAGAGACCTCAGACTGCTTAGAACATGGCAAACACGCCATTAAAAAGCCTTTGAACCTTTCATTAACTATACAGAAAAGAAGGAAAAAACAGTTAAAGCATCTGAAATGTAAAATATTAAACAAGGCAGCTTGGTAGAGTTTTTAGAAGGAAAAACCCCTCATTCCACAGTCTCTTAGAGCGCATTAAAGATGGTAATAACTGTCCTTTTGGGGAAAAGAAAAGAAGCTGGCTGAGATGGGCTAAAGCTGTTGTTGTTCCTGTTGTCATTAAGATCCAAAACTGCCCTTTTGAGGAAAAGAAAATAGTTAGTTGAGATGAACTGGAGCTGCTGTTGCTGTTGTTAAAGTCCAATCCCATTTCATCCAAGGTGCAGTTTGGAATTCAGCTGGAGTTGATATAATGATCCAGATGACATCACCAACCCTCTCTGGCCTGAGCTGGTAAGGATACCCCTCAAGATTAAGCCAAAGAAGGTCTAGGGTCCCAGGAAGTAGTGGGGGTGGCAGCCATGACAGTGAAGCTTGGTCCAGTAGCCTCCATCTGTTCTTTCTTTACCCCCAAAATCTCAGTCTTTAAAAAGCCACAAA
Organism: Chrysemys picta bellii; assembly: GCF_011386835.1. NCBI lineage: Eukaryota > Metazoa > Chordata > Testudines > Emydidae > Chrysemys > Chrysemys picta. Next base: position 75,165,266 of record NC_088793.1, on the reverse strand, counting down.
GGGTATGGTGGGTGGAATAACCCATCCCCTCATTATTTTGTCCACCAATTAGGCCCACTATCCAACACACCAATTTTGGTTCATTAACTTCCAGCTCTATATCATCTGTTTTTAACAAGCATAATTTCAACAGTTTTTGGATTATATCAAGATGGACTTTTGGGTTTAGAGTAATCCAGTTTCTCTGTCTGGTTATCTAGCATTATTCCCATCAACATTTGTTATTATAGGTTATTGTGACATGTTATAAACATTTTTGACAGTTAATCTCTCAATTAGGGTAAATTTGTAAGCACAATTATCATAACACTCCCTCACTCTCCTTCCCATTCCTATTCTTACCCAGCTGAGCAATACGGGAATCAAAACTATACACAGTACCTCTGAATAATAATGGTCCAAATGGTCCTGCCAAGTACACAATGTGGAGGAGAATAAGACAAACTCCTGGAATAAACACCTAAGGACAAGGGAGAGTGAGCAGAGACTTCACCGTATCCTTCCCAACTCTGAAAAAGGCCACCTACAAAAACTGTGTGTTGCTGGCTCTTCGTGGGTTTTGGAGAGTGATAGAATCAGGGAGCAGTTGCTCTACAAGGGTCACTCACCTCTAAAACCTGTGGATATGCAGACAGAAATCCACATGGGAGTTAATGCTTTCTGATGTAGTATTAACTCCCCCCCCTGAAGCTTCTATTCCACACACAGAAGGACTAATCATGTAAGAGAGACAATGGTAGTACATCTCCTCAATGAGCTATTCTGCCATGGGAAAGAGGAGCCTAGAAAGTAACACAAAGGATCATGCAGACCAGGCAGAGGACCTAGAATCCTGGGATTTGCCCACAGCCCCTTGGGTTAAACAGTGATTCCTTCATTCTCAGTATGCGTCTGATGGAGTGGGTATTCACTCATGAAAGCTTATGCTCCAATACATCTGTTAGTCTTAAAGGTGCCACAGGACTCTCTGTTACTTCATTCTCAGTGTGTCCATACACCTCAGCTTCCTAAGGACAGCACAGCAGAAACTCAAGAAGTTATATTATATAGAGCAGGGTCAGCAAGAACAAATATATATTATTTGAGACATCAGCGTGACAAAGGACCCTAAATAAAATTCATAGAGTTTTATCGGCTTTTCTCTGTTTTTGCTCTTTGTTCCTGTTTTTTTCTCCCCCTCTCCTAATCCCAGGTTTTCTCCTACAATTTACTGCTCTGCTCCCTGCTACCAGACCCCTCATTGTCCCAGTCCTTATGCGAAAATTACAAGAACTCTCGTCAGTTTCACTTTGCTGCTTAGTTAGCATACGGAGCAGAGCAGACAAGAGGAAAAGACTAAATTACCTGAATTACACTTGGCTGCTCTGCTGGATGGACTGGCAGAGCCAAATGAAACTGACAAGAGATCTTGTAAATGGCAATTTGCTGCTCTGCTGGCACATAGAGTGGACCAGAAGGAAGATGGGAAAGGGAGAAGAGAATCTCCAGAAGGTTCTGGGTGCTACCCATGGGATAAAGTCTGCTTGGTCAGTGAATTCAATGGTTTTCCCATTGATTGATGGTAGAACTGCTACTCCAGGATAACCAAATTCCTTGTGGGGCTCCCATTGCAACATGCCCCCCCTGCATAACCTCCAGTTTGGGGCTGTGTATTGAAGGCAAATTCTATTTAAGATGCTACATTCTATACAGAATCTCTTCCTTATTTTTTAAAGGATCAGGAGCTGAGGTTTATGCATATTCACAATAAGCACTCAGGGCCTGATCTAGTCTCAAGAGCCACAGGTTTTCTGGTAGATCGTAGGATGCCCCACCTCTCCATAATGAGACAGGTGAGGTGAGGACAAATCCTCCCCCACTACTGTAGACTAGGACAGGAATTCTGCAAGTTGAAACTCCTGGCATTTCTTGTTTCCTACATGAAATGATTTTGCTCATAATCATGGGGAAACAGGGCAAGGGTTGACAATTTTTTGCACTCCTGATCCCCAAATCAACTCATATACTCATTAAAAATAGACAATGGCATTATAGAAAATCTTTGGATTTTACAGTAAAAAAAAATTATATTAATTAAATATTTGGATTTTTAATGCAATTTAAAAGAAAAATTTAATCTTCATATAAATTTCATTTTGACAGATGTATAGGATGTTATTTGATTGCTAATTAATAAAGAACTGACAAAAACATTTTAGAAACTACAGTAGTCACCACTGAAAATATCCATATTTGCTAGCAGTTATCACAGTGTGGTATCTCAGGTCTGGCAGCTATTCCCTATTCTAGGCATAGGGAAAGGTTGTGCTTTCTCAGATACCAACTGCTGGCAATTGCTGACCTACTAGGAGTTCTGTTTCCATTTATTTTTTTTAAATGACCTGTATGTATATAAATATCTTGCAAATATTTAGTCATTCTTGGTTCTCTTTAAAATGTGGAGATGAATAGAAAGAAAAACTTACATTCCAAAGACAGTATTGACAACCCTACGCATTCAGAAATCATAAACCAGTTTCCCAAAATCATGAGATTAAAAACAAAAACAAAAAAAACCATTTGCAGTTGTTTTTATTTGCTTTCTGGTTTTGAGCATGGAGGGTTAACATTTACATGCTTTTGCTCGCAACCATAAAGGGTTAAAAAAATTACTTTTGCTTTTTAAATGAAAGCTGAAATGCTCAAATAATCAGATGACTTCAGGAGCAGGGGCTTAAAGAAAATGCTAAATAGCACAAAGGTTGTGCTAAAATTGAGATAGTTGGCAACATAACAAAGGGCATGTCTACACTGCAATAAAAGACTGGCTCACAGGACTAAAAATTGCAGTGTAGACATTTGGGTTTGGGCTGGAGCCCAGACTCTGAGGTTTACACTGCTATTTTTTTGCCCCACAGCCTGAGCCCCATGAGTCTGATGAGGGGTGGATGGGGGTATGTCTACAAGGCAATTAAATAACGGTGGCTGGCCTGTGCCAAGTGACTCTGGCTCACGGGGCTTGGACTGAGGGGGTATTTAACTGCAATGTAGATGTCTGGGCCTGGGCTGCAGCCTGAGCTCTGGGACCCTCTTACCTCGCAGGATCCTAAAGCCCGAGCTCCAACCCAAGTCCAAACGTCTACACCGCAATTAAAAAGCCCCGCAGCCCATGTCCGAGTCAGCTGGCACAGGCCAGCCACCAGTATTTAATTGCAGTGTAGACATACCCTGGGTCAATTGGCCCAGGCCAGCCAAAGAAGGCTGGGATTTAGGCCCTGATCCTGTAAACACTTACATATGTGACGAATTTCAAGCATATGAATTATCCAACAGAAAACACAGTTTCTACTTTCTAGGTTTTTATATGGTCACCTCTTACCACGGTAGTTGAGTTAAAAGGAAGAGAAGTAAGATTATACAGCCAAAGATTGGGGAGCCAATGGCAATTTGATACAGGAGCTGTCTAAGCTGATGGGGATTAAGAACCTGGATTCATGTGAGACATTTGCTATATGTGCTAGCTCTGGAAAATGCATCTCTGCAGATCACAGATAGTACCGTAGGCCCTGTTCCACCTTGTCTGCGAGATTGGCATCCTATGCATTGAGGCAAGGATGCAAGCAATGTATGTCAAACTGAACTTCAGAGTTTTGCACTTGCAACCTTGTTTAGTCGACTTTGCTACAGAAAGGGATGTTCTGAGCCACTGGAATGCGGTCTTCTCTCGCTGATGGACTGTCAATCATCCAAAAAGAAATTTAAGAGACATGAACTTAAATAAACTGAGTTCTTCTGTAATGGATAACTTCATTTTTGGAGGTCAGCAATAAGGAGAATAAGATCAAAGCCTTGTGACCTGAAGATTAACTTTCCACCAAAGAAAGGTGAGCCTGATCGAACACCCAATAGAGTCAATGGAAAGTCTCCTATTGATTTCAGTGAGTTTTGAAATAGACCCCAGGTGCAGAAGGTGCAGCCTTCTGGATCTTAGCTGTCATGAGTAATGCTGGTCAGGATATTATTTATCTGCTGAAAAGAGCAAGGCCTTACACTCAACTTGATGGCATTTCTCTGTCTGAAACATAATTTTTGAATGCCGATTAATTCCAAAATTTCAGGGAATGTTGTAGGAATCAATAGGCAGAACCTTATTTATTTTGCTGAAAATAGGAAGAGGAAAATGGGAATCACACGGAGTCCCTTGTATCTGGGTTAGCAGAATCATAACCTTCAACCAGCTCTGTATCTATCTACTGATCAAAGAATTGGGTTAATGGCAGCCATTAACACCTTCCGGCATAACAATACTCCCATCTCAACCCATGGTTCCAATACAGTTTAAAATGATGACACCCTGTATGACTTCCCTCCCAGACAGAAAGAAAAGAATGGTGGGGGCAAGGGAGCAATGGGGGTTCACACAGAGCTGCTGGCAAGGTGGGTATGGTGGAGGGTTGCAGGGAGTCTCTGAAATAGAGGGGGAGGGTAGCACAGTGGTAATTTGTTTTTTGGGGGGGGGATTGAGAATGGAGGAATGCAATTGAATTTTTGTGGTGAAATTTCCATTTTGTCCAAATTTTGAACCAGGTGTAGTCAAGAGTCATCATCCCTAGACTGAGCATAAACTGAGGGGCTCAACAACTTGCAGATACTGATCAGCGTACTTTGTTAATTTTTAATTGTTGGGGTTCAGCAGAATGCTGACTCTTCCTCAGAATAGGTCAGCTTGACACAGAGGCTGAAATTAATCACCTTCCGGGGGGTTGCTAGCTTAGAAGGCTATCAATATATTTAAAAAGATTGGGCTTCTAAACAGAAATACTCACTTTTGACTCCAGAAGGTCAGATTTGGCCTTTAGCTTTGAACTTCACAACCATGGAAGCTGGTTTATCAGCTTTCTCAAAAGAAAATCATCCAATTGTCATAGCAATCATTTGCTCAAATCAAAATTATACTGGTATTGCACATTGCTATCCTGCTGAGGGCAAAAGTGTCATGCTGAGATTGTGAGATGTATATTACGGATCAGATAATCCATCTCCCAATCAGTGATAAAGCTTTAACAAACATATGACTATGGCAGAATATAGAAGCCTCTTCCCAAAGTTTCATTTTTTTTGTTTCAGAATCTCTCTCTCTCTCTCTCTATATATATATATGTGTGTGTGTGTCTCTCTCTCACACAAATATATATATAGTAAAACAGAATCACAATCAATACATCTGCTTCCTCTGAATACATTTCCAAACTAAATTCTTAACTAGATGAAAACCTTCAGATTAACAAATCAATGAAGTGTGCATTCTCTGAAATGGGCTACCCATTCAATTCTGTTGGGATTAGGCATAAGCTAGTTCTGACTGCATTCACCTCCAATGGGTTTTGTTTGATTTACAATTAAATGACAAGTTACTGCTTTGAAATAGCAATTACATAAGTTTAAAAGACATTTCTTAAAATAAATATTATACATTTGTACTACAGAATACTGTCCCCTAATACTATTCATTAAAATTATATTTTTAATAAAAAGTATTTAACACATAATTGAAAGCACGAGGCATAAATAAATTATGTAAAAAAGAATGTACATTGTACAAAGGCTATATGTGTTATGTCTTTTTATGGAGAGCTGAAAAACAAACTAAAAGAGAGCACATGAAGACTTAAAGAAGAGTGGTAGGGAAAGAAAGAGATCCAGTGTTTTGCTAATGTGATCTATGTTACTTTACTAACCCACATTCAGACTAAGTATATAGTTCTTATTACTGAGGTACAGTATAAGTGGTTGGTATATTCCATACCGAACATGTACCTCATTAAATAAATGAGTCAAAATGTTAGTCAATGTCTACCTCCAAAATGAACTTGTGTATCTGGTCCTATGCATTCAGCTCACTGTACTTTACTGAAGAGGGTTCCCCCCCCCCCACAAACTGCTCTTTTTAGTAGTGAGTGAATCCATCATTCCATGTTAAGCATCTTACTGGGCTTCTATGTTATTAATATCAACCTTTTGGCTGCCAAAACAATTGAATAATGAGCTCACATTTAAAATCTTAAGTTTAGAGGGAATACAAGAAAATCAATTTTTCAGACAAATATGTCCTAATAGAAAGACAATATTAAATGTTTACGTAGACTACATGATACTAACAGCAATTTAATAGAGGGATACAGAAGAGAGTCAAACAGGAGAAAGAACATTTAGAAATATTCTATTTCAAGTTCTTTCAAATCGATCTTTATTTAATTTATACTTTTAAGAATAATTGCATTGTGCAAACCACAGAAAAGGATATAAGTAACAGATTGATAAATTAGAGTTCATCATAACCAAGTGCACGCTAGAGTACAATATACTTCTAGTCCTGTGCTCTGCTTTATAAATAGCAGAAAAATCACAAGGAGAACTAAGGGGAGAGACTGCATTTCTTTATGACCTTATTTGAAAGATAAACTCCTTGGGGAAATACAATTTATTCAGATTATCAAGACCCTGCTGTGCAAATCTACAGTCTGGAAGCACACTACAGAGATCAAAAAATATTTACTTTATTCTGTTGGGTATAAAATCTTTTAATGAATGCATAATTACAGAAAAAGTGTATAGAGCTTTAGAAATTCCATTGCTGAGCCAAGCCATTAATATCCAAGGCATCATACCCAGTTGTGACTCCACCTGCTTCCTATTTGGATTACAACACAGTTATAAATCAAGGTATTATGTGACTACCCATATTGGTGCCACAGAAACAGATAGCTTTGTATTATTTCCCCTCTGCAAAATGAGATGACAACCAATGCCTGAAAGCAAAAACATGTCTTCTAAGAGTGTAAGCCCTTAGGGGCAGAGGCTCTGTCTTCGTAATTCTTTGAACAGCACCTAGCACAATGGACTCTTGATCTTGATTGGGGCATCTGGGCACTATGGTAATATAAATGTTAAGTAAAATAAAATAAGTAACAAATAATAAATAAATAATAAATAAATAAAAATAAGTAGATGAATGGTTAAATGTAATTCTGGTGTAAGTCAAAATAGAAATAACATAAATAAACTATTTAAAACAATGAAAAATCTGTAACAAGGCAAAAATACATTAGGTACTGTACTACACTGAGAAATCTAGTGGATAGTTTATCTTTTTAAAATAAGATTATTACAGAAGAGGAGCCAAATTCTGCCATTTCACACACAGTGCATTATTATTAACTAAGGCTCTGATCCCACAAAGACTTACTCATGTGCTTAACTTTAATGAGACCATTCAAGCTTGAAATCCATGCTAGTACTTATGAACTTAAACTTACGTATATGCATAAATCTTTACAAGACTGGGGCTTTAGGCCTCATTCTGAAACTCTTGCTCATATTGAGCATCTGAGTAGTCCCACTGATGCACGGAAGTAATTTTTGCAGAATCAGAGTCATGCTGGGATAGTAAGGGTTGGGGGGAGGGTTCAAATTCAAATCCCCCCCCCATATATAATAGCATAGACATAGATCTATATATATTTTTTGTAAGTAGACGAATGGTAACTGATCAGTGGCTAAATGTAGATACATATCCTTGTAGACTTAAGGGACACTATCAACTTTATTTTCTTTTAATTGACTAATTATACAAAATTCAATTTATTGGTAGAACATGCTTTCCATAGGAATTAAAAAACCTAGGATATGCTATTTTTTAAAAGTGTAAAGTTGATCTGAAATCTCTGCTGATGTTCTGAAGGATGTTCTGAGTTAGGCCCAAGATCAGCAACATCAAACAGGCTCAGGCCCACTCATTTCCCTCCTTCTCTATTTTCTTTCACACTGTGTCTGCTGCCTTTTCAGTTTCAGCTTTATTGCAGCTGTTGCTAGTAAACACTCTCTTTCAGAGCAGGGGGGAAAAAGGGTCTGTGATCTTCACAAAGACAGAGTATGAAAGTGATGTTATCATCTTAGTCCATAAGACTGAAAATGCAACTGACCACCACCAAAACCGTGAAACTGACTATACACAAAGTGCCACCAAATGTACAAGGTAAACCAACTGACAAAAAAAAAAAAAAAAAAAAAAAAAAAAAAAAGACGACGACATATTGTATCTGAGAGAGATTTCAGTGGTTACTTGTAACAACAATAGTTGTGTAAATTTTCAAGATGAAGGGGTCTGACCTTTTAAACGATCATGACTACAGAGATATCCATTCATTTCTGTTGTATATTACATATGCCTATTTCAGAAAAATGATATAAATGCAACATTAAGATGGCATAGTTCAACATTTTAGCACATCACATAATAGAAAAACAAAGTTTGTACAGCAATGTTAAAGTAGCCACAAGACATTTATGGAGTGTTTTCATTCCTGTTTACATTTCTTTAACTCCAAAGTGAGTTGGGCCATCCTGGGAATCCCACATGTGGCTGGCACAAAACCTTCTCTGTTGGGAGGTTTCACATAACAGAGGCAAGGTTAGCATTACTTTGCACAAGGAAAATCCTGTGGGATCAAAGTGAGTGCTACAGCAGAGGCCACCTCTTTCATTGCCTGCCCCTTCTCATACTCACAGTCCCAAGCTCTGGAAATCCCCAAACCCAAAGAGAGTGTTTCTGGAGGTTTAAAGACCTTAAAGATTTTACAAAACTTGGAGAGTCTCCCTCTTCTCGGAGGATACATCATGTGGGATGATTTGGTCCCTACTCTTTACCCTGGCAAGTATTATTTATGGACCTTAAATACGTTTTTTTACTATTTTTTACTCCTGTTGCCTGGCAGAGTGAACACAGTGACGGGAGAGAGCTGAATCCTATTTTGGCACATTTAGCATCAACAATCTTGTTAGCTGACTTCCAGTTACAGCATCTTTATTACTAGTGTCAGAGCCAGAGAGAACAAATTTTGACTTTCAGATCCCAGGCTGACTTTACAGGGTTGGCAGTTAGGAAAAAAAACATTTACCACCTATAAAATGAAGAATTTTGATAGAAGCCTCTGAAGAGTCAATAAATATGGAATGCCATAAAACCATATTCTCAGTCACTTTGTAGAATATAACCACAATTGAGGTGCAGAATGTCTGGGGAATTTTGCTCCTCTGTGAGGCACAGTAGGAGCGTCTGTGCCTGACAGACAGGGCAAAATGAATCTGAGATGTTACAAATGAGTGTGGGGACTTATTAAGATCAGTTTTAAAATATGCCACATGCTCTGAAATGATTTTTCAGTTGCTTATATCTTATTTTGCAGCTTTTCAGTTAACAGTGCAGCAAAGGCCCTAGTACTCATTGGCAATTTACATGCAAAACTTAAAATTTCAGTTGTTTTTGCATGAATTGTGTCTTAAAAATATGGTTACAAGTATTTATTTATTTATTAGAATTTTTTCCCCCTTCTTGAAAATAAAAAATAACTGAAGAAAGTTTCCTTAATTTTTTGAGAGAAGAAATTACCTTTAAACTGAGATCATGCACAGAAAGTTTCATGTCAAGAAGAAAGATTCATCAGAAATTTATGAGTGTTTATAAAATACTATTTGGAGTCTTTACTACCAACAGATAGCACAATCTAATATCAAGGTTCCCTTACACTTCCCATTATAAGACCCCATTTCATTTGCTCATTTCCCCCCCTCCCCCACCTAGGCTGAATTTTTCCAGTCTCCCAGTTTTATATTTTCTTTAATTTCAGCCAAAACAGTTGTGTGTTACTGAGACTGATGCTAGGGAAAAATACATTGTTTTGCCAACGTTAAAAAATCTGGGAGCCATTTCTTTGAGACGCTCTACCACCCCCATATTTTGAAGGAAGAATTTAAAATTTAGCAGGTGGGTGGGCCTTTGTGTCAGCACCTCACAAGGTTGGGCTGTGGGAGACCTATTGTGAAATAGCGAGTAAGGGCTTGAAGCTACATGGTGCAGAGTGCCATCAGCTCTCATTGAAGTTCATGGGTCATGAAGAAACTGAGCACCTATCAGGATCTGGCCCTAAAGGAATGAACAATGAAAAAGCAAGGATAATGAGTCACAAAATTCACTCTGTTAATTCATTTGGGTAACTATATATCTATTTAGGAACCTAAGTGGCCCCCACCACTGTGGTATCTGAGCACCTCACAGTCATTAATGGATTTTATCCTCACAACAGAAATTAGGCTAGGCATAACAGGTATACTTTTTAAAAAACTAGAGTTGGTTGAAAATGGGATTTCTTTCACAAACATTTGAGTGAAAAATTAGTCCCTTTTTGTCACAATTTTGATGAACTATTTTGTTGAAATTTCAGACTTTGGAATATTTCAACCATCTCTAAAACCCTTACCAATGTCTTGATACAATGGCAGGCTGGGACAGATTATATGTATTTTTAAAGAGGGTGGGACTAATACAACGTGACCCTCGGCATTACTCTGCTCATTTGTTTATATGTTTTAATCCCTTTTCTACAGCCTTCATTTGTTTGTTTGTCTATTGAGTCTGTAAATTCTGGTCAGGGGCTGGATAGTCTTATCTGTTTGTATAGCACATTGCCCAGTGGAAGCTGGTCCTTACCGGGGCCGCTGTGCACTGCCACAATCCACATGGTAAATAATGATAATAATCTAATGTTCAGAGGAGCATGCACCACATATTTATATACATACACCCCAATCCAGTAATTAAACCTCCACTCAACGCCCTGAACAGATTGCTCCTGCTCCCAGCAGAAATAATTTGTGCAGGTATTGTGGAGGCTGGAGTGCCAGAACAGAAAACCACATTAATACTGCTTTTGAAGTGTGTACTGTGGGCCCAAGCCTCCTAGCCCTTCATACACAGAACTCCTTTTGAAGCCACTAGGAATTTCGTGAATAAAGTGTTTTCAGGACTGAGACCTCATATGTATGTATTTGGGGTAGCTACAACACTTTCTTCACACTGGGCAGAAATGTTTAGATATTATAATGATGGGGATCTTATAAATACATAATTAGATTAGATAGGGTTCCAAGTTAATAAGGGGGAGATTTTCAAGGCACTAATAGTTGTTAGACACCTCACTTCCCCTAGTTACTTGGAAAATCTCCTCCTGAAATACTTTGTCCCATATTTTAGAAATTTAGTGAATAGCTTGTTACCACTGTCTCTCTGCTCCAAAGAACATATACAAATTGTACACACACACAATATGTGGAGTGAATTCCATATGTTTTTCCCTTCTGCTTGAGACCAACCTACCTCCCTGTTCTTTGACGTCAACAGTTTGAATGTCATAACTGTTGTATGTATTGTAACCAAATGCAAAATGTGCCAATTTAGAAATACTTAGGTTCAGAGCAGACTTAGTTCTACAAAACAGAGCAGAGGTGCACATCTTTCCACATCCAAGGCCACATGTACTCCACAGCAAGCTAGACCTAAATTCTGTGACAAGGTCCATAGGTTCTGCAACACTCTGCTGCAGCAGATGGGAAATTCTGCAGCAGCTCTACGCTTCATTCAAATTAATAAGCAAGGTTTTGAAATAATTAGATTGAAAACGGGGGACAGCCAGAGCTTTGGGCATCTGGGTGGCACAGGAGACAGTTTTGGATTGTGGGATAAACATATTAGCTGTCTGTTTCTGCTAAAATAATCTGTAATGAAATAGTGAATATTGATATTTAAATTGTCATCTTTAAATCTGACCATTAGAAACCCATTGAGATGAATGGGGACAGTTTACACATCACAGAGCTATTGTTCCACATTGGTTGAAGACTGCAGACTGCATAGATTTACATTTTGTTCTGGTTTTCAAGTTTTCTTCACTACTAGGCTGGATAGAAATGTTTCTTTTTTAAGTAGAAGTTTACATTCTGGAACACAGATCTGATGCAAGAAATAGCGTCCCAAGGCAAATTCTATTGCTATGGAATTGTGGACAGTACGTGGCACTGTCTAGGTCTATACATACTACAGATGATGGATTGTGATAAGTCACTGACATTTACCTTTACTAATGCAGAGCCATGGAAAACGGTCAGTATTGGCCTTTCTAGTTAAGAGTTTTCTCCTCTTCTTCTCTCCCATGAAATTAAATGTTTAAATGTAGACCACACATTGTTTAATATATATTCACAAAGAAACTTCAAAACTGGACATTTATTTTTGGGGTCTCTATTTTTGCACTTACTTTTCAACATTTTGGCCTTAGTATCTTGTCATTTTTATTTATAAAGCACTCCCTTTCCTTTAACCATTTACGGCGTTGCACAGTTAAAAAATAACAAACAGCAACAATTAAAGCATCACAAAATACATTATATAATGCAAAGGCGCCAAATACACAAGGGTTTCAAGTTCAGATTCCAGACCATTTTGGTTCCAATCAAAATCCCTAAATCCAAATATCCCCAGATGTTAAGTATTTAAATCCTGATCGAGTTTTGTGTGGTTTGGGTTCATTTCTGCAACTCAATAAACAGACCACCATTTTCCCATGGTCTTCTCTATTAATTAGATTGTGAAAGCAGCATAAGATGTAGAAGGCTGTTTTTAATGTCTGTCTTATACTGGGCCAAACATTCTGTACTGTCCTGCATTTGTGCAACTGTTTCAAGGATGCAGTTGCCACTTATTTTTCAGTAAATATTCTTGACAAAGATTCCGTTCCTGCTCAACCTTTGAAATCTCCTAATTGAATGTAATAATAATTTTGCTTCAAAAATACAAAAGAATATAGGATGCAAAGCTTAGTCATCTATTTCATAATGGAAAAAATAAGAATGTATCTTTCTGTTGTAACCAGTTTAGTGTAAATAAATGAAACAGGGGACAACAAACAAACATCTGATACTTCAGAGATGAAATTTGACTCCAACTCATTCATTAACTTCATCAGGCCCACATTCCCTTCAAGTTCCTAGGTTTACAAATGATTTATAGTAACTATTTTCGTAGCTTTGTAGCTTTTCCATACTAGTAAAGACTGTAAAACCAAAGTCCTTCCATTTTTCAGAAATATCTTTGCTACAATGTCCAATAACAACTGGAAAAAATATTTATATCAAAAGAAACTTAAATAAAATGTCCCTCTGTTTCTTTACAGGAGGTAAAAAGCTCCATAGATCTAGTACTTGTATTCCTGTTCTCTCATATTACAGCAGTAAGTCTCCTCTTTCAGGTCACGTCTTCCACATAAAAGTGCTAAACTAATGCCGCTTAATGACAAATTAATGTCCATGAATAAAAAAATACACCTCTAATAGCATAGAGTAATTTGCCATTACAATATCATCATTGGACATGCCCCTGGTTTAATACGATGTATTTAATTCATAACTTAATGAGTGATATATAAAAAGAGAGAGATGAACCCTGCAATTACATTTATGTGAGTCTGTCACCTTATTTGTAAAACCTTAGAGTCATTTACATTCAAATTAGAACAAATGAGTGATTTCACAAAGTGCAGTGATAAATGACCATTACTGCACAAGACAGAACTGTATTTCCTGTGAAAACATTAACAGTTTCCTATTATTTGTTAAAAATTACAATGCATATTGCCCAGCGTTGTGTGAATAATGACTTTTTTACTGATTAGGTCAGAAGACTAATATGGAACAAAATAAATAATTTTTCTTTTCATTTTTTCTGATTTTTGCTTTAATTCATCCACTCGACAGTGATGGACTTACACTGCCACCTGCTGCCGAGACGTGGGTACTGACAGCATCCACTTGGATATTTTAAAATAAATTCAGTCATTTACCATCTCGGGGGTTTTTTTTTTCAGTCATACAGCCAAGTGATTTTTTCCGGATGTACATTGTGAGATTGACTGGTAAATGTAGAGATATTATGTAATTATAAGTAACATGATTTGCATGTGTATGTGTAATTGCCCCTTTTGGTAAGGAGAATGTAACAGCTAAAGACATGGAGAAAATATGTACTGTGAAACCTTGGAGTTGGTCAGACGGTGATAAAAGCAAAAAAGAATTGTATGTGATGACTCTAAACATTCAGGGGGTCAATTCAGTCCAGGTTTACACCACATAAAGGCCCATGAAGGGTCCCAAAGGCAGAAATCCTCCAAGGGGTGGCTGTGGTTAGAAAGAGGATGTGGCAAGGGCAGTCAGGACTGCATTAATTCAGTGCATTTCCTCCTATCAAGTCAAAGGCACAAACCAAAATTGTTCCTTCTTTCTGATGGAAACCTCTGAGGGTAACATTGCCAGCCCTCCCATTTGGGACACAGGAGGCTTGACAATGCAACGAAGAATAAATTGAATGTCCCTGCACCTCTCAGATGAACCTGAGTTACATCCTGGTGGATGGGGGTTAATGCTCTTGGGGTAGTTTGTCTACCACCATGAGCACCTCACGTAGGTAACTGGCAGTGCAGTAACACATCACAATAAGAACAGGACTCTGATCATATGGATATGTCAGAGTCCTTTTTCTCACTGCTAGCAGTTGAAAAAGGGAAGAGGAAGTGAGATGAGTGGAAGGGGGGGCACAATATCATCAGTCCTCCCTTAGTCTCCCAGTTTAAGTACTTAGCTGCATAGAAAGAGACACAGCAGATCTTACTTCCTAATGCTGTCTTTGGGCTGCTTGTTCCTGCCCTGGTTCTGTTGGTAGCTCTTCCACTCCATAACTGACAGAACATGATACTCTTTCTAGAATTGCTGGTTCAGCACAGCAGCCACTGGCTGCATAATGGTGAAAACAAGGGAACTGTAAACTGGGTTGTTATTTTTTCCTGCATACATTTGATGTATTCTTGACATTGAAAAGGGTCACCCATTTCCTCCACTGGAGAAAGCTGGTGAGCTTAGCCTTTATGGTGATGGCTCTTTTATACAGCATCACTTTGTAATATACATGTATTTTTTAAAAACTCAGTCATACTAAGTAGGTCTTGGTTGCTTGGTGACCTTCAGATTTTTTTCCAGGAGTTTAATTTGCTCTATATGAAAAACCCAGAAGCTAAATTCCCACACGAGTTTGGGCTGCTAGCAATACAGAGGTGATGCTCTCAATCTCTGGTGTAAGAATTAATGTCTCTTTTTAGGAGTGTATCTTAGTGTAGGTTGGGAGTGTGCTATGGGCACAACTCCAGCTGGAGGGGGTGGGATAAGAAAGATTTAATACCTTATCAAACTCTGGCCCTGAATCACAAGATGAACAAAAAAACCCTCTTTTTTCATACACCAGCAGATTTCATTGTAGCCCTTTCCATTTGAAAAAAAATTAGAAAATATATAATTTAAAAATATATAAATAAATGTAAATAGTTGAGAGTCAGTGGAAGGAAATGGACAGGTCACTTGTAAGATGCTCATATTCCATGATGACAAATTTGGTATAAACACCTAGAGAGACCAACGAGAGAGATAAACATTACATGCTCTTTCCTGGGGCTGGTCTAAACTGCCGTGGTAAATCAATCTAACTTACGCAAATTCAGTTACATGAATAACGTAACTGAAGTTGACGTAGTTAGATCCACCTACTGTGGTGGCTACACTGTGCTGTGTTGACGGGAGAGCGTCTCCCATCAACTTCCCTTACACTTCTCAGAGAGGTGAAGTACAAAAATCAATGGGAGAGTGCTTTCCCATCTTGGGATCCCTACATATAAGGACTGTCAATACTTCCTCAGATGAGGAGAATGAACCACATGTGCTAAAACATGCAACAGTCCAAATTACTGTCCAATGTCTCACTTCCCTTCTCTACCAAGGTAATCAAAACCTAGCAAAAAAAAAAAAAAAAAAAAAAGGTTCCAATGCCACCTTTTATTTGCCAATACTTTGATTGCCATCAGTCAGGCTTTAGCTTGGGTATGGTACAGAGACAGCATTTCTCTCCCAGTACATAGGCAAGATAAATATATCCATACTCATCCTGCTGAATATTTCTGCAGCAGTTGATTTTGGTGATTACCAAATATTCCTGACCTGACTCCTAGGCGAATGGTAATACTGTGAAATGATTTCTATCATGTGCTTCCTCTGAGACTGAAACAAAGCCCAGATCTACAGAGTTCCACAAGGCTCTCTCCCCTTCCCCATATTATTCAGCATCTATATGAAGCCACTGGGAGACTAGTGAGACAGCATAGGCTCAAGGTCCACAGTATGGAGAAGTCACCTAGCTCTACATCCCCAATGTGTCCTTTCTCAGCTTTATCAATGCCTGGCTGAAATCAGCACCTGGCTGATGAGCAGTTGGCTAAAGCTGAACCGAGGCAGAGTGGGCTGATACTGATAAGAAGAGCTGAAGAACTTGTCTTCTCAATAAGCATTCCCCATCATTAAGGACATATGCCCTCACATTGTTCAAACAGTTCGCAGCTTGGAAGTTCTCTTGAGCTCCTCACTCCTATTAGAGGCCTAAATAGTCATGGCAGAAAAAAAACACCAACTTCCATCTACAACTGGCCACAAGACTGAACCCCATCTTCTCAGACATAGGCCTAGCCACAGTGAGCATTTGTGGCCTCCAGACTTTATTATTGCAGTTTATATCTAAGAATGAAGCCACACACCTGATGGGCTAATAAACAGATGCAAAACGCAGTGACCCGTCAACTTAGCAACAAACTGAGCACATCACCCAATACTCTATTCTCTGCAGTGAATTCCCATTGAATACAGAGTCCAGTTTAAGGTCTGTGTCCAGATATTCAAAGCCCTTTGTGATATTTCCCTTAGCTACTCCAAAGCTATGGCCTCCTATTTCAGCTATTTTCCACTGGGACCATGAAGGCTGGGATTTTTAAAGAAACCTTCAAGATTTAGCACACCAAGTGCCATTGAATTTCCTTGGGAAATCCCAGCCAAAACTGTCAACCAGTTTGGGTTGGGTAAGACACAAAGATTTGTGAGTCCAAGAGACAGAAATCTCACAGGATTGGGATCTAGATTATGGAGAGCATTCCCACAAGAGATAAAAGTGAGCATGGACTTCACCACCTTCAGGTCTAAATACAAAAATCATCTCTTCAACTTAACTTTCCCTCAGTAATTTGCGATTTCTCACACACAGAAGCAACAATAAAAACTATAAACTAATCAGACTATTTCTTCTGAAGGCTGGGAGGGCTGAGAGAGATTTCTATTGTTATTTCAATTTTTAAATAGAATCATAGAATATCAGGGTTGAAAGGGACCTCAGGAGGTCATCTACTCCAATCCCCTGCTCAAAGCAGGACCAATCCCCAGACAGATTTTTACCCCAGTTCCCTAAATGGCCCCCTCAAGGATTGAATTCACAACCCTGGGTTTAGCAGGCCAATGCTCAAACCACTGAGCTATCCCTCCCCTCCATACTTAGTAAGCAATCAGATATTACAATGATGGGGATCGCAAGCACCTAGATAGATTAGACAAATAGAACTGTGTTCTGGAAAGAAAAGAAAAAGGTGTAGGGCACTGGCAGAAAAAGGTCTGTTGAAGGGGAAGCTGAGGCAGTGCAATATACAAACACTGATGAGTAGAGGAATTTTTAAACTAAGAGCTGGGTGAAAGCCTACAGGTGTGGAGGAGCACATTATTCAGACAGACACATCCCTTATTCTATATCCCAGCAAAGAGGAGAGGACAGAAGTTGATAAAGTTCAGGTAGAAACTGAAGAGAAACAGTCAAACAAAAAAAAAGAGTCCCATTCAGTTACATCACATGAAGGCAGGCAATTAAATATTGACAAATTTTATAAGTGCTTATATACAAATGCTAGAAGTCTAAATACTAAGATTGGTGAATTTGAGTGTCTGATATTAAATGAAGATATTGATATAAGAGGCATCACAGAAACTTGGTGGAATTATGATAATCAATGGGACACAATAATACCAGGGTACAAAATATATAGGAATGAGAGAGTAGGTCGTGCTGGTGGGGGAGTGGGACTATCTGTGAAAGAAAGCATAGAGTGAAATGCAAAGTAATGCACGTTGGAAAACATAATTCCAAATACATATACAAAATGATGGGGGTCTAAA
Organism: Chrysemys picta bellii; assembly: GCF_011386835.1. Taxonomy (NCBI): domain Eukaryota; kingdom Metazoa; phylum Chordata; order Testudines; family Emydidae; genus Chrysemys; species Chrysemys picta. The sequence continues at coordinate 75,147,314 of NC_088793.1, read as the reverse complement.
TTAGCTGTTAGCTCTCAAGAAAGAGATCTTGGAGTCATCATGGATAGGGCTCCGAAAACATCTGCTCAGTGTGCAGTGGCAGTCAAAATAGCTAACAGAGTATTAGGATAGAAAATGCCCTGACATAAATGCATAATGCCACTATATAAATCATAATGCCACTCCCACCCCTTGAATACTGCATGCAGTTCTTGTTGCCCCATCTCAAAAAATATATTTAGAATTCTAAAAGGTACAGATCAGGGCAACAAAAATGATCAGAGGTATGGAACAGCTTCTGTCAAGGCTGGATCCCCACTTTGAACTTTAGGGTACAAATGTAGGGGCCTGCATGAAAAACTTCTAAGCTTAACTACCAGCTTAGCTCTGGTTCGGCTGCCACCATTTCAATAGATTCCCTCCCTGGGAAGCCTTGAAAAACCTTCACCAAATCCCTGGTGAAAACAAATCCAAACCCCTTGGATCTTAAAACAAGGGGAAATTAACCATTCCCCTCCTTCCTCCCACCAACTCCTGGTGAATCAGTTCCAACCCCCCTGGGATCTACAACAGGGAGAAATTAACCATCCCCCCTCCTTCCTCCCACCAACTCCTGGTAAATCAAGATCCAAAACCCTTGGATCTTAAAACAAGGAAAAATCAATCAGGTTCTTAAAAAGAAGGTTTTTAATTAAAGAAAAAGGTAAAAATCATCTCTGTAAAATCAGTATGGAAATTAACCTTACAGGGTAATCAAACTTAAAGAGCTCAGAGGACTCCCCTCTAGTCTCAGGTTCAAAGTACAGCAAACAAAGATAAACACTCTAGTAAAAGGTACATTTACAAGTTGAGAAAAACAAAGGAAAACTAACACGCCTTGCCTGGCTATTTACTTACAAGTTTGAAATAGGAGAGACTTGTTTAGAAAGATGTGGAGAACCTGGATTGATGTCTGGTCCCTCTCAGTCCCGAGAGCGAACACACTCCCAAACAAAGAACACAAACAACAGCCTTCCCCCCCTCCCCCAAGATTTGAAAGTATCTTGTCCCCTTATTGGTCCTTTAGGTCAGATGCCAGCCAGGTTACCTGAGCTTCTTAACCCTTTACAGGGAAAAGGATTTTGGAGTCTCTGGCCAGGAGGGGTTTTATAGTACTGTACACAGGACAGCTATTACCCTTCCCTTTATAGTTATGACAGCTTCCATATGAGGAGAGATTCAAAAGACTGGGACTGTTCAGTTTAGAAAGAGATAACTAAGGGGTGAAATGATAGAGGTCTACAAAATCATGAATGGTGTCGAGAAAGTGACTAGGGAAGTGTTATTTACCCCTTAACAAACACAAGAACCAGGGGTCACCCAATGAAATTAATAGGCAGCAGGTTTAAGACTAACATAAGGAAGTACTTCTTCACACCACACATAGTCAACCTGTGGAACTCACTGTCAGGAGATGTTATGAAAGCCAAAAGTATAACTGGGGTCAAAAAGAATTAGATAAGTTCATGGAAGACAGGTCCATCACTGGCTATTAGCCAATATGGTCGGGGACACAACCCCATGCGCTGGGTGTCCCTAAACCTCTGACTGCTATGACAGAGGATGGATCACTAGATTAGCTGCTCTGTTCTGTTCATTCCCTCTGAAACATCTGGCACTGGCCACAGCCAGAAGATAGGATACTGGGCTAGATGGACCATTGGTCAGACCCAGTATGGCCATTCTTACGTTCTTATCTTATCTATGCAAAAGTCAAGAGAACATGGAAATCTGGCCTTAAAACAAGGAACTTCCTTCATTTTTGACTGAATACTTTTGTTCCCATGTTAGGCAAAAATATAAACTTTATAATTTAAAACTATGTTCCATTTAGACTTCTAAACTTAATTCATACTTCTTTCACAATCAGTTGTTGATCTTAAATTAACAAAGATTTTTCCAGATAAAAACATGGAATCCACGGTAGGAGTAAAAGAATTTGGTGGTAATATGTGAAACATAGAAATAGAAAAGTTCATTCAGTGAACCAGAAATATCATATAGCTTGATTCCACAGTGTTACCAGAAATTTCTAAGATATGTCCATTACATAATTTTGAAGAACTGTCCCAGGGTCTTAAGTTTATTCTGTTTCATATAACATTATCTTTAATCAGAAATTCATATTAGTGATTTCATACTCTTGACTTGTGTTTGTGATTCAAGCAATTTGTTATAGAAATCTTTGTGAGATTTATCAACAGATTCAATAACTTGTTCTAAGTTAGTCATTCTAAGAGAACTGGCATCTACACTGGAGTCAAATGAATTGAATATATCTTGCAGAAAACTAATTACAGTGAACTTGGGGCCAAATTCTCCTCTCACTCACATTGGTCTTACACTGGTTTATTTCCACTGAGCGTTATGGAATTTCTGCTGATTTGTATTAGAGTAAGTGAAAAGAGAATCAGAATAACATTTTTCTTTGTATCTCCAAAGAAAATTTGCTTCTATTTGGAGAAAACAATGGCCCAGTCTAATTCCCACTGAAATCAACAGAAAGACTCCCATTGACGTCTATGGGAGTTCAATTGGGCTTATATTCAGGTGGAAGGAATGGAGTCAGACAGTTAATCTTGAATGCCCGTGTTGGCAAAAATTTAAGAATATCCAGGGAGAAACAAGGAAAGCTATTATTAAAAACACCCTCAAGAAGGTTGTGCTACACCCAACCCAAAAATTACAGAAAATCCTAATAACCAAAAACTCTGCATCAGCATCACACAACAATAATAAACTAGATACGTTCAATATAATGTATTTCCTTAGGCTATGCTGAGCTAAAGCTCAATATCTCAACAATTCAAAACAAAAAGAAAAAAAAAAAAGAAAAAAAGAAAGAAATCCAATGCCATGGTAAACCGAGAATTATGCAGCACCCAGGGATCCGACAGCAACATTAGAAAAAGACAAGTGTGGGAAGGGATTATTCCACTCCCCATACCTTACCATTTGCATCATACTGAGTGGAGTCACACCTGGAGATACTTCCTGGGTCCCACCGGCAGCAGTTTTTAAGGTGGCCTGGTTAACTAAGGCTCACATTTTTAAAGATATTTACGTGCTGCTATGCATTGCAAAGCCTAACTGATTCAGGAGCCTAAACCTCATTTTCAAAAGAGATTTAGGCATGTAGGAGCCTGAATCCCATTGACTATCAATGAGCTTTTGGTTCCTAAATGCCTAAATCACCTTTGAAAATCAGACGTAGGCTCCTAAATCAGTTAGGGATTGCAATGCTGATTGTAGCAACTCCTAAAAATCTGGGCCTTTTCCTTAGGCTAGGTCTACACTACCCGCCTGAATCGGCGGGTAGAAATCGACCTCTTGGGGATCGATTTATTGCGTCCCGTCGGGACGCGACAATCGATCCCCGAATCGACGCTCTTACTCCACCAGCGGAGGTGGGAGTAAGCGCCGTCGACGGGAAGCCGCAGAGGTCGATTTTGCCGCTGTCCCTACAGCAGGGTAAGTCGGCTGCGATACGTCGAATTCAGCTACGCTATTCGCGTAGCTGAATTTGCGTATCTTAAATCGAACAACCCCCTGTAGTGAAGACCTGCCCTTAGTCCTTTATACTACCACCAAAAAAATTATTTATTTTTTTAATTAATCAGTGTCATGTGGACTTTAAATAGGCATCTGATAGCTTTGATTTGGACAGTGGGAATTCTCTCTACACTGTTATAAAATGTATTTTGTCAATGTCTAGAAAGAGGTTTTAATATTAGACGTGACACTTGCAGATAGCTTTATATGAATGGACCCTACCCTGCAAAGGAATTAATGCAGGTGAATTCTGACGCGGATTTAGTGGTATAAATCTTCCTGTACAGATCCCTTGGCAGAACCTAAATTTAGTAAATAAACATAATAAACCAAGGGCCAAATACTGAGTAAGTATGAACTGGTGTAGCTACATTGATTTCCATGCAGCTGTGCTGATTTACACCAGCTGAGCCTGACCAAAATTACTGAATAGAAATATATCAGCGCTGTCAGAGCAAAGAATTTTTTCCTAAGCCTTTACAAACTTTGAGCCTGATTCATGAAAATCATGATTTTACACTGTTTGTAAAAGAGGTGTAAGTGAGGGTAACTCCAACTACTCTTGATTAATATAAGTGAAACTAACTGCTTGATCCTACTACCACTCTAGTCAGAGGAAAGACTCCCTTTGACTTCAGTGGGATCTGGAGAGAATAATTTGCCTGTTGGTTCCAGTCTGGCAGTCCTTGCTCAGTGGGATTTTTGCAATATCGGGTTCATCATTATTATTCATTTGACAGGCTACTTGAATGGACGTCTTCAGATTGTTTTTTGGGTGAGCACAGCAATATAGCACTGAACCCTTTGTGTTACACATCAAGGACCTAACCCAAAGCCCATTGAAACCAATGGGAGTCTTTCCATTGACTGCAATGGACAATGAATTGGTTGTATGAGAGAAATATTAAGATGGTGCAGCAGGAAAAGCAACTAAGTGAGGGACTAAGGTAAAGTAGAGTGTGGGCCCCATGCTGAACCACCCCAGCCCCTTTCTTTACACTGTCTGATTAACTGCCTTTCCTGTTACACACCCCTTTCATTCTCTAAGAATAATGTACAGTCATTCTGTACACTCACCGAATGCCAGACTGTTGAAAATTTCACTATTTTACCATTTACTTTGGTTTTCTGATTGACTTACACTTCATAGACAAATTAACACCACCATATATTATAAGCCATTGACCCAGTCTCAAAGTGTCTGATTGTGGATAAAATATAAAAACACTATAAAGAAAGGGGGGGGGAAATCAAGTGAAATTGCTGCTTTTAACAGTGTATGCCATTGCGACATTGGTGATTTAAAGCTGCTGCTCTTGCTACCATCAAAATCTGTTTCATTTAGCCAATCCAAATAAACAAACATTTATTTTGTTGCCTCACAATATTGGTACCATTATTAATACTAGAAGAGTGCATGGGGCTAGTCAGTAATGGGGCCGCATTGTGCTAGGCATTGTACAAACAGTGATAGTCCCTACCCCAAAGAGCTTACAATCTATATCTAGATATCTATGGTACTTATATGAAGTAAGAAAGTGCTATTATCCCCATTTTACAGAGGAAGAACTGAGACACAGAGAGAGTAAATGACTTGCACTAGGTCACATAGGAAGTCTGTGGCAGAACATGGACTTGAACCCAAGTCTTCCAAGACCTAGGCTAGCACCCTAACCACCGGACCATCCTCTCTCTCTAAAGTTAAATAGACAAGACAGACAAAGGGTGGATGCGGAGAAAGAGGTTCAACGTCTAGCCCAAACTCACAGAAGATCTGTGGTACAGCCAGGATTCAGGTCTCTTTACTTCCAGTCCAGAACCTTACTAGACCACGCTGACCACAAACTGAACTAGTATTATCCTAGTTCCGTAACATTTCCTATATGTAACTCAAAATTATGGGATTTAACCTTGGAAATAAGGTCTGCAGTCAAAGGGAAATGGTCAGTTAATTAGGTATAGGAGCCTTACCTGGATGAGATAGTGAGAACATAAACTGAGGAGCTCCAACAGCTGCAGGTGACTACCAGCTGCTAGCACATCCTGGATTACTCCTGGCTCCAACAGAATCTATATGTAAAAAGAAAAAAAATGAATCTCTGTTGTAAAGAACTATCCTAAGAATGAGGAAAATATGGAAAGAAAGGAAGCCAACATTTTAGGACTTTCTAACTTTAAACTCTGAAGGCAAAGCCACACAAACACCTTAAAACGAACACCCATCAAAATCCTCAGGCCAGCCTTTCTCAGAGCGGTGTGATCATTGTGAACAGAAGTCAGTTACATTAAGGGAGCAGAAAGCGGTTTGCCAACCGCACACAAAAATGCTAAGGCGGCTCTGCCAGTTAGAATTCTTGGCCTTTCCTGAACCTAGGACTAAGCTGGTTGCTCAGTCAGGTGCTGCTTTGCAGATGCGACTGCCATTGCCACATGTGCAACAGTGGTTTCAAGAGGGAATTCCATCTTGTGTCTTCCACCAGGCTTATTAGGAGTGTCTGGTGGAAGCATCATCGCTGCACCTCTCCCTGATATTGATCATTCCAGCAGTGCATGAAGAAGAAGGGACAGGGCCAAGGTGCTGCTGCTGCACTCGGTGAAAGTCCTCCAGCCACTCTCCTCATCACTGACTGCCTGTAGAGTATGAACAGCCAGTAGGAGAGAACCTGGAGATGTTGCTCCCCCATCCACCATCGCCATCACCTCCCCACTCTTCTACCCAGACCCTTTACATCAGATAGGAAAGGCTGCCAGCAGCCAGGGCATACACACCCACCTCAAGAATCAAAGGGGACCCATTCCCCAACCACAAACTAGCCCAGCATTAGAGGGATTCACCCAACCAACTAGTCAGAGGTTTCAGGAAACCCACCTGACAGCCCTGCTGCTGCTGCAATGCAGAACAACTTCCAGATAGACTAGCCATCTAGAGGATTCTTCATGTGGTGCTAGTGAAGGGGAAATATGGTGGAAAGAGAGGAGTGGAGATAAAAGGATTAATGGATGTGTACTGGCATGATTGGCAGGGCTCTTGGGGGTGGACGTGGGGAGAAGAGCATGGAATTAGTGGATGGGAGTTGGTGAGTACTTTACTTAGGGAATATCATGTGTAATCACCAGCTGCTCTGGAAATCTTTTGAGGGAGCCCTTTATTAAAATTTTGGCAGTGTATTGATGAGAATTTGTGCCTTCCTAGTGTATTCAGGGAAATTTTAGGCAGCATATTTCATTTTTGTTTGTTTGTAATTGAAAAATTACAGGAAAAATCACACCCAGCTAAAATATAACTGTTCTCAGCTTTATTGAATTCAGATGCAGAAAACTACATATAATACAATTTATTTTTGCAAAACCTTGTCCTTACAGAAGTACTACAGAAGACTCCACTATCAAGTGCTATAATAAACTATGTGCTACGGATTGCAATATACCCAATCGGTATATGCAATATACTTTGTGTCTCCTTGCATAAGACTGTTCATTGTAAGTTTTACTTCTGACATTTCTTATTAACATGGCTAAGAAAAACAGTGGTTAATTTGGATCTAAAGAAAGCTAACTGTGGTTACAATATGTTATTTTTCTAAATTACAGAATTTCACATAAACTTAGTTTAATCATAGCTATGGATGACTAAAGCCAATAGAATGAACAGGTTATATTCCATAATTAAACATAGCAATCAATATTATTTATTTAGAGTTTTTTATACCTACACATGGAGACCCATTCCCTTCTCTGTATATCCCTTCCAATATTTAAAACATAATAATCAATAAGTACACAATGAACTATTACAAACCATTACCCACCTCCATACAATTATAATTCAACCCCAACACATTACCATAATAAACAAATCCACCCCCATTCCATCCCCTCCTCAGATAACTGACAAAATAAAATAAAAAACAGGAACACTTTGCAAGGTAAGCAGAATATTACAAATCCAGCATACCTAGAACTCATATAGCATTAATTTTCAAAGCACTTTAAACACATTATCAAATTCTTAGTATTGTCTCCATTTTATGAATAGGGAAATGGAAGCACAGAGTCAAAGTGCCACTGAGGGAGTGTCAGAAAAGGGATGAGAAACCAAGGACCTGATTATCCTGTCCATTGTTCACATGAAACTCCCGCTGATTTCATTGAGAAGTTGGCTGGAAGCAACTGACAGAATCATATGGCCTCAATTGAGAGTTCCCACTCTTGTGGTCAAATCATTAGACCACGCCTCTCTCAGGAGACCAGAAATTCTTAGTATTTGTACATAAGAGTTATTGGGGAATCTCATTTTTTCAGGAATCACATTACAAATTACCAAAACTAATATTAATCCAAGAAGAACGGTGCACAGGCCCTCAAAATCATAGAATCATATAATCAACAGTAGATAATAGATACCACATTCCTTGAATGTTTGTATTTCATTTTAAAAAAATTAGGAGTACCAAGTACTCCTCATTCTTTTGCTGATATAGATTAACATGGCTACCACTCTGAAACCTGTATTTCATTTGGCATTCTTCCTTGTAACCTGGGACCTAGAATTGAGAGATTGTTCCCTTTGCAGTTTTGGCTTTGCACCACAAGGGGCCACTCTCTTACTTCTGTGCAGGAAACTAAAGACTTCAGCTATTTTTTTCTTCAATCCACCCTGTTAGCTTTCCCTGTAGTTCTGTCTTTGGGCCTCCCACTGAAATGCAGCGAGAAGCAAAAAAGCAGGAAGGGAGACACTGGAGGCAGTCACCAAAAGAAAGTACAAGTCCTCAGCACTAACATTAATTGCACTTTCTTTCAGCCATATGCTGAAAGTATGCTGTAAAAACTGGAGGTAAGGGGCTTGATTCTTGTTTACATCAAGGTCCTTTTACACCACTCTGGCAGAGTAACTGATCCTTCAAGTGGGTGTAAATTACATATATTCTCACTTTAAGGAGCCTTTACCCTATCAGAATGGGGACTTAGTGAAAAGTGGTCTTAGTATAAAGAAGACTACGGCCCAATCTGTTCCAGGCTTTTAGTTGATGCTAATTCGGTTTCTACTCATGATGGTATGTGGCACAAGGAAAAGTTGGAGAGGGCTTTAGTTATAAGAATCTGTCAGTTCTAGATATATTAAAAATATATGTTCTATAGCACTTGTCAAATTTGTTCAAATGAGAACTCAGGGTCAGACTGCCATACAAATCATTCCCATTCTTTAGACTCTAAGGGATGTAGACCTTGCAATGTTTATTATTCAACCCTGGTTTAAACTGAACGAGTCCTGTCATCTGTGCTGATGTCACATTATTTATTACATGCCAGCCATGTGCTTGATGCTGTAAAAGGGTCAAAATAAAGAGAACCAGGGACGCAAATAGATTACAATCTTGTGGACAAAGATACATTTGTATTTGTGGTTCCTCTGATGCATGAATATATTGTAAAACTGTATCAATCCATTTTATAGCATCATGTAGGTAGCCTTTGTAGATGTGGTAAGACAGTGTTAAATGAATTAAAATTTAAAGATGATCTGCAAAAAGCCAGTGACATAATTTTATAATTAGGTAACTGATACTCTCCAAAACAGCATAAAGGTTTTTAAAATATCCTGGTTAGCATAACTATTTTTGCCAGGTTTTAGCAGACAAATTTCTCAGTGCTTACAAGCGTTCCACACCATGTAATAATTCAACGTGCACTATGCTAAGATAACAGATCCACTATTGAAGACCAGAGGCTGCCAACAGAGCTAAGAGAAGTCTGGTTTATTCCAATACTGCACCCTAAACAAATTATTCTGGATTCTTATTTTATACTCATTTAGATATATGATAAAATATTAAATAACCTATGCTGGATGTGACATCACCAGCAGACTGGATGCTGGGGTGTCTCACAACAGAAAGGAAGACAATTCTACAAAGAAGAGGAAAAATGTCTTAAGATAAATTTAAGAGTGTGCTGGAAAGCCCTCCTTACCCTTTTCACTTGAGTCAGTCAGCACCTCATGCCAAAGTTTCAGACCTATTAAAAAAAGTTAATAGATCACTTTTAAAGGTCTTCTGGAGACTGTTTTCCTGGCTCCCTGAGGTGCTATTAAACCTGAAATAACATGAGCAGTTTATGTCCAGCTGACTCTTTGGCAGTAAATGTTTATAGTACACCTACCACACTACACATACCCGTGTGTGCACTGGGTCTAATTCTCCTCTCACATTGCTGTAAGCCACAAATAGCTCTACTGAAGTCAATGGAGTTACACTAGTGCAAAACCAGTAATCTTTGATTGAATTCACACCCACAAAACTAATTAAAATATTAGGCTGAAAACTAAAAAGTGAACTATTAAATAAAATCCAGAATTATGAGGCATAATTAAACGTAGCAGGGCAGAACCTCAGCTGATGTAAATTGGCAGAATTTCCATTGACTAATGTACACCAGTTGAGGATCTGGCCCTATGTGCATCACCAGAAGAAGGTATTTGTGTACCTTGGTTTGCAGTGTTATTGTAGCCGTATTGATCACAGGATAGTAGAGAGATAAGGTGGGTGACATAATATCTTTTTATTGGACCAACTTCTGTTGGTAAAAAGGACAAACTTTTGAGCTACACAGAGCCCTTCTTCAGGCCCAGAACTCGAAAGCTTGTCTCTTTTACTAACAGAAGTGGGCCAATAAACGAATTACCTTGCTCACCTTCTGTTACTTAGGTGTCACTTCTACAGCTAGCCCTAAACTCAGGGTTCTTTTTTAAGGTCTAAGTAAGACTTAACTCAATCATCACACTTGTGATATTATCTTATTAACTTAAGCATGTAGGAAAAATGGTGAGTTACAAATTATTATCAGAGACCCAGGTACTTTGACAGGTCCAATACTATGGAATCCTGGAATAGTCAAAGACTTTTGTGTTGATTTTATATAGGTTACATGCATCTTTAAGGGCTGGCCAGCTATTCCTGGCTAAATGGGTCGGAGACAGAATGTTTCCTACAGGAATTAAAGTCAGTGGGGGTAATTAATGCAAATTAATGCATTACTGAAACAATGCAGGTAACAAATGTTTTGAAGCTTCATTCCCCTGTGGAAACAGCATCCAAACTGGTTTGACCTGGTTCAAATAAAGAATAAAGGACTTGAAACTGTATAAAGTGACAGCCCAGACTTGGGAGATGGTCACTTGCACTTGATCCAAGAACTCTCAGGAGTCTGACCAGAGACAGAAAAGGAACAAAAAATACCTTTAAACCAGAGTCTACATATGGAAGATGGGTGACCATTAGTAAACTAGCATGAATGTAAGCTGTTTATTGTTTTTAAGATATGGTTTCTTTGAAATGCTTGTGTTCTGAATAAATAGTACTCTGCTTTATGAGTGCTTGCTGGTTGCTGATTTACCTTGTCATTGTCCCTAAGAGAACAGAACTGTGGGTGTTGACTAAAGTCGTATCTGCTGAGGTGATCACAGTGAATTGCAGGAATCTGAAACCTAGTCCCTGCTCTGGATGGAGAGGATCCGTGGATCCTAACCCCAAAGAGATCAAGGGTAAAGGTCTGAGATCAAGCAGGGTGCCCTTGTGGAGGCCACCAGGGGACCCTGGAGGTCAGAGGTGCAGTTAAATTGGGAATTCTGCCACTCAGTAGTACATTGGGACCAAATTCTGAGACATTTTATTCTATCAGCAAGCAACACCTTTTTCCCCCCATCCCTCCACCCACAAACACACACAGCTATGTCTCATAGTTGAAAATACTCATTGACAGAATATTTGTTGATTATTTTTTACCATGATTATTTTTGAGAATGGATTTTGTCATTATGCTCTCCAGGCTTCATCTCCTAGGATGCGGTCCAAGCGACCAATCTCAACCTCTTTCTCCCTTACGTCTTATGGAAGGGGAGAGCTTGTAGCCAGTTTCAGTAGCTTCCCAGCTCCCAGGCCTCAAGTGCTTCACTGTTCTCCAGACAGCTTAATTTGCTATGTTATGTCTCCAGATCCCCTCGCTCCTCAGTTACAAGCTGGCCTCCATCCCTAACTCCCCAACATCCTCCACCATTGCCTAGCTCCCTGGGGCACAGCAAGGAGCATGTGGTGTAATCCAATTAACTTTGCTTTGTGGGGAAATCTGTAGAGTAAGGAACAGCAATGGGGTGGCCCAGGCATAGCAGGGAGACAGAAAACAAAATGTTGGGCACTTGTCAGCAGCAGAATGCTGAATCCTGTAGCATCTTGGGAAAATTCCAAATTACACAGTCACAGAATTGGGGAGTTCAATTCTGGTTAAAGTGAGCAGGGCAGGTCACACCTCTGAGAGCTATTGTTTTGGGCTGTCAGTAGATGCGGGCAGATGACACTGCATTGGTTTACAGTCAGTTCTTCGTTTACTCTGCAACTATATTTTAAATGAAAGCTGAGTTTCTGGAGCACAGTTCTGCCACAAGGGGCTGAATTCTATGACAAATTCCATAACCACGGATACATGGGACTCTGATAATCATTGTTTGTATTAAAGTAGTACCCAGAGGTACCATGAAGAATCAGAGCTCCACAGCGCTGGGCACTATGCAAACAAATTAAAAGATAGCCCCTGTCCCAACAAGCTTGAACACCTAGTTTTCCTTTAGTAAGTGGTGGAAATAATATCTGGGGTTCAGTTAAGGTAGTTTAAGTTTGCTTACACAGTTCTTCATATCCCCAGCTGAACACAATCAAACAGATAAGAGAGGAGACAAGAGAAGAAAAACAGGTGCTTCTTTCGCAAGGAGGTGCTAGGCAGGCGATGACTGTTAACCTCAAGCTAAAGTGATGGCTCCTGCCTTAGGCAGGCAGAATCCACAGTTCATTTGTCAGGTTAGAGGGCTGGTGAGGTAAAGGTTAGTTCCAACTTCATCTTCTCTCCTTTTGTCATAAGCTAACAGAGATAGACGTCCAAAGTCAGGACCATCTGTGATACTTTTTTAAACCCCCCAAAACACCCAGTCTCAGATTTGATTAGAAATAAAGAACAGCAAAGGACAGAAAAAGCAAACCAAGCCAACAGACTTGGACTGGCCTGGTTTACCCCAAGCTTTATACATTCCCTGGCCATGGAACACTACCCAGGCTGTTATGTCTTGCACGTGTCTAATATAGAGCTGATAGACATGAATCATGGTACCAAGTCCACATCAGAGAATGTTTATGTAGAGTGAAAGTTCTTTGGAGCAGGAATCATCTTTTTGTTCTGTGTTTGTACAGCACCTACCACAACGGGGCCCTGATCCATGACTGGGGCTCTTTGGTGCTACTGCAATACAAATAATAAAATAATAATGAGAGAAGAGGATGCAATCTCCTGACCAGACACAGGTGGAAAAAAAGCCATGCCACTCACCACTGATAGTCAAAAAGAAGTGAGGACTCTAACCAGACTCCCAATTTACAAGCTTTGGTAACAAGTGGTAGACACAGATCCTCAACTTTGGGAAGGGGGTGGGAAAGGGAGTCTGATATAACCTCAGCCAAATATTTTAGTGGCTTTTTCCTCTACCCATTATAGTCACCTCAGTCTTCTCTGGATTGAGTGTCAACCAATACACTCCCATCCATGTTCCAAGACCATGGAAACACTAAAATATAGATTGTCCAGCCTGGGAAGTGCAAGAATGAGATACAAAGCTGAGTGAAACTACAATATTGAAAGCACTTCAGCCCTGTCTCCTTACTAACTCTCCCAATGGCCTGTCATATGCAATGAGTAAGAGGGGTGATAGCACAGAACTCTGCAGGAGTTACTCTCTGGGATCTCCCTGAAAAAAAGGAACAAAGACATTTGAGGACAGTTCCATCTACTCCTACCAGGGACCAAAAGCAATTTAATAAACACCTCATGATCCCCAGTATCAAAGGCAGCTGATAGAACTAGTTAATAGCTACATGGATCTTGCCAAGGAAAGATCATCAACTAGTTTTCTCAGCGATGTGCCCAAGACCCAAACTGAAAAAGATCAGGAAAGTCAGAGGTATCAAGATACGCTCAGAGTTGTCACCTCCATGACATTTTGAATAATTTTAACTGAAATCGATGATTAAATACTGGTTGATAGCTGGATAGATTGTCAACATCAAGGGGTGGCTTTTTGGGCAGAGGTCAAACACATGCTGCTGTAATTGCAATCATTAACAGTACACCTCTACCCCGATATAACATGACCTGACATAATATGAATTCGGATATAACGCAGTAAAGCAGCACTGGGGGGGTGAGGCTGCGCACTCCGGTGGATCAAAGCAAGTTCGATATAACGCGATTTCACCTATAATGTGGTAAGATTTTTTGGCTCCCGAGGACAGTGTTATATTGGGGTAGAGCTGTACTAGTTGCACTGAGTACCACTTGTTTGTTATTTGGTAGGATTCCCTCTACTCTGCGGACTCTGCTAGAATAAATTAAGCTGGAGCACCTAACTTCAAGGGAGCAAGTTGAAAACTGAGCTTCAGGATAACTCATTGACCTTAAAATCTATGAGTCTGAAGGGACCATTATGATCATCTAGTCTGACCTCCCGCATGATGCAGGCAACAAAAGCTGACCCACCCCCTTTCCCTTGACTCTGCTGTTGAAGTCCCCAAATCCTGTGATTTAAAGACTTCAAGTCGCAGAGAATCCTCCAGCTAGCGACCCCCGCCCCATGCTGCGGAGGAAGGTGAAAAACCTCCATGGCCTCTGCCAATCTACCCTGGAGGAAAATTACTTCCCGACCCCAAATATGGCGATCAGTAGAACCCCGAGCATGCAGGCAAGATTCTCCAGCCAGACCCTCATTGACCATTGATACTGTTTACCAGTGATGGCACGTTGTTGATTAATTGACTAAAATCACGTTATCCCATCAAACCATTCCCTCCATAAACTTATCTAGCTTAATTTTAAAGCCAGAGAGGTCTTTCGCCCCCACTGTTTCCCTCGGAAGGCTGTTCCAAAATTTCACCCCTCTGATGGTTCGAAACCTTCGTCTAATTTCAAGCCTAAACTTCCCCACGGCCAGTTTATATCCATTCGTTCTCGTGTCCACATTAGTACTGAGCTGAAATAATTCCTCTCCCTCCCTGGTATTTATCCCTCTGATATATTTAAAGAGAGCAATCATATCCCCCCTCAGCCTTCTTTTGGTTAGGGTAAACAAACCCACCTCCTCAAGTCTCCTTTCATACGACAGGTTTTCCATTCCTCTGATCATCCTAGTGGCCCTTCTCTGTACCCATTCCAGTTTGAGTTCATCCTTTTTAAACATGGGACACCAGAACTGCACACAGTACTCCAAATGAGGTCTCACCAGTGCCTTGTATAACGGAAGCAGCACCTCCTTATCCCTACTAGATATACCTCGCCTAATGCATCCCAAGACCGCATTAGCTTTTTTCACGGCCACATCACATTGCCGACTCATAGTCATCCTGTGGTCAACCAGGACTCCGAGGTCCTTTTCCTCCTCCGTTACTTCCAACCGATGCGTCCCCAGCTTATAACTAAAATTCTTGTTAGTCATCCCTAAATGCATCACCTTACACTTTTCACTATTCAATTTCATCCTATTTCTATTATTCCAATTTACAAGGTCATCCAAGTCTCCCTGCAGAATATCCCGATCCTTCTCCGAATTGGCA
Source organism: Chrysemys picta bellii (assembly GCF_011386835.1). NCBI lineage: Eukaryota > Metazoa > Chordata > Testudines > Emydidae > Chrysemys > Chrysemys picta. The sequence goes on along the minus strand of NC_088793.1, from coordinate 75,132,102 downwards.
ATACCTCCCAACTTTGTGTCATCCACAAACTTTATCAGCCCACTCCTACATTTGGTTCCGAGGTCAGTAATAATAATAGATTAAATAAAATTGGACCCAAAACCGAACCTTGAGGAACTCCACTGGTGACCTCCCTCCAACCTGACAGTTCACCTTTCAATATGTATCAAACAGTTGTTTTGTGTGTGTGATTTCAGTAATGAAAGGATTTTCCAACCACAAGATGGCACTCCCACTGAAATATTAAATCTGTTTTCCTGGTTTGCTGAAGTGCTGTCAGAGACTGGTCACAGAGCCACATACACCATTTGTGTAACCGAAAAAGCTTAAAGCCACATCATGGGTGAATGTCCTTACTTTTCGGAGAGTTTTAAGAGAACGTTGACTGCAACCCAAACATGTGAACTCATTTTACAAGAGCTCATTTCAGAAATAGCATATGTCAGGAAGTACAATAAAGCTGTAAACAACACACCTAATAAGAGAGACTGATTTTAATCTTAATTTTCAAATGGTAGGATTCCTTCTGTTTTCCTACTTAATGGCTAAAAAGAACTTTGAATTTCTCTTATTGCAATATTGATTGAATAAGATAAACAGAGACAGCTAACGTAATATATTCATGTAGGTAGGTGAGTGTTTCAAAGACAAATAGTTTTTTGCCACAAAAAACGCACTAGCCAAAAATAGTTTTTAAATGATTTTTTCCTTTATTTACAGAGTAGATACAGTTTCCCATTTGGCTTTCAGAAATGGAAAAGAGTTCTAATATAAATGTGGATTTAAAAACAATGTACATATTGAGCCTGAATTTCAGAAGTTCTGAACACTCACAACTCCAGTTGAAGGTAATAGGGACTTCAGATATCCAGAACTTCTGAAAAGTCCAGCCCATTGATGTCTAAAACATCCTTTATACACACATATTGTAAGGCTGTTCTAATCCCAGGCAGGCTGGAAAGCAAGTCCCAGCTAGAGTCAAGCCAAAAGACTGTCTTGACCCATTAATCAAACTCTCAACAATTGGGAAAAAGACACAGATACAAAATGATATAGGAGATCCCTGTGTTTAGCACGGTCTAACTCATTCTTCTCAATGTCAAATGCTTTGTTGGTTTACAAGAATTTTAAAATCCAAGGAGACTGCTGAATTTTTTGGTAATGTAGCAGCATCTTTACAACATCGGGAAAGAGAAAACCCCCACACTGGTTGTAAAAGTCCAGAACAATCTGTTAAGCGTTACCTAACGGCTATATCGACACTCTGACCTAGGGATTCCCAGCTTGCGTAAACATACTCGGGCTAGTTCTCATCTGAGCTAGCATGCTAAAAATAGTAGTGTAGCACTAGCAGCAGCAGAGGCAGCACAAGCTAGCCACTGTGAGTACAGTACCCACGAGATTCAGGTGGGTTTGTATTCAGGGTGACTAGCCCATGCTGCCACTGCCCATGCTGCACTACTAAGCATGCCAGCTCAGATGAGAGCTAGCATGAGTATGTCTACAAGAGCTAAGAACCACATCCCTTAGATGTAGCCTAAGCATTAGAACACAGAACTTAGTTGGGAGAGCTTGGTACTAATCTTTACTATGCCACTGACTTGTTGTGTGACCTGTGTTTCGGTTTCTGCACTGTTACTGCAGTAAAATAAGAATAATGGTTAACCAATTATAAGATGCTTAAATTCCTCAGCTGTAAGGAGCTATTTCAGTGCAAAGTATTATTATTGATTATCATATATTAAAAATGTGTGAGATAATGTATTCTATGGGGATAAAAACCCCAATTCAGCAAAGCACTTTAGCTTTTGTTTGAATCAGTGGGACTCAAGCCCTTGATGGTTGTGGGCTTCGCTGCATCAGAGCCAAAATTATTTACAGGAACGCTGCGTTTCTTTCAGTCTACATACTCTTCTTTATTGACAAGATCCCTTGATTCCCCTCTGATGATTTTCAAAGGGAGATTTCATATAGTCAGATTGAATGTAGAAAGAATCCATGGGAAGGGTGTAGCCAGTCGATCTTTTATAACAATGTCTATGTTGCACTGTGTTTATAGCACTATGCATGTATTGGAAGAGTCTGTCAAACTGACAAACTCTGTAAAGATGATGACTGTATTCTGTTTTAATAGGCTATTTAATAAATTCAAAAGTAGAAAATTAAGGCATTTTTGCCAAAAAGTTCATTACCAGGGGCTTACTGAGAATCTACTTCATAGACCATATTACTAAAATTGACTATGTATTGGCTGAGAAAATTTGTTGCTTGATAAACAGACTTGGTACATATATGGCTGGGTCTACACTACCCTCCTGAATCAGCGGGTAGAAATCGACCTCTCGGGGATCGATTTATCGCGTCCCGACTCGATCCCCGAATCAACGCTCTTACTCCACCAGCGGAGGTGGGAGTAAGCGCCGTCGACGGGAAGCCGCAGAGGTCGATTTTGCCGCCGTCCTCACAGCGGGGTAAGTCGGCTGCGATACGTCGAATTCAGCTACGCTATTCACGTAGCTGAGTTTGCGTATCTTAAATCGATGTAGCCTAAGTATAGTTGGTGCAAACAGGAATAAACAGGATTGTTATTCCTTAAATTTTGTTTTTAAAATATATTTATCTCCTTTATGTACTGGAGGCCTCATTGTTGTTGTTCTGATGTGATTAGGGACTGTGGGATGGATTCAGTCAGTTGTGCGGTTTGTAATATGAAGAAAAATACACTTTTCTAGCATTTTATTTTCTGAGATAATCATTTTAGTTTCAATTTCAGTTCTTTTATGGGCATAGCAAAGTATATAATATTACATGTATATAAAATATACATCAACAGTCTGTGTATAGGACAGGTTTCACGGTGGTAACAGTGCAGATGGGTTTATATAATGAGCCAGTTTCTGGTCTAAGGTATATGCATAAAACCATTCTAAACATTAATGGAGTTATACATCTACAAACAAGAATGTGACTCATGTTCGTTTTGATTTGATGGGAGCGGTCACACATTTCAAGGCCAATTATTCTGCAGTAATTTTCCAGCATTACATTCCAGGGGGAGGGGAGCATGGTTTAGGGATCTAGACACAGGACTGTAAGTCAGGTATTCCTGAATTCTAAGCCTGGTTCTGACAATACTGTGGCCTCAGAGTAATCATTTGACCTCTCTGTCTCAATGTTCCTATCTGTAATATAGTTTTTTAATGACTAACTTTGCATGGTTAGTAAGATTGATTACTGAATGTTTGTAAAGCATTTTGAAGATATTTTGGGGGGAAGGGATAGCTCAGTGGTTTGAGCATTGGCCTGCTAAGCCCAAAGTTGTGAGTTCAATCCTTGAGGGAGCCACTTGGGGATCTGGGGCAAAATCAGTACTTGGTCCTGCTAGTGAAGGCAGGGAGCTGGACTTGATGACCTTTCAAGGTCCCTTCCAGTTCTAGGAGATAGGATATCTCCATTAATTATAATTATATAAAGCAAATTTAGGCACAAAGAATTATTATATCACACAAAGAATTATTATGCACACAATTGGCCTGATCCTGATGGTACTAAGCCAGGAGAAACTCCACTGAAGTCAGTTAAACTACACCGGGGTAAAACTAGTAGGAGAACAGAATCAGGGTCATTCTATACCACCGAATCATGAGATCAGGATCAAGGCTCAGGCCCTCTTGGGGAAAAAAAAAAAAGCCCCAAAGTGGGAGAAATATTTTATTATTTACTCAATAGTTACATAAAGGAGATAAATATATTTTAAAAACAAAATACAAAAAGTGTATTTTCTTCATATTACAAACCGCACAACTGACTCAATAGTTATAACTTGAGTTTTAATATAATTTATTCTATTGAAAAATCAATTTCCCCTTAAAACCAAAAATCTTCCATCAATAATTAGGATAAAACATGGTCTGCCCATGTGTATTTGACTGCACCATTGGGGGCCTAAATTTCTCTCTTTATCCGTCCATTTCAGTCCCGAGGATGAAAGAACTTCAGAAATTTAATTTTCAGGTAGCATTCTCATGCTATTTCCAAAGACAGATGACAAATTAAGTTTCTTAATTTTAATAACCTTTAACAACATCTTGGAAACAATGAACTGTACTGCTAACTTCATAGAATACCAAACATTTCCACTAGAGGTCTCAAATATCCCAGAAAGGAAGGCTAAGTTTTTTAGTTACATAGCATTTCAGTTTACAGATGAAACTTAGAATGGTTTACAAAATTTAAAGAAAAACAGATGAAAGATTAAATACTTAAACCAGTTTAGATAGCCTAACTTACAAGTAGTAAGTCTACACTACAGCGTATACCAGCTGTAAATCACCCCTGAGTGACAAAAGTTACACAGACATAAGCACCAGTGTGGACAGCGCTATGTCGGCGGGAGAGCTTCTCCCACTGACATAGCTACTGCCACTCGCAGGAGCAGGTAAGCCGACATTGGTACAGCTGCGCCGCTGTAAACTCTCTAGTGTAGCTGTGTCCTGTGACATCCCAGATAGAATTTCCCCACCCTGTATTAGTCACCATACCAGGAGACAAAGACACAGAGAGAGAAAAGCTCTCTTAAAAATGAGGCTTGAAACAGATCTTCATCCAGAAACTGAGTGCCAGCCATTTGGTTGATTTTGTCTATGAAATGCAGGGTCCCTTCTGTGGCAGGGGTTATGCTAGGAAACTGATCAGAAGCAATAGGTAACTTGTATTAGAAAAGAGAGTTTATCGAATTTGAAAGTGTAAAGCCTGAGGTTGCATTCTTATGTTCATATACAAGTTATACAGAAAATATCTGCTTTTCTGTACTATTTTATCTTTGAATCTGTGGTTTTTCTACTAAGTAAACCTTTTGTTTATTTTTACCCAGAGCCGGTGTGCAAATTCTGTGGAGTCTGTGTATCAAAGTAAGCTGGTATCTGGGGGTCTGGTTTCATGCCTTTGGCAATGATGAACAAGAGGGAGTTCAGGGAAGTCAGAGTGTCTGGTAGTTAAGAACTCAGGGTGAATGGATTTGGGGAGACTTGGGACTGAAAGGGCTGTTGGTGTCGCCCTGCAATGAGTAACGAGGCTAGTGGAAGCCAGGGTGAGACCTTGTGCTTGTGTGCAGGTAACTGTTGTCAGGGTTCTGAACCAAAGACAAAGCATAAAGGCATCCAAAGTTATAGGGTAGATGCTGATGGTACCCCTTACTGGTCTAGGAGATCCCAAAAATGTCACATATTGTTCTTTCTATATTTGTTTCTGTTTTTACTGGCATACAATCCTTTAACTCTTTTTTTGTGAAAGATTATCCACTTGACCATCCCAATGATTGTAATGAGAAGTTACTGGGGGTTGGGGGTTGGTACGCAGAGTAATATTTTCCATTACAAAAAATACTTCTCCAATCCTTACCATCAACTTAGCATCAAGACTCCCAACAATTTGAGTCACCTCATAAACACTGTGGTTTCACACTTTACATGACAGTTTCCTAATTCAAGAAGGGTTACAATCAAGACCAGGAAATTCTACATTACACCTGGTCTGACAAAAAAGAGAAACTGATCACCAAACTTAAAATTAACAGTAGCTTATGTACCTGTGATCTTGACTTCACCACATTTATAATTTGTAAGTAGAATAAAAATCAGACCAGTAATAGATAAATGTAGACAGAGACAAGCACTCACAGCTAGTGCTTTGAAAGGCCCAATTTCACAAAGCTGAAAACAATTATGGGCCAAATCAGCTGTGAGGAAGAATTTAATCAGAAAAATGTGAATAATAACTGGGAATTGTTTAGGAGCACTTTTATAGATGCCCCCCCAAAAAGCCAAAATTGAGGAAAGCCATGTTGTTTAAAAAAACAACCTGGTTTAGAGGGGAAGTGAAGGCAGCTATAAAAAAATACACAAAACAAATGGAAGGGAAAGTTGATAATAATGAATATAAATCACAATTTAGGAATTCTAGAAAATTGATAAAGGAAGCAAAGGGACACAAGGAGAATGAGAGAGAATTAAGGACAAAAAGAAGTTTTTAAAGTACATTAGGAACAAAAATTTAAAAAAGGGTAAATGAGATGACCTGGGTAATTATAGGCCTGTCACTCTGACATCGATCCTGGACAAGATAATGGAGTGAGTGATTAATATAGAATAAAAGATGGGTAACACTGCTCTACAGCCAAAATGCTTCTGAAATAAATGTAATCAAACTTTACTAATTCTGGGTCACTGAGAACGAAAATGATGCTTAAAATTATTGGTTGGCTCTAGTTTTCAAGATATGCTATTGGGTCAGTATATACAACCCTTGACTTGGGAATGGCGGAGGATAAGTGAGTTATAAAGGGAAGGGATCTCAATTTAAATCAGAAATGACTAAAATACATCTTTGACTGGATCTATGAATAAATCTATGACTGGCTTTGGACAGTACTTGCTTTTTAGGCAAAACAATGAATGATGCAATCTGAAGCTGGTATTGCGTCATACATGATATGAATTGCATCATGTTATTCCTAGAAGTCATGGATGATGCAATCATAACGAAGCTTATATCAGAAATCATATAGTGTCGTGCTCTCTTATTTGTCAGTGTTTGAGTTTGCAAAGGGACACATTTCTGTTTAGCCAAAGTGAGCTGAGATGCCTCGTACTTGTGTGAACAGTACAGATAACTTCTGCTATGTTTGTGGTGAAGTGACTTTTGCATCACAAAAGTGCAGTATAACCACTATGGTTAAGAAAGCCTATCACCTTTATTTTGGCTGCAAAATTGGAGATCAGGACAAGAGGTGGGCCCCACACATATGCTGCAACACTTGTGCAACAAATCTTTACCAGTGGTTGAACAGGAAACGGAAATCTATGCCTTTTGCAATGCCAATGATTTGGAGAGAGCCAACAGATCATACCAGCAATTGTTACTTCTGCATGGTGCCTCCAGTTGGGAAAGAAGAAAAAGTGGACTGTGCATTATCCAAACATTCCATCAGCTATACGCCCAGTACCCCACGGAGAAGGGCTGCCGGTTCCTGATGCACCAGAATCATTCTCACTTGAGTTAGACGAGGAAGAGGAAGAGGATGAAACTTCTGGTCCTGAACCATCAATGTCACAGGACCCACATTTTCTCCCATCCTCCTCCTCTGAACCACACCTCCTAACACAAGGTGAACTGAATGACCTTGTCAGGGATTTGGAACTACCCAAGAGTAAGGCAGAGCTGTTGGGCTCCAGACTACAGCAGTGGAATCTCCTGGCAGGTGATGTTAGGGTTTCCATGTTCCGTGACCGTCAAAAGGATCTTGTCCCATTCTTCTTCATGGAAGGTGATCTTGTAGCCTGCAACAACATCGATGGTGTGATGGCAGCCCTCAACATCGTTCACGATCCAGATGTTCATTCATTCATCAAAGACGAGTCTTAAAGCTGTTTTACTGCATAATGGCAATGTTTTGCCATCAATTCCAGTTGGTCATGCAGTCCATATGAAGGAAACCTATAACAACATGAAACAACTTTTGAGGTGCATAAACTATGACCAACATCAGTGGCAGCTTTGTGGCGATCTGAAGGTTGTTGCTCTCTTGCTTGGTCTACAGACTGGATACACAAAGTACTGCTGTTTTCTCTGTGAATGGGATAGTCGTGCAAGAGATTCCCACTACATCAAGAAAGATTGGCCACTCCGACAGTCATTGGAGCCTGGGAGGAAAAGTGTTCAGCATCCACCACTTGTTGAATCAAGGAAGATTTTGTTACCACCCTTACACATCAAGCTGGGTCTGATGAAGAACTTTGTCAAGGCCATTGACAAAACACAAGCAGCTTTCAAGTACCTCCATGGAAAATTTCCAAGCTTAAGTGAAGCTAAGATAAAGGAAGGTGTCTTTGTTGGTCCTCAGATTCGTGAACTTCTTCGAGATGATACATTTGACCATGCACTGCATGGCAAGGAAAAGACGGCATGGAAAGCCTTCCAGTTAGTGGCAATAAATTTTCTGGGAAACAACAAGGCAGACAACTACAGGTTGTTGGTGGAAAACCTCCTCAAGGCATACAAAAGCCTTGGTTGCAACATGTCACTAAAGATACATTTTTTGCCCTCTCATCTAGATTTTTTTCCACCGAACTGCGGAGCAGTGAGCGACGAGCATGGCGAGCGATTTCACCAGGACATTGCAACAATGGAGAAACGCTATCAGGGCAAATGGAGCCCATCAATGCTTGCAGACTATTGCTGGACAGTGACAAGAGATGCTCCATTGAATGAATACAAGAGACAAGCCAAGAAGCGCCGAGTAGACACTGAATAGGACTAAACTATGTACATAATAGTTTTTTGCCTTTTGTTTCATAATAAATTTTATTTATATAACCCTTTTGCTGATTTTTAAAGTGTTACATAAATAGGACAGGTGAAATATTATCATGTAAAGCAACCATAAACACATGAAAAGACCTAGATTTACAATTTATGATTAAAACTCTACTATCTACACAATATACATAAAGATAAAATGTAAAAACTTAAATATCTTAGAAACAGTAGCCAATCAGTTGTTTTAATTGTCATATTTGAATTCAGCACATCAAAATACATAATAAATAGCACATTTTATCTCTGAAGCAGACGACTTCTCAAAAATTGTAGACCAGTGTAATTAAATGTCAATCAACACAGGCTTAAGAAAAACAGACCCTGTCAAACTAACTTGATATCTGTTTGGCTGATAACAGGTAACAGTGTTGATGTAATATGCCTTGTAGACATCTAAGTGTTTCACTTGGTGCTGCCTGATATTCTGGTCAAAAAACCTAGAACAATATAAAATTAACATGGCACACATTAAAATGGGTTAAAAGCTGGCTAACTGATAGGTCTCAAAATGTAATAGTAAATGGGGTGTCATCATCAACCGGTGTTTTTCTATTGGGGTCCCATAGGGATTTGTTCCTGGCCTTATGCTATTTAACATTTTTATCAACAACCTGATAAAGTTTGCAGATGGACACAAATAATGAAGATGACAGGTGACTAATACAGAGCAATCTTAGATTGTTGGTACAATGGACACAAACAAATATACATCCCTAAATGTATATGTATTCAGCTAGGAACAAAGAATCTAGGCCATAGTTACAGGATGGGGGACTCTATCCTGGGAAGCAGGGACTCTGAAAATGATTTGGAGGTTGTAATCATCTAAACAGGAGCGCCCAGTGTGATGCTGTGGCCAAAAGAGCTAATACAATCCTGGGATGTATAAACAAGGGAATCTCAAGTGTTGGTACTGGTGCAACTGCTGCTGGAACTCTGTGACCAGCTCTGATGTCCACAGTTCAGGAAGGATGTTGATCAATTGGAGAGGATTTAGAGAAAAGCCATGAGAATGACTTCGCATTAGAAAGGATTCAAAAATATGCCCTCTAGTGATGGAAACAGTGAGTTGAAATCTATTTAGCTTAAAACAGAGTAGGTTAAGGGGTGACTTGATTTCAGTCTATAAATACCTACCTGCTGTTGCAATCTGGCAGAGAAACTTAAAACATGATCCAATGTCTGGAAGTTGAAATTCAGACTGGAAATATAGTCGCAATTTTTTAATGGTGAGAGTAATCAACCATTGGAACAATTTACCAAAAGACGTAGTGGATTCTCCATCACTGTCAATTTTTAAATAAAGATTGGAAGCTTTTCTAAAAGATATGCTCTAAGAATTATTTTGGGGAAGTTCTATGGCCTGTGTTATACAGTGGGTATTCTTAGATGATCACAATCGTCCCTTGAATCTATTAATAAAGATCAGTTCACAACGAAAAGCATTAAAAACACATTAGGGAAACATCATATTGTCTCTGTAGTTCTGAGACTGCATATCATTGTCTGAGCTATATTTATGAAAACATGATTAATACTACTCTTCAATGGCACTTCTTATTTGCTTACACTTTCATATTAGCATTTGGTAGGTCTGATACAGAGAGGAGAACATAGGCCCCAATCCTGCAAACACTTTCACGCATGAGCAACTTTACACACGTGAATAGTACCAGTTAATTTACCAGGCCAACTCATATGTAAAATAGCTTACAAGAGTGAGAGTTTGCAGGATCAAGGCTGCAAACTGGAAGGCACCTATTTTTCAATAGAGGATTGTAGACATTATGTCACCCTGGGGAAGCTCTTGTAGATCTTATTCAAAAACCGAAGAAAGTATGCTGGTATCTTTTAATCACTGGCACAATTTAATAAATTATATCATCAGTATATTTCAGAATAATAAAAATAATGCTTTGCACTTATATAGGTGCTTTCATCTGAGGCTCTCAAAGTGATTTATGAACATTAGTTAATAAAGACTTTGAATACCATTCAGAGATAGGTGAGTATTATTATCTCCATTTAATAGATGGGAAACCTCAGGCACAAAAAAGCGTAGAGCCAGATTTTCAGCAGTGTCTGGTAATTTTGAGGTATCCCAGTTTAGAGAGCAAGGGCCCTGCTTTGAGGGAAAGTAAGCACCTACAGCCTTCACTGACTTCAACTGCAGTTGGAGATGCTTGGCCGCTATGAAAATAAGGCATGATATGTCTGCAATTGGACACTCAAAATGCTTTGAAGGATAATTTTGAAAATAGGCTTCATTAAATGAGCCAGTGCAGTAACAGAACCTGGAATTCCTAGTTCATTGACAAGAAAGTTTTAACCATTAAATCATACTTTCTCCTCTGGGTTGGCATATTTTCACTGTCATACAAAATAATACATTCTTCACTAGTAGCACAAGAAAGAAAAGCATTTAAAAAAAACTCTTTCATTTTATTAAGGTATTCAAGAATACTTAGCTTGAAGGAAGAACAAAATGAGTACGCATGACATGCTTTCAGGATACATACAGCAAAAGGCACTGCTGAACAATGGCTGAATTTCTACCCTTCTTATATATGGCAGAGGGAAAACTTCTTTGAAGAATTTTTATATTCTTCAAACTGACAGAGTTAGTCTATAAAACCAAAATTAATTTGTTTACGTCTTTGTTGTCTGTGCCACTTGGCTTGGTGACAAAGAACACAACTTTTCTAAAATCAGTTCAAACAGATTTCCTGCCTTCAGAATTTAATTTTCTCTTTATTTATTTGTTTAATTATTTCTTTATACAGAAATTATGGGTTTATAATCTAACCATATTTTGGAAGCAGATATATTAAATGAGATTTTTACAACCTTGTGCAATAATGAAATGGTAACCGATTCTTTTTTCGAAATTAAACAACAGCGAATGTTCACCATGGGATCTATCTACTAAATAAGCAATATTTCCAGCAATACTCTGGTTAGCCAAAGTTTCCATAAATAAGAGAAAATTCAACAGTTTATGTATTCCTGATGTCTGCAAGAATAAACATACACATTTTTTAAACAGTTTCTTGTGCATGGTACCTAACAGTTTAGAGTTGGCGCAGCTTTGGTCTCCACATTTAAAGTAAAACTGACAAATTGGAAATCACAAAGATGAATAATGTGAGTGACAAAGAGTTTGAGAGATTAGATTTTAAAAACTGGGCATATTCAGTTTATAAAAGGAGGCGGGGTGGGGGGACAAAGGATCTAATTCTCCATTGAAATCAGGAGTAACATAATTTAAATCAAATGTGTGCTGCTGTAAGAGAGTGAATAATCAAGCCCAACAAAGTCTACTAAAAGATTCCAGTCTAAGGGAATGTCTACACTGGAGCTGTAAATTCTAGCTGAAGGAGACATACTTGCACTAATTCTGATCTAGTTAGCCCACTAAATATGAAAATGTAGCTGTGGCAGCATGAGGGGCTAGCTTCCCCTAGTATGTACCTATAATCTAGGGCAGGATTGTATTTAGGGACGCTGCTCATCTATTTTTAGCACATTAGCTCAATCAGACCTAGAGCGAGTATATTTCCTCAAAGTGAAATTTACACCTTCCAGACCTAGTGTAGACATACCTAAGACTTGGAATGTCACATGGTATTTTAAAACTAGTTTTTAAAAAACAAAACAGTAAAAAACCCAAGGTAACTGGATTAAAAACTGAATATTCTTAGCAATTAAGGAGCAGACAAAAATGTCTTCCAGTAACTTTCAGAGACAGAAATGTCATTTGCAGAAGCACGGATTAGGAACTTTAATTTATAGGTTAACTACTGAAGGTCACTGGTCTGGGACATAGGTGATGATAAAACAAAAAGCTTTCTACATTCAGAAGGGGTTTGTTTTTATCCTGATAATGTTAGGTGGTATGCATCCTGTTTCCATCAACATTAAATAGATCTTTAGTACCATAAAAAGTCATTTCAGATAGATCAAGGTTCCCAACCTTTTCAGAGTGTGGACCACATCTTAGCAGAGAGACTGTCTCAGGGATCACCCCCTGCTGCGATTAGCGAACTTAACATCTGTGGCATCTACAACAAGTGCTTCCAGGAAGATTTATTATCAGGAAAGTCTTTAGTGTATTTTTTTTCCATTTTTTAAATAGGATATAGCAGATGGATATCGTGAAGATTAAAATCATGTGATCAGCCAGCTTTCTGCAGACCACCACCGAGTGCTCTATGGACCATCATTGGCTCAAGCCATCATGACAAAAAGTGATGCAACCACCTTATATAAATTAATCTAGACCATATTTCCATAATTTGCTTATGAGAATGTCATGTGAGACTGTCTCAAAAGCCTTATTAATATCAAGCTATATCACATCTACTGGATTTCAATAAAGATTACCTTAAACTCAGATAACTGGTATGAAGGGTTCCATGGGGGCGGGGGGGGGGGAGAATCTAAACGATAAAGGAGCTCAGGAGAGCTGATAGTTTCTCAAAAAGAGTTAATATTAAAGGCACACCAGCAAACTATCCCAATGTGAAGTAAACATAGAATAATCTGAAGCCAATATGGCTTCATTAAGATGTCTTTAATACCTGAAAAATCTAAAAGGAATCCTACAAAAAGTGGAAACAGAGACTAATTGCTAATACAAATGAATAGCACAAGTATGAGGGACAAACTTACAAAGCCTAAGACACAAAATAAGTTACACCTAGCAAAGGGATATAAAAGCCAATAAGAAGAGGTTCTATAAATACATCTGAGCCTGCCCAAGCCCCACTGTCCTGGGTGGGAGGGCCAAATCCGGAGCCTCACTGCTCTGGGCAGAGGGGCCAAAGCTTACACTCAAGGGCTTCAGCCCCAGGCAAGGGGCCTGCAACCTGAGCCCTGCCACCCAGGGCGTCAGCCCTGAGCCCAGCAAGTCTAAGCCAGCCATGGCGACCCCATTTGGAGTCCCAACCTACAGTTTGAGAACCACTGGGTTAGACAAAAACCTGTCAGAATGGTCTAGGCATAGTTGGTCCTGCCTCCGTGCAGGGGGCTAAACTAGATGACCTCTTGAGATCCCTTCTAACCCTACATTTTTGGGATTCTAGGATTTCAGAACTACTAGGATAAAGAGATTTTTCTGTTTTATATGGATTCATAGACTCAGATTCTAGGACTGGAAGGGACCTCGAGAGGTCATCGAGTCAATCCCCTGCCCTCATGGCAGGACCAAATACTGCCTAGACCATCCCTGATAGACATTTATCTAACCTACTCTTAAAGATCTTTAGAGATGGAGATTCCACAACCTCCCTAGGCAGTTTATTCCAGAGTTTAACCACCCTGATAGTTAGGAACTTTTTCCTAATGTCCAACCTAGACCTCCCTTGCTGCAGTTTAAACCTATTGCTTCTTGTTCTATCCTTAGAGGCTAAGGAGAACAAGTTTTCTCTCTCCTCCTTATGACACCCTTTTAGATACCTGAAAACTGCTATCATGTCCCCTCTCAGTCTTCTCTTTTCCAAACTAAACAAACCCAATTCTTTCAGCCTTCCTTCATAGGTCATGTTCTCAAGACCTTTAATCATTCTTGTTGCTCTTCTCTGGACCCTCTCCAATATCTCCACATCTTTCTTGAAATGCGATGCCCAGAACTGGACACAATACTCCAGTTGAGGCCTAACCAGCGCAGAGTAGAGCGGAAGAATGACTTCTCATGTCTTGCTCACAACACACCTGTTAATGCATCCCAGAATCATGTTTGCTTTTTTTGCAACAGCATCACACTGTTGACTCATATTTAGCTTGTGGTCCACTATAACCCCTAGATCCCTTTCTGCCGTACTCCTTCCTAGACAGTCTCTTCCCATTCTGTATGTGTGAAACTGATTGTTCCTTCCTAAGTGGAGCACTTTGCATTTGTCTTTGTTAAACTTCATCCTGTTTACCTCAGACCATTTCTCCAATTTGTCCAGATCATTTTGAATTATGACCCTATCCTCCAAAGCAGTTGCAATCCCTCCCAGTTTGGTATCATCTGCAAACTTAATAAGCGTACTTTCTATGCCAATATCTAAGTCGTTGATGAAGATATTGAACAGAGCCGGTCCCAAAACCGACCCCTGCGGAACCCCATTTGTTATACCTTTCCAGTAGGATTGGGAACCATTAATAACTACTCTCTGAGTACGGTTATCCAGCCAGTTATGCACCCACCTTATAGTAGCCCCATCTAAGTTGTATTTGCCTAGTTTATTGATATGAATATCATGCGAGACTGTATCAAATGCCTTACTAAAGTCTAGGTATACCACATCCACTTCTCCCTTATCCACAAGACTCGTTATCCTATCAAAGAAAGCTATCAGATTGGTTTGACATGATTTGTTCTTTACAAATCCATGCTGGCTATTCCCTTCCACCTTACCACCTTCCAAGTGTTTGCACATGATTTCCTTAATTTCTTGCTCCATTATCTTCCCTGGCACAGAAGTTAAACTAACTGGTCTGTAGTCTCCTGGGTTGTTTTTATTTCTCTTTTTATAGATGGGCACTATATTTGCCCTTTTCCAGTCTCCTGTCTCCCATGATTTTCCAAAGATAATAGCTAGAGGCTCAGATACCTCCTCTATTAGCTCCTTGAGTATTATAGGATGCATTTCATCAGGCCCTGGTGACTTGCAGGCATCTAAATTTTCTAAGTGATTTTTAACTTGTTCTTTATTTATTTTATCTTCTAAACTTACCCCATTCCCATTAGCATTCCAGAAAATAATATCCACTCCAAAGTAAAGTCCATTAATTTTTGTATTGACATGCCCAAACACTTCATACTTTGCAAGTGCGAAAGATTAATAATATCAAATTTAAGCTTGTGTAGTTATCACTTAGCATTAGTTTCTATAGCAGCAAGAATGATTTTATTTTTTGATTTATGTGTTTGAATTTGAAGAATTGTACAATACCTGTCCAGTGTATGCAAAGTCCAGGGCCTGCTTTAAACCTAGGCTTGTGACACCATGCAAATTCACTTCATCAGCTCCACTCTCAACCATACAGAGACTGAACATTGCCTAAGAAGAGAAAAGAAACATTTGCAGACATTAAAAATGAGATGGAGGGAGAAGCATGAGAAGTTTCAGATGAACACTGTTGATTTTTGCTACCTAACCACCCCTTGCTATTCTCCAGGTAAAACACCTCCATAGCACCATGACTACTATTGAGGTGCCAGGGCTCAAGCAATTTTTTTACATTTATAACTCATGCAGCAAGCCCAGATGTGCCAGAGCTATGAACTGCCAAGCTTAGAGGTGCCAGGGCTCAGCCCTAGCATAAATTAAGCACTGATAGGTTTTAATTATTACGGTTTCCTTTGACTCCCCCTCAGTAAGTAGGTTAGCAACTGAGCTGTTTCACTGATAAAGAAGTGCAAAGACATATCCCTGAAGAGAAAAACTGCAACTAATCCAACAAGATCCAATTCTGAAAGCTTTACACTGAGTAATACTTTACTATGCAAGTAATTCCACTAAAACCAATGGGACCACTCACATAGTATGGTACTATTCAGTGTAAGTGGGCAACTTGGACCCTGAAAAATCATTCTAATCAAACACCACTAGAACAGTAAATTAGACTTGTAGGTCTATAAAATATTTAAAGAGTTAAAAAGGGCAAGGTAAACCCTCCATGGTTATTTGATGAAGTAAATTAGTGTATTAAGATAGTTAAAGCATCTTTTTAAGAAGTGGTAATCCTACCCAAATAGCACAAAAGAATGCCAGGAAATTAGAAATAAAAAAGGCAAAGAGGTAACATGAAGAACAGTCATCTACCGATATTAAGGTACACAAAATATTAAAGTACATTAAGAGCAAGGCCACATATGTATGGATGCAGACCTGTTAGGCCCCATTTTTACGCTCCCCAGAAAATGGAATGAGTCAATAAACTCACTCATTTGTCAATAGTGACAAACAAAAAGAAATACTTCAAAGTTTGCAGCTGGCTGCTGGACAGTACTGCATAATTGACCAGGGCACATGATCTTGGTTTCCTTTCTCTCCCACCTTCCTCCAAGGCATAGTTTGCTGACTGAGGAAGGATGCTAGACTTGACAGGCCAAACTTGCATGGCCTATTTGGTTTAAGATCATTTTCTCCCAACATGATTTGGTACTTAAGATCTAAAAATTGAAAATGAGCTCATCAGAGTTCATTTTTAATATTTGCACAGAATGTCATTGAGTTGTAGACAGTGTCAATCCCTTCCCTTAAAACAATGTGAACTCCCTCTTAAATTAGAAACTGAAATTTGCTGTTTCAAAAGTATTTTCCTCCCTTAAGGGTGGGGTTTCCTTCCCCACTTTATGAATACTTTCAAGCTCCCAAAGACACTAAGAACAGACATTTCAAATGTTGTGATAATTAATAAAAATATTTTTATTAGGCCTAGTTCTACCTTCAGATACATATGTCTAAATCTCATTAACTTTGGCATGTACATATATGAGGGCAACAATTAGCCCTTGCGTAACACATTATTTGCTCCAACTCATACTATCTTCCCTTCCCCAAGCCTGATCCATGTAACCTCTCTTTATTCATGTCCATCAATGGCTATTAGCCAAGATTCAAGAAGCTGGGAGGGGAAAATGGGTGGATCACTACAACTGCTCCATTCTGTACATTCCTCCTGAAGTTCTGTTACTGGCTAGTATCTTGTTGGAGACAAGATACTGGGCTAGGTGGACCACTGGTCTTACTCCAGTATGGCAGTTCTTATGTTTATGCAGCACCATTTTGGATTGTCAAATAAACTGCAATCTGCCTCGTACTGGCTATTTGAGTGGTGTGGCTAGGGATGTGACTGAAGCTGCAGACCACTAATTGAGTGTTGAAGCAGAAACATTCACTTATCAGCTACTGCAGAGAGCCACCCAGGCCCACACCTTCTCTTTGAGATGGACTCCAAGGGTGAAATCCTGATCCTATTGAAATCAATGGCAAAACTCGAGCTGATTTCCAGGTTGCATGTGTCAATCATATATGGCAGTGGGAGTGACATGATGGGAGGCACCTGGTGTGGAGGGTGAGCTCTTCTTGTCTGAGTGACAGCCAAGAAGTTATTGAAGAGGTCGAGGAGCTCCTGAGCCTACCATCCTAGCTAACATCTCCCCATAACTAGCCTCAAGCCCCTCACATCCCCCAAAATCAGCCTTTTTTTAGGGCTCATACTGAGTTCTCCTATAGTCTCTCTCCCTTCCACATACTGCTGAGCAGGGGTCATTGCAATCCAAATGCTAGTGTAGCTAGTGAGAGAAAAACACTAGGGCAGGATTCAGAGGGGCCAATCATGGGGCTACATGAATTTCCCACCCCCATCAGTGGGTCTGCAGGTCCCAACTCTATAGCCCCTTATATCACTACTAAAGTCAATGGAAGACGCAAGAGCTCAGCACCTCTAAAATCTGGTGCATGGTATCTCAGTTGAGACTGAGGAGTTTCAGTACAAAAATTGAAGCACCCAAAAATGTGTGTTCACTTCCAAAAGCATTGTTCTGATTGCCACTGAAATGAACTGTTCTGAAATGAATTTGTTCCCTGGCAGTGATCCAATTTAAGCAAACATGCCATTTATCAAGGTACTTGTTCTGCTCTTCTGCAATTTGTATTTCAATTAAAATTTTATCAGGGTTTTCCCTAACTGGCAATATAATAGAATATGTGTTAAACTAGGTATCACATTTACACAGTAAGAAATAGTCATTCTAAGTTTACCCAACTGAAAAGAAATCAGAACTGAAAAATTCAATGACTTGTCCAGCTCAGTAAAAACTGTAGTTTATTAATTACCACGCATGTCACCCAAAATACCAGTTGTCATTTATTTGTATATGGTATGCCAGGATGGCTATTTCATTCTGGCTTTCAACAATATTTCTCACCCTTGAGCTGGTTATAGCTACAATCTTCTTCCTTGCATTAATCACATAACACAAAAAGTCTGCATTATGAATCCTCTCCCTCCAATGTGCTCTGTTCAGTGCCATGTTCTCTATCACATCACACGCTGGCATGTCTTCATTTATGACATCCCACCACTTCTTCTCTGCTTAGCCTGTCTTTTTCCTTCAGTCTGATCTGTTGGACTCTCTTACCTACAGTGTTGTCAGAACTGCACTTTATAGCTACAATATGTAATATTGAAGTATGTAGCTCACCTGGCTAGCTGCAGATCTCTTGTTGCCGCCCCCCTCCTTCCCAACTCAGTTACTGTAAACATTAAAACTAGAAAGGTAGCAGTTTCCAAACATATGAACTGCAAACCTGTTTGTAGGGAGTGATTTCACACAGCATGAAAAGCACTCTAACCAAAATGATGAAAAGTATTCTGTAATGGGGTGTAGGATGCCATGTAGTGAAGTCATTTTAAATGGCAGTCCATAACCTGTGGAATATAGCAAATGACTCAAAATAACCATCACTCCTTTCGGAAATAATTGCACTGAGCTGTGTGGTGCCCCACATCAGATCTCTAAATAAAGTACTTTGAACTGGTAATTTATAAATACCCTATCATTCAAAAGCAGTGGGTTTTGTTAGGCACAAAATATGATTATTAAGTTTTGTTATTTTCTTCAGTCAGAAAGCAAACACCAATTAGATCCTATCCAATAATTGTCAGAAGACATTAGAAGATCAGTTTGTTCTGTTGAAATTATCTCCTTACTGTTTTATCCTAATTATTCTCAGACCTTGTCTGAATTGTAAACCACTTATTTTTTTCTTAAATTTAGGGCCTTAGTTGGTGAATCTAAAAAAAAAGATTAGGAAAAAAAAAGATTAACACCAGCTGCTGCTCGCAAATGTCAGGGCTAGCGGGGTTCTGATGTTATTTTGCTAAACTTCTGCATTTCAAAGAAAGAATTCACATTCCAAACACTACACCACAACTAAGTATTTACATTTTCATATATTCAAATGATACACATGTCATTAGATTTAATTAAAACATATTGATGATACAGAATTTAAACTAAAGCACAGTTACAGAGCTTATTCTGCCTTAGTGCAAGCAGGAAAAGAGTGCTATTCAAAATTGGTTATGCATGTGCAAATCCACATTATTGCTAATGATATGGTGGAAAATGATTTGTGCATCAACTATTATTTATTATAAAGAGTAAATTACCATTCTAGCACCAGGCATTGTTGCAGTGCTGACTACCTGTTTACTTAGTATGAAGTGTGGAACTGTGGAACAGAAAAGTAACAGCAACAATATGGAACTCATTTAAGATATGCAGAGCTAGATCTTCACTCATTGTAGTCAGCATAGCTGCACTGGCTTTGAAGTAACTATGCTGGTTTATTCCAGCTGAGGATCTGGCCTGAGATTGGAAGGAAGTTTCCAGAAGTTCCCTATTATTATTATATTATATTTCAAAACTCAGAAACACCAGTGCAAACACTTTAACAAACTATTCTGAAGTTACATAAAGGATATATTGTTGTATTGGCAAAAAAACAGCAATTATTTATACCAGATACAATTTACTTGGCTGATTATCTGTACTTTCTTTCCTACTAGGGCCAAATCCTGGTCTCACTAAAATCAATGGCAAAACTCCCATTGACTTTGATGAGAAAAGGATTTTGCTCTAATTACAGATATTTTGTACTGGGGGGGGGAGGAGAAACTATTTCCCCACAGCCCATATTCCCCCTCTACTTAAGCTCACTACAGAGTCAATATCACTTCAGAGTGTGTTGCCAGTGACTACACTGTTTCAAATATAGCAATATAATATAAGAGCTTGTTGCTGTTGTCAAAAAAGAAAACAAGATTGCATGAGGAATGCAAGGCTGCATAAAGAATAGTATGGTAAATTTTCTCCATATTATTATATGCCTTTATCTAAAACAATGGCGCAGCCTCCTCTAGAATACTGTGGGCAGGTCTGATCGTCTCCATCTCAAAAAGATCACAGAACTAGAGGGGATTCAGGGAAGGGCGACAATTATGATTGGGGCAGGGAAAAATTCTCATCTGAAGAGAGATTGAAACGATCCAGATTGTTTACCTTAGAGAGGAGATGAAAAAGAAAGGACACAATAACAGTATGTAAAATAATAAATGGTCTGGAGAAGGTACATAGGAAACTTCTGTTCTCCCTGTATCCTAACACAAAAACAAGGGAACATTCAATGAATGTAAGATGGCGGCAAATTCAAAAGCTGATGCAAGGAACTACTTTTTCATGCAATGAACCACTGAACTGTGGAACTCACTGTGACAAGATGCTGTTGAGGCCAATAAGGGATTTTACAAGGTGTGACACCTTGTACCCCATGTTCACCACTTGTATATGGTTATGGTTATGTATGTTTTTTTTTTTACTAAGTATGCCTTGTGAGGTATCATTTGAAAAGCCATAATCTGTTGAGCATCATTATCCTGTTAAAATGTGTGTAACAATATTGTATATCGAGTTAAAAGATTTTGCTATATGTTTGTTACTGAAACATGTTGTAATTCTGGGGAACATTCACAGACTAGCTCCCCAGTGTCAACAAAGGACTGACCACAGTTAGAAAACTATTAACTACTGAGGCAACCACACTGTTAGAGGGTACTTTAAATCAAAGATTTGAATATCATCCCTCACATACCCAGAAGGTATGAATAAGAAATATACAATTTACGTGGAAGATACTTCAAATCTCAAGTAGGCCACACACTGATTGTCTGTGCCCCTGCAGGGGGTAATCCTCAAACAGAGGAGGAGGATATAAAAATAAGAGACAATGGCTTCCCCATTACCTCTCCTCCCCCACCTCTACTCAGGGAGCAAAACAGTTCAATGATGTTTCTTTGTTTGGAAGACTGGGGGGACTGCTGTAAGCTTTTGGGTGAGAGAAATCTTTTTGCTTTCTAATCTTATTTAGCTTGGTAAAGTTTAGGAATTAGATTGTGGTTTTATTCTTTATTTCTTTGGTAACTAATTTTGTCTTTTATGCCTTAAACACTTATAGTCACTTAAAATCTATCTTTCTTTAGTTAAGAAACTTGTTTAATTATTTATCAAATCCAGCATGGTTTTGGTTGAAATGTCTGGGGAATCTCTACTCAGGTTAACAAAAGCTGTTGCATAATCATTACTCTTTGATGGAATGACTTTAATGAGTTTACACTGTGGGAGGGGGCATAAACAGTAGAAGATGTACATTTCTGCGGTGAAAGGCTGGAACTGAGGAATATGCTAGGGTTGCCCTATATCTGTTTCATGAGTGGCTGGGAGAGCATTCATGTAACTTTGCTGTGTGAGCAGAGCCTGGAGAGGCTGCTTTTCACAAGCAGAGCAGTGTAAGAGACACCCTGGCCTGGAGAATTAAGGTGACAGCAGTTCAGTGGTCCCCCAGCTTGAACCCTGGGAATGTCATACAGGGATTCTAGATAACAAGAATATCCAGAGTTATAACAGCCAATGCTAACATACATGATGGAAGTGGTTTAATATCTCATCTTTCAGGGCTGTAGTCAGTCTCCAACTACTAGGATTGGGGCATTCTTTGCACCTTTCTCTGAAGCTCCTGATGCTGGTCACTATCAGATGCAGGATGCTAGACTAGATGGACAACTTGCCTGATGCAGTGCAACAATTCCTATGTTCTTTAAATAAAAGTATCTGAAATGATTACTAGAAATACTGTCGCAAAAAAAGACATGAAAAATAAGTACAGCTAAACAAGCTTAAACTTTTTGGCTGAAGTCCCTTCCCCAGACTCAAAACAAATGATAGTATAAACAGACTATGTATATTGATCTACGTGGTATTAGAGGTGTAGGGAATAGTAATCGTCATCTGACTCACAGGCAGGGGCAGAGCAGTTTCAGAGCCACACCATGGCTGCTACTTCAGCCCTGGATTGGAATAAGGAGTGTGTTCCATGCATCCTATGTGTAGGGGTTCATTGCCACTGGGTCAACATAAATATGGACCGCGTAGGAATATTAACAAGTGGCCTCCAGCTCACCTTCAGACCCTCAACCCTCCATGCAGAACTGGTACAGATCCCAGATCTGCTGAGCTTTAGAGCCAGAGTCTTATACCACTCTCATTACAGTAGTATCTGAGTGTCTTCTAGTAGTGCATTAAACAGTATGACTGACATCTGTCACATGTATTTTATTCTCTCTCATACTCTCTCCAGGGTGAGAACTGTGTGTACAGTGGAGTGTTTTGGTTTGGTGGTGCTTTCGTTTTACCTTTTAAAAGCTACATGCTGTTGTTTATCTTGGAGAAGGCAAGGTCAAAGAAGTACTCCTTGCATTTGGTGCGGAAGGTGGTGAGGTTTGTGATGGTCCTTAGTTCCCATGGGAATCCCTTCAACGGGGATGGACTGGCCCCAAGAAAGTGGTCTCCTGCCCAGAAGAGCTTTATCCTGTAAATCCTTCCATGGTGCTTTCATCCATCAACAAATTTCACACTCAGCCTAATATGAGTGAAAGGTTAACCCAGCATGAAATCCCCTCTCAAAGACCTATACAAGCAAGGGAGTTCAGAATTCCAGTTGAAATTCAGTGCAGATGCTCAGTCCTTAATTCATCCTACTGTGCCTGAATATTATAGTAGATACAGTATGCACACATGGATCATAATATTCTGTTTTGAAACTTTTGCAATACTTAGGGAGTGAGTTAAGCATGAATTGTCAAAATCAGATTTCAGATGCACCTCTGAATTGTTCGGTTTTGTAAGATTAAGTAAGTCTATCAATAGTGTTTTTATGTAGTGGTAGTATCTCGGTTTATTTTCCCCATAGTACAGTTAAAGGGGGGTGGAGGACATCTCAGCTGGATGCACAGTAACAGAAAAGATATAAACTAAATACTAAATATTTAGACAATTGTCAAAATCTGCCTTAAATTTACTCAGCTCATAGTCAACTGTATCATATTTGATTTGAATATATGTATACAGTGTCTTTTTAAAAAAGTGAATGAAGTTTAACGTAAATCTATAAAATCATTGATCAGACTTTGCTTACACAAAAAATATTGGAGAATGCCCCTCTCTTCCACCTAAATGAGGCTTTTGTGGACCCAACTGTCCTCTCAGTTTCATCTTTTCAGTCGCTGTTCTGCTACCCCCCCCCCTTCCACTCAGTCAATGAGAGTATTAATACTGCATAAAATTAGGTATTTGTTTGTCTTTGCTGAGCAGGGTCATAGTTTGTTTACCCAAACAAAAAATAAATCCTGAATGAAAAGAAAATATCATCCAATGGCCAGAATGTGGAAAGAGAGAAAAAATCCAGTTATTAACAGCTTTTTTGCTGCCCCAAGCGGCAAAGCGGGGTGGGGGGAAAAGCCGCGATCAGCGGCACTTCGGTGGCAGCTCTATCGCGCCACTTCATTCTTCAGCAGCAATTTGGCAGCCAGTCCTTCCCTCCGAGAGGGACAGAGGGACCCGCCGCCGAATTGCCACCAAAGACCCAGATGTGCTGCACTGGTGCCTGGAGCCGGCCTGGTTATTAAACATGTCTTCATTCACAAATGGTTTCACCAGAGATCAGAGCATTTTTAGCAGCTATGTGCCTCACCAGTCATTTTTGATGTCCCACCTTTGTTACTATTCAAAGGAAGTCAGCAATCTGCTTGCAGATATTATCCTGTTCCAGATAAGACATACCTATTTAGGAAATACATCTAGGAGACAACTGCCCTGTGAACTATTTTTATTGACGGAAATTTGTACAGCAAAGCTCTCTTTCAGCATACTGACTTGAGAGGGTGACAGTAAAATATTATTGAAAAGTTTGAAATACTGCACAGCAAAACTCAAGTGCAAGATAAACATTTTTCCAACTTGTCTGGATTTACAGTAACTTCCCCCTCCCACCCATAATATGTTATACATCTGCTTTCACACTAACAATGAAAATTCATACTATCCAAGTGTCTCATTCACTTTTTACAGGCTTGTTGGTACCTACTTAAAAAACAAATAGATAAAATTGCATCTGCTCTAAAAAGAGCACAGAAAAATCCATCCTCCCTTCTTTCTCAATTTGAGCTCTGAATTTAACCTGATATGGAATAGGGAAAGGGAAAGAGAAAATGATTATTTTCAAATAGGAAAAAGAAAGAAAGGACATAACCTTCTGATAAGCATACTCTCGATAGCCATTTTAAATAATTCTATTTGAGAGTAGCAAACTTCACACTTTTCTACAAATGCAAATTTTCTTCAAGAAAATGTATTGCAAAAGCTTTTATGCCAGCAGAGGAATCTGAAATAAAGCAGCGAACAGGATTTTTGATTCATCTAGTATAGTTCTCTCAAGAACTACACTGAATTTTAAGAGCAGTCTAAAAACATGAGAGTCCACTCCTGGGGGGAACCACTTAGATGTATCAGCACAAAAATTATATTTCCATTACACTTTTTCCTGTTCTTAAAGTATCAGCTACAATTAAGTGTTCTGTGTTGAAGACTGAGATTAGAAAAATTGTTAAAAGAAAGTTTAGTCTGATAATTTTGATTAAATAATTTACAGTAATTCAGTTTTCAATGGTTCTTTCCTGTTAGCTGCCATTTATTATTTGTTTACGTTCACAAAACGATGTAGTTAAGGAGGAATAAATTATAGCAACTTTTTAAAAAAAAATTGCCTTATGAAATCCTTAGCTCTGTACATACATATCAGTATAATACTGTTAGAATAGAATAATGCTCAGCGATTATGTCCAAAGAACTGTAAAAACAATGGCTAATTAAACATACACCTCATCTATGTATGTAGAAACTGTCTAATCCCCATTTTACAGATTGAGAAACTCATGGGTTCGGGTGTAAGAGGCCAGGGAGGCTAAGCCTCCCAAAAGAGAATGTGGCACAACTCCCTCTGGAGGCATGCCAGTCTGCCGCCTTTGGAGCGCCGCCGCTGAAAGAGTGCCCGGGCAGTAGCCCCAACTATGTTGCACCCCAAGGCCCCATTCCCATTCATCCTTTTTCCTGTGTCCCCACCCATGCTGCTCCTCTTCCTGCCCCTGCTCCGCCTCTTCCCCCCTAAGGTCTTGTACTCATGCTGCTTCCTCCCACGACCCCCCACCACCTGCCACTTGTGCCTCTTCACACTCTCCTCCCCAAGACCACCCCCCCAAACCCGCTGAGAAGCTGTTGGCTCACAGACCTGGGGGGGAGGGGGAAGAGGCGCAAGCAGGGGGGGGGCCAAGAAGAGTGGGTGGAGGGTCTCGGAGGGGGTTGAGAGGAGTGGGCGGTGGAGGACTCGGGTGGGGGGAGGCAAGTGGAAGCAAGCCTCAGGGCAGAGCAGGGGGTGGGGCCACGGTCTGGGAGCCAGTGGCCCCCTCCAGTTCTAGGAAGCTTCTGGGGCTCACCTCCAGCCTCCCCAAATGTAGGAGTCACAAGCCGCCCATGGAGAAACTGAAGTACAAAAGGGGTAAAAGCCTCAATTTTCAGAGGTCTTCCATAATTGTGGTTCTCAGTTTCTGGGTGCACAAACTAAGGTATTTTCAAAGGTCGTGAGCTCCTACAATTGCTGTTGACTCCACTGGGAGTGGTGGGTGCCCAGCACCTCTGAAAAATCAAGTCCAAAATATCAGAAGTTGCCACAATCAAGCCATAGGTGCCACCTAAATGTTGATGCATTCAAAATTAGTAGACACTTAAAAATTTGACCCCAAGCAACTTGACCAATCTAGGGCTGGTGATTAGTACACAGCATAACGCATGCAGATGTAGTGTGCAGCTTCCTTTGTCTGCCCTTCCAGGACCCTCAGCACTGCAGCCAAACAGATCTTCGCACATCAGCCACCCCCCCCCCCCCGGCCATGTACAGAATAGAAAGTAAGATCAGAGCTTAGAATTGTATACAGAGCTGTACAAGGGTGATGAGGAGCAGAGGTATCACACTGATGGACCGGATATAAGAACCTACATACAGCAGAACGTCCATCTGGACAGACATTAGGCCTAATTTTTCAGTGCCTTACCTTATGTAGCATCTTACAAATATACAAGGTGAGCACAAAATGGATGTAAATGCTACCAAATCAGAAAAGTAATGTTTAGCAACACTTTGCATAGGTATAAGCCACTACATGAGATACAAAGCAGTGGAAAATTTGGCGCATTGATTTGATCAATGCAGCAGTGCAAACAGAAGTTAGCTTCTGCAACCACATTTAACAGACTCTTTGAAAATGTGCAGGTTTAAAAACAGAGTCCAGGGAAGAAGAAACAAGAAATCAATGTCCAAGTGCCCAGAAGATGCAATTTCATTCACTGCCATAAGTGATGGGATGCCACATTCCTGTCTGCCTTGGAATTACTTTTCCGCATATTCATTCAAAAGAATCAAAGCAGCAGATGTCCAATGTCTGTGATAATATCAGGTTCATCCCTGTTTGTATACATTATTCTCTCAGCTGTGTCTTGCATATCAGATACTAAATCATCACAAACTAATTAAATTGACTATCAATTTATGCAGCAGTTTGCATCAGCCAAATGTGTGGGCTAATTCTATGAGAGTCAGAGTTCTTTTTTAAGATGATGAATAGAATTATGACATGTACATTGGCTCAGAGGATTGTTAAAATCAATATAAGATCAAATGGACAGGTTTAAAAAAACCCACGCACAAACCTGCATCTAGTCCACTAAATTAGGGTTGTGAAAAAAAAAACAATTTTATTTTTATTTTAGAAAAAAAACAACCTATTTACTTTTTAATGGGTTTTAATGGTTTTTTTTCCTGAGAGTTTTCATTTTTTAACTTCTACGTCACTCCAAATTATTTACAAGGAGATAACATTTTTGAAAGATTTTTGATAGTTAGAATCAAACGTTTTTATTTCTAATCCTTGTTTAAAACTTTATTCTAAAATATTAACAGGAAAGTGATGAGATCAGCAAGAAACTGGTTATACTTATTGGGAAGTAATATGGTATTAGAATTGTGTGGAAGCCTGAGGGGAAATAAGTAGAATCATTGGTGATTGGAGAGAGAGGGAATAACCAATGTTTAATGACAGTTGATTATACCTATTAAAGAGAGAGGAGTGGTTGGAACTGTGACCCTTTTGGGGAGGACTACATTTTCTAGAACATAGAAACTTCTAGAAAGTGGGAAAGGCAACCGATAACATGGTTCTCTCTACAATGCTGACTCTTATTTTCCATTTTTAGTGGTGATTTCACTTGGTGGCTGCTTCTCATTGTAACTGTAGTAAATGTGAAAGCTGCTGATCAATACTGCAAACAGGATTGGTGATTAGAAATGATCAAACATCAGTGGATGTATGAATGTATCTGACTCAACATGCCTCAAGTTGAAAAAAGTGTAAAGAAAAAAGTGATTGAATGAACTGAAGTAATGGGACAGAACAGAAAATAAAAATACAAATTTTGACTATAGTTCTTAAGCAGCAAGATAAGAATGATTCAGCCTTATCACAAGAACTACTGAAAATGAGTTTCTTTGCATCCTTCAAGATAAAAATGTGCCAGTGAATGCAATTTTGTCTATTCAAGTAGAAGAGATCAACACTGACTAGTTGGATGATACTGCAAGCGAGACATTTTCAACGGCATCATCACCATCAAAATATATGCATGTTAACCACAAGTCCTCTCCATAATTAAGGCACAAAACTGGGATTCAGGAGACCTGCATTCAGTTCCCCACTCTCCCATAGACTCCCTGTGTGACCCTGGGAAAAATCAACTAACCTTTGTGCCTCACTTCCTCATCTGCAAAATGGGGATAATAATCCTATCTTATTTATTTAGATTATAAACTCTTCATGGCAAGGACTATCTGTTACTATGTGTCCATCTAGTGCTTAGAACAGGGGCTTCTGGTCACTACTGGAATATGACTATGGTTCCTGGGTGCTATGATAATACTAATAAATAAAAAATAAATCTAGTTTTCTGTATGCTCTCCTGAGACACTTCCTAAGAGTGCAATTAATTCCATAAAGTATTTCACTCCATTGGTGTTAATATGCTTTGAATTAAGGCCAATTCTCTTGTTCTGCTCAACCCCACCTAGGAGACAATTTAAGTCATTTTAGTCCACTCCCACATCTTTGATGCTGATTGCCATTTCGATCCTGCTGTGACAGATGTCACCCAACCTGCCCTGGATAATCTCCGGTGTTATCCTTGTCTGGAAGGCCAGAAACCTGACACTTACGGTCTTGAAGCGTGTAAGTATTTCAGAACCTTTTCCTCACAATCAGAGTAGACAGAGAGAATGGAAAGTTGGTATAATGTGAATGTGGGTGCTCCACGTTCTCCACGTCTTTCACTACAACATACCCAAAAATTGAATATCCAACAGGAAGATATGAACTTAATATGTCAGCCCTGATGCTCAACTTCTCTATTTTCAGAGAAGATAAGTTCTCTGGTGAAAACTGTGTCTGCTATTTTTCCAGCAAAACAATGTCACGGTATACTCTATAACACACATACATCCTGGCCAAAGCAATCTAAGCAGGAAGGTTCTCGGTCTTCGCTGGCACAAGTTAACCAATACATATATATGCCTTCCTGCTACACTTAGCCCTCTCCTCACAGATGAATAATTCCATAGGCACCACAATTGGACAGTAGCTGGATAACTTGTTTGGCAGACACATGTGTTAGAGATGGTGTAATGCCATTATTTTTACCATGAGAGGTGAGATATCTTTTATTGGACCAACTTCTGTTGATCAGAAAGACAAGCTTTCAATAACATTGCATACTTTTTACCATGTAATTTACAAAAGTTATCCCAAGAACGTGACAGATCTTCATAACTGGTTACTATAATCAAACACCACCAAAAATATGCTGGTGCACAAAACAACTGTACATCTGTTCTGACTTTCTAGCAAGTTAACTGTTACTCACAATTCCCTACCATGCCAAGCTTTTCCTTAACTTAGATTGTAAAATCACATACTGTGGAAAGTAGTTTTTATAACTTTTTTTAGGTGAGCAGAATCAGCACTGTAGATTTTTTAACTATCCTCCACACTTTCACAGTGACTACCTAGACTGGTCTTTTTTATTTAATAAATTTAGTACCTTCATTTTGTAAGTACTATATTTTGTTTATACTTGCTTTCCACAGTACATACATTTATGTCTATGCTCTGGTGTTCCCCATCAGTTTTATTCCCCTCTCTGTTTTAGGTAGTTCATAGTTTGTATGATCTAACCTCCCTCAGCCTGCACTGCTTCCCGCCGCCCCCATTGGCCGGGAGTGGTGAACTGCGGCCAATGGGAGCCGCGATCGGCTGAACCTGCAGACACGGCAGGTAAACAAACCAGCCCAGCCCGCCAGGGTGCTTACCCTGGCGGGCCACGTGCCAAAGGTTGCCGATCCCTGCAATAGTCCAACCAACGCTGAAGAAACCCTGAAAACTTCAGTGCTAACCAACCACTATCCAGTGTCAACCTTCCATTCCTGAGCAAGCTCATAAAGAAACTAGCAAATGGCCAAGATCATCTAGCTGAAGCCAACATTCTAAACCCAGCACAGTCTGGATTCAGGCCAGAACACTGAACTGAAACCACTTCAGTGGCACAGATGGGTGATCTGCTCCTGTCAACGGAAACAGGACAGACATCCATTTCCATCCTCCTGGACCTCGACACTGTACTGCTGTCTTGCCTGAAAGAAGTGGCAAGAGTTCAGGGTAAAATGCTCAAATGGCTTTAGTCCTTCCTGGAGGGATGCTCCCATCACTACTCCTCCACCGCTAGATTCCTCACTTTGTGGTGTTCCACAAGGCTAAATTCTTTGTCCAGTCCTTTTAACCATCTACATACAACCAGTAGGTGATCTGGTCAGAAAAAGTGGACTCAAGTGCCAGCAATATGAGGATGACATATCTTTTACCATATCTGACTACATCACTATCACTAAGATGGCTCAGTGGTTGGCTGAGATCAGCTTATGGATGGAGAAGAGTTAGCTAAAGCTGAACCCAAGCAAGACAGAAGAGATGCGGGTGAGCAGAGAAGAGGAGTTTGCAGTCACAGAGAGTCTTCTTTGATTGAAAGTTCATATCCACAATTGGTCAAGAGAGTCTGTGTCCAGAAGTACTCTTTGATTCCTCACTGACGCAGAGCTCATACGTTGCAATGGCTTCAAGTAGTGTTTTCTACCATCTTCGGTTAGCTACAAGACTCCATCCCATCCTGGCAGACATTAGCACATTATAACTGTCTTCCACTCCCTATGCTGGCTTCCCACAGAATTTCGCATTAAGTTCAAGGTCTTGGTCCTTATCTTCAAAACACTCCACCACCTGGTCTGAGGATACCTGAAAAGACCGGGTCTGACACCTTCACTCCTCTGGCACAATGAAACTCTCAATAATGAGAGTAAAGCTCATCTGTATGGGGGAGAGAACCTTTTCTGGAGATAGTCGAAGACTGTGGAATTAACTCCTTCAAGAACTAAAGACCATCATAAACCTCACTACTTTCCTCTCTGAGTGAAAGGCACATTTCTTTAACCTTGCCTTCTCTAATGTAAACACAGAGCAATGCATATATTTAATACAGAATTAGAAAAAATTCTACCAAAACAAGACACCGCCCCCACTGTACATGCTTCCCCCTCAGGGGAGAAGATGAGAGAACAAACAATAAATGAAAGATGTGTAGTCCTGGTTGCTTAATGTGCTTGGATATTAAAGTGATGATCACGGTAAAAGAAAATATAGAGAATAGAATGTTTGGTTTGGAAATTCCATTCCTGTAATTAGCATTCCCTCTCATGCGCGCTCCACTTTCGGGTCAGGTGAAAGCCTGCTTTTCTTTCAATTTTTACAATGGGGTGGCACCCGCCTCTTTCAAGCGCCCCCACAGACAATAGTTTTTGTAAATTCTTCAGTGACTAAGCCCTCCAGCTGAGTCACATACACTGCCCCACCCCCTTCCAGGGTATACAGTCTCTAGTTCTTTCTCATGGCCCTTGTATGGGGCCATAGCACCAAAACTTCCCCCCCCGGAGGCACTGCCTTTTTTAACAGCCTACTAGGGGCCCATCTCTATACCCTCATTTGGTGTCTTCTTGGCAGCCCACCCTTGGCTCAGTTTTCAACCAAACCAGCAGGGCCCATCACTGTACCCTTGCCTGCTCTGGCTAGGTTCTGGGCTCAGTCCCCTGGGGTCAGCCTGCCTGCACTGACCTGTCCATGGTCCTGCTGCTCTTTCATCCAGCCAGGCACTTCATCTTCAGCAGCCTTCCCTGGATTCAGTACTGCCTGCAGTGAGCTGTCCATGGTCCTGCTGCTCTTCCAGCCAGGCACCAGGATCTTCCATTTCGAGCTCCAGGCAGCAACTGACCACTCTGCCTCTGCTGCTTCCTTTTATATGGGCCTTCTGGCTCTTTATATTGGCCACCCCAACAGCCCCTCTGATTGGTTGCTTCTCTGCAGCCATTCTAGGCCACCAAAAGGACTTCTCCTCTGCTCTTTTGGGGGGCAGGGTGAGGGAGGGCCACAAGGCCTCCAGCAGGGCCTCTAGCCCACCTTGTCACAGTTCCATTTTCCAATAATAGGTGCCAATCTACAACTGAAATACCCGAAAAAATATTTACCATAAGGATTTTATCTTTTTAATTAAAATAGCATCTTGAAATATATTTCAGTATTTAAAATGTATAACTCAGTGAGAAGGACACACATATTGGAACCTTGTGTAGTGTAACGGTTAGTAGAGAGCAGAAAATGTAAGAGCACAGGAGATTGCTATAGTTCTTCCAAAGTTAGGTTAGCTTTGAGATCAGATATAATGAATTGTCCTAACAGTCTAAATCAATCAGTTTGAGATTAATAATATTTTATCAATATTTGCCTATGCTGAGAAGGAAAGCCCTCAGCTTAGTTCCTCATATTATCTCCTTTTTTCAGCTTTCATTTTACAGCAAATGTTTAAAATGGCTAACAGAAAGACACTAGATTTGCTATCAACACTTTTCAATAGCATCCTTTAGATGAGAAAAATGGTGAAATTGTTCTAAAGCTATTCTGTGTTTTGTTGACATTATAGTTTTGTTTCCACAGATGGAGGTAGGTGTTAAAATCTATAATATATTAGGGCCAAGATTTCAAAATGCATTAGTTATTTTGATGGTTCAGTTTCTAGGTGCCCAACTTATTCTTTTTATGATGATAGCACATATGGACCCCAATCATTAGGACTCCATTATGTTAGACACTGTACAAACACAACAACAAAATACTTCCTGCCCCAAGAAGCCTAAGCTTTTTCAGTGGACCTGATTTTCAGAGGACAGGGATCCACACTGTCTAAAAAAACCAGGCCCCTTCACATTATCTCCAACTGGGCATCAAAAAGCATGAATCACATTTGAAAATTTTGGCCTAACCTAGCTTTGTGTTTCCCAATGGATAAGCCCAATGTTCTTCTGACAACGTTATCACGTGGTATTAAAACCAAACTTGAAAATAAAATAGGAATAATAGCTATATCTGATTGTACTAGCTCTTGAGCACACAGTCTCCTTCGTTTATAAGTAGCAGGATCTTAAAACTGTCCTTGTTGGTTTCAAAAGCATGTTGACAAACTGCTATAACACCTTTCATTGGTCTTAGCTCTTTTGGGGACTGACTTTTGAAAACTAAGCACATGCGTCACCTTGAAGACCACAAATATCCTGTCCCAAAGCATATGAAGCACAGTTAAACCTACATTACAGGACCAGGATTGGTCAGACAGGAGCACAGCTAGGATATGCTGGAGGAAAGGAAAGGACTACCACATCCATTATCCTGCATAATCACATTAGACCCTCCATTTAAGTGTGTGTGGAGGGGGGTGAGGGAGGGAGGAGGTTCATTAGAATTCTGGTGGGGCAAATTCCACTCAGAGTACTTGTGTCCCATCCACATAATGAAAGTGTGATTTAGACCACTGTGATACACAAGCAAGTAGCTCCATCTGGTGAAAGGGTACCAATTAGGAGCTATGCTAAGCTTGTCTCAGATAGAAGTTACTCTTTGTGTATGGTATAAGAAGCTATACAACAGAACACATCTACAGATATTCAAAATAATTAAGGTCCTGGATCTCAGCTCCAATCAAGGTAGCTCAGTCTGGTCCCAGGAGCCATTTAGAATTAATTGTGGGACTGGCCTCTGGAGGGGATTATAGTTCAATATAAACTCTCAAACTTCCAGTAATACTTGATTTCTGATTATGTAGCCCTCATGCATTTTGAAAACCCTCCTGAATTCCTACAGATCTTTGGTCATGTGCTGGCTCTGAGAATAAGATAATTAAAAGTCTTTCAGTTCATAGAGGGTAAGTGGAAAGTGAGTAGGTGGAAGAGCCAGGAGACAGATACAGGAAATTGTGGAAATGGCCATAGAGGACTATCTAAACACAAATGGAGGTAAATGTGGTTTTGCTACCTTCACACTGTAAAATGAATGCGTAGGGGCGCAGCTCCCAGCTCAACACACACATTGTGCCAAACCCCTCCGCAGAGCACCCCAGTGCAGGTCCAATGAGCTTGAGCTCACCTAAACGTACATTTAAGATTTTTCAGGGTGTATGGTAGAGAGGTTTGTGCTATAACACAATCCTGCAGTATAGCTATACCCATAGAAACTTCTCTAAGGGCATGTCTACACTAGAGATACTACAATCGCCATAGCTATGTCAGCACCATAGCCCATAGCATAGACACCACCCACACTAAGAGAAAGGTTTTTTCTGCTGGTATAAGAACACCTCCCACCCAATGACACTAGCTACTTGGACGGAAGCATTCTTCCATTGACATACCTCTATGTACATCGAAAGTTATGTCAGCATAGCTACGTTGGTCCAGGTGTGATTTTTTCCCCCCACACATGGCCTAGTATGAACCAAGGCCAACACTCCATGAAGTGCTTAAAACTGCCCGAAAAATACTCACTGCAACTGATTATTCAGTACTTCAAGTGTCATAGCTACAATGATATCCTCTTATTTCAAAGGTTAAAATGCTATATACATATTGGTTCAATTCTTTTAATGTGGTTAAAAATCATTTGTTTTCAAGGGATTTTTTTTAAAGTCAATCTGTACTTCTCTAATAACCTTTATGGATTTTCAAAACTAAGAACCTTTACTTGCTCAAGTAATTTCCCCCATTTTCTCTGCCTATTCAGGGAAAGTTCAATGTGAAAAGTTGAAGAATTTAATCATCTCCCTGCATAGCACTACCTTCGTCTGCACTACTGTAAAATCCTTTTTTCTGGCATCAAGAGCTTTAAATTTTAGATATTATAATTATTCTGCTACAAAGCCAGTTTATATTGGTGACAAATCCCATTACACATTCAAATCCAAATGTAGTGGCCTATGATAGAATACGTCAATTACCTTCAACTCTTGTAACCTCAGTGTGACAGTGAAATAGTATTTGAGAATCCAAACAGGATGTACTTTTTATAGCCCATAACTACATTGAGCAGTTTTAATCTTAAGACTTGCTAATAGAAGTACCCTTAATTTATATTGTCATATTGGTTCAGCAATAGTTTAATAAATAGGACCAAGTGTGAAATCTGCTCACTGAGCACTTTTCTTTTGTCTTTCATCTCCTTTACCAAGAAACCCTAAAATATTAATTAAAGCCTAACAGCCGAATAAAAAAAAAAACAATGTCACACTTGTGCTAAATTAAAGGTCATCCCAGTTCTCATCATGCCAGTAGCAACTGAGCTGCTGTCCTTTTTATGTAATTTCCTCCAGAATAAGTGGCTCTCTAAATAATTTCTTCATTCTTAGTTAGCACACTAAACTTGGCCATGCTCATTTGTCATTTGGCTTCGTTCTTTATAGCCAACATTCAAACTATAGGCCTGATCCAATGCCAACTGAAATCAACAGAAAGACTTACATTGACTTCAGGCCCTCAAAGCCAGATTTTTAAAGGTGATTAGGTGCCTAAAAATGCAGTAAGGCACCTAGTGGGATTATCAAAAGTGCCCAGACACCTCACTCATTCATTTCAGAAATAGCTTTGAAAATCTGGCCATGACTTCAGTGGGAATTGAGCATGCTCAGCACTGCATAAGCATATTGCTGCCTCCTCCCATTCCTTGTTTCCAGACGCTAAATTGATATCAATGGAGCTAAAATATATAATATTTTTCAGTATTACTTTTCCAAGTAAGCAGTTGCTGTAATTGCTACAGATATATTATGAAATGGTGAATATGAAGAGGGGTGGCCTGCTCAATTGCAAATAGGAGAGTAGGCGGTCGACAAAATAATCTGTTTTAAAATGTGGTCCATGCTATGGGAAAGTTTGCAAATGGACTCTGTAAGGATTTTTCCTAAGCACTCTTGTGATTATTAGGCCTAAAAATGTACCCCAGTTGTAAGCTCATATGTGAAAAGCATGTGCATGTTCATAAGATATCAATAAAAGATATTTTTGCCAGCTTGGAAATTAACCATGGTCAAGTTGTTCTCAATAATGAATGTTATGAACAAGTGCAAGAGAACCAGACAGAGAAACGGGATTAGTCCAAACAACAAGGACCTGCTGATATGGTTCAAGGACTGTTGAAATCATGATGGTAAAACCAGAAGATCTGATCCGTTAATTTCTGGCTTCACAATTGGTGTGGCAGATATTAAGCCTAACTGGTGGACAAAATATTGAGGTGATGAACTATGCAGCCCACTTTTTCCCCAAGACAGAAGGAGCAGACCAAACTGAAAGTTTTTCTTCCTCAGAGGAAGGCCTATAGGGTTTGCTCTTGTTCAAGGAATTTTGTTTTTCCACTTGTGAGTCCTGAAAATCACCATATCATCACGACATCCAACTCTCAGCCCATCAGTAGGGATACCCAAGGCCGGCTCTAGGAATGCTGCCCCTGGAATTGTGCCGCCCCAAGCATGTGCTTGGTTTGCTGGTGCCTAGAGCCAGTCCTGGGGATACCTAATTGCCAGCACCGCAAAGATCTTGTTCTGCCTGCCTTCATTTTGGGTCACTTTCTGTTCCCGCTCCTTTCTCCTATCTCTCACTCTCTCAGCTTTTCATCAAATCTTGAAATCAACTGCACTGCATCAGCCCAGAGAGATAAGATGAACACAATTCTGTCCTGTCTAAGGAGAAAGGACCCAACCAGATGATGTCTCTGACCAGTATATGAACCAGAGTCCAAGCAACATGTGTTGTAGTCAGCCTAACACCCAAAGCATCCATTTGTAATTGACCAGCTCTCCAGTGTTCAAAAAACGCCAACAAAAGCCATAATTCCTCTCTCTTTTCTATCCTCTCTCTCCTCCACCTTGTGTCTGTCTGTCTGTCTTATAGAAACAGAAGTGAATACTCTTCACATATCTGGACTGAGAGTAAAATTAACCCTTTCCTTTTCATAAAAGAATGGTTGTTAATAAAAGTAAAGGGACTTTGATACTTTGCCTCCAAAAAGATATTTTAAAGTTTCTGATTGAATCTGTTTTGCATAATCACTCCATTTTAGTTTCAATATAAATGCTTGCTTTAATTTCTTCTTTCTTGTGTTCGATCAATAAACTTCCAACTTTAGACTGAATTATTTTGGATGTTTCCAAGGAATCAAGTAAAATAAATGCTTCTGTAGAAAAAAAACTCCCAAACCTAAGTATCACCATTTTAATGTTGAGTTGATAAATGCCTTTACTTCTTTTGGCCATTGAGATCAAT